>NC_090448.1:1052213865-1052838865 GCF_031143425.1 Pleurodeles waltl
AGCTCCTCCACCGGTACCTCTTTCTGAGGCCGCCCCGGTGACTCCTGCAGAATCCACAAGAAAATTGTGTCATTCCTCGAGACGTTCCTCTACGTCTAGACACCGTCATCGGCATGACTCGGATCACAGGTCTCCTCGCTCCCACCATAGGCACTCCTCTTCATCCACAAGAGATTACTCTCCAACGTTATGGGACTCCCCGTCTCCGAGAGTTTCGCCCATAGATGATGTGAATACTTTTCAGGAGGTATTAATTTGCGGTGCTACCAAGCTGAACATCCCCCTGGCAGTACCCACTCCAACAACTTCTGTCATATTTGAGACATTACACCAGCGATCTTCGGCTAGACCATTACTACCGCTAGTCCCAGGGTTACTTGAACCGGCAATGGACATTTTCCTTACACCGTCCACAACCAAGACTGCTCTTTCCAGACTCATAAAGAAATACCGCCCTCCTGAACAGGACCCTTAATTTCTGAGAGCGGATCCAGTGCCCGATTCGGTGGTAATCGTGGCTGCTAAAAAGCTACATTAAACATCTCCGTCGTCCTCCTCTCCACCAGACAAGGAGAGTAGAAAGATTGATGCCGCAGGCCGCAAAGTTTGCTCAGCATCAGCCATCACCATGAAAGCGGCTAGTGCCACTGCCCTTTTGGGCAGGTATGATCGCGCCCTTTGGGATTCTATGCCACAATTTGCCGATTACCTTCCCAAAGACAAAAAGGAGGATTTCTTGGAAATTGTAAACGAAGGCGATTAGCGCGGCTGCGGACTCCTCCATATTATCTGCTCATAGTTATTGTCATGGCATATCCTTAAGAATACATTCCTGGCTACGCCTTACTTCACTCAAGCCAGAAGCACAACAGAGGATACAGAACCTTCCTTTTTCAGTTTCCACTTTGTTTGGGTCTCATGCTGACAATGAGATGTCTAGGATGAAGACGGAATTAGACACTCTTAAGGCAGTGGGCATTGAGAAGCCAAGAGAACAGCGGAAAACTTTCCATCCCTACCACTGTAGATTTTTCGCTCAAAGGCTTCAAACTCCGCAGTGGATGCCGCCTAGATCCCAGCACCAGCAACACCAGAGACCTTTTTCGACCCAGTGAAAACAAACAAGGGGTCGCTCCACACCACAAACTGCCCAAACAGGATGTCAAACATCAGTGTCTAAACCCTGAATCCTTACTTCCCCCTCTTCCGTTACCCACTCCGGTAGGGGGAAGTATTTCTCATCATCTGGAAGAGTGGCAGTGCATAACATCAGATGCCTGGGTTTTGAATATTGTACAGAATGGCTATTGTCTCAGGTTCATAAACTCTCCGCCTTCTATTCCACCCAAACCGGTGAAATACCACCTCAGCGCTCTCAAAGTAGAGGTCAGAACCCTATTACATAAGAAGGCGATAGAACCTGTTCCTATGAACCAGCAAGGAAAGGGAATCTACACGAGGTACTTCCTGGTACAAAAAAAGACAAACACGAGTTCCAACCCATTCTCGATCTAAGAATAGCCAACAAATGGATTTGCAAAGAAAAATTCAGAATGCTATCCTTACACCAAATCTATCCCCAACTTCATCAAGGCGATTGACTCTGTTCAATAGATCTCTGCGACGCTTTCTTCCACATTCCTGTGGTCAAAAAACATCGGAACGTCTTAAGATTTCTCGTCGGACAAAGCCATTACCAATATACACTTCTACCCTTCAGCCTCAAGTCAGCACCGAGGACGTTTTCCAAATGCATGGCAGTGGTGGCAATCCATTTAAGGAAACATCGGATCTTCGTCTATCCCTACCTAGACGATTGGCTTATAAAAGCATCCACATACCAAGAGGCCCAACGGGATTTCAATTGGACCTACCAACTACTCCAGAGACTGGGCCTTCAGGTCAATCTCTTCAAGTCCACGACATCACCTGTACAGAGGTTGCACTACTTAGGCGCCATCATCGACACCACTCAAGCAAAGGTGTTTCCTTCGGAGGAACAACGTTTATCAATCCTCCAGAAGTGCTAGCTACTCGAGAAAATCCCTCAGACTACTGCAAGGATGGTATCCTCTCTCCTGGGGTCGATGGCATCTTGCATCTATCTCACTCCCAACGCTCGCATCCATATGAGACGTTTACAGGAGTGCCTAGAAAACCAATGGAATCAACTAGTAGACGATTGGGAGGACAGCATCCTTCTTTCTCCCCATGCCATTCAATCCCTCAAGTGGTGGTGTTCTCCAAGCAATCTCCTGAAAGGGATGCCATTCCACCAACAGCTTCCCACTCAGACGATAGTCACGGATGCATCGCTGCTCGGATGGGGAGCGCATATGGATCACCTTCAGATTCAAGGCTCTTGGTCGCAGAGGGAAAGACTATATCACATCAATCTCCTAGAGTTACGTGCAGGTCATCTTGCGCTTAAGGCCTTCCTCCCTGCTTTGACTACGAAAACTCTTCTTCTCCAAACAGACAACATGGCCACCATGTATTACTTGAACAAACAAGGGGGCACCAGATCCAGTACTCTGTCTAGGAGCCCCAAACAATTTGGCACTGGCTTCTAGTCAGGAACTTAACAATAGTAGCAACTCACGTCCAAGCGGATGCCCTCAGCCGACAATGGACGAAAACCACGAGTGGGTTCTGCACGACAACGACGTCCACTCCATCTTTTCCATGTGGGGTACCCCTTCTATAGATCTATTCGCAACCCCAGAAAACAAAAAATGCCAAGACTTCGCCTCCAGGTACTACCATCCAGGAGCATTGGGGAATGCCCTGTGGGGATAGACTGGTCAGGAACATTTCTTTACGCCTTTTCACCGCTTCCCCTGATACTGACAGTCCTCCTCAAGCTGTCCCACTCCAACACCAAGATGATTCTCATCGCTCCGGAGTGGCCACGCCAGTGGTGGTTTCCGGACCTTCTTCACCGGTCACTCCGTCGACATATCAGATTGCCATGCCGCCCCGACCTTCTCACGAAGTTTCGATGCCAGATGAGACATCCCAACCTCTTGTCTTTGAATTTGGCAGCATGGCTCCTGAGCTAGTACAGTATGGTCAACTTTATCTTCCTCAGGACTGCATGGAGATCCTTAGGGAGTCAAAACGCCCTTCCACAAGAACAGCTTGTGCCTTCAAATGGAAAAGGTTATGCATATGGTGTTCGGACAAGAACTTTGACCCAACGACATGCGGAAAAGAAGCTATTCTTCCATATCTGTTACACCTGGCGAAGTAAGGCTTACAGTTTTCATCAATCAGAGTACACCTTGCAGCTCTAACAGCATATAGGAAAAGTCCTTCACAAACCTCTTTCTTTAAAATCCCAGTCATTAAAGATTTCCTAGAAGGTTTAAAAAAGGTTTTTCCTCCTACTAGATGTCCATCTCCTCCATGGGAGCTTAATATAGTCCTTTCGCGTCTGATGCTACACCCCTTTGAACCCATACACAAGGCATCCCTCCAACATCTTACCTGGACAACTGCCTTTCTTGTAGCAATCACTTCAGCTCGCAGGGTTAGTGAGATCCAGGCCCTTTGTGCGCAAGAACCTTATACGGTCTTCCATTCCTCAAAAGTGGTAATGAGAACACATCCTAAATTCCTACCTAAAGTTATTTCAGACTTTCACGTAAACCAGACCATCTCCTTACCGACTTTCTTCCAAAATCCATCTACTCCTGCTGAGAGAACACTACATTTTCTCGATGTAAAGAGAGTTTAAAAATGTTATTTAGATAAAACAAAATCATTGCGCAGGTCACAACAGCTGTTTATTAACTATGGCCCAGTTCGAACAGGCCTGGCCACCTCCAACCAATCATTATCCAGGTGGATTGTCTCATGTATCTTATTCTGTTACCAGTTAGCAAATAAATCCCTCGATGGCAGACCTAAGGCTCATTCCACTAGGGGCAAAGCAGCAACTGCTGCTTTGATGAGAAACATTCCGTTAGCCGAAATCTGCAAAGCGGCTACATGGAGATCTCTCCACACCTTTACTAAGCATTACTGTCTTGATTCGAATGCTAGGACAGATGCTCAAGTTGGACAGGCCTCTCTTAAGAATCTCGTTGCGGGATTTATTATTTCTTTATTGTTCTGTCTACTCCACCTCTGTTATTGGGATTGGCTTGCTAATCTATTCAGTGCTTATGACTATACATGGAAATCCCCTACGAGAGAATGAATAGTTTCTTACCTGTAACTCCAGTTCTCTCGTAGGGGTATTTCCATTATAGTCATAAGCAATCCTCCCTCCTCCCCGGTGGAGTTGACACGATAATAATAATTATAATAATATTAATAATGAAAGATATTTTCAGACTTCTTCACGTCAGATTACAAGCCTAGAAAAAGAACTGAGGCAACTGCCTTTTGCTATGCATGATGGGATACAGGAAGTCTTTCTCCTCTTAAAGGCACAGCTCTATTTACATTCTGTATAATGGCAGCCTATGGGCTACACTGCCCTGCATTGTTTCAACCTTATTTTTAAGTTGTAAAAAGGTTTGTGAAATATTTTTTTCTACATCATCTCTAGAATATACATGTTTTTTAATGTATATCTATACTACAGTACCCTTTTTTCAACCAAAAGAATGAACAATTTGGCCTTTGTAGCCTTTCCTCTAGGCTGCACATTGACATTCTTAAGTGACTTTGCAGGCCTTCCTCAAGGAAGGCGAACATCTCCACTTAAGAAGGCACTTCAGAACAGTGCTCCGGGGTCCCCGCAGGCATGCAGAACTATTCAGTGCTTATGACAATCATGGAAATACCCTACGAGAGAACTGGAGTTACAGGTAAGAAACTATTGCTTCTTTTCCTTCCACGCCAGTTAAGCGCATGGCCAGATTCGAGCTACCCTCTGCCTTTTTTGGCAGGCCTTTTTTCGACCTTTTTGTTGAAGCTTTTTCAAGTCTGTACGAGGATGTAATTGAGGAAGATGGGGTTCAAGCCTTGTGGTGCATGCCATCGCGGACCATGTTAGTGACGGATTCCCATCAGGTATCTGGTGCCTCGACAGAGACCACGACTCGAAGTAGTTTTCTAACTATTGGGCCAAGGCCCTGAAAGCTTTAAGAGAGCGGTCTCTGAAGTTCATGGTGCCCCGGCAGTCGACTTTGGTTGACGTGCCTCCTAGGAGGTCACGTCCCGATCAAGGAGGAGGTTGCGGGACTGCTCCAGAAGCCCTAAGTCCTCTTCGTCGCACTCAAGGTCCTCTGGGCACTCGGGGAAGAGGCACAAAAAGAAGAAGTCCAAGCGGACTTCGACTTTGACACGCCCTTCGGCCAACGAGGTATCTCGGGGAACGTCGACGCTCCAGGAACAGTGATGCCAGGGCCAACTTCGAGTCTACCACCCCCAGGAGCCGGAGCGACCCTCACTCAACTCAAGGAGTTTTACGACTCCATGTGCCTCGTATTTGAGCAGGCCGCCCCTGCTGGTGCGCCTTTGGGTCCCTTAGTGTTGGCAGGGCCCCCATCGGATCCTGTTGGGGACTTCTGGATCCGATACCAGATCCAGAACACAGTCAGCCTCCTCTGGCGTCATTCCTGACTTGGATGCTCCCTGCTCTGCCAGCACCCACTGGTGATGTGAGCCCCATCCTCATTCCAGATGATCCGGAGCCGGAACAACGTCATATGACGCGGATTCAGACTTCGGCGCCGACAGGGGCCAAATCAGTGCCTGAGGCTTATTTTGATCAGCCAGGTACAGGCGAGGAATGGGATGTGTCTCATGACCCTTTAGAATATGGTTTGTAGCATATGTATTTGTATAAGGAACTAGATGAAGCCAGTGGACTGGATACTTCTCCAGATACTGGCATGCTCTCATCTCCTACTGTGGCTTTGGAGGAGGGAGCTTCGTATGCTATGGTGGTGGGTAGGGCAGCTTAGGTCTTGGACCTAGATTTGCCTACAGTGCCAGTCAGGACTAAACTTCTGACTGAGGTGCTTCAACCGGGGCTTCCACATCGTAACCGATGTTACCCTTTAACAAAGCCCTCACTGATGTCCTCCTGGGGACGTGGTCCAAACCCAGCAGAGGGGCTCCTGTAAATAGGACAACGGCCGCCGCCATAGACCAGCTTCTAACGATCTTAGTTTCCTCACCCAACACCCCACCCTGGAGAGCTTGGTGTTCGGATTTCCACTTGCCATGGTGCCTTCCCTTCCACTCCCCAGGAATCCAAGAGGCTGGATCAGCTTGGTAAGAAAATGTTTTCTTCCTCCAGTCTAGCATTGATGTCTGTAAACACCTCATGCCTATTGGGCCATTTTCCCCATACTTTATGGAATACAGTGGCACAGGTGCTGCCCCAGGTCCTGGAGGGCATGCAGGACTCTGTCTCACAAGCTGTTGAAGATTGGAAACATACAGCAAAGTTTACAATACGGTGTGGTTTGGGTACAACCAACTCGCTGGGTAGGGCAATCTCTTCAACTGTGGCCCTTTGTCGCCACGCCTGGTTCTGTATGTCTGGCTTTTTGGGGAATGTCCAAGCAAATCTTATGGACATGCCCTTCGATGGCTGACCCCTATTTCAAGAGACGGAAGACTCTGCACTTGAGCACTTCAAGGACTCTCGGGCTACGGCCAGATACTTGGGCCTCTCTGCGCCCACTCACTTTCTAGGCTTCGGAAGGGGTGTGGTACCACGCTACCCGCAAATCAGCCACCGTCCTCCGTCAACTCACCATCCAGTGCAAGGATGAGGTCGTGGTACCTTCAGACCAAGAGGGTCTAGCCAGAGGTCACCCAGTCCCCCTCCTCCACAGTGCCCAAATCCTCCTGCAAGACCACTCACGCCCAGTTGAAGGGAGGATTTAATTTTATCTCCATCACTGGTAGTCCATAACATCAGAGACATGGGTCTTGCAGATCATACAGAAGGACTATTTCCTCCCACTTCAGTCTTTCCCTCTCTCTATGCCTCCATTTAAAGAACGTCTGATGGAGTATCATTTAGTCTTGCTTCGCAAGGAAGTTGCAGCTCTGTTGGCCAAGGAAGCCATAGAAAGGGTCCCAATATCAGAAGTAGGCAGTGGTGGTTATTCCCGCTACTTTCTGATTCCCAAAAAGAACAAGGATATTCACCCTATTCTGGATTTGTGGGACATCATTCTCTTCCTCAAAAAGGAGAAATTCAAGATGATCACTCTAGGAATATGGCTCCTTGTTGCAGGTACACCCCCCCACCCCCACCCTTTTGTGCCTGATATTGATGCTGACTTGACTGAGTGTGCTGGGACCCTCCTAACCAGGCCCCAGGACCAGTGTTCTTTCATTAAAAAAATATACCATTGTTTCCACAATTGGCACACCCCTGGCACACAGATAAGTCCCTTGCAAAAAGTACCAGTGGTACCAAGGGCCCTCTGATCAGGGAAGGTCCATAAAGGCTGCAGCATGTTTTGTGCCACCCTAAGGGACCCCTCACCTAACACATGCACACTGCCATTGCAAATTGTGTGTGTTGGTGGGGTGAAAAAGACAAAGTCAACATTGCATCCCCCTCAGGGTGCCATGCACACAAAACACTGCCTGTGGCATTGGTAAGTCACCCCTCTAGTAGGTCTTAAAGCCCTAAGGCAGGGTGCACTATACCACTGGTGAGGGCATAGCTGCATGAGCAATAAGCCCCCACAGTGTTGAAGTCCATCCTTAGACATTGTAAGTAAAGTGTGGCCATATTAAGTATATGGTCTGGGAGTTTGTCAAAACGAACTCCACAGTTCCATAATGGCTACACTGAACCCTGGGAAGTTTGGTATCAAACTTCTCAGAAGAATAAACCCACACTGATGCCAGTGGTGCAATTATTAAAAAAATGCACACAGAGGGCACCTTAGAGATGCCCCCTGTATTTTACTCAATCCTTCAATGCAGGACTGACTGGTCTGTGCCATCTTGCCACTGAGAGACTAGTTTCTGACCCCCTGTGGTGAGATCCTTTGTGCTGTCTGGGGCCAGAGACAAAGCCTGCACTGGGTGGAGGTGCTTCACACCTCCCCCCTGCAGGAATTGTAACACCTAGCAGTGAGCCTCAAAGGCTCAGGATTCGTGTTACAATGCCTCAGAGCACTCCTGCTAGTGGAGATGCCCGCCCCCGGACACATCCCCTACTTTTGGCAGCAAGTCCAGGGAAATGATGAGAAAAACAAGGAGGAGTCACCCCATCAGCTAGGTCCACCCCTAAGGTGACCAGAGCTGAAGTGACATCCTCCTTGGAAAAACATCCATCTTGTTTTAGAGGATTTAGCTCAATAGGGATAGGGATGTGCTCCCCTCTCCAAAGGGAGGGAGCACAAGGAGGGTGTAGCCACCCTCATGGACAGTAGCTATTGGCTACTGCCCTGTGACCCTAACACACCCCTAACTTCAGTATTTATGGGTGACCCTGAACCCAGGATTTCAGATTCCTGACAACCTAACAAGAAGGACTGCTGACCTGAAAACCCCGCAGAGAAGAAGACAACGACAACTGCTTTGGCCCCAGCCCTACCGGCCTTTCTCCTGATTCAAAGAACCTGCAACAGCAATGCATCCTGCAGGCCCGGCGACCTCTGCTGACTCAGAGGACTGCCCTGCAACTCCAAAGGACCAAGATACTCCTGTGGACAGCGGCCCTGTTAAAAGCAACAAGAAGAAACTATTTTTAAAGGAACTCTCACCTCACTCCAGAAGCGTCAGTCCCCACCACTCTGCACCCGATGTCTCTGGCTCGTGTCCAGAGAAATCAATGCCGCAGGGAGGACCTCCAGGCGACTCTGCCGACATGTCCACCCTGAGCCAACCTGCCGCCTGCAGAGGGAATCCCAAGGACCCCCCTGACCGCGACTGCGCAGTGAAAAGAAACCCGACGCCTGGCAGAAGCCCTCCACCTGCAGCCCCCATGCCCGTGATGAACCAACCACTGGTGCAGTAGTGACCATAAGGCGACTTCACCTTTGCCCAGTCCGTGGCTGGCCCGAGAAGCCCCCCGGTGCCCTACCTGCATCGTCTGAGTGACCCCCCCAGGTCTTTCCATTGATTCCTATTACAAACATGACGCCTTCTTTGCCCACTGCACCCGGCCGCCTCTGTGCCGCTGAGGGTGTACTTTGTGTGCCTACTTGGGACCCCCCAGTACTCTACAAACCCCTCTGGTCTGCTTCCAGAGGAGACAAGTACTTAACCTGCTAGCAGACTGGAACCTGAGCACTCCTAGGGTCCAAAGGCTATGTTTGGGCACCTCTTTGACCTCTCCACCTGACCGGCCCTGTGTTGCTGGTGCTGGGTGTTAGGGGTTGACTTGAACCCCCAACGGTGGTCAGCCTATACCCCGGAGACTGAACTTGTAAGTGCTTTACTTACCTCAAAAACTAACCTCTACTTACCTCCCCCAGGAACTGTTGAATTTTGCAGTGTCCACTTTTAAAATAGCTTATTGCCATGTACATTACAGTTTTGATTCAAAGTTATATCTATACCTGTGCAAAGTACCTTACATTTAATGTACTTACCTGCAATTTGACTCTTGTGATTCTAAAATAAATTAAGAAAATAATATTTTCTATATAAAAACCTTTAGGGCTGGAGTTAAGTCATAGTGTGTGTGTTCTCATTTATTGCCTGTGTGTGTAGAACAAATGCTTAACACTACCCTCTGAGAAGCCTAACTGCTCGACCACACTACCACAGATAGAACATTAGTATTATCTATTATTGCCTCTGTCAAGCCTCTTGGGGAACCCCTGGACTCTGTGCACACTACCTCTCACTTTGAGATAGTATATACAGAGCCAACTTCCCACACTCACTCTTGCTCTGGTCTTGTCTGCCCTAGACCAAGGAGATCGGTTTGGAGCGCTAGACTCACATCCCCATCCTGCATGCCCACAGTCGCTACTTGCCGTTCAAGGTGGGCCACAAACCCTTTCAGTTTACTGTGCTCCCCTTCGGTCTCAGCAGTTCCCCTCGGATGTTCACACAAGTGATGGCGGTGGTAGCAGGTCATTTGCACAGGTTAGGGATTTCAGTCTTCCCCTACCTCAGTGACTGGCTGTTGAAGGCTCCTACACCCCAGGCTCTCGTCACCCACCTTCAGACTGCGGCGAACCTCCTGCATTTGCTGGGGTTCACTATAAACGTGCCTAAGTCACACCTGACTCCCTCTCAGAAGCTCCCTTTCATCTGAGCTGTTCTGGACACAGTGCAGTTTTGGGCATATCCTCCTGAGCAGCGAGTCCAGGATATTCTATCCTGGATTATGGTGAGACAGACTTGGAGGCTGCTGGTCCTCATGGCCTCCTGCATTCTGTTAGTCAAATATGCAAGATGGCATACGAGGGCTCTGCAGTGGCACTTGATGTTCCAGTGGGTGCAGCATCAGGGCAATCTCACCAACTTGGTTCAGATCTCGGAGAGAACTGCAAAATACCTGCAGTGGTGGTTAGTGAACTGTGATTGGGTCAGAGGAAGACTCCTCTCCCTTCCCCCAACCAGATCTCACAGAAGTGACAGATGCTTCACTTCTGGGATGGAGCGGACAACTGTGAGAGATGGAGATCAGAGGCCTCTGGCAGAATCCGAACTCCTTAGTAACTTACTGGAGCTCTGAGCCATCCAACTGGCATTAAAAGCATTTCTTCCTGTTGTAAAAGGGAAGATGGTGCAGGTGCTCACAGACAACACTTCTGCAATGTGGTACTTCAACATGCAGGGTGGTGTGGCGTTGTGAAACCTTTCTCAAGAGGCCCTGCGTCTCTGGACATGGCTGGAACAGCAGGGCATAACCCTGGTAGTTCATCACCTGGCAGGTTATCTGAAGGGCAGGGCGGAGGAACTCAGCTGTCAATGCCTAGCGGATCACGAATGTTGTCTCCACCCAGAGGTGGCGTAAGGACTCTTTCAGCAGTGGGTAGAGCCTTGGTTAGATCTACTCGCCTCCTCAGAGAACACGGAAGGTCAACAGTATTGCGCGTTGGAGTTCAGGCCTCGTGTACGTCTTTCTACCCATACCACTTCTGCCCAGAGTTCCCAAGAAGATCAAGAACCCCTGGGCCCAAGTATTCCTAGTGGCTCCGGACTGGGCACAGAGAGTCTGGTATCCAGAGCTTCTGAAAATGAGCATTGATTCTCCGATCGGGCTGCACCTTCGGGAGGATCTTCTGTCGCAGCAGCAGGGGAAAGTTCTCCACCCGAACCTGTCAACTTTGTGTCTTCATGCGGGGAGATTGAGCGGTGGCAGTGGATGGCGTTTGACCTGTCTCCCGAAGTCTGTAAAGTTATTTTGGCAGCCAGACATTCCTCCACTAAAACAGTATACACCTATCGTATTTCCTCCCATACCCCTGATTTCATGATTTCTAAGGAAGATTCACCAAGACCGGGACAAAGTCTTTCCCATCGGCCAGGAAGGGTCTGGCACATAGACCTCTGGAACATACACCTCCTGCACCTCTCCCTGTGTCTCCTGCTCTGACTTCCTCTCAGTCAGAGGGTGCATGTACTATACCCGTAACCTTCAAGCCTGGAGCTTGAGCAGGTACACATGATCTCTTTCCAACTGCCACTGAAGGTGACAAGCCTGATACTTCCTTCCCCTCTCCCCTCCACAAAGTCAGTTTGTTCTGGGAGGTGGATCAGAATTTTTACTTGGACTGCTGAACAACCTGTGGACCCCTCGAAGGCACATTCACGCTGGCTAAACAGGGATGTGCGGAGGGCAAAGTCAAGAGATACTTTTTTTTTTGCCTCCAAAATCAGTCTCTCATTAAGTCATGTGTTGATGAGGTTCCTGAAAGGACTGATGAACCTTTTTCCTCAAACTCACATGTATTGCTCCATTGGGATTTGAACTTGGTTTGACTTTCTTAATGGGTGCTGCTTTCAAGCCTTTTCAGTTGTCAGATACATTTATTGACTTCCTAGACAGTTTTCCCGGTAGCTGTTACCTCAGTGAGACATTTCAGTAAGCTGCAGATTCAGACTTTTGCCCACCATTCACATGCTTCTTCCCTTTCAAACTTCTCATTTGAACTACAGTGGCTTTTCTCCTCAAGGCAGTGATCCTCCCCTTCCACGTGGGTCAACCTATCCCTTTACTCACTCTCTATCCTCTACCCACCGAACCTACAAAGAAGAGCATTTGCACTAGCTGGACCCCAGAAGTAAGGTTAGTTATTATTTAGACTGCACCAAAAGGATCAGGTCTGATGACCAGCTCGTCATAGGATATGAGGGAAACAAGAATGGCTAGGCAACCCAGAAGAAGACTTTGTCCCTTGGATACTGCTGTGCATTAAAATGTGCTATGCTGTCATGAAGAAAGAGCTCTCTGAGAGAAACTAGACTCATTCCACGGCAAAATCTTCCATCACAGCTTTAGCCAAAGGTATATGCGTGGTTGAGATTCACAGTGCGGCAACATGAGCTTTCCCCCATGCCTTCGCCAAACACTACTTTTTTTACCCAGAGGTGACAAGGGATGGCCATTGCACTCACTTGGTCTTCCAGGATGTCTTCATCAGACTTTTCATTCAGACCCCACTGGATGAGGGCACCGCTTTGCAGTCTTCAAGATCCCAGGAGTCTGCCGGTTGAAGTATCTTTCAGAAGAAAAAGTTAATTACATGCAATAATGATCTTTCTGAAGGGTACTTCCGTGTACCTGAAGACCCCCCCTTTCTTTTCTGCACCCCTCCCTATTTTGATGGAAGGGTCATAACTCCTGCACAAGTTGTACTTATTGTTCTTAGGCTACGGGCATGACTCCAAGTCCTGCAACCAGTTTGCTCATGTGTTCCAAAGTGATTCAGGACTAATAGGCCGAATACTAAATCACTGAGCACAAGAAGAGATTCTGGGCGAAGCATAGGTCCCACTCCTAACCCAATTACAAGTTCAAGACGTTCAATCAGTTTTCGACTGCATCCTGCAACCCAGTGTCTAGTGAAATCGCACAAGGGTGTCCGTTACAATTGATTCTGCTCCAAGATCTTCAGAATTTGAACAAATTCAACAATTGATCCTGGCATCCCTCAAACTCACTAGGCCATCATCGACCAAGCAGCAAGTAGCGGTTTTTAAAGACCATGCTTTGTGTGGTTCCATCTCCTTCTGACGTGTTCATTCCCCAAGGAACCGCAGGTGCCTCCAGTGAGATTTCTGCTGATGGTTCCACATCTGCTGCAGTCTTTTCACTATGGGGCCCAGTACTGGGCCCACATCCTCAGTTCTAGAGTTGGCAGCTCTAACCGTAAAGCCTTATCCTCTCCCCATTCTCAAGTTTGTGTCTTTTACTCACATCTGTGGGGTTGCCTCTCCCTCCCCGAACTCCTGTTTCTCTTTCTCGCTTATGCTCTCCTCTGATCTTTTTGCTCTCTTTTGCTTCTTGTTCCCCTCCCCACACCCTCTTCACCATTTCCCTCAGTTTTCTGTGTTAATGCTTTATAAAACAAAATGCTTTCATGCTTTGTTAACAATCCATTTCGGATTGTACATTTTAAAAAGGGTATCCACTGCAAACTCAAGCACACATATCCCCCCCGTTAATTATTCAGGCTTTGGCAGAGCCAATAAGTCGCAAAGGAGAGCGATATTGACTTTGCCAGTGTTTTGATTTCCAGCTGTTGCAGTATCTCCAGAAGCAGTAGACTTCCCTCACTTGAGCTCTCTGCACAAGCTGCTGGGACTGAGCTGGTTCACTATCAGCTGCTGTTCTCTCCAGATTAAACTCAAATAATTGTCTCAGTTATACAGAAACATAGTGAACAATGTCAATTAATTTCATTCTGTGTCCCTTGCGCATCAGCAATAACTAGGTTGATTTTGCCCATGCTTGTTTTTCTAAAGTTCTGTACTAACTAGTTGCCTCCTTCACACTGCATTTGTGGATTTAGGTGGAACTGATGTATTTTATGGAAGGAGGCATTCTGTGACACATGGGGATGCCTTACAGACTCCATGAATTTGGGTATTTGAGCACCACTTAGCATCCCTCACTGCTAGTGATGTCTTTACAGATTTAGTTTAAACACAGTGAGAAATATGAAGACATGATGAAGTATCCCTTCAACAGTATCATTACAGAGGTACATTTTCCCCATTCTTCCTGAAATGTATGTCTCACATTGAAGCAACCCAATCTCTCTAATCCCTTCAGGTGGAGTTTTTTTTAAATTCTTTAAACAAACGTCACAAAGTCATGCTCCTTGTAGGGAGCTGGCTCTGTATATACTATATCAAAAATAGATATAGTGTGCACAGAGTCCAGTGGTTCCCCAGTGGCTTAACGGAGGCTAAAGTAGATAAAATCTATTCTCTCTTCTGTGGTAGTGTGGTCGAGCAGCTAGGCTTATCAGGGGGTAGTGCAAAGCATTTGTTGTACACACACAGGCAATAAATGAAGCATACAGTCAATGACTAACTCCAGGCCAGTTGTTTTTATATGGCAAAAATATATTTTGTTACTTTATTTAGTTCCAGTCTCCGGGGGTTAGGATGTCCACAGGTTGGGGTTCAAGTTAACCCCAAACACCCACCAACATAGGGCTGGCCAGATGCAGAGGGCAAAGATGATGCATGATTTGAAATGGAGTCCTGTAGAGACTGTGGGCACTCAGAATCAGGCCTCCTTGCAGGTAAGTACGTATGTCTTCGGGGGGGGTATAGAGGAGCGGTGGTTTGGGGCACCTGGCAGCACCGAACACCCACCCTCCGTGGCAGGGGGGCAGCCAGGTGCAGGGTGCCAATACAGCGTAGGGCTCCCAGGGCTTTCCAATAGGGGGACGCCGGGGGTCACAAAGATGCTACAGGCTAAGTCCAGGGGGTCGGTTCAGAAAACCACCGGCTGGACAAGGAGGAAGACCACCTGCTGGGTGTTGCTGGACCAGTGGTCGGATTCCCCAAGGCCAGGGGGCTGTGAGTGCAGAGGGACCTTTGGACGTCTGGTATCTTCGTTCGGTTCTTCTGTAGTCAGCAGCGGTCCTCTGGATTTAGGCTGCAGTCGTCGTGTTGGGCAGGAGGGGTCAACCCAGGGTGGACACTAGATCAGAATCACCTGGGGACCAGCTGTAGTCGGTTGGGGCAGCTGAATACAGGCTGTGAGCATCGGGTGCAGAGTGGGCAGAACTCGCAGATCTGGGGCGATTCTGGAGTCCTTTGTTGGAATTTCTTTCTGGACAGGGCTGCTGTCCACAGGAGATCTTGGTTCTCTTGGGTGCAGGCAGTCCTCTTGAGGCTTTTAAGAGGTCGCTGGTCCTGCAGGTTGTGTCACCTTTTTGTGGCTGGGTTTCAGAAGCTGGAGACTGGTCTGTAGTGCTAGGGCCATGTCAGTTGGTGTCTTTAGTCTTCTTTGCTGTGCGTCAGCTTAACAGTCCTTCTTTCTTCTGGTCTTCTGGAGGTCGCCAGGAACCTGACAAGCTAGGTTCAGGGAAGCCCTTAAATCCTAGACTTAGGGGCGTTACAGGGGTCAGAAAGGCAGTAGCCCATGGCTACTGTACCTGAGGATGACTATTCCTTCTCGGTGTCCACTCCCTTTGGGGAGGGGGGACACAGACCTAACTCTATTCATCCCTGTCCTCCAAACCAAGATGGAGGTTTTCGCAAGGAGGGGGGGGTCACTGCAGCTCTGGGCACACTAGGGGTGGTCCTAGCTGAAGTGGTTACTCCTCCTTGTTTTTCCTAAACTTTCCTGCCAGACTTGCCACCAAAAGTGGTGCTTTGTCCGGGGTGCAGATATCTCCCTGTGGCACTGTAAAAGTAATAGGAGGCCTGAGTCTTTGAGGCTCACAGCCAGGCGTTAGTGTTCCTGCAGGGGGGAGGTGAGAAGCACCTCCACCCAGTGCAGGCTTTGTTTCTGGCCACAGAGAGCACAAAAGCTCTCACCCCATGTGGTCAGAAGCTCGTCTGGAAGTGGCCGGCTGGCACAGACCAGTCATCCCTGTACTAGACGTTTGGCTAAAATACAGGGGGCATCTCTAAGATGCCCTCTGGGTGCATTTTTCACTAAATCCAACACTTGCATCAGTGTGGGTTTATTGTACTGAGAATTTTGGTACCAAACTTCACAGACTTCAGTGAAGCCATAATGGAGCTGTGGAGTTCGTAATGACTACCTCCCAGTCCATATACTCAGAATGGCCACACTGCATTTACAAGGTCTAAGAATGGACTTAGACACTGTAGGGTCATTTTGCTCTTGCAACTATGCCCTCACCTGTGGTGTAGTGCACCCTGCTGTAGGGCTGTAAGGCCTGCTAGTGGGGTGATTTACCTATGCCACAGGCAGTAGTTTGTGGGCATGGCACCCTGAAAGGGGTGCCATGGCAACTTTGTCTTTTACTCCCTACCAGCACACACATGCTGCAATGGCAGTGTGTGTGTGCTTGGTGAGGGGGTGCCCCAGAGTGGCATAATACATGCTGCAGCACTTTGAGACCTTCCCTGGCCACAGGCCCTTGGTACCCTGGGTAAATTTTACAAGGAACTTAACTGTGTGCCAGGGGGTTGCCAATTGTGGAAGCAGTGGCACATGTTTAGTGAAAGAACATTGGTGCTAGGGCCTGGTTAGCAGGATCCCAGCACTCTCTGTCAAGTCAGCATCAATATCAGGCAAAAAGTGTGTGTGTGGGGGGGTGGGTTAACCATGCCAAAAAGGGCACTTTCATCCTCTCCTCAGTTATCCTTGCCATTTTGTCATGTGTGTCTCATGCTAAAACGTCAGTTTCTGGGTTGTTGAATTTACTGCACCATTATTTCCGATTTGGAATCAACCAGAGCTTACCACATTAGCTCATCTCATTGGATGATCTATCTCACATATACATTACTCAAGCCTTACCATCATTGTCAAATTTCTTAATGAATTTGGTTAAGTATTTTGGCAATGCTGTGGAATCTATCTGAAAAGTGTTGGATGCATCATAAAAGCACCAAACTATTTATCTTCAGTGCTTTTTGTGTCATGTGCATGGAAGTGTTCCTGAAATGGCCTTCTCTTAAAAAGATACTTCTTCTAATATTAATTATTGAAAGATGATACCTTTGCATAACCACAATTGAATGAAACCTCTTGGTTTACTTTCAGTGAGAAACCCGTACACAGGGCACAAGTACCTCTGTGGTGCTTTGCAATCTGGGATTGTTTTGCTACAGTGGTATGAACCGATGCAAAAATTCATGTTAATTAAGGTATGTTTTTTTTCTTGTCCAATACAACCCCTTATATTATTTACTTCGACGTGTTGCAGAACAGTTAATGCAATTGTGATATCATTAATGTTGAAATTGTTAGGTTTTTTTTCTTGGCATTGTGTGCCATACATCATTTTAATGCCTGTTGTTTAAGTGTACCTCTTTTGACCTTTTTGCTATTTACTGCATTCAGTATGACTTTAGACTTCCCGAAGCACAGTCATTATAAATGTCCAATAGCTGGTATTATTAATCTATTCATAATGTGCTTGTATTTGACTTCAAGATTAGTGTTTTATCTCCGAAAACCACAAACTTGCTGTATTCTAAAGAGAAGTGGCAAGACTGTCCTAATATTGTAATCCCTTCTTTCGGATGGCTGCATGCTACTCTGCTTAAGTGTGACTCCAAGATTCCACTTTAAGAAATATCAAGGATCCATTATAGAGTGGCCTCAGGTGAAATCCATTCCATTTGGTCTGTACTGTTTAAGCCGTGAATCCAGAACTATGGAGACATTTCTGGTATTTGTTATTTTTTTAATGATGTTGAGGTTTTTGATTTCTTTTGCTTCCCAAGGTTTCAGGCTTGAAACCCTATACCAAATGTCATTGAGATGTTGGTAACTAATACTTATTCATAGTGTATTTGGTGATTGAAAAGAATAATGATGTACCAGTGGGTGAGCTACATTCTGAATGATCCTAAAGCATATGGGGTGAAGAAGTTAAAGCTATTCGGGGCGTCTGGTATAGAGGCTGGCACAAAATTCAGTTCTAGGCCTCACATGTAGGTTTCCTTATCAAATATCCCTAAAGAGACAGATAAAAGACAAGTGCTCCACATCTTGTCATGACAACAAGGAAAAAAGAAGTAAGATTATTAAGACGCCTCCTCAAAACCTATTCCAGTATGAAGAGGATACAGCTGAAGGCTCAGGCAACTTTTCCATCTTCTGCTGCATCACAAGACTAGGAGGGTCATTCTGACCCTGGCGGCCGGTGGCCGCCAGGGCCACCGACCACGGGAGCACCGCCAACAGGCTGGCGGTGCTCCAACGAGCATTCTGACCGCGGCGGTTCAGCCGCGGTCAGAAGCGGAAAGTCAGCGGTCTCCCGCTGACTTTCCGCTGCTCGTGTGAATCCTCCATGGCTGCGGAGCACGCTCCGCAGCCATGAGGATTCCGACCCCCCCTACCGCCATCCTGTTCATGGCGGGAAAGCCGCCATGAACAGGATGGTGGTAGGGGGGGTCGCGGGGCCCCTGCCGTGCCCATGCCAAAGGCATGGGCACGGCAGGGGCCCCCGTAAGAGGGCCCCGCAAAGTATTTCAGTGTCTGCCTTGCAGACACTGAAATACGCGACGGGTGCCACTGCACCCGTCGCACCTTCCCACTCCGCCGGCACGATTACGAGCCGGCATCCTCGTGGGAAGGTCGTTTTCCCCTGGGCTGGCGGGTGGTTTTTCAGCAACCGCCCGCCAGCCCAGGGGAAAACTTGTAATACCCGCCGCGGTCTTTTGACCGCGGCGCGGTATTTTGGAGGGCGGCATCCTGGCGGGCGGCCTCCGCCGCCCGCCAGGGTCATAATGAGGCCCTAGGTGTAGTGTTTCTAACAAGCTATGTTTGCAATTGCTGCCATTCAGATATGTCTTGCACAAGCTCAAATTTCCTTTTGGTCTTTAGACCTCATTTGTGATTTAATGCCTTTGGAGTCATTGTAAGACAAGGACTCTTTGAGTTGACATGCATTAAATTAATACCTTACTTATATTCAGTAAAGACTGTAATTGTTATTCTCATGGATCCCATTCCACCTCCAGGGTCCTCCTTTTTGGGCATGGCTCTGCTCTATTCTCTGGTAAAGACTTTCTTGTTTCTAGTAGTTTTGGCTCTGTCTTTTACCTTGCCCTCTAGGCAGCAGGTAAATGGGGTGCAACTGATTTGGGGGAAGTGACATGGAAATATGCAGTTGCAGCATCACTTCTAGGACCGATCTTGGTGTCTCTGTATCCTGGTGCTGGATGCTTTCATTGCTTTAAATTTTTTGGCATGTAGTCTGATGCCTAACCATACATCCAAAATGAGATATCTACTAAATTTTTAGAATACATTTAAAAAAGGACAAAATGTGTTTCTCTTGTTCTTTATTTTAATGACTGTGAATTGGATTTTCTCATTTGGTTCTGTGACTCAGACACATTGCTTTGAGCTTCCTAGTTCAGCTAAAGATATGCCAGATTCTCCCTGACTTCCAAAAGACTACAGAGCTCTTGCCAACATCTATGTAATGCTTGGGCTTTCCACCTAAAAGGCTAACATTTGAAGATTTAAAAGTGTTTGAAGAATGTGTACATACTATTTCATTTTTTCAGAAAATGTTGAGATATAGGGCCTACACTTGGCTTTGGAAAGTGGTACTGCCATGCTCTTGCTTTGTTTTTGGCAACCATTTGATTTTCCTCTACTGAGTTGACAACTATGCAAGCCCTATGCTGGTGCTCGTTCTCATTTCTGGTTGTTGATGACATCATTGACTAACGCGGATGACAGCGTAAATCTAGACAAAAAGTACAAGCCTTTTTAAATGTAAACTTTAGGGCAGACTGCCTTCCTTTCTACCCAGTAAATATCCGTCCAGACCTCATAACTGTATTCCATGGTCTTCATTATGCCTGGTGATGTAGGAGGCATATTGCACATGTTGGATATGTAGTTATTAGGCAGACTTCTGAGAGATTGTGTTCATTTTTATCCTGGATGTGTGTGTATACATCTGTCGCTCAAAATAGTGGTTCAGATTTGTATCAAGCTGTTAATGTACACCTTGGGCTTCTCAGCCTGTCTTTACACTCACCTTTGCACTTTCATTGAAATCTGTGTACCTACTGGCTTGATTTGAAGTTAGAATTCAGTTGGCTTTTTCCCATTTTAGTTTTGCCTTCCTGAGTGTTGTGGCCACGCCGTGCAGTCTCCCTAGCTGTAGAAGCGGATGCAAGTATCTCTGAGACAATACACATAATACCTGACTAGTTAGAATGGTCTGACTGTGGGTTCTGAAATCGATAAAGCCTAGCCAGCTATTCGGACAATTTAGGTAAGAATTAGAGCAGCACACAAACTATCAAATGTGGTAGATGCTCAGATTGACTATAAAATCCTGCCTCGTTGTTGTTGGCTGCACAGTGTGGAGGCCTCTGCAACAGCATGGAAGAAGAGGGCAAAAGGACTAGAAGTGGAACTTGTGTGTGGTTAATCTGTTCCTCCACAATGAGCCTATGTCTGGGAAAGCCTCTAGTGTCAGCTTGCTTCTTGCTGCCTAACGAGCTGCAGTGCATATTTTCATGCAACCAACTATTTTTATTCTCCTTCATGTCTTCATAGCACACTCTCCCGGATCAAAATTGGTAACAACTACTTTTATTAGATGGGTACTGCTTAACTTCTGATATTTATAAAGCATGCCACCTATGATTCCAGTCATGCATTTCACAAGCGTTACTGTGTGGACTCTAAAACTAGAGCTGCTGCTATGTTTGACATAATGCAGTGAGGACTTTTTGGACCAGAGTTGGTCCTCCTGTTTTTAGTTTAATTTTATATATCATATTTTATGCATTTTAGCTACACTGCTTTTAGCAAAAACATTTTACACGCAATTTGTGCATGATATTCTTCTAGGAATATCTGGTACGAATTTCTTGTTATGATAGGCGTTGCACGACATGTCATCAGTACTTTCTGTTCCAGGCTAGGAACATTGTACACAATATCCTAGTTTCGTGTGGTACTGTTCAGGAGACAGCTTATAACATCTAGACACAGCACTGCATCAGAGCTGTGCTTCCAATACAGCATGGCTTTATTATATAAACAGTGCACTGATCCGTAAGGGGAAGAGGGCACTCCATCCACGACCGTCCTGGAGCGAATGCTATGTTTGACATGCAGCTCTGCTAGCACTAATCTTCCAGCTCCTGAGAGGATTGCCATCTATACTTCAGGCCTGACTTTATCTTCAGGTTTTGGGCTGGGGCTAATCCCTTAGATCGGGCCAGGCAGAAGGGTACATCTTCTTTGCTCTCAATGTAGTCTGAGGGTTTGGCAGGAACCTCTAGGACTTCTAGAACACATTTACCATGGTTGGATTTTTCATCGTCTTTACCATGTTTTAGTTTATTATGCTGCCTAATATGCTTGGTTTCATCTGCCTGTCACAGCTCATTCACTTTATATGCAAGATTACGTTTGTTTCAATAAACATATTGAAAACTCAGTTTGTTTCTCTTTTGTGTCTTCGCCTGGGCATGCATGACTAAGACAACAAAAGAATGATATCTATTTCCACTACTTCCCTGAGGATTCAGAGTGTCATCTTTAGGTTGCCGCAATCACCTTAAAACCTTATAGGTTCAGGTGAGGCACTGTGAGCTAGTCAAGAATTGGCCGACAGTTTCTGATGGTGTGAATGGACTTAGTCCCGCACATTCTAATGTTCTGCCATCCTAAATATGCAGTGCTATTATCTTAGTAGGAACCATATAACAATAGCAGTATGGTAAAATGTCCAATAATGTGAAGCATATTAAATTCATGTCTCTCAACGTGGAGATTCTGTATTCAACACAGTAGTCATAGAGGGGATACTAGAGTGTCATTCTAGACCAGTGATACTCGAAGTACAGCCCTGGGGCCACATGCGGCCCTCCTAACCTTTACATGCGGGCCCTGGTTGAACAGCAACACTAGGCTGCTGTTTGCTTCGCTAAGCAAGGGAAGGTTCTCCACCCAACACTGTCCGCTCTGCGCCTTCATCTGTGGAGATTGAGCGGTGCCAGTTGACAGCCTTCGACCTCCCTCCTGAAGTCTGTCAAGTTAATCTAGCAGGCAGGCGTCCCTCCACTAAGACGGTATATACCTGCTGTTGGAAACATTGTGTAAATTATTATAGAGAAAGATCTATTGATCCTCTTTCTGCTTCCCTCTCTGACATTCTTCTCTTTGTCTCATCCCTTGCCTAGCAGGGCTCTGCCTTGGGCACTCTTAGACGCTATCTTTCCGCCATTTCGTCGTTCCTTTGTGTGCCTGATCACCCTTCATTATTCAAATCACCTATTGTACATAGATTTCTCAAAGAGCTTTTACATATGTATCCTCCTACGCCTTTTCTATGCATCAGTGGGACTTAAATCTGGTTCTCACATTTCTTATGCCACTTCACTACTGCCCCCTCCGGTTGCTCACTATCAAAACAGCCTTCTTAGTGGAGATAACATCTGCCAAGAGTGTGAGTTAGATGCAGGCTCTTCCATCTAAGCCGCAGTATCTCACCATGTTCCCAAACAAGGTGGTACTTAGAACTCATGCCTCTTTCCTCCCTAAGGTGGTGACCCCATTTCACCTGGGTCAGAACATCACCCTGCCCACCTCTTTTGCTCCAGTGCATCCCTCTAAAAAAGAGGAGCGACTCCACCACATGGACTCAGAAAGAATGTTGTCATTCTACCTTGACTGCACAAAAGGGTTCTGGGTGGATGACCAACTCTTTGTGGGGACTTGCGAGCAAAGAAAGGTCAGGCAGTGCAGAAGCGAACCATTTCGCGCTGGGTCGGTCTCTGCATTAAGATCTGCTATGCGCTGGCCACAAAGCAGCCTCCTATGGCTTGAGAGCTCCTTCCACCTGGGGCACGGCTGCTACCACTGTGTTAGCACAAGGTGTTCCAGTCCTGGACATCTCTCAGGCAGTGATATTGATGTCCTCGCACACGTTCGCAAGATATTACTGCCTGGACAATCAGGTCCATAGAGATTGGCACTTTGTCCGTTCGGTCCAACAGGACTTTTTAGTGTGAGAAGATCTGTCTGCAGCCCACCCCCAGGATGTTCTAGGCTTGGGTATCTATTCTAAAGTTAAGGAATCTGTAGCTAGAAGTCTCTGTCAGATGTACAAGTTACTTACCTGCAGCAACGCATTATCTGGTATCTAGCTGCAGATTCCTTACACCCACCCATGCCTCCCCGCTCTGCGGGCATGTCTACTAGGGTCAAGAATTGTCCCTTTTAGGGCCCTAGATTTTTGCACAGACAAACTGTTAGTTCATTCCATGGCTCTGCACTTCTGGCGTGGACATTTGTGGAGAAGGAACATACACACGCATGGGTGGTGCCTTTATAGGTGACTGACGTCGCAGTTGGCTCCGACGACGCCATACGGATCCTAACAACGCCACCTGACAGTGCGCACAAGGGTATTGCTCAGCAAAAGTTCTGGAGATTCCAAGCTAATGCCAGGAAATTCTAAAGGTTAGGAATCTGCAGCTAGATAGTCTCTACCAGATAATGTGTTACTGAAGGTAAGTAACTTGTTCTTTGGTGTTCTCCTTGCATAAACCGGTTTACTCCAGTGCAGGATCCCCTGCCTCCTGCTCTGGCGTAAAGCCATACAAAGGACAGGGGAGTGGCCACCACCCTTAACAGCTCCTCCCCTAGGGAGGTGCCCAGAGCTCTGGCCACTTGGTTCTGTCATCTTGGAAATAGAATAAGCAGAGGTCCCCGGGTGCAGCTGACTGGTTAGTCTAGGTGGGTGACATCCCCGACACATCCCCCGATAGGTGGGTCACTGCAGTAAGTGTCCAACCCCCTTCCTGGGTTACTTAAGGGATCCCCTGTGGGCAGGCCCTAGATTCGTCTCTCGAACCATCTCTGAAAGTGTCTGAAGACTCTTCTGCAAGACACTTCTGCAACTGGGCACTGGAACCACTGCTGGACTTCACCAGGACCCAAGGCAAGACTGCACCTAGTAGGAGGACTCCTACTGCACCTTTGTACTGGTGCATTGCAAGGACTCTGCCACCTCAGTGGCCATACATCCTCCAGAGTCCCAGGGACTTTGCCTGCACTTAGAAAAGCAAACATGTCACTTGGAGGGAAGGAGTCACTCCCCTGCATCTGCAGGCCCCTCAACAACCTTTTTATGGATCCTGCTGTCCCAAGGATTCTCGAAGGCTCTACAACACAGTTTGTGGTTATGTGGCCATCCAGAGGTCTGACCTGTCTTTATTGCAGCTGAGAAATCTGAGGTCCTGCGCCGGTGCTGCCTGGCCTGAACCCCTGTGCACCGTGTCTGTTTGTCGTTGTCCAGGCTTGTTGGCTCTTCAGTCCAGAGACCTGCTAGCTCCAAGAAGCCCCCTCCTCCAGCACTATACAGCTCCAAGAATGACGTACTCTCTGCATCTCCTGCGACGTGAGCACCCCTTTTTGCTGTACTGCTGAGGCCTCCCTGCGACTCCCTGTGCTTGCTGCCAAAGGGTCCTGCTGGGGACTGCAATGATTCCTACAGGCTCTCCTGCTTGCTGCGGGCTGGCCCTGACTTACCTGCAAAGGTAGAGTCTCCTGGACCTTGCTGATCACCAAAATTCTGCTACACTCCGTGCAATGCTTTTTTTGCATTTGCCAAGGCTTCTTTGCTGACCACTCACCCCTCTGCAATCTGACGACCGTCATGGGACAGCTCATTGACAACTCCTTAGATTCTCCTGCATCGCCTGGACTCCACAGCTGCACTTCTTTGACCACTGTCCAACAGAAAAGCATCTTCAAGAAGGGTGGGCATTTCCCCCTGCACCGCCTGGGTACCCCTGGGTAATCTAGACTCGGTCCCCTCTTTCGTTAGGTCCTTTTCTTCTGGAATCCACGTCTGTGTTCCATCGACCTGGTCCACAGGTCACAACAGCAGTTGGACAACCAAGGTCCCCATTGACTTTAACAGGAGGTTCCGACACGACTTCACCCCTATTCACCTGGGCTCCCTGGTGTGGGTACTCCACTTTTCTGGGTATCCACGGGTTGGGACATTTTTGAACCTACCTAGTCCCAATGGGTTTCCTCAGAGTCATCTGGAAAAAGGTCCTAAAACTCAAAAACTCCAATTGCAACTTCCCAATGTTATCCTGTGTACACTGACCCGGGGTTACAACTTTGCACACGGGTGCCTGGGGAAACCTAGCTACTTAACTTTGGTGTTTTAGTGCTTCCCCAGACCGAAGGGTCCTTGGGTGTTAGTTTAGGTTTGTAGTGATTTTCACATAACATTTTTTTAGTACATGCTTTGGCCCCACTATAGAGGTCCATGTTATTTTATGCTTTTGCATACCTTTTTTTCGGAGAATATGTTTGTATGTTCACATCTCCAGTTAGGAGATATACCAAAGTTAGTTTAGTGTATGTGTTCAAATAAATAATACATTATTATTTTAACACTGGTGTGATTCTTTCCTGTGTGTACATCACAGACTGACCTGTGTGGTATCTGTAACTGCTTTACACCTTCCTGCTCTCCACAGCTACCCTTTGAGAGCTCTGGTTATCTAGAACCTCTTACACTATCGCTAAGGGTTGCCTAGACTCAGTACAGGGCTCAGTACATAGGCCTTACCTAAAAATGAGCACCATATACTGAGCCAGCTTCCTATACATGCCCCTCATTTAGGGCAGTCTCACTCTTCTGGCGAGCCTTCAGGCCCCATCGAGTTCAGCAGCTTTGGCGCTGATGGGCTCTCAGGAATCAAGCCCTCGACCTTCCCCATCACCGGTCCCGATGCAGACACTCGCGGCCCCATCCCCATTGTCATCCCTGACTCTGACACGGACCCTGATTGGTGTCATCTGACTCAAGCACCCGCAGGAGCTTTGCCTCCTCGTTTGGATCCTAAGCCTTATTCTGTTGGGTTAGGCCTCGAGGAAGACTGAGAAGGGGTGCTGGATTCTTTAGAATACCAGCCATATGAAGAAAAATTGGACTGGCGTGGAGACATTTGTGAAGCCAGTGGACTGGACACATCTCCTGCGACTGGTATGCTTTCTCCCCTTCACCTGTGGATATGGAGGAAGGAGCTTCTTATGCTGTGGTGATGAGGCGGGCGGCTGATGTCCTGGACCTTCAGCTACCCACCGTGGCTGTCAAGACTCTACTCTTGACAGAGGTGCCGCAGTCGGAAGCGTCCACCTCCGAAACCCTGCTCCCGTTCAGTGATGTCCTCACTTACATCCTTCTGGGGACCTGGTTCAAATGCAGTACTGGGCTCCTGTGAATAGGAAAATTGCCGCCGCTGTTGCTCGGCACAAGGAGACCCAGGTTTCCTGACCCAGCACCCTACTCCTGAGAGCTTGGTGGTCCAAGCCTCTACTTCCCATGGCGCGTTACCTATTCCTCCCCTGGATAGAAAATCCAGGACGTTGGGTTCATTTGAGAAGATGTTTTTTTCTGCCAGCCTTGCATTATAGTCTGTGAACACTGCATGCCTTTTGGGCTGTTATTCCCACACGCTATGGGTACGGTTGCGCAAGTGCTGCCAGAGGTCCTGAAGAGGGCCTGGGCTGTACTCTCTCAGGCTGTTGCCAACGGGGAAGGCACATGAAAGATTTGTTGCTGACTGGACACGACCATCTCACTAGGTAGAGTGGTTTCTACAACTGTGGAACTGAGGTACCACGCCTGGCTGAGGACATTGGGCTTTTCGGGGGATGTCAGAGTTTCTTTGATTGACATGCCCTTCGATGACACCAGTCTCCTTGGAGATGAGGGAGATTTGGCGCTTGAGCACATCAAGGATTCTCGTGCTAAGGCCAGGTCTGTGCGCATCGCGGTGGCCCCTTGCACGCCCCTCATCCTCCCACCCCCCAATTCTGCCTTTAGCTCTTTTCGTGGCCACGGAAGGGGCTATCAACCGCACCAACTTCTGTCGAGCCACTGTGTTGTGCATGCTGCCCAGCCTCTGCCTGGTCGAGGGTGTGGGAACCACCAGCCTCGTGCTTCAGGTGGACAGACGATCAGTTCTCCACCCCACCCTTCAGCACCCTCAAAACCCTTCTAGTCAGCCTCTTCCACACCAAGGGCAACCAGTTGGCGGTGGAATTCGCCATCACCTGCCTCACTTGCAACCCTTAACAAGACAGTTGGGTTTTGCTGAACGTCTGAAGGTGCTACAACCTCCCCTTCAAGATTGCCACTTCAACCATACCACCACCCTTTGACTGGAAAATGGAGAATCATATGTCCCTTTTCCATGAGGAAGTTATGGCTCTCTTGGGCAAGGGAACTATAGAGTGGGTTGCAATGACAGAAGTAGGCTGTGGATTTTAATCCGGTCCCCAAAAAGGACAAGGGCCTTCGCTGTATTCTAGACCTGTAAGCCCTCAATCTCTACCTCAAGAAGATGTTCAAAATACTCATGTTGGCTCAGGTCTTGTTTCCCCTAGACCTAGGAGACAACTCCATCAACTGACCCATCTTTAGGATAATGAGAGATGTCGTCAGGAAGAGGTTCAATCTCTGCTTCTGGAAACGCACCAGTAACCATCAGCATGATTACATCAGCCCTGTCACAGTAGAGCTTGAGGCAGTTCACATGAATCATCCTCTTGGGGGTCCCGCTAGTGCCAAGGTCTACCAAGTAGGGGACCTCACTCTTTCCTTCTAGGATAGGGTAAAGGCCACTCCATCAGTCCTGAAGTGCCCTGGGAGCCGCAGACTCCAGAATCCATACCTTCTGCCCTGGTTTAAACTCCACCAGTGCAGTTTTTTGGTCCGATCCCTGCTTCTGGAGCTGTTGGCTGGCCTCAAGGATTTTGGATGCCTTTTCCATGTGCTCAGCCATCCATGAGCGGAGGCCAAGCACATAGTCCACCACATCTTGTCTAAGCTCATGGAGAAGTCTCTTTCAACCTTCCTTGACAGGTGTAAGTTGTCCCCTAACAGAGAGGTCAAAAAGAAGTTCAAAAGGGAAAAACTTTACTCCCTTCTGAGGCACCTCTCTGAAGGCGAAAAGCAAGCATGGCAGGAGGACATCCCATCTCTGTTTGAGTTTTTCAGGGAGCCCCATGATCATGTCCTTCAATGTCTTCTTGAACCTTTCAACAAGTCCATTGGTTTGTGGATGGTATGGTGTGGTGAACTTGTAAGTCACCCCTCACTCATTCCACATGTGTTTAGGTAAGCTGACATGAAGTTGGTGCCTCTGTCAGAAATCACCTCCTTAGGAAACCCTACCCTGGTAAAGATACCAATAAGGGCCTTGGCTACTGCAGGAGCTGTTAGTAGACCTAAGAGAAATTGCTTCAGGGTATCTGGTAGCATGACCTACTACTACCAGTATGTATTGATTTCCTGAAGCCCACAATGTCCACACCAACCTTTTCAAAGGGACCCCCTACCGCAGGTAGTGGAATGATGGGGGCCTTTGGGGTGGCCACCTGCCTTACCACTCGCTTGGCAGGTGACAGAGGAGTTACAAAACTGCCTCAGCTTTCGGGACATATTGGGCCAGTAGAAATGGCTTACAAGCCTATTCCACATTTTTGTGTGTCTGCCTCAGGCCTTCAATAGTGGGACAGGTTTTCTGTCCCTAGCTGGTCTCTTGAGGGTCCCCCTGGGCCCAAGAACTGTAGCTGATGAGGATCCAGCTCCATGGACTCATTTCCCTGATAGGATAAGACTTCTTCCTGAGAAAGGAGTCTTGGTTTTGTTGCTGTGTAGGAGCTGGTCCCCCAGTCTTTCTGACCTTTTTCTTGGAAGGTTGGGCCATTATTCTAGGCTCCAACACTTCTTTTTCACCCTGTGCTAGACTTTGTGCTCTAGTTTTCATACACACCAGTTCAGGGATTCCCAGCATGGCTGCATGTGTTTTGAGTTCTACCTCATCCCAAGCTAAGGACTCCAGATCTTTCCCTAGCAAACATTCCACTGGGATTGCAGAAGAGACCACTACATGTTTCAGGCCAGTAACTCCTCCCCAGTCTAAGGTCACGATAGCCACAGGATAGACCTTAGTTACATTGTTAGCATTGGTGACTGGATAAGTTTGTCCAGACAGATAGTGTCCTGGGGAAACCAGTTTTTCTGTCACCATGGTGACACTAGCACCTGTATCCCTCAGGGGTTCTACTTTTGTCCCATTAATCAAGGGGTGCTGTCTGTATTTGTTCATACTAGGGGGCCGAACAGCAAGAGTGGCAAGATCTACCCCACCCTCAGAGGCTAAAAGTAGCTTTTGTGAACACTGATTTGCTCTGGGCACACTGTTGATCCGACCTAGAGACTGGCTATACCAGTACTAACTAGAGCAGTGCTAGGGGGATAATTTTTGGGAAAGGCCAAGTGTGCAGTTTGGTGTCAATGCTGTTAACAGGTAAAACACCAGGCCTTTTGGGGATCAAAGTTTTTACCCTTGTGAAGAGGCCTGGGCCCAACTTCCTGAGCAGGTTTTTGGTGCCCTTGAGAAGACTCTTTACTTTTATCTTTAGGTGTCTCACCACTCTTCCCTTGGGGAGGCTTGGTAACCCCTTTCTTTTGGTCACCTGTAGTGGAAGTCTTGGTAATTTTAGTCTTGACCCAATGGTCTGCCTTCGTTTTCATTTTTTGGGGAGAAACTGGACCTAGGTCTACCAGATATTGATGTAACGTCATTAAAGCAGTTACTTAAAAGATGCTCTTTCACAAATAAATTATAAAGCCCAGCATAGTCATGCACTCCACTGCCAGTTATCCAACCATCTAGTGTTTTCTCTGAGTAGTCTACAAAATCAACCCAGGAGGGGCTCAAGCTTTTGCTGCGCCCCCTGACCCCAATTCTATACTCCTCAGTGGTGAATCCAAATTCCTCAATCAGGGTATCCTTCATGTGGTCATAGGATTCAGCATCTGCACCAGTGAGTGTGAGGAGTCTATCCTCGCACTTAATAGTGAACAGTTCCCAAAAGAGAGCTCTCCAGTGAGACTTTAAATTGTGAACCAGTTGGTGATGTTTTCACCTTCCTCATACTTGGAGACAATGTCTTTGGGATTTTAAGGGTATCCGAATGCTCTCTGTCCCTAGCTGTTATATTGCTGCCACCATTAATGGGTCCTAAGCCCATTTCTACTCTCTCCCTTTCTATAGCCAGGAGCTCTCTCTCCATCAGGCTAATCTTTTGGCCATCCTTGCTGCCCTCAATGTTCCCAGAGGAACGGAACTCCCCTGTGGGAGACCCAGATCCAGTGAGCACTATCCTTGGAGACAGGGACCATGTGGGAGCCCCAGATCCAGTGAGCACTATCCTTGGAGACCGGGACCATGGGGTCTTGTCTTCCCTAGTTAGGTTAGGAGGGGGGTGTGCAACCTCCTGATCCATACCTTCTTCCCCATCAGTGGGGAGGTCTTCCTCCTCAGCAGGGTGTTCCCTTGTATACTCTGCCAAGAGCGCCTGGAGCTTCACCTTGATAGAGTTGGAACCAGTTTTGATGTTTTTTCAGTCTGCAGAGGGACCTTAACTCTCTCACCCCAAGATGGAGGCAGGGTGAGGTTGAGCTCCACAACCATGTCCTCTGAGCTGCTCATTTTGTTGCTAAAGTTGGGGATTACTTTTAGAAACTAAAAACTACTTCTAGTTGCTAACCCCGAACTCATGTTGAATCTAAAGGCAATTTTGGAATTTGGTTGTGTGATCAGATATTGGCTGATAGGTCCAGCAAATGCAAAGTTGTAGACTCCACAGCTGGCTCTGTATATACTATATCAAAATTAGATATAGTGTGTACAGAGCCCAGGGGTTCCCCAGAGGCTTAAGTAGATAATATTAATGCTCTCTTTTGTGGGAATGTGGTCGAGCAGTTAAGATCATCAGAGGGTAGTGCAAAGCATTTGTTGTAAACACACAGGCAATAAATGAGGCACACACTTAATGACTAACTCAAGGCCAATGTATTTGTATGGGAAAAATATATTTTGTTACTTTATTTCTAGAACCAAAAGGATCTTGTTGCAGGTAAATACATTTGCAAGTAAGTATCAAACATATGTATCAATGGCACTTTGGATTTGGTAAATAAAACCATTTACAGGTAAGTAACACTTTAAACTTTCAAAAATTTACACTGTGCAATTTTCAGAACAGCTGCATACGTGAGTCTCTCACCATTAGGTGTGCATGAGACCCTCCTAAGGACAGTCTACCATTTCTGTGAGTATCTGCCCCCAAAGCATTTTGAAGCACTGCTTCCAACGCACAGTACAGGGACGGCAGCACCAGACGAGTAGGTTCAATATGGAAAAATAAAGAAGTATATTCATGGCTTTCCTAAACACTCAATTACATTGAAGTGCTGCTTATCCTGTACAGCTAGTGTTTTGAGACCATAATTAATTTAGCTGCAAACTCACCACTATCGAGTGAAATAGCAGATTACATTTTTGCACATTTCCTAGAAGTCTCTTTGTTTGGTGCTTGCATAAAATGTGTCTTACTTGAGTATGGAATGAATTGTAGTTCCAAATTAGATTGTGCATACTGTTAATGTCCTGAAGTTGTCAGTAATGCATCAGTAATGCACCAGCTCTTCGGGCAGGGAAAAGACCACTGAATAGACAGATGCCAGTGCGTGGCTCAACCTCTGCCTGTGTACAGGAGGTATTGTAGAAGTTTTCTGATCCAGTCTGGTGCCTAGGAAGGTTCACAAGGTGAGGATTGTGCTGTTTGCCAGAGTATCCTCCAGAAAGAGCAGTATCACGTATTCTTTAGGTTTTGGTACATTTCACACTCTGTATGTGTGAAATATTCAAAGCAGTTGAAATCGGCTGCCCATAAGCTATAGACATGTTGGGTGTTTGGGTATTACATTTCATCCACAGAAAAACACAAGATTGTTGCCTTCACATCATAAATGTTTCACATTTTATTTTAATAATGTTTTTCAGCACTTTGATTTCCCTCTTCCAAGCCCTTTGAAAGTATTTGAAATGCTGGTAATACCGGAGCAAGAATATCCAATGGTTTGTGTTGCAGTCAGTAAGGGGTTCGAGTCAGATCAAGTTGTTCAGTTTGAAACCATCAACTTAAGCTCTGCTTCCTCATGGTTTACAGAAATGGGCTCAGGTATGTTTTAATTATTATTTTTTGTACATTATTTTTTCGTTTACTGTTTTTATTACTGCTCTAGATTCTGAATTTTGAAGTTGTCCTTAATGCGTAGAATGTTCATATTAGTATCTTAACATCCAAGCCAACCGTGTGCACACAGTCTTCAGTACAAAACTTATTGCAGCCATTCTCCCATCCCAAGCTAGATATTGGCAAAGCATCCCTGGGCAGTTGTCTGAGTCTCCTGTTTCTTTGCACACGTTGGTGGGTACTATAAAACAAGTAGACTAAGGTTTGGCTGAGAATTGTTTCAGTTATGTAGTCTAATCATTAAATCCTAAATCATAGTACTTTTTTACTACTCACCCAGTGGCCGGAATCGGCTTCATAAATTTCACATAAAAAATGACTCTTTGAAGAATGAAAATTGAGATCATATTATTTTAAATTTGTTGCTCGTATGAATACGGTTATAATAGCATTTACATGCCCTGTCTGACCTGATGCTGAAATCTGAGATTTAGACTGTCCAAATCCTTATGGAATACAATTTAGAGTTTGGTCGCGGATTCCCTATGGGTGCAGGCTTGTGGTTCGACTCTTCTCAAATGCTCTGGGCTCTGGTGTGTACCTCTTGTTTTTCTGCTCATTGTATTTGCATTTTTAAAAAGTTTTTTTTCGAACTCTTTGGTTGTTTCCTGGACACAAAGTGTCAAATGTTTTTGACTTTGACATAGATCTGCGCTGACATTAGTTTTTTTTCCTTCTGCACCAGTTGATTCTGATCCAGACAAGAGCTACCCCTCTGTCGTTTTTTGACAGAACTTTTTTCAACATTTTGTCAAATTCTGTTTTTAGGAATGTTCCTCCTGGTGATGTTGAGGATATCTTTGTGGAAGACCGGATTCAAGCTGTCTGGCGCCTGTCATTGCGCCATGTTGGTTACAGACTCACACCTCGTGTGTCTGTGATGTCTTGAGTGCAACCACAACTCCAAGGTGTGATCGGACTGCTGGGCCATGGCACTAAAGAATTTGAGGGAGCAGTCCCTGAAGCTGCTAGCAGCCTGGCAGGTGACGTGCACTGCGCAACTCTTAAAAGATATCGGCCTGATCAGGTTGGGGGGGGGGGGGTTGTGAGACCCCTGTAGGAGCCAGAGTCCTCTTGTTCCCATTCCAAATCCTCAGGACATTAGGGAAAGCGGCATAAGAAGCACAAGATGTCGAAGCTTGCTTCAACTTCTTATTGTCCGTTGACTTGCGTGAGGCTGGAACACTGGCGATCAAGACACGGTTCTGCGGAGCTGTCGCCAGGTTTGACTTCATGGCTCCCTGCTACTCCAGGAGCAAGAGTAATCCCTGCTCAGGTAAAACATTTACAAGGCCATGCACCGCACATTTGAGTGGGCTGACCTCTCCAGAGCGCCTTCGGGCCCACAGGTGGCCCCATGAGGTCCCCCGGCTTCAACTCTGATGAGCTCCCATGGATCCGATTTCAGATCAGGACTGGTGCCAGTTGTGCCGCAGGGACCTTCCCTGACACTGTTCCTGACAATGATGGTCCTGGCAGCACCCGCCACATTTGGATTCCCAAATCCAACACAGAACCGGAACAGAGTCGACCAATGCAGATTCCACCGTCAACAGGATCCAAGTGTCCTAGGTCTGCACCTGAGCTCTATTCTGAAGGGTTAGGCCTTGGCAAAGAATGGAGGGGTTTCTTTACCCTTTAGAATACCAGCTAGAAGGCCAAAGCATGGTGCGAGGAACTGGATAATGTCAGTGGACTGGATACATCTCCAGATACTGGCATGCTTTTCTCCACCTACCATGGCTACGGAAGAGGGAGCAGCATATGCAATGTTGGTGAAGAAGGGTGCCAGAGGTCCTAGACTTTGAGCTGCCCTCTGTGGCTGTCACGATGAATATCTTGGCGGAACTGCTACAGTCTGGAGCTTCCTCTTCTGAACCCCTGCTCCCTTTTAATAAAGCAGTAAATGATGATGTCCTGCTGGAAACCTGAAAGGGGCTCATTAGAACAGGACAATTGGATGCCACCATTGCCCTGCCCAGGGAACCCATCTTTCCTCACCCAACACCCCACCACAGAAAGATTGGTGGTCCAGGCTTCTATTTCCCATAGCGCATTCTGTGCAGCACACCCTGGACAGGGACTCCAAGAGACTGCTTAGAAAAGAAAACAAGTTCTTCCACCAGCCTTGCATTGCAGTCTGTGAACACTGCATGATTATTGGGGTGCTATTCCCACACTTTGTGCAACATGGTTGCGCAAGTGCTGCCATATGCCCTGGAGGAGGCCCAGGCCGACCTCTCTCAAGCCGTCAAAGTCTGGAGAGATGCAGCAAGGTTCACCATCAGGTGTGGTTTAGAGAGAAAACAACTCATAGGCAGAGTGGTTTAATCAAAGGTGGCGCTTTGATGTCAGGTCTCACTAAGAACATCTGGCCTTTCGGGGAATGTCTAGGCTTCCCTTACGGTCATGCCCTTTGTTGGCAGTTGTCTCTTTCCGGAGATAAGGCAGACTCGGCACTGAAGCGATTTTAAGGACTGAAGAGCTGCAGCCAAGTCCTCTCAGCTGCCCCACGTCACTCCAGTCTGCCTTTCGCTTCTTTCGTGGCTACGGAAGGGGTTTCAACTGCACCATCCTTATCCCAGCCACCGTCCCGTAAAGCTGCACAGCCTCTGTGGGGACAAGGGTACAGTTCATACCGACCCCATGGATCACGTAGCCAGAGGTTTGCTACAACCAACTCCCTTGCCCCTAAGCCATCCTAATCTTGCCCTACAAGATCATGGGCGTCCATATGGTGGCAGAATCAGTCATCTCCTTTACTGGCAGTCCATAACATGGGACAGGTGGGTCTTACAGATCATTTGTTGGGGCTAATCCCTCCCCTTCAAATTTTCCACTCCCCATATACCTCCATCTCAAGACCGGCTGACGTAGAATCATCTGTAATTGCTCCACAAGGAAGTCATGGCTCTTGTTCAAGGGGCCCATAGAGAGGGTGCCGATGTCAGAAGTAGGCTGCGTTTTTATTCCCGCTACTTTCTGATACCCAAAAAGAAGGTTTTTCAGCCTATCTTAGATCTGTGAACCCTCAGTCTCTTTCTCAAGAAGAAGTTCAAGATGCTCAAATTGGCTCAGGTCTTGTCTGCCCTGGACCCAAGCGACTAGATGATAGCCTTGGACTTGCAGGACCCTTATTTCCATATCCCTATCCTGCCTGCCTATCGGTCCTACCTGCAGTTTGCAGTAGGCCGCGAGCACTTTCAGTTCACTGTGCTTCCCGTTGACCTTACCAGTACCCCATGGGTGTTCACCATGGTGATGGAGGTGGTCGCAGCTCATTTGCAGGGATCAGGGGTGCCAGTTATCCCCTATCTCGACGACTGGCTGTTCAAGGCGGGTTCGCCCCAGGCTGGTGTCTCCCAAATCCAGACTAAAGTGAACCTCCTGCATTCGTGCCAAATTCACACCTGACTCCCTCTCAGATGCTCCCTTTCATCAGAGCTGTTCTGGACATGGTGCAGTTTCATGCTTATCGTCACGAGAGTCCAGGATATTCAGGCTATGATACTGATGTTTCAGCCTCTTTCCTGAATTTCTGTGAGAATGACTCTGAGGCTGCTGGTCCTCATGGCCTCCTGCATCCTGCTCCTCATGCATGCCACCTGGCATATGCGGCCTCTGCAATAGGACTGAAGTTCCAGTGGGCGCAGCATCAGGGTAATTTCTCCAACATGGTCCAGCTCTCGAAGGGAACTGCAAAGGACCTGCAGTGGTGGCTAACACACCGCGATTGGCTCAGAGGCAGAGCTCTCTCCCTTTCTCGACCAGATCTCACATTAGTGACAGATAGGAGATGGGACAGCCATCTGGGAGAGGTGGAGATCAAAGGACCCTAGCCTGCGGCGGAATCCAGACTTCATATCAACTTGGTGGAGCTCCGAGCCATTTGACTGACATTGAAAGCATTCCTTCCTTCCATCAAGGGCAGGTGTTCACTGACAACACCACCGCCATGTGGTACTGCAACAAACTGGGGCAATTGGGGTTGTGGACCCTCTGTCAAGAGGTCCTGCGTCTGTGGACATGGCTGGAATAGTAGGGCATATCCCTGGTGGTTAAACATCAGGCTGGTTCCCTGAACACCAGAGCAGACTAACTCACCTGGGTAAGGTCTCTTTCATCAGTGGGGACAGCCATGGTTAGATCTGTTCACTTATGCTGAAAACGCACAGTGACAGCAGATTTACGTGTTTGTGTTTCCAAGGCAGCTCTCGCTCAGAGACCCTTTTTGCTTCGAGTGGCGCTCAGGCCTCCTGTGCACCTTTCTGGCATGCAACTCCTGCCCAGAGATCTCAAGAAGATCCGGTACAACCAGGCCCAAGTCATCCTTTGGCTTCAGATTGGACACGGAGAGTCTGGCATCCCGAGCTTCTCAGCATGATCATCGATCTTCTGATCAGGCTTCCCCTTCAGGAGGATCTTCTCTCGCAGCAGATGGGGAGGTTCCTCCACCCAAGCCAGTCAACTCTCCGCCTTCTTGAATTGAGATTGAGTGGCGACAGTTGACAGCTATCAATTTTCCGCCCGAAGTCTGTAATGTCATTTTGGCATCTGGGCGTCCCTCTACCAAGACAATGTATGCCAGCCGATGGAAAAAGGTTGTAATGTATGGTTGTAATATATTGTACAGAGAAATCTATCAACCCACTTTCTGCTTCTCTCTCTGTCCTTTTCATTCTTACCCTTGCCCAGCAGGACTCTGCTTTGGGTGCTCTAAAGAGTTATCTTTCTGCTCTGTCTTTCTGCAGCTGCCTGACCAGCCCTCTTCATTTAAGACCCCTATTGTACACAGGTTTCTCAAGGGGCGTGTACATGTTTTCCCCCTTCACCTTTTATTATGCCTCAGAGGGACCTTAATTTGGTTCTCACATTCCTGATATGTGCTCCTTTTTGGCCTCTACATAATTGTCCCCTCCAGCTCGTCAGGCTCAAAACAGCACTTCTTGTGGTAATAACATCTGAGCAGAAGGTGAGTGAGCTGTAGGTCCCTGCTTATCTGTTTTTCTAGGTAAACTGGTGCTTCGCACTAGGACCTCTTTACTCCCAAAAGGGCTGACACCATTTCATGTGGCCCAATCTGTCACCTTGCTCACTTTCTCTTCTCCTCCACATCCCTCCAGGAAACAGGAAGGACTCCACTGCCTGTTCCTAAAAAGATTGTTGTTGTTCTTCCTTGACTGCAAATAAGAATTCTGGTTGGACGGCCAACTCTTCGTGGGGTATGTTGGAGCAAAGAAAGGTAGGGCAGTGCAGAAGTGAACCATTTTGTTTTCTGCATAAAAATCTGCTGCGCAGTGGCCATAAAGCAGCCTCCTGATGGCTTTAAAGCAGCCTCCTGATGGCTTTAAGTACCCATTCTACCAGAGCAAACTTTGCAACCACTGCGTTAGCAAGTGGAGTCCCAGTCCTGGACATCTGCCAGGCAGCAATGTGGGTGTTCTTGCACACATTTACAAAACACTACTGCCTGGACAATGAGGTCTGCAAGAACAGCCATTTCAGCTGTTCGATCGTGCAGGACTTCTTAGTTTAGGATTTGTCCGCAGCCTACCACCGGGGTCGGTATTATTTGGATATATATTCAAAGGTAATGAATCTGCAGCTAGATCTCTCTATCAGATTAACACTTTACTTACCTTTGGTAATGGATTATATGGTAGAGACAATAACGAGCTGCAGATTCCTTCCCCGACCCACCCATTGTCCCCGCTCTGTGAACGTTTTTCGAGAATTACGGATCTCTCTTTCAGGGCCAGTGTGGACCCACCAGTGTCAGTGCACTTTTTGGCTCCACTGTTGAAAAGTAACTGACGTCAGCATTCCAAGGTGATGCCTATCTGCGTGATTACAACGTCACTTTCAATCAATCAGGGGATTTGTATGGTGCTGCTAATAACCTGTGAGGGTCTCAAGGTGCTGGGGGAAGGAAAGGGAGTTTGATCAGTCAGAGAGGCAGGTCTTGAGATCCGGTGGAGGAATGCCTGAGATGGATGGGGAAGGGTGTTCCAGGTCTAGGCCGCAATGTGGGAGAAGGATCTTCCATCTGCTGTGGTTTTCCAGATGAGGGGGACCTGGGCGAGGGCCTGGTGGGTGGAGCCGAGTTGTCTGGCGTAAGTGTAGACGGCGAGTCTGATTGAGGTAGGCTGGTCTGGCGTCGTGTAGGGCCTTGTAAGCGTGGGTCAGGAACTTAAAGTGATTCTTTTGTCGATAGGCAGCCAGTGTAGGTTTCTTAGGAGGGGCGGAGGTGTGGCTGTGTCATGGGGCGTTCTTGATGAGCTGAGCAGAGGCATTTTGGATGCATTGTAGTCTTCTCTGGATTTTGGCGGTGGTTCCGACGTAGAGAGCTTGCAGGCTTTTGACAAGGGCCTGGGTGACTGTCCTTCTGGTTTTGATGGGGATCTATTTGTAGATCTTTCGGACTATGCGTAGGGTGTGGAAACAGCCCGGTGAGACAGCGCTCACCTGCCGATCCATTGAGAGCAATGAGTCTAAGATGAAGCTGAGGAAGCGGGTGTGGTTTGTGGGGGTGGGGGCGTTTGAGTGCAGAGGGCCACCAGGAGTCGTTCCAGGCAGAGGGTGTGGAGCTGAGGATGAGGACTTCTGTTTTGTCCAAGTTCAGTTTGAGGCAACTATCTTTCATCCAGACGACGACTGCTTTCATTCCTTCATGGAAATTGTTTTTAGCGGCGGTTGGGTTGTTGGTGAGGGAGACTATCAATCAGTTGGGTGTCGTAGGCATAGGAGACGATGTTGAGTGCGTGGCTTCTGACCATGGCGGCTAGTGGGGTCATGCAGAAGTTGAAGAGGGTGGGACTCAGCGAGGATCCTTGGGGGAATGCCGCAGTTGATCTTGGTGGCTTTCGAGAGAAAAGGGGGGAGTTGGTGCAGACGGCGATGGCATGGGTAGCCGATCGGCACCTACTGGTGCACAGCGGTACTGCTAAAGAAAAAATCTTCCAGATCCATTCTGATGCCTGGGAATTTCAAAGGTAAGGAATCCTCATCTCTACCAGAAAATGCTTTAATGTAGGAAGCTGGCCCTTTACATGATGCTCTAAAAAGAGCCACAGTGCAGAGTGTCCAGTGGATGCCCAATAAGTTTGCAGATGCAAAAGTAGTTAAGACTAATGCTCTATTTTATGGTAGTGTGGGCGAGCAGTTAGGCTTATCAGAGGGTAGTGCTAAGCATTTGTTGTACTGAGAGGCAATAAATGAGACACACACTCAAAGAATAAATCAGAGACCAAATTAGAAAAATATTACTTCTTTTTAAATATGTTTCAAACGCAAGTGTTGAGGCTGTATGTGTTGTCGTCTGTGAGTCCGGCAGGGCTGGACCCAGGGTGGTCTCGAGCTCGGAAGAGCCGGGGGACATTTTTTACACCGGTGACCCGCCTCTGATTGGGTTGTGGGCGATGGGTGCAGTGGTCGCTGAAGGTGTCACTTTTATGTGAGCTGATAGCCTCTCAAACATTCATTGAGGTTCCTGCTCGCATGCTGCTTAATTTTTTTAAGATGTCAGTTTTTAAAACCTGCAGTGTTCTTTAATTGTGGGGGGCTTGTAAAAGACCAGTGTTAACTGTTTTACCTTTTATTTTATTTTTAAAACAAGCATATCACACTTCACTTCTCTTCCTGGTTAGAAGAAGCATACCTAAAGCCGCCATTTTCCTTTTTGGGTGCTCTAGTTGTTTTTGAAACTTAAACCGACCAATGGTGCGCCAAAGGCAAGCCTGTCTGCACCCGTCTGCGACCGAATTACAACCAGCGACAACCACTCTGCCCCTTTTGACACCAGGTAATTTTATGTCCTCAGAATTTTTTAAAAGCTTGTAACAAGCACTTTTTAAAATGTGATATTCGGCTTCCATCCCAGAGTATCGAAGTCCGATTTCCTGCATTAAATGTAAAGTTAGTTTTGGGGATATACATCCCTCTTTCCCTAAGGTGGCGCTCGGTCACAAAGATAAGGCAACCCGCAGTGGCCTTATCAATGTGTGCTCCCTCAGTAAGCACACCCAAGAACTTGTCCATGATCTGCTGTTAGATCGTCAGTTAAACCTCCTATTTTTTACTTAAACATGGCTGAAAGATTGGAGCAACCCTGATTTTGTGCCTGCTCTGCCTTTAGCATATAAAATTGCTAGGAAAGACCGCCCCACCTATAGGAAGGAGGCCTTGTCATTATTTATCTGATAGAGACTTCTAGCTGCAGATTCCTTACCTTAGAATTCCGTGGCTTCAGCATCGAATCCGGAATTTTTCTACTGCGCAGTACCCTGCGTGCGCCGTCGAGTGGAGTTGTTCGGATTTGCATGCATTTGATCTGGGCTTCCTGAAGGGGGCTGAAAGCTTAGGGATTTGTTTTAAGTTTGGCCCCTCCCAGTCATTTACAGGGGGGGTTAATTTCTGCCTTGCTCAGGGTGTACTTTTCCTCTTTTCTTTAGGGGAAGTCTTATCCCCTTTGGTGCTCCGTTACACAAATTATACCATTATGGTAGACTTTAATCTTTACCTAGAACGTTCCAACAATCCTGAAGTACGTCATTTTCTAGATACGCCAAGTGTAATAGGATTGCAGCAACTGGTCACAGATCCTACTCACAATGCAGGTCACACTTTGGACTCCATTTGTTTTGACAATCCTAATTTACTACCAGAGGCCCCTATACCACAAGTAGGTCAGATCATATGCTACTACCTTTTAAAATTATTGTGGGGCTAGATAGCCTCTTTCCTTTTAGGGCAGCTTCAAATCCCCTTACTACTCCTTCATGGGGGTAAGCTATTAAATGATCCTTGATTTCCCACAACTTTATCTAAATCCACTCTCACCCTGCAAGGGCACATTGTTAAAGATGTGGAATCTTTTAATAGATGGATTATGCATTTGGTTAATTTATTAGATTCAAGAATACCTCCAAAAGAAAAAGCCCAAGTTTTCGCCCTCCTTTTCCTGGTTTAGTTAGGCCTTAGCAGACCAACATCTGCTTTGCAAACAATTGGAATGGAAATGGCGCAAAACCTGCGATTCCGAGGCTTTGCATAACTTTAAAACAGCCATAAAAACCTATCATAAACAGATCAAATTGGCTAAAAAAGTTAATTTTTCCACTCAAATTAAGGAATCCCACGGCTAACAAAAACTGATCTTTAAGATTGCCAACTATTTCTTAAAACCTCGGGCTCTGGGCAGCCGTATTCCACCCTCCTGAGCGCCCTGTAATCAAATCTACTCCTTATTTGAGGAGAAGATAAAGCTTATGCCACACTTCCTTCAAAAGTTTTAACAATTGATGGACGCGCAACAGTAGCAACTGGAACTCTACTAGCTTGTCAAGAAATTTCACTGGCTTAATCATGCCAGGCTATTCTGCCCTTTAAATCAGGATGCCCTAGAGGACCCTTGTTCACCTGGGGTTCTTCATAAGGTGGCAGACCTAGAGAACCCCCTGCTGAATGAGATTATGAACACATCATTAGCAACAGCTACAGTTCAGGCAGATTGTTAAACCCTTGAAAAAGAAGCCTCTTGCCGACTCAACTATATTGTCGAACATGCACCTTATTTCATTATTGCGTGCAATAAGTAAAATAATGGAAAAATTGAGAAATGACCAAATAGTCACATTTTTAGAAAATACTGAGGTGCTCCACCCACCGCAATCAGGATTTCATCCTAAGCATTCCACTGAGACTGCTCTTTTGGAAGTCGCAGACACTCTTAAATTGACTTTAGATGCTGGCTTGAATGCTGTGTTGATTCTATTAGATTTTTTCGACACTGTCTCACCTAATATTTTGCTCCAGCGTATCCAAGAGGGGTTGACAGATTGGCCCTCTCATGAAGACGATCTTATCTTACAGATCGTATACAAAAGGTGATGTTAAGTTCCTGTATCTCAGCAGAAGTAACAGTCACCTTGGGAGTTCCACAAGGTTCCTCATTGAGCCCCATCCTCTTCAACATCTATATGTCCCCTCTCTGATTTCATCATTTAGGATAAATATTATCTCATACGCAGTTGACACCCAGGTGTTAGATAAGACATCATTGGGATCAGAGTTGAACTTCAAAAATTGCCTGCCTGCAGTCATTCAGTGGATGTAAGACAATCACATAAAGTGCAACACCGAAAAAACGAAGATTATCCGATTGGGGAAGGAAAAATTCTTTAACCCAGCCCAGTGGTGGCAAGATTCAACCCCTGCACCTACAGCCACTGTGGAGGCAGTGAGGAACCTGAGAGTAAAATTTGATTCCCAATTGTCCTTCTGGCCTCAGGCCCTTGCTGTGGCAGGCACATGCTTTAACCTAATAAAGTCCTTGAGGACATTTTTTTTCTTTCTTTCTTCTGACAGCCAGGAAGACGGTGGCCTGTGCGCTCGTTTCCTCCAGACTGGATTACGGTAACAGCCTGTATTTTGGATCTACAAAACATTTTTTAGGAAAATTGCAAGTGGTCGACCATGCAGCAGCCTAGTTGGTCCTTAGACTACCAAGGTCATCTGCCTCAGCAGCCTTAAAACCCCTGCAATGGTTGCCAATGCATTTAAGGGTTTTGTTAATCATTTTGATGACCTTTAGAGCTTTTAAAGCAACTGGGCCTATGTTTTTAATATCAAGAGTTACCCATTATTCTATAAGCAGAACCCTTAGGTCGTCCTCATCAAATCTGCTTAAACATGTTGTTTTCAGACTACCATCCATAGGGGTAAATCTTCTATAGTTTTAGGAACCAAGGCCTGGAAGCATCTCTCCATTCAATTAAGACACATAGACCCAGAAACCATTTTTAGAAAACAGTTAAAGACTTGGATTTTTGGAATCCCCAACACACTTTGCTATTGTTGGATACTTTAAGCCTCTGGTCATGCTTTGTTTCAAGACTGCAAACTTCCGCTACAGCGCCAGGATGCTCCCCTGGGAGTCACAGTTTGCGCTTTACAAATGCTCAATTCAGTTCTCTCACCACAAGGCGGCAGGTGAGGGGGCCTGCGTGCAAAAACTGCAGGCTTCCCATGTGAGTCCAAGATGGGTGCGACTGCACTGGACTCGGTCTCTGGGCTGGTGGGTTACCTTGTTGGTACCGTTGGTTGGCTCTACCACGGGTCATGGACATCAGGTGCAGTGGTCACTTTGGGTGTCGGGTCTTTGCGGTTCCAGAGGCTGAAGAGTCCTTTCTTGAGGCTTTTTTGCAAAGTCTGTCCGCTGCTCACGGGAGACTTGAGCCTTTGTGGAAGGCAGAATGAATAAGCTTTTTCGGTAGAGTCCTTTGAGGTCAGCAGGCAGTCTTGTAAGGTCTGCTGCTGCTTCTTTTCCTCTTCTGCAGGTGCGCCTCTTCTGTGTCCTTGTCTTTGTAGGTCGTCAAGATCTGAGTTCTGGGGTTCAGGGGTGCCCGCTAAATACTCAATTTATGGGTGTTACAGGGAGTGCCAGGTGGTAGCCAATGGGCTGTCCATCTTTAGGATGACTATCCCCTGTCTATGACCACTTCCATTGGAAAGTGGACATAACCCTAACCCTAGTGGCCTAATCCCTTTCAAACAAGATGGAGGAATTTGAAAAGTGGTGTCCACTTCAGCTCATCCACCTTAGGGTTAGGACTGGCTTGAAGTGGGCACATCTCCTTGTGGGGTGGGGTTGGTCATCTCCGGCAACTAGAGAGACCTGGGTCGCATTACAAGGGCAGCTAGACCTTTGAAGCTCCCCACCCTAGAATGTCCATCCTGCTTGGGTGAGGTGATAACACCTCCTCCCAGTTCAGGCTTTTGTTTCTGGCTCTTATCTTGGCTGCCAGAAATGAGTCTATGGTGGCTGAACTGATCCAAACATCCTGGGTTCAGAGAAGCCATCATGTAGCTGGGGAATTTGTAATGACCAATATCCAGCACATGCATTTAGAAATGGCTTCCTGATTCACTTACTATGTCTCAGAATCGAGAGAGACATTGCAGGGGCATATCTGCTTGTTCATGTATGCCCTCACGTGCCCTGATGCACCCTTTCTTAAGGGTGATTTACACCTGGCACATGCAGTGGTAGGGGACCTGGCACACAGTGTTGTATGACAGGTCATGTTTTCAATTTTGCCTGCACCTTAGTACCCCAGACCCTTTGTACCAAGGGTACCATTTACTAAGGACTTAGAGTGGGTGCTAAAGAGTGTGCCAGTTGTGGAGGACAACTGAGCAGTTTTAGGAAAGGCCTCTAGCACTGGGGACCTGGTTAGCAGGGACACAGTGCGCTTCCAGCCAAATCACATCAGAAACCAGGCAAAAAAGTGGGGGCTAACCATGTCAAGAAGGGAGCTTTCCTACAGTTACTGAAAGTAAGCAAGAGGTAGGTCCAAGTTTTATTTAAGGACCAGGCTAACAAATGCTTATATATAAACTTGTCAGATAAATAAATTTCAAGCATTCTCTTCCCTCCTGCCCTTAAACATGGGAACAATTAGTTTTAGTATACAAAATGGTTTGCATACGGGTATGTACATTAGTTTGGGTAAAAGGATTTGTATTTTGCACCCCGACCAAGGTGTGAAACTCAGACACACATGCACAACACGTTGGTGAAGGTGCTTTTATGTGTGGGGTTTTTCAATATTCCTTTTATTATAACCAATCTTGTAATTTCAAATTATCAACTAGGAAACAACAATCACCCCAAATAGCAACCCAACCTACCCTTGCACATCTTATAGTAGGAATCACAACAGGGCAATCAAATGAGGGTGCAAGACTTGGCAGCTAATGGTGGGCCGATTTACACCAGGTTAACAGCACCCCAAAGTGTATAAAAAAAGAAGAGATGGCCCTTCTAAAACCAACGGACTGACACCCCAGCACCCACAGCTACAGCTTTTAGCCAGAGTTCCTGGAAAGCCTGCCCGTTCCTCTGTGTATCTCCACTGTAGTCTGAGAGACCATGATACTGTTTCTCCGCAAGGGCACTAAAAACCCACTGTAAGCCCATATGGAAAGCTACATTGATCATAATCTTGCTCCATTTCAGCAAGCACTGCTTTTAATCTCCTTTATTGCAAGTATTGCAACCATGCTTCGATTTTATCTCATAGATTGTCTTGCGAAAGGACTTTCAAAATGAAGCCATTGTATGCAACAGCTTATCTATGTGACCAAATTGCAGCATTAAGATTTATATTAAATATTAAACTGAACGCTTCATGCCCACTGAAAGGCAGGTTGCCTAAAATGCATTAGAGATGTTGATGTGGATTATGTTAATTTTCTTTTCATGATAAATGAAAGCACCAGCATACAACAGATTTTGGATAAAGGCAAATAGATTTCTTTTCTTGGACCCACATGTGATAGTTGTTTACTGGGCACCCCCCAACTGAGCTAGTATGGTGCATTTGTGACTTTAATATATTCTGATGGATATTTATACCTGCAAATCCTTCACCTGTAGGACACATCAGGCACCAGACTGTATCCAGAAAATTCAAAACTTAAAGTTCGCCAGTAGAGGTTGCTGGTGGCAGCCGGCACTGGAAGTGATGCTGGATGACTGAACCGATTCCGTATAGCACCCGCTCTGGCATACCAACGTCAGTTCCCTTATTTCTGCTCCTTCGAGGCAGATCCAAAGCTTCTCTTCTTCGAAAAATCTTTCCTCATAAATTCTATATGTGCAGTGTCTTCTTCAAAAGAGACAACAACTCAAACAAAAAAGTTATGGTTTGAGTTTAGCAGGGACTGTGAAAATGTCCATGACAGATTACTGTGCCATTTGTCTATGCTGTCTGACTTTGTCCACAACACTAAGTTATATTGTTCATGCTTCAGTATGAATCCTAAGGCCATTGAGGAACACAAGGCCAAATTCTTCATTGCCCAGCAAAGGATGATAGATGTCACCAAAAACGGTCTCACTGATCCCGCTCTCCATTGATGTCATCAGGGAAAAAGCGCTTCAAACTTATGAAAAAGGACAAGAAGTGGCCTAGAGGCAGGTCTTCTCAAAGCTCTCCCTCTGCAACAGGACCCTCATTTTCTGAGATGGAGCTTGTCCTTATCCCTATAGAGGCTCCTTCACGCAGCCCTGACGAACAGGCTGCAGACTGCCCTCCAGTCCCAACATCAGTGATGCATTTGGTGCCAACCCTAGCAATTACCGACTTTCAAGTGCCTATTCTTGATCCTGCCATGTTTGCAATGGCGTCAACACCACCTGGCACCACTTCGACCCTACGGAGCCACAACGATTAACATTCTTCATGGCCTCCGAGGCAGACGTAGACGCCATACTAATTCGACCCTGCACTTCGCTTCATGGTGCCACAACCCGCAGCATATATGACGCTGATTCTATCTCGCTGCCCACCACTGCCACCATCTCCACATCCACCACCTCCTCCGGCCCCGGATACAGAGCCACGGGCACAGAAGGACATCGTTGAGCCACAACTTCACTCCCGTAGAGAAGCCCAGAGAATTCTTAAAGAATAGGCAGATGGAGCATGTCGCCACAAAATTTTTGGAATGGACAACAATCCAATAGAGCACTTTGAGCACTTTTCTTACAAGAATCCCATGCAAAAATCCCTGTATTTAAAGAGCACTCCTCTGCAATCAGGCTTGACACCTTGCCAGAAATCGCAAAAGAATATTCCACTGGGAGCCTACTCCAGAGGTTGTCTCACTGTACAAAGTAATGCTGAAAGCTTCTGAGATTTTCGAACCTGAAATTGCCTACAGCAGAGTCCAAGGACCTGATTTAGATCTTGGCAGATGGGCTACTCCGTCACAAATATGACGTATATCCCGTCCGCTGTATTACCATCTCCATAGGATATAATGAGATCGTAATATGGCAGACGGGATATCCGTCTTGCGTGTGACAGAGTATTCCTCTATGCCAAGATCTAAATCGGACCCTAAAACTAATGTTCTCACTGAGGTTCTGCTTCCTTCAGTGGCTTCAACTGAACCACTTCTCCAATTCAGTAATGCTGTTACACCCAGTACTGGTGGGACTGGGGGAATCCCTCTTCATCGCCAAATATGAATGGGCTTGTGACCTGCTGGCTTTGTTCGTCTCCTGGCGACTCAGCCTTCTTGACTTCTCATGTATGCCTTGAAAGCCTAGTTATACAAGCCTTTTATTCATGGACACAATCTAGTGGCACCTTTCAGACTGTCCCTTCTGACAGGGAATCTAAATGAATGGATGTTTGGGGGAAGAAAGGATTTTCCACAGGGATCATGGCCCTCAAATCCCCTCATGCAAATTGCTTGCATGTTTTGTGGAGCATGGTTCAAATGATACTCCCTTATGTACTGCCCAACATGAAAGAACACTTCAAGAAGTCATAGTTTATGGCCAGAATGCTTCAGAGCACATCATGAAATCCAGCTTGGATTCTGTCAATTTGGTTGCCAGAGCAGTGGTCACATCCATATCAGTAAGACAACATGCTTGGCTTTGGATGTCAACATTTTCCTCGTATGACTAGACCAGGCTCATGGATCTTGCTTTCGATTGCGTTCATCTCTTTGGGGCTAAAGTAGACTCTGCACTGGAGAGGTTTAAGACCTGTAAAGCCACTGCAAGATCCTTAGGTTTGCAACTTTCCCGTTCTGAGGGATGAAGGATGTTTGTCGCTTTCAAGGCTTTGGAAAAGGATTCTCCTTTTGTTCCCACCAATACCTACTGTCCCACCTGCAGAAACAGCAGCAGCAGAACCTGCTTGGCAGACTGTACAAAGACCGTGCCAAGGCAAGAGGTCAGGGGTCCGCTTTGCAAACTTCCTCCTTGTCCCTAGCACCCCAAGGAAAGGAGGTCTAGTTCTCTTCCTCAACCACACGTGAGGCCTGTGGGAGGAAGGTTGTCCCATTTTCTAAAGGCTTGAAAGGCTATTACTTTGGAGCAATGGGTGTAATTCCTTTGCCTGCCTACAGGTTTCACCTACCTTACCCCCTCTCACCCCCAATTTGCCCCCCTCACCCACCATCTAACCATCGTGCATCAGGAGGGGGCAGCTTTCCTTCTCAAAGGAGCAGTTCAGCTAGTAATCGTTACTTCCTGGTGCCCAAGAAGGACAGCCATCTCTGCCCTTTCCTACAGCCTATCCTGGATCTCTGGAGCCTGAAATTCTTCCTCAAAAATATTTTTAGGATGCTCACCTTGACTCAGGCTTTGCTGGTTTTGGAGTTTGGAGACTGGATGTTGTCCCTAGTCTTGCAGGATGCGTGCCTCCACATTACTATCTTGGTGTCTCACCGGAAGTACTTGCAATTTGTGGTGGGAGCTATTCACTACCAATTTGCAATACTACCCTTTGGACTGACATCAGCACCTCTACTCTTCACAAAGGTGATGGCAGTGGTGGCGGCGCATCACGGACGGAAGGGCATCTCCGTCTTTCTATACCCAGAAGACTAGCACCTCAAAGACCGTTCACCAGAGTTAGTGTCTCACTATCTGCAGTCTACGCCATAACTGGGTTTTTCGACCAGCGAACCCTAATCTCACCTTTGAGTCTCTCAATAAATCCAGCTCATAGGGTCGTACTGGACAACAATCTTCAGGGCACCTTTCCACCTTCACAGAGAGTCTCCGATATTCTGGAAATGCCTCTCTTCTTCCAACCAATGCAACAGTTTCTGTCCTGAGAGTCCTGTGGGTCCTAGGACGGCCTGCTTCCTGCATTCTCCTACTCACGTGCGCACGTTGGCATATGAGGGCCTTGTCCTGGTGCCTTCGCAGGCATTGACTAAAGTACAGTGGAGTTCTTGCTAACTCCATTGTGATCTCCCCAGTGCTGCAGCGGAAATGGCTTGGTGGCGGAACCAGGAGAACCTGACATAGGGGAGGGCCTTCACAATTCTGCCAGTTGTGGCTATGATAGCGACTGATGCCTCCACCCTAGGGTGGGTTGCTCAGCTGGAGGAGCAGGAGATCAGGGGCCTCTAGTCTCCAGAAGAGCAGGTGTTTATTTTCAGCCCACTAGAATTATAGGCGATTCAGCTGGCACTCAAGTCTCTCCCCTCCATTGTCTTGTCAGTCTGTCCAAATCTTGTTGGGCAACATGATGGAGATGTACTGTGTCAACAAGCAAGCAGGAATAGGGTTTCACCTCCTTTGTCTGGAAGCGATGAGACTGTGGCCTTGGGCAAACTGCCAAGGGATGTGGCTCATCACCAAACACCTCTCTGGGCCCACAGCCTGAGCCGGTGTCATTGTACCGATCATGAGTGGTGGATTTAAAATGTGGTCCTTCGAAATCATTCAGTGAGTGTACAAGTAGGATAGATTTGAATATTGTTGGACTTAATGGTCCTTAAGCTAGCTTTATGTGCTCAGTTAAAAGTCCTTGTCTAAATTGATATGAGGTTATCTGTGGCATGTTTAACCAATAAAGGCCATTTGTAAACACAGTTCTGAAATATCTTAAATGAACTGAGGCTGTGGTAGTACGGGTGCAACATGGTGTGGTCGGATAACTAAGTAAGTCCAAAATGAAGTCTAGGTATACATAATGAGTGACAGAAGCATAAGAAGTCCAAAAGGGGCTCCTTCCCTGCCCACCATTCCTTTTCTAGTGAGATGTCGCAGTCAGTCCCGTAAAGGCCCAACTCTACCTGCGTCATCAGGCCAATTCTGTCTGGTCTTGGAGCTGATATACAATAGATTTCTGATACAGACTTCTAACAGTAGACTCCTCACTTTTGAATGCTCCCCAGGCATCATACTGGATCTTGAAAACTTTAAAGCAGTAATCCCCTTCATGTCAGAAGGTGGCTCCTGTGCCTCCGCTCAAGCATCATCTGCACAGAGTGTGATGTGCGCAGTCCTATATATGCTCCTCCCATGTGCACTGACATCTGTTCCTTTCTTTCTGTGCCAACAAGCATGGATCCACATCTGTACATGGTCTCTGAGACTATTTTTACTCAAATTTCGAGGCCCTTTTCCTTAAACAATTTTTCTCCCATGTGCAATCACATGTCCCCTAATAAATCCTCAGACTTGTGGGGATGTCTGTCTCTGTTTCCCAGTTGGTCTGCCTTTGGTGCATGGGGTAATTCACTGACTCCATGAGCTGCGGTGAGCACACCCAGATGCCCCTTAAGGCTAAGCAAGAGGCAAAGTTGTTTATCTCCTGGCATCAGAAATTATGCCAGAAAGATCATGGAGGGTCTTCTTGCTGCTTGAAGGCAAGGTTAGATAGTCTCTACCAGAAAAGGCATTACGTAAGTTAAGTAACCTGTTATTCTGGGCCAATGTTGATGGCACAGCAAATCAAGGCTTTCAAGGAGGCCGTGCTGCGGTTATTCAGAATGGTTCCTGTTCCCTCCGGTGTGCTTTCGGGCCTGAAGGATATGTTGGGGGCTCCAGGTGACGCATTACTGCAGATCCTGCCAGTTATTCCTGGATCTACACCAGCTCCTGACTGTACCAGTTCCAGTGTCTGATTCAGAGCCATTCTTGGCTTTTGCTTCACAAATAGTTTCTTTGTCATGGTGTCTGCATTACAGGAGGCTGGAGGGCATTTTTAGCTGTGATTCCGACACGGGCTAGAGCCTTGAACAGGCCCTCAGGACCATAATGGCGATGATGCGGACCAACTTCTCCTCTCCTCATTATATGATTGAGGGCCTCAGTTTAGGTTTACAATGCTAGAGGGCTTGACACCTCACCCTAAAATGGCCTTAACTCTCTATTTGGTCCCCTGACAGAAGAGAGTGGCTCTTCTGTAGTTTAAAGGACTGTGGAGGTCCTGGACTTGGAGCTACCCATCGTTGACAGCAAAGCCGATCTATTAGCAGTCATTTTAAATCTAGGCCTTCCACTTCACAGCTCTTGCCTTTATACAATGATTCACTAACAGATGTGATCCAAGCCTTGTTTTGGTCTTTCAGTGAGCTGACTGAAGTCTATGGGTTCAGGCTTCCACTAGCAAATTCAAATTGAATGCTTTTCCATTCACCACTCCTGCCAGGGAGTCCAAGCAAATTGAAACTAGGTAAACGTGTGTTCTCTTGTGCTTCGCTGGCTCTTAGCTTGTTGAATGCTGTGTGCTTTGACGGGCTTGCTCTTTGTTTTAATCAGGCTGTTTGTGCATAAAGCAGGCTCTGCATTAAAGAGCTACAAGGACATCCAGACATCCACTCCCTGGGGCTGCTAACAACCCACCCCTAGCTTAGTGTCAGAGCAAGCAATTCAAAAAGCCTGCACAGCCCTTTCATGATTCGAAGGGCAGGAGAGATGGCAGGGCCGTAACCAGTAGCAAGGAGAGCATTTTTCTTCCTCACCTGCTGCAGATACTGTTAAATTACTTTACTTTCCCCCCAATCCAGTCATTCAAGGACCTCGCACGCTGTTACTTCGGATAAATGGGTACTTCAAATTCTTCAAGTTAACTGCATCCTTCCTTTATTGCCCACTCCTCTTCCCATCCCTGGTTGTGCCTCTGGTTTTGGCAGATCATGCTGCTATCCTCTCCGCAGAGATTCTGTTTTTGGTCCCCATCGTTGCTTTTGAGGTGCTACCTGAGGCCAATAGCAGCACAGACTGTTAATTTAAGTTATTTCCTGGTCCCAAGGAATGTCTGAAATTGAGAACTGTCTTGACCCTCTGGGTTCTGTTCGCCTTCATGCAGACAAGCTCAGGATGCTGATGGCTGAGATTCTGTCAGCCCTGCACCTCACAAAATGAATGGTTTCTCGTAGGGGATCTCCGTTGATAGTCTTAAGCATTTGAATAGTTCCGCCCACATGCGGGTATCCTGGAGCACTTTTTTATATAGTCTCATCTTAAGTGTAGATGCTCGCCTTGCTTTAGGAAGGTCTGTGGAGACACTTAAGAAAGGACATAATATGCAGCCTAGGCAAACAGACTACAGTGGTTTAATTTTTCAGATTGCACTTAGAAAAGGACTCAAACACCCCATAAATGTATAATTTTAGGTTAATGTTTACGCCAGATCTCATCTCCTTCACAAACCCTTTTCTGAAACAGTAAGAGATGAAGAATAGAAAGGAAGTGTAGCCCCATAGGCTGCTATTATGTGAGTGAAAAACAGTGTCTGTGCCTTTTAAGGCTGCATAGACAATCAGTATCCCATCATGCTCAGCAGGCAGCAGTTGCCTCAGTTCTTCATTATGGTAACTGGTGACAGGATCCTGGAGCACTGAACTCAGCCTTTCAGGCTTTTTTCCCCTCAAAATTCACTTGTGAATTCATTCAAATTTGTTCAGTCAACATTTTTCTTCAGTCTCTGGATTTTGCTTTTATCATGCCTTCCCTGTTTGACCGGTGCCCTTCATGTAGAATGAAATAGGCAAAAACAGACCCCCCACAGTGTGTGTATCCTTTACCTTCCTTCAAGTCGTCATCCAGAGCAGTGCCCTCACTGCAAGAAGTTTTCACGCCGTACCCTGAGAGAAAGGGAGAAGATTTGCCTCTACGGCAAGGAAGTGCAGCGCAGACAACAAATACAGTCTTATGGTGAGACCTCAGAGCAAGGAGAGGGTCACTTCTCCGCCAGGGCTCCCACATCTGCATCTGAGGGACGTGGAAGGGCCACAAAGAGAGTGTTGCTTTCGCGATCGATGTCAAGGGACTTGACGTCGAGACCAGGTACAGCACCAACTTGTTTACCATTGAGGAAACAGCCCTGATCAACGTTGAAGCAAGCCAGATCCTACACGCCGTCGATGCATACTGTGAAGTCGACGTCGAGAAGCATATCGACATCAAGGCAATCAGACCCTTCGACTCCAGGGAGTGTTAAAACGTAGAGGAGATCGACATTGAGGCGTCGTAGACATCGGTCACTGTCTAGTCAAGCTCTGTCGACGTTGAGAAGAAAAAGGAGGTGTATATATTCATCTTCGGAATCAGAGTACTCCAGGGCTTACTCCCCTTCCTCTCCAATAGTGCTACTAGATACACCGCCTCCCCCACCTCCACCTTCTGCAGGGTCTCCTGCGGCACCTGCTTCAGTGCTTGTGACTCCGGCACAGCCTCATTTGCCCTCCAAGTCACGCCATGGGTCAAACCACCATAGTCATCGTTCCAGACGCTCATCTTCTTCCAGGTGATCCTGACATCATGGCCATTGTTCTTGCACAAGGACAGCCTCGGGACATTGCTCAAGACATACAACATCCTCCTCTTCTTTTAAAAAAACATTATTCACCTATTTTGACTGATTCACCACAACCTTTCATCTCACCAGTAGATGACCTATCCACCTTCCAGGAGGTGTTGGTAAGGGGAGCAGCTAAATTAAATATACAGATGTTGGTTCTTACACCTACAATATCTGTCATTTTTGAGACACTCCATCACAGATCAGCCCCAAGGCCACTGCTTCCACTAGTACCATGACTACTGGAACCTGTCGTGGAGCTTTTCATTAATCCAGCAACCACCAAACTGGCTCCCTCGAGGCTCCAAAAGAAATACAGGCCTCCAGAACAAGATCCCAGTTCCTAAGAGCGAATCCACCTACTGACACCGTAGTCATTCTGCAAAGAAGTTTCATGCCACAGCTCCTGCTTCTTCTGTACCTCCTGATGAGGAGAGCAGAAAATTGGATTCCGTGGGGCGCAAGGTGTGTAATGCAGCTGCAACAACCATGAAGGCTGCCAGTGCCACTGCCCTCCTGGGTAGGTACAATAGAGCACTCTGGGACTCTATCCAGTAATTTGCAGATGACCTCCGTAGAGATAGGAGACAAGACTTTGTGGAAGTAATGAATGAAGGGCTCATGGTATCCAGCCAATCACTGCAGCAGCGGATTTGTCTTTGTTGGCAGCTCATGAATACTGTCATGATATTGCCATGATACGTTACTCTTGGCTCCGACTCACCTCTTTAAAGTCAGATTCACAACAACAGATCCTAACCCTTCCATTTTTGGGATCTACCCTCTTTGGTAGCCACACGAACCACAAAATGGCTTGCATCCTGGCAGAAATGGAAACGCAAAGGGCAGTCTGCCTTAAAATAAGAGAACAAAGACATCCGTTCAAGCCTAACCTATTCGGTTTTTAACCCTCAGAGGGTTCAGTCCCCTCATTGGTATCAAAGTCGCCAGCAGATGCAACAGCAGTGCTCTTTCCAACTACAACACCAGCGAAGACAGTTTGGAGGGCAACCTTCACAGCAACCTTTTGAAGGTGGAAAAACAGAAACAAAACAATTAATCTTCACTACCCCCTCTTCTGTTACCCACTCCAGTAGGGGAAAGCATCTCACACTATCTGGGAGAATGGCAAAAAAATTGCAAAAGATTCCTGGGTGCTCACTGTTGTTCTGAATGGATATTCTTTCATGTTCACTAGTCATCTCCCGATCATATTACCAAAGTCGCCAACCATCATTTGCCCATGCTTCAGAAGGAAGTCAACATCTTGCTTCATAAGAATGCAGTGGAAGTCCTTCCCCACAAACAACAGGGAACAGGAATCTATTCCAGATATTTTCTAGTGAAGAAAAAAAAAACTGTAACAAGTACAGGCCCATTCTGGACTTAAAACACCAACAAATGGATTTGAAAGGTGACATTTTTAATGTTGGCCTTGCATCACATTTACCCTCAACTGCGTCAGGGAGATTGGCTCTGTTCTATAGACCTCCAGGACCCGTATTTTCACGTTCGATGGCATGTGTAGCTGCAGATACACATGCTTTGCACATCCCTCCATCTAGTGTTGGGCTCGGAGTGTTACAAGTTGTTTTTCTTCGAAGAAGTCTTTTCGAGTCACGAGATCGAGGGACTCCTCCCCTTTCGGCTCCATTGCGCATGGGCGTCGACTCCATCTTAGATTGTTTTCTTTCCGCCATCGGGTTCGGACGTGTTCCTTTTCGCTCCTCGTTTCGGTTCGGAAAGATGGTTAGAATCTCGGAAAATTCAACGGTATTGTTTGCATTCAGTATCGGGTTAGTTACAACAGATCAGCACCGAATTTTGAAGAGCTCCGGTGGCCCTTCGGGGTTTTCGATCCCCCGTCGGGGCCTGGTCGGCCCGACCACGTGTCTCTTCAAGGCTAATGGAACGGACCCCATTACGCTTCTGCTCCAAATGTCACAACAAGTATCCGTATACAGATCAGCATCTGGTCTGTAACTTGTGTTTGTCTCCAGAACACAAGGAAGATACTTGTGAAGCCTGTCAAGCGTTTCGGTCGAGGAAGACATTAAGAGACCGAAGAGCGAGAAGACTACAGATGGCGTTGGCGCCGACAGGACAAAAACACTTGGAGGAGGAAGAAGAAACCTTCTCCATCGAGGATTCGGACTCAGACGAGGTCGATCCCGAACAGACGCCAAAAACCGTGAGTAAGACGTCGACACACAAAACTCACGGGAAAACCACTAAAGCCCAGGGGACGCCACCGCCAGCAGGCCATGGCTTGACCCGAAAAATAGGTGATGACCATCGGCACCGAAAAAGGGCACGCATGTGTCGAAGACTTCCGTCTCCGGTCGAGAAACCAGCACAGAGCAGACTCGACCCCGAGACAGCAGGTCAGAACAAGTTCGGCACTGAGAGGGCGGCACCGAAACGAGTCGGCACCGAGAGACCGGAACGTAAAAAATTAAAGTGTCGTCGGAGCTGAAAAAGACAGCCAAAAAAGTTTCCATTCCGAAACATCCGGCCTCGGAACCGAAAACAGGTTCCTACACAGAAAAACAGGGATTGTCCTCACAAATGCAAGGACATAGGTTCGGACAAGAACTAGAGTCAATGGAGCCAGACTACACTCAGAGAAGGCTCCACATCCAAAAGGACACAGGGAAGATAAGTACTCTTCCCCCTATTAGGATGAAAAGAATACTTGCCTTTCAAGAAAAAGACAAGCAGCCACAGGCAAAGGTGGCAAGACAAGTAACACCGCCACCATCTCCACCACACTCAACGCACACATCACCGGTAGCCACTCCACCACTGATGCAGTCCCCAACTCATACTGGAATGAGTCAGGATGATCCCGGCGCATGGGATCTTTGATGCACCAGTATCAGATAACAGCCGGACTGTTATCCAGCGAGACTGTCGCCACCTGAGGACAGTACAGCCTACACACACAGGTGGTGTCAAGAGCAGCGGCATTTCATAATGTCACCCTGCATGCAGAGCTGATTGAGGATGACTTTTTATTTAACACACTATCCTCCACACATAGCCAATACCAAAGTCTCCCTATGCTACCTGGAATGCTAAAACAGGTGTTTCAGGAGCCTGTGAAGGGCAGGGCTATTACTCCAAGGGTGGAGAAGAAATACAAGCCACCGCCAACAGACCCTGTATACATAACGCAGCAATTAACACCAGACTCTGTGGTAGTAGGGGCAGCTCGCAAGAGAGCAAACTCACACACCTCGGGAGGCGCACCACCTCCAAACAAGGAGAGTCGCAAGTTCGACGCTGCGGGGAAAAGGGTTGCAGCACAAGCGGCCAACCAATGGCGCATTGCCAACTCGCAGGCATTGCTGGCGAGATATGATAGGGCTCATTGGGACAAAATGCAACATTTCATTGAACACTTACCCAAAGAGTTCCAAAAAAAGGGCACAACAGGTGGTGGAGGAAGGACAAAGCATTTCGAACAATCAAATACGCTCTGCAATGGATGCAGCGGATACAGCTGCTAGGACAGTAAATACAGCAGTGACCATAAGGAGACACGCATGGCTGCGTACATCAGGTACAGCCGGAAATACAACAGGCCGTGCTGAATATGCCATTTAACGGACAGCAGTTGTTTGGACCGGAGGTGGACACTGCTATCGAAAAACTTAAAAAGGACACTGATACGGCCAAAGCCCTGGGCGCACTCTACTCCCCACAGAGCAGAGGCACATTTTGTAAAACACAGTTTCGAGGGGGGTTTCGAGAACAAAGCACAGAACCCTCAACCTCACAAACAAGGCCCACTTATCAGAGCCAATATCAGCGGGGAAGTTTTCGGGGACAGTATCGAGGGGGCCAATTCCAAAAGAGTAGAGGGAAATTCCAAAGTCCCAAAACTCCTCAAAACAAGCAGTGACTCCCATGTCACAAATCCCCAAAACATAACACCTGTGGGGGGGAGACTACCCAAGTTCTACAAACTTTGGGAGGAAATAACAACAGACACTTGGGTCCTAGCAATTATCCAGCATGGTTATTGCATAGAATTTATCGAATTCCCTCCAAACATCCCACCGAAAACACACAATGGGGGTCATTCCGACCCCGGCGGTCCTTGACCGCCGGGAGCACCGCCAACAGGCTGGCGGTGCTCCTGAGGGCATTCTGACCGCGGCAGTATGCCCGCGGTCAGAACCGGAAAACCGGCGGTGTCCCGCCGGTTTTCCGCTGCCATGAGCAATCCCCCACCGCCGCCATTGGGGATTCCGACCCCCTCACCGCCATCCTGTTCCTGGCGGTTTCGACCGCCAGGAACAGGATGGTGGTGAGGGGTGTCGTGGGGCCCCTGGGGGCCCCACTTTGAATTTCAGTGTCTGCTTAGCAGACACTGAAATTCGCGACGGGTGCTACTGCACCCGTCGCACACCTTCCACTCCGCCGGCTCCATTCGGAGCCGGCTTCCTCGTGGAAGGGTGTTTCCCACTGGGCTGGCGGTCGCCCGCCAGCCCAGTGGGAAACCCAGAATGACCGCCGCGGTCTTTTGACCGCGGGACGGTCTTCTGGCGGTCCCAGCCAGGCCGGCGGCGGGGTCAGAATGGCCCCCAATATGTCAAAACAACACATAGATCTTCTAGAACTAGAAATCCAAGCGTTGTTACAAAAAGATGCAATAGAACTGGTACCAATTCATCAGAGAGGAACAGGAGTTTACTCGCTGTACTTTCTCATACCCAAAAAGGACAAAACTCTAAGACCTATATTAGATCTCAGAACGTTAAATACCTACATCAAATCAGATCACTTTCACATGGTGACATTACAGGACGTAATCCCATTGCTCAAACAACAAGACTACATGACAACACTAGACCTAAAGGATGCATACTTCCATATACCAATACATCCTTCACACAAAAAGTACTTAAGGTTTTTATTCCAAGGGGTACATTACCAATTCAAAGTGTTGCTATTCGGGATAACAACAGCGCCAAGAGTTTTTACAAAATGCCTGGCAGTAGTAGCTGCACATATCAGGAGGCAGCAAATACATGTGTTCCCGTACCTAGACGATTGGTTAATCAAAACCAACACGCAAGAACAGTGTTCACAACACACAAAGTATGTCATAGAAACCCTACACAAACTAGGTTTCTCACTCAATTACACAAAGTCACACCTTCAGCCATGTCAAACACAGCAATACTTAGGAGCAACAATCAACACAACAAAAGGGATTGCCACTCCAAGTCGACAAAGGGTACAGGCATTTCACAATATAATACAGGCCATGTATCTAAAACAGAAGATACAAGTAAAAATGGTGATGAAACTACTAGGCAGGATGTCCTCGTGCATAGCCATTGTCCCAAACGCAAGGTTGCACATGCGGCCCTTACAACAGTGCCTAGCATCACAATGGTCACAGGCACAGGGTCAACTTCTAGATCTAGTGTTGATAGACCGCCAAACATACACCTCGCTTCAATGGTGGAACAATATAAATTTAAACCAAGGGCGGCCTTTCCAAGACCCTGTGCCTCAATACGTAATAACGACAGATGCCTCCATGATAGTGTGGGAGCACACCTCAATCACAGCATCCAAGGACAATGGGACACTCAGCAGAGACAGTTTCACATAAATCACTTAGAACTACTGGCAGTATTTCTTGCGTTGAAAGCATTTCAACCCATAATAAGCCACAAACACATTCTTGTCAAAACAGACAACATAACAACAATGTATTATCTGAACAAACAGGGAGGAACACGCTCCACACAGTTGTGTCTCCTAGCACAGAGAATATGGCATTGGGCGATTCACAACCGCATTCGCCTAATAGCACAGTTTATTCCAGGGATTCAGAATCGGTTAGCAGACAATCTCTCTCGGGATCACCAACAGATCCACGAATGGGAAATTCACCCCCAAATACTAAACAATTACTTCCAAAGATGGGGAACACCACAAATAGACCTATTTGCAACAAAAGAAAACGCAAAATGCCAAAACTTTGCCTCCAGGTACCCACAAGATCAATCTCAGGGCAATGCGTTATGGATGAGCTGGTCAGGGATATTTGCATACGCTTTTCCCCCTCTCCCACTCCTTCCGTATCTAGTAAACACATTGAGTCAAAACAAACTCAAACTCATACTAATAGCACCAACCTGGGCAAGACAACCTTGGTACACAACACTACTAGACCTCTCAGTAGTGCCTCATATCAAGCTTCCAAACAGACCAGATCTGTTAACTCAACACAAACAACAAATCAGGCATCCAAATCCAGCATCACTGAATCTAGCAATTTGGCTCCTGAAGTCTTAGAATTCGGACATCTAGACCTTACACAGGAATGTATGGAGGTCATTAAACAGGCAAGGAAACCAACCACAAGACATTGCTGTGCAAATAAGTGGACAAGATTTGTTTATTATTGCCATAATAATCAAATTCAACCATTACACGCATCTGCTAAAGACATCGTAAGCTACTTACTGCATTTACAAGAGTCAAAGCCAGCTTTTTCATCCATTAAAATACATCTTACTGCAATTTCAGCTTATCTGCAAATTACGCACTCAACTTCATTATTTAGGATCCCAGTCATAAAAGCATTTATGGAGGGCCTAAAGAGAATTATTCCACCAAGAACGCCACCAGTACCTTCGTGGAACCTTAACATTGTCTTAACACAACTCATGGGTCCACCTTTTGAACCCATGCACTCATGTGAGATACAATATTTAACATGGAAAGTAGCATTTCTCATTGCCATCACATCTCTAAGAAGAGTAAGTGAAATACAGGCATTTACCATACTAGAACCTTTTATTCAAATACACAAGCGTAAAGTAGTTTTACGAACTAACCCAAAGTTCTTACCAAAAGTCATATCACCGTTTCACTTAAATCAAACAGTAGAACTACCAGTGTTCTTTCCAGAACCAGATTCTGTAGCTGAAAGAGCACTACATACATTAGACATCAAAAGAGCTTTAATATACTACATTGATAGAACAAAACAAATACGAAAAACAAAACAACTGTTTGTTGCTTTTCAAAAACCTCATACAGGGAATCCAATATCCAAACAAGACATTGCCAGATGGATAGTTAAATGTATTCAAACCTGTTATCTCAAAGCAAAAAGAGAACTGCCTATAACACCAAAGGCACATTCAACTAGGAAAAAAGGGGCTACTATGGCCTTTCTAGGAAACATTCCAATGACTGAAATATGTAAGGCAGCCACATGGTCTACGTCTCATACATTCACCAAACATTACTGCGTGGATGTGTTAACACAACAAGCCACAGTAGGACAAGCAGTACTACGAACTTTATTTCAAACAACTTCAACTCCTACAGGCTGAGCCACTGCTTTTGGGGAGATAACTGCTTACTAGTCTATGCAAAGCATGTGTATCTGCAGCTACACATGCCATCGAACGGAAAATGTCACTTACCCAGTGTACATCTGTTCGTGGCATGAGACGCTGCAGATTCACATGCGCCCACCCGCCTCCCCGGGAGCCTGTAGCCGTTTCAAAGTTGATCTTGAACATTTGTAAGTTTGTAAATATTTCACTTTAAACCACATTATGTACATACATATTTACTCCATTGCATGGGCACTATTACTATAATACAACTCCTACCTCACCCTCTGCGGGGAAAACAATCTAAGATGGAGTCGACGCCCATGCGCAATGGAGCCGAAAGGGGAGGAGTCCCTCGATCTTGTGACTCGAAAAGACTTCTTCGAAGAAAAACAACTTGTAACACTCCAAGCCCAACACTAGATGGCGGGATGTGCAAAGCATGTGAATCTGCAGCGTCTCATGCCACGAACAGATGTACACTGGGTAAGTGACATTTTCCATACCAATCGCAAAGAAACACCGCAAGGTCCTGAGGTTTGTAGTGGGGCAGGACCACTATCAATACCAAGTCCTGCCGTTTGCCAACAGATCAGACCCCGCAACCTCTCCAAGTGCATGGCAATAGTGGCTGCACATCTCAGGAGGCACTGAGTTTTCATCTATCCCTGTCTAGAAGATTGACTGATCAAAGCTTTGACCTCACAAGAAGCCCAGCTTCAACACAACAGGACTGGCGATAAGCTTCAGCAGTTGGTTTATACAACAATCATAGCAAGTCGGTCTCCAAACCAGTACAAACTCTTCAATACTTAGGAGCTGCTCTCGACACCATAGAGGCGAAAGTGTCTATGTCTGAGGAGAGACTTGCATTGATTTGTCAGAAGTGTCAAACGCTAATGAAAGCCTCTTATCCCACAGAGAGGTCAGTTTCCTCTCTCCTCGGTTCCATGGCTTCATGTATCATCCTCATTCTAAATGCATGCCTTCACGTAGGTCCCCTTCTGGAGTGTCTTGAGGATCAGTAGGATCAAGCGACAGGAAGCTGGGGAGAGCAAGACCTCCCTTGTCTCTCCATAGTGTGTAAAATGTGCAGGCAAATGCCCGCAGCAAGACCTTGGAAAAAAAGCACGAGTGGGTCCTTCACAGCGACATTGTCAAAGACATCTTCAGTCTATAGGGTTTGTTTGCCACCGCAGAAAAAGAAAATGCCAAGACTTCGCCTCGAGGTACTTCCAACCAGGATCTCTGCGGAATGCCCTATTGATTGACTGGTCAGGCAAATTTCGCTATGCCTTTTCTCCAATCCCTCTGATCCCGGTTGTCTTCCTCGAGCTGTCCAACTCAAGAGCCAGACTCATCCTGATAGCCCCGGATTGGCCATGTCAGTGGTGGTTCATGGACCTCCTTCACAAGTAGCAGTGTCCACATCTCAAACTGCTGTGCCATCTGGACCTGGTAACAAAACTCAGAGGCCAGATGGTCCACCCTAATCACTCTTTTTTTAAATTTGGCAGCATGGCTCCTGAGCTAGTGCAGTATGGACACTTAAATCTGCCACAAGACTGCATGAATATTCTTCAAGAAGCTAAATGGCTGTCCACCCGTGCAGCCTACGTCTTCAAGTGGAAGATGTTCTGCATTTGGTGTTCTTCCAAGAACATTGACTCTTCAACTTGCCAAGAGGAAGCCATCCTTCCCTTTCTCCCCAGTCTGGCAAAATCTGGCTTACAGTTTTCATCCATAAAATTGCATTAGTCGACCCTTCCCGCCTACCATAAATGTCCTTCAAAAACCTGTTTTTTCAAGATCCCAGTAATAAAAGATTTCTTTGAGTGGTATAAAAAGGTTTTCCCTCCCCTCCCTGGGAACTTAACATAGTCCTTTCACAACCAATGCAAGAACCTTTTGATATCCATAAGGCAACTCTGTTGCAACTAGGCTCCTGAATGCACCATCTCTGCAGCTAGTCATGCATCACCTAGAGGTTAAGTTGCTGTCTACACACACTGTATGGGCCATCTTGAACACACTGGTGCAAAAAGGCCTTTTCACCCCGCAGGAAGTCTCAGACATTCAGTGTCCTGATATTTTTGGCACAAGCCCTTTTTCCTACCCTGGAGGATTCTGCAGCTTTTTGGTCTTCTAGCCTTGTGCATCCTGCTAGCCTTATTCTCATTTGCACATGCAGGACCTGCATTAGAACCTGCAGTGGGTCCAACAAAAAGCTTTTGTGTTGGTTCATATTTGTGTCTCAGATATGGCAGCCTTAGACCTTAAGTGGTTGACAGCTGAGGTCATACTGACGTGCATCAGACTGTTTTCCTTGCCCCTATGAGAGATTACAGCTGTGACCGATTAATCACCTTTGAGCTGGGGATGTTACCTGGACCATGTGCAGATCAGAGGCCTCTCACTGCAGCACCACATCAGTCTTCTGGACCTGTGGTCCATTCACCTTGCTTTCTATCAGGGCCAGCAGTGTCCAGATCCTGATGGGTAACACAATAGTCATTTGGTACTGCAGCAAGCGGGATAATGTGGGGTCTCATGCGGTCTCTTGCTGACCATGAGTGGTTTTAACATCCATAGGTGGCACAGGGCATCTTTTGTGCCTCTCAGAACACCTTTGGGTTTCCTCTTTGAGGTTCTATCCAATACTCATTGTGCCTACGGTGGGACCCTGTCCCTATTCTGGCACTGCTTCCACAGATCCTGAGAAATATCAGGTTGGACCAAATGCATCTCATCATGAAAACCCCAGACTAGGCCCAGAGGGTCTAGTATTCTGACCTGCTGAACCAGAGCCTATGCCCTTCACTTCTCCTGTCTATTCTGCAGGATCTGCTGTCCCAGTTACAAGGCAAGGTTTTAACATCCAAACCTTAATAATCTACACCTGCGTGCATCAAGATTGAGCGTAACTTGCTGAGTAATTTTGATTTGCTGCACAAAGTTGTGGATATGATCTTGGAGGCGCACTGTCCTTCCACTGAATACATCTGTTATGGGTGTTGGGATAATTTTGTGACCTGGTTTGGGGACCGTGACTTCCTTCAAGATAACTTTCTGATAAACTACTGTTTGTTTTAACTTTGGCTCAGGTGCCTTTGCTGTGTGCATTGTTAGGGGTGAGTTATTGACCCTTCCGGCATTTCTGCATTTGCCCAATCAGCCTCCCTTGTTCAGATCACCTGTACTGATGTGTTTTTTTAAAGGGTTTATTTCTATCTTCCCCCTGTACCCTCTGTTATGCCGCAGTGTGATTTTCTTTTATCTTTGTACTGTTAACATTGACCGAAAGGAAGAAAGAAAAAACAGCAATGGATACAGCCAGGTGTTACATTTCAATCCATTATGCCGCATTGGAGGCTTACTTTAGTTTTTACTTTAGACTACTTTTTTTTTTTTTATCTGAGCAACCTCTATATACCACAATCTTCCATGACAAATTGGTTCTTCGGCCTTGGGTATCCTATCTCCCTAAAGATGTCTTCCTTCTAGGTGGCTCATTCTTCTATGGCCAGTGTTTTTCTCTTCACCGCGTCCCTCTGAGGAATGGACACTTAATTTCTATATTGATAGCATTATGGAGTACAGTGTGGATGATCAACTTTTTGTTTGCTACGCCAGTGGGATGAAAGGGAAGGGAAGGCAACCTAGCAAAGGACCTTGTCACGATGAATGGTCCTCTGTCCTCCAGAGCCAAGGCCACCAATACTGCCCTAGCCAGTGGTTTTTTTGTGGTAGACAACTGCTAGACTGCTACATGCGCATCTGTCTACACTTTCACTAGGCATTACTGTCTAACCGCTGTCCATCCTTCTCCCCATTCTATGGAGTGGACCTTTCATGTGGAAAAGGTCCCAAGTTAGATTTGTCACACTGTCTATCCTAATTTATCTGATAGAGACTTCTAGCTGCAGATTCCTTACCTTAGAATTTCCCTGGCATCGGCTTCGAATCCGGAATTTTTCTGCTGAGCAGTGCCCTGCGCGCTCTGTCGGGTGGCATTGTTCGGATTCGCGTGCGACGACCGGCTCCGCGTGGCATCATCAGCCTCTGCGTGGCATCATCAGCGTCCCTGGAGCTGTCTGTGACATCACGGCCTTCTATATAGGCACCACCCCGATGTGTGTATGTCAGTGCTTTTCCTTCCGCGCTGGTTAAGCGCAGATCTGGATAGAGCTACCCTTTTTTTTGGACGTTTTTGTTGAAGCTTTTTCGAATTGTCTATGCGATGTCTTCGAGAAAGACTGGATTTAACCCATGTGGTGCATGTCATCGCACCATGTCAGTTACAGATCCACACCAGGTGTGTGTCTTGTGCCTTGAAAAGGACACAATTCAAAGTTGTGTTCCGACTGTCGGGCCATGCCTCCAGAGGCCGAGAGAGAGAGAGAGATCTCTCAAGCTTCTAGCGGCCCGGCAGCCATCTTCGGTTAGCGCAACTCCAAGGAGATCACAATCCCATTCTAGGAGGAGGTCGTGGCAGCGCTCCAGGAGCCCCAAGTCATCTTCCTCGCATTCAAGGTCTTCGGGGCATTCAGGTAAGAGCTACAAAAAGAAGAAGAAGTCCAAGTGGACTTTGACTTTGCCACGCCCATCGACCGACGAGGCGTCCAGGGAAATTCGACGTTCCGGGCGTGGCTTTGCAGAGCCGTCACCCAGGGCCGAGACTGCGTCTTCCCCCTTTTCCGAGGACCGGAGGGACCCCCCATTCAAATAATTTTACGAGGCTATGCACCTTGTTTTTGAGCGGGCTACATCCTCGGGTTGGTCTTTGGAACCCGCAGGGGCCCCAACAGATTCGACGTCTGCAGCTTTGGGCTCGGTGCCGGTATGGTCCCCGGGATTCGATGGCAGATCCGGACCGGTGCCGGTTTCTCACAGTCGACCTCCGGCTCCGGGCCCAACATCGACGCCCCCTCCACCACTGGTACCCACTGGTGGTGGTAATTCCATCCCCCATTCCGGATGATCTGGAGCCGGAATGATGTCATACGACGCAGATTCATACTTTGACGGCACCAATTAGGCCCCGATCAGTGCCTGAGGCTTATTCAGAACAGCCAGGCACAGGAGATGAGTGGGAGGGGTCTGAGGATCCTTTAGAATATGGATTGGAGCATGAACAGGACTGGTATGAGGATCTAGGGGAAGCCAGTGGACTGGATACTTCTCCAGATGCTGGCATGCTCTCTCCTCCTGCTGTGGCTATGGAGGAGAGTGCATCTTATGCCATGGTGGTGCGTAGGGCAGATGAGATCTTGGACCTATTCTTGCCTACGGTGCCAGTCAGGACTAACCTCCTGACAGAGGTGCTTCTGCCAGGGGTTGCTACATCAGAGCCGATGTTACCCTTCAGTGAAGCCCTCACAGATGTCCTTCCGGAAACATGGTCCAAACCCAGCCCAGGTGCTCCTGTGGCTAGGGCAATTGGCCGCCGCCATAGACCTGCTCCAAACGACCCTAGTTTCCTCACCCAACACCCCACCCCGGAGAGCTTGGTGGTCCAAGCCTCCACTTCCGTGGTGCCTTCCCTTCCGCAACTCCGCATAGGGAATCCAAGAGGCTGGACCAACTCGGAAAGAAGTTGTTTTCTTCCTCCAGCCTGGCATGGAAGTCGGTAAACACCTCTTGCCTATTGGGCCGTTTTTCACATACTTTATGGGAAACGGTGGCACACGTGCTGCCCTAGGTCCCGGAGGGCGTACGGGAGACTGTCACCCACGTTGTCAAGGATGGGAGAGATGCAGCGAAGTTTGCCATCAGGTGTGGCTTGGACACGACCGACTTGCTGGGCAGGTTGATTTCCTCTACAGTGGTCCTCCGTCGCCACGCCTGGCTACATTGTACTGGCTTTTCGGGGGGATGTCCAGTCGAGTTTGATGGACATGCCTTTTTGATGGCTCTCGCCTTTTTGGTGGGAAGGCAGACTCTGCACTTCAGAGGTTCAAGAATTCTCGAGGTACGGCCAGAGCCTTGGGCCTTTCAGCGCCGGCTTGTCAGCAGTCTGTCTATAGTCCCTTTCGAGGCTTCAGAAGGGGCGCAGTACCACACCAACCACTGGTTAGCCACTGTCCTCCGACTTCACAGCATCTCGTACGAGGTCGCTGTACCATCAGACCCAGAGGCTCTGGCCGGAGGTCGGGCACCACCCAGCCCTCCTCTTCCGCAGATCCCAAGCCCTCCTAGTATGGTTCTTCAAGACCATGTCCGTCCAGTTTGAGGGAGGATTCAAGCCCTCACTGGCTGTCCATAACATCGGACAAATGGGTCTTGCAGATCATACAGAAGGGCTATTCCCTGCCCTTACAGTCTTTCCAGCCCTCTATCCCTCCAGTAAAAGAACGGTTAATGGAGGATCATTTGATCTTACTCCGAGAGGAAGTTATGGCTCTCTTGGCCAAGAGAGCCATAGAAAGGGTTCCGATGTCAGAAGTAGGCAGTGGTTGTTATTCCCGCTACTTTATGATTCCCAAAAGGAACAAGGGCCTTCGCCCTATCCTGGATTTAAGGGATGTCAATTTCTTCCTCAAGGAGAAATCCAAGATACTGACTCTTGCTCAGGTCTTGTCTGCCTTAGGCCAAGGAGACTGGATGGTAGCGTTGGACTTGCAGGATGCGTATTTTTACATTTCCATTCTGCCTGCCCACAGATGTTGCTTGCGGTTCAAGGTGGGCCACAAGCACTTTTACTTTACAGTGCTCCCCTTCGGTCTCATCAGTGCCCCTAGGGTGTTCACCAAAGTGATGGCAGTGGTGGCAGCTCATTTGCGCAGGCTAGGGATTTCAGTCTTCCCCTACCTCGACGACTGGCTGTTGAAGACTCCCTCGTCACCCACCTTCATACTACGGTGGACCTCCTGCATTTGCTGTCCTGGATTTCTGTGAGACAGACTCTGAGGCTGTTGGGACTCATGGCTTCCTGCATCCTATTAGTCAAACATGCCAGATGGCATATGAGGGCTCAGCAGTGAGACAGTTCCAATGAGCACAGCATCAGGGAAATCTTACCGACATGGTTCAGATCTAGGAGGGAACTGCAAAGGATCTGCAGTGGTGGCTAGTAAACTGCGATTGGGTCAGAGGCAGACTCCTCTCCCTTCCTTAACCAGATCTTTCAGTAGTGACAGATGTGTCACTTCTGGGGTGGGGCAGGCATGTGGGAGAAGTGGAGATCGGGGGCCTCTGGTAGAATCCAGGCTCCGTATCAACTTATTGGAGCTCTGGGAGATCCGGCTAGCATTAAAGGCTTTTCCTCCTGTTGTAAAAGGGAAGATAGTGCTGGTGTCCATGGACAACACTACCGCAATGTGGTACTGCAACAAGCAGGGCGGTGTAGGGTCGTGGACACTTTGTCAAGAGGCTCTACGTCTCTGGACATGGCTGGAACACCAGGGCAACCCTAGTGGTTCAACATCTGGCAGGTTCTTTGAACGCCAGAGCGGACTAACTCAGCTGGAGATGCTTAGCCGATCACGAATGGTGTCTCCATTCGGAGGTGGTGCAAGGACTCTTTCAGCAGTGGGGAGAGCCTTGGTTAGATCTGTTCGCCTCCAAAGAGAACCTGCAATGTCAGCAGTATTGCGTGTTGAAGTTTCCATGGCGGCTATTGCTAGGCAACGCTTTTCATCGCAAGTTGAGTTCAGTCCTCCTGTACGCCTTTCCGCCCATACCACTTCTGCCCATAGTTCTCAAGAAAATCAAGAACGACCGGGCCCAAGTAATCCTAGTGACTATGGATTATGCAGGAAGAGTTTGGTTTCCAGAGCTTCTCAAAATGAGCATCAGTCCTTTAATCAATCAGGTTGCCTCTTCTGGGGGATCTTCTGTCGCAGGAGCAGGGGAAGGTTCTCCACCCGAACCTGTCAACTCTGTGGCTTCATGCGTGGAGAATGAGTGGCGGCAGTTGATGGTTTACGACCTCCCTCCCAAAGTCTGTAATGTCATTCTGGCAGCCAGGCGTCCTTTTACTAAGATGGTTAACGCCTACAGTTTGAAATGTTTTGTATTACATTGTACAGAGAGGTCTATTGATCCTCTTTCTTCTTCTCTTTCTAATATCCTTCTATTCATTCTGACACTCTCCCAACAGGGTTCCTCCTTACGTACTCTTAAGAGCTATCTTTCTGCCTTACCGGCTTTTCTTCGTTTGGCTGAACAACAGTCTTTGTTTAAGTCTTCTATTGTACAGAGATTCTTAAAAGAGCTTGTACATATGTTTCCACCTACCCCTTTTGTTATGCCCCAGTGGGACCTTAATCTAGTGCTTACTTTTCTTATGTGTGCTCCTTTTGAGCTTTTACATAATTGTCCTCTCCAGCTGCTCACTATCAAAACAGCATTCTTAGTGGCGATCACATCTGCCAGGAGATTAAGTGAGATGCAGGCTTTATCATCAAAACAGCTGTTTCTCATAATATATCCGGATAAGGTAGTCCTCGGAACTCATGCTGCTTTCCTCCCCAAGTTGGTGACCCTTTTCCATCTCTGGGTCAGAACATCACCCTGCCCACCTTCTTTGCTTCCCCGCATCCCTCTAAAGAAGAGGAGCGTTTTCACCGTCTGGAACCAAAAAGAGCATTTGTCATTCTACCTTGACTGCACGAAAGAGTTCCAGGTGGACAACCAACTCTTTGTGGGGTACGTTGGAGCAAAGAAGGGTCGGGCAGTCCAGAAACAAACCATTTCACACTGGGTCGTTCTCTGTATTGAAATCTGCTTCGCATTGGCTAAGAAGCAGCCTCCTGAGGGCTTGAGAGCTCACTCTACAAGGGGGAAAGCTGCTACCACGGGGTTAGCTCGAGGCGTGCCAGTACTAGACATCTGTCAGGTGGCAACATGGGCTTCCTTGCACACGTTCGCAAGACATAACCAGGTGAGAAGAGAGGGGCATTTTGCTCCCTCAGTCCTACGGGACTTCCTTGTGTGAAGTATATCTTCGCAGCCCACCACCGGGAGGTTATAGCTTGGGTATCTATTCTAAGGTAAGGAATCTGCAGCTAGAGGCCTCTATCAGATGAACAAGTTACTTACCTTCAGTAACGAATTATCTGGTAGATACTCTATCTCAGTGGTTCCCAACCTGTGGTCCGGGGACCCCTGCGTGTCCACGATGCCTCCTCAGGGGGCCCGCGATAGCATAGAAAATGAAATAATACTAACAGATTAGGTCTCCAGCTTTCAGTAATGTCTCTGTGGGGGGGTCCCTGGGTTCGAATTAAGATTCAGTGGGGGTCCCCAGGTTCCAGTAATGATAAAGTGGGAGGTCCACAGAAGTCGGAGGGTTGGGAACCACTGCTCTATCTAACTGCAGATTCCTTACACCCACCCAGGCCTTGGCGATTGGCAGATATATATACTATGTTTTTTCAGATTTTTACCCTTTCGCCAGGGCATGTCATTTTGTTCAGACAATCAGGGGGAAAAAAAAGTTGATTCTTCCATGACTCTGCGCTTCTGGCGTGAGAAGTTGTGGAAAAGAACTGCCGTACGCACGCCGGGGTGGTGCCTATATAGAAGGCCATGACGTCACAGACGGCTCTAACGATGCCGACAACGCCACGCGGAGCGGGACGACGCATGTGTATTCGACTGACGCCACCTGAGGGCATATTGGTCTGAGGGTATTGCTCAGGAAATAAAATTCCAGATTCGAAGCCGACGCCAGGGAATTCTAAAGTAAGAAATCTGAAGCTAGATAGTCTCTACCAGATAATTTGTTACCGAAGGTAAGTAACTTGTTCGTCAGGTACTCCACATCTGAAGGTGCTGAAAATATAGTGATAACCTGACTTAAGCGTGAATAGGGTGGCACATGGAGACAGTATGAGGTTGATGCGGAGTCCAGTGCACCGCCTGTTGGCACATACGAACTGTTGAATGATTCTGGATGCACTCTAGTGCTTCGGAGGAGTGACCAGGTGAGGAGTCTGTACTTACAAAATCCACCAGTGCTTACCAAAGGTAGGTAACTTGTTTGACTGAACTCTAAACAACTGCAGCTAGTCACCAGTGACTAAAATACTGCATGTGGCCTCACATGAATGAACAACTCTGCATTTTTTTAGTCATCTGGATTCCATTCTTCAACAAGCATCACTCTGATTAGGCCTCTCTGAAGAACGCCTGCAATGTGGATTTGGCTTCTGGCAATGTACACTATGATAGACTGGTCAAATATGAATAACGTTTTAGTGTTTCCTACTTCTGTTGCTTTAGATGATGCTTGTGATGTTGGACTCTGAAGCTGTTCTTGTCAAGGTTCAGTTATTAGGTTTAGCACTGTTTTTTGAACTAAGATGGAGTATTCCTTGACTAACTCTCCTACCCCTTTCGTCCCCTTTGGTGTATTCAAGCCTCCTATTTCAATGTTTGACACAGATGGCTCTGTTTTCTGTGTTTTTGGTTTATTGATTGAGTAGAATAGATTAACTGAATACCCTTGGTTGTTAAAAACCTTTGCTATTTTCTATGTACTCCTATTAAAATATTTAATATAGAATTGTTTAAAAATGAAAAAATGTAAACTGAGCAAAAGTTTATTTAGCATCTCCGGTCAAACTGTTACAGATGCAGTTTAGGAAGTTCCAGGGATGCAGCCACCAGTACACAAACCAAAGTAGCAGTACCAACCAACAGCCTACTAGTACTTCCCCCCCCCGCCCCCCCCCCCCCCCCCCCCACATGGCAAGGGGCAGGTGAAAGTTGGAAGTAAAATTTCTTGTAGTAATCTTCCTGCACCCCAACTCTAAATCCACTGTAAAACATAAGACATTATCACAGCTACTTAATTAAGGCGCAATGGCATTCAACCAGATTGGAAGAAAATTAAATATATCCTTGGGCTGTACATGTGAAGTCTGGAGGCTCCCATGCCTTTTTTAGGAAGGGCCTCTCCAACTCTGTGCCCGAACACCTTCCCGTAGCTCCGTCTATATGTACATTTTGATGAAGGAAACTATTGACAGAGGTGTCCATTAGAGATTGGTTAATGATGTACTACTTAATACGCAAGGATGGGGGGTGGCCATCTTCTTCAGTGGACCACAGATTTCTGAACAAAAATGTGAAAAAAGCAGAGATTCATGATGGAGGATTGTGCCTACAGCAAATTCTCCAAGCGATGTCAGAGCAGGACTTGTTAGTATTCCTAACGTGCAGAATCCGTAGTTTCACTTCCTTATGAGAGGGATCGCAAGAACTTTCTCGTATGTCATAGGAGATGCACATTATCAGTTTGTAATACTTTCAGCCTTAGTTCTTCTCCCTCAGAGTTCATTTCTTCCCAGACATTCACCCAAACTTTTCACACCTTTCACAAACATCCGAGGGTAGTGGTGGAAGTGGTGGGAGCCGCGGTGGCAGCTCAGGGGCTGGTATAGCCCACTATAAAGCTGCTAACTCCAAGAAGATGCTCCAAAAAGGCCAGAGTCATTGATACTCTAAACTGTTGGTGACCCTTTATGAAAAACCGGAGAACCCAAACAATGACTTTCTGAAACAATGTGTGTGTCGCTGGTTGAGAAACGGCAGATGTTGAGACGCTTCTTCTAGAGTTAGCTGAACTTAAAAATACGAAGTTTTACAGGAAGAATTCAAAGAATACAAATCTAAGCACGGTGAACCACATGAAGAAGAAAAATGGCCAGAATAGTACTTACTTCCTGATTGCCCATTGCAATTAAGTGCTTCTCATGTACAGCTATTTATTTGCTTTTGTATTCTGAATAGGTATTAATATATGTTACTCCTTTCATGAAGAATTAAGTGACCGTAATGGTAGTACACTCCTTTCTGCTGAAGAATCATTTTGAAATCTCGTCTATTTTAACCAGTCAACTAGAGTCCCAGATTCATAAATGGGACCCAGAGACAGAAAGTATTTCTTGAAAATACAAGTATACTATGCAAATATATGTTACATGTTTGGGAACGGACAGTCCACCCCCTTTTACATTCGTAACAAAATGTACGACATTTAGGGAATCACACATGTGAAATAGTCATAGACACTGCCATACATTGACACATAAGGTAATTGTTCATGAATACTCCTCACCTAATTCCAATAATGACACACAGTTCTGTAAGGGCCTAGTAGACATTAGTCCATCTTTCAGGCATTCTTGCTTGCTTAGATCTTATCTGTTTAATTCCAGTTATACACATCAACATGTTTCTCCAGATCCAAAGTACCTAACTTTTCCGAATCACATTTGTGTGACATTTGGACACTGAAATACTTGCAACCTCAGTGAAATATGAAGGGAATGTCATTTCTAACCAGATGGCTCTGGCGTTACCTGTAGGCAAAATAATTAACATAAAAGTGTTTTAATATTAGAGTTTCTCTCAGCATTATTGAAAACTTGTAAAACATTAAAATGTGGTGAAACAAAAAGAGCACACTGGTGTGCAGCCTTTTCATATGCTTTGAATTATGGATATTGATAATGAATCTAAAAAAAACACACAAAAAAACAAATCCATGTTAATTATTGAAAATACCTTAAGGTTTTATCGGAACAATATGTATTGAATTTTCTACATGTTAGACCTCCCTTTTTAAAGTTAGCTTTTTTTAAACGTATAAATACTTGAATTCCCTAACTTTATATTTAATTATAATACAGGTATACTGTTTTTAAATGTCTTTATAGGTACCCATCAGCTGGAAGCTATCCATGTAACACAGCTAGAAAGAGATACAGTTCTCGTCTGCTTGGACAGTAAGTGTTCTTCATAGATTCTTTTCACATATCGAATGTTTGAAATGTAATGACCACTAAGTAAAACATTGAACTGATTCAACCAAGTGATCAGTGTGCATCAGTCATTTTTGTTTTTTGAGGAAACTGCAGGTTTTTATTGTGTTTTCAAGCATAACTGTCAGACATGCATCATTTGAAACACTGTTCATCTTACTCAGATAAGAGTAGTGACAGACATGCTTTACAAACGCAAATTGGTTGTGTCAGCTGACAAAGTTAAACACTGTGACTGAACTAAGTTGGTAACTAGTCACTCTCAAGAATACTGAATTAATTTCAGCAAGAGCTCATGCCCATGAGCATGACTTGAAAGCCAGGATACCCATTTTGCACTTGTGATCAGTGTTCTTCTTGGCTGTACCAGTTTGTCTCAGGAAACAAAATTGAATATGAGAACCACCTAATCATGCTTTATAGTATGAAAAATCCACCATATTGCCTTTATTTAGTTTTCTGTTTGGGTTCCTAAGTATCTTTTGTACCAAAGGCAGTCTGTGGAGTGACAAACATTTGGAAAAACTAGGTAGTGGAAATGTTTAACCAGCTGTTAAAGTATGTGGGAGCCCACACAAAATGGAATAGTCCCATACTCCTTAGTTCTACCCTCTACTGGTAGAAGATCATAAAAACCTAGATAATTTTGGCTTTAGGTTACTAAATTTAAATCAAAAGCACAGTCACAAATTGTTAAAGTGTCTTTTGACTGCAACATTTTTTGGAGCTGATTTATGTTGTGAGTGTGATCACATCAGATAGTTCAGTGTTCATGATGAGAACGAAAAGCTATGGTGTACAGATGAATGTCTCCTGCTGCTGTAAAGCTGACAGTCACAAAATCCACAAATACATATCTGTCCACACTGCTGCGAATAATTGCATGGAGAGAAATAAAGATGGTGATCTTACTGCACATGTGTTACTAGCTTGTTGACCTTTGGGCCAGTCGATCAAACTGGTTATTGTCCCTTGCCCTCCTCCTCATGAATGCTAGTAGCTAGCTTGATGTACTACTTCCACATTGAAAATTACAAGGGTACGTGTCAAGGGTGCTTCCCTTCGGTATCTCTTCTCTTCTGAAATTATTGCAGCGTAACTAATAGACGTTGACACACAAACGTTTAAGGAATCAACTTAAATGCACAGCAGGGCATTTGCTTTATTGTGAGGATTCTAAAAAGTAAGCAGTGTGGTTACAGCTTAGGTTGCTGCCTTCCCAAGATCCTACGTCACTCAAGTGATCTTGGGCAAGTTAGAGACCGATGTTTTTCAATCAGGTCATATTATTTGAAGCACCAGCAATCATACTGTGTTGCTTTTGCTGGGAACAGTGTTATTTGTCTAGTGCCTGTATGCCCCCACACAGCACTCTAATAAATGTTAAGTGGTCTTATTGGCCAGTCATGCGTACAACATTGTAAACAAGTCAAATATGTTAACTCAGATTTGAAAATCTGTCAAGTGGTGGTTCAACCTGCAGTTACATTGTATGAGAATGGCATTGCCTTGGTTTTGTCAGTGCCTAGTAACTAGTTTGGAGATTTTGATCAAGTTTTAAAGTGTTCAGTGCAGTCAGCTAGGTATGATAAGCTGGTAATGCTTCTGGTGGAGTGGTGTATGAAAACAAATTTCTAATAGGTAGTAATCCTCTACCAGATTTTTAATACCCCAGAACCTATTTTGGCATGCATTAATAGCACATGAAGGTGCAGCGTAAGTACCCGGGTGTAGTGCTAGCCTCTTTCTATGCTGACCTGAGAGGCCCACACTCCATGCTACTTCACATATGCCCCCAGGCCCCTTTCCTGCACCCAGGTGTTCTGACAACACAGCATAATCTCATCAAGGATGAGCTAATAGAGAACCTGTTGGAGGTTCCATAGTAGACAGCACCTCTGAAAGACTATTCCTAAGGGTTTAAAACATGTCCTAATTATAGGCAGATGTCAGTGTTGGACTTCCACTCATGTTGTCCATGTTGCCTTGGACACAGCCATGATGTGACTTTGAGCAAGCTTTGTTACCTCATTCACTTTAAGGTGAGTAGGGAGAGGTTAAACATTTTATGGCTTCACACAATGAGAGATCTGAAGCCAAATGTAAATCTAGGATCTCTTCAGGTGCCAAACTCTTCTCCTAAAGAGACCATCTTCCCCCGTGAGTGGGAATTTTCATAATACCAACACTACAAACGAAAAAGGTATTCCTCAACCTCACATTGAGACAAAGGCAGCAGACCTGGAAGAGGAGGTTCAAGTTGAGCTTTTAGATTGATATTCTTCTGCACCGTACTGCTGCAGTAAATAACATAGAAAGCAATAGGCATTGGTAAATGCAATAGCAGATAGTGAAGGCGCTGGGGAGGCCCAAACCATATACTAAAAAAAGTGGAGTGTGAAAGGCAGTCCCCTACCCAAGGAAGTGGAATCAGTAGAAGGGAGGTGGAGGAACTAGGAACACCCAGAGGTGAGTACCAGAGTGACCCCCAGAGGTCAGGAGAGCAGAGGTAAGTACCTGGTTTTCCCCAAAACCAACAAGGAGGACTTTGGAAAAGGATTGTGCAAGACCCAGTCAAGACTCCAAGACCTGAAGAACCCAAAGGTGGATCCTGACAATAGAGGACCTGCAAAGAAAGGGGACCAAGTCCAGTTCATGATGGAGTTTCCGGTTGTGGCAGGAGACACTACCCACCCTTCTGTGGATGCAGGAACAGGTCGAAAGTTGACGAAGAAGGTCAGCAGTGCAGCACAGGAGCTGAAGAGGAGTTCTAGAAGTGATGCAAGTGATGTCCCACGTCCGCGGTCGTGATGCAGTCGGTTAGTGGTACCGGAAAACCGCCAACAAGCCTTGGCAAATGCAAGAGACAGAGAAGAAACTTTGCAAGGCTGAGGAGGAACGGCAAGGTCCAGGGGACTCGACCCAAGGAGGGGATTCCGGGGTGACCGTCAGCAGCTGGGAGAGTCACAAGAAGAGGAGGCAACCCCCACAGGCAGCCCACTGGCAGCAGGCATTGGAGTCTAAGTGAGGCCCATTCAGCACACCTGGAGGAGTGTCCCACGTCGCCGTAGCAGCAGGCAGGAGACTGTGCTTTGCAGGAAGAGGTGCTGGGGGTCGGGGCTACACAGAGCTTGAAGATCCCTTGGAGAAAAGCAAACAAGCCTTAGTAGCTGCAGAAGTCGTTGTGCTGAGTGGTACTGTCCTGCAAGGAGAGGCAAGGGCTTACCGCCTCCCAAGTTGGACAGCTGGTAGAGAGGACCAAGTGCACAACTCCAGACTACAGGTGCTGGGAAGTGACTCCTTCACTCCAAGGGAGATTTCTTCTTACTTCTTGTGAAGGTTGAAGACCTGTCACCCTCCGAGGATGCACAGACGGGGAAATGTTGCAGTTGCTGGAAGGAGCCAGAGAAAGAATGTTGGAGAGGAGTCCAGCTGAAATCTTGCACGCTGAATCTGAGGACCCACCGGAGAGGGAGACCCTAAATAGCCCATGAAGGGGGATTGATCACCTAGCAACGTGATCACCTATCAGAAGGGGGCTGTGACGTCACCTACCTGACCTGGCCACTGAGATGCTCCCAGGGGCCTCTGCCCACATTAGATTCAAGATTGCAGAATCAAGTGGCCACCTAGAGGAGCTCTAGGCACCACCCCTAAGGTGGTGATTGACAGGGTAGTGGTCACTCCCCTTTCCTTTGTCCAGTTTCGCACCAGAGCAGGGACCGGGGGTCCCTGTAGAGGTGCAAACCAGTTTATGCAAAGAGGGCACCATATGTGCCCTTCAAAGCATACTGGTGGCTTGGGGAGGCTACCCCACCCGAGCCATGTACCACCTATTTCCAAAGGAGAGGGTGTTACCCCCCCCCCCCCCCCCCCCCCCTTTTAAAGAAAATCCTTTGTTTTGCCTTCCTCTGCCTGAGCTTGGTCACCTCAGTCTCTGTCTGAGGGGTGCAGCAGTGCGGGCTGCCACGAAAACCTGAGAAGATTGGTAGGAGCAATGCTGGGGGTCCTATAAGAAACCCCCAGAGTGCATGGAATCATACAATACAATGCTGTCAACAGTATACTCTCATGCAGGGCTGTCCTCACACACAGGTACCTGCGCCCTGCCCGGTGGGCTAGGAGGGCCTACCATAGGGGTGACTTACAGTGACCTGTAGTAAGAGGGTGCTTGCCCCTTTTCACGCAGGCTGCAATGGCAGGCCTCCAGACACATTTTGCATGGGCACAATACATGCTGCAGCTCATGGGGAACTCCTGGTGCCCCAATGCCTTGGGTACCTAAGTACCATATGCTAGGGACTTATATCGGGGCACCAGTATGCCAATTGTGTGGTGTGCAAAGTCCTAAGTAAACAAATTTAGAGGGAGAGAGCACAATCACTGGGGTTCTGGTTAGCAGGATCCCAGTGAAAACAGTCAAAACATACCGACAGCAGGCAAAACGTGGGACTAACCATGCCAAAAAGAGGGTTCTTTACTTCAGAATGTGTGTCCATCAAAAGAACCATTCTTGAAAAAAGGAACCTTGTTGCTTCAGAATACGTGAGGCAGTTCTTAAGCAGACCATATGGATGTGAATCATACCCTGCACAAAACCATGCTTTAATTTCAACAAAAAATATACCATTGAAGACCAGGCACTTGTTAAAGGTATTTTTAGTTGACATCTGTCATGGAGTTTCCTTGTGTCTGTCATTTGTTTATTTGATATATTGGTTGCTGAATACGACTTCTGGAAATTAGTCTAGTTTTGGTAAGATAGTGTTACAGCAGATTCCTGCTGCAGCCAGGCCTTTAATTCCTCAATGAATGTACAGCTAAAATGTGCCTCTAATGGCTTCTTCTGCTGAAGGAGTCTTTCAGAAGAGACAGATTGAATAGAAGGATGTATCTTTGAGAACAAGTCTCCTCGCAGATATACCTTTGTTGTCATGGTTTGCTATTCTTTTCGGTGTTACATTGGTAATGTTTGAACTGGCTGCACCTTGTACTGCAAGTCTCTCCATGGCATGACGGTAGGTGGAAGGATGGTGCTGATGCCAGGAAACACCTTTTTAGTGCTTAACATGAGGTTTGATGCATTTAAGTGATTTTGTTACCCTGGTAATTATGATGCCACCTAGCATCTGTGCCCACTATGTGAATAACAAATCCAGTCTGACACTCAGAGATAGTTCATAAAATGGTGTATCAACAGAAAGCTAGACTAGGCAGAATAAAAAATATTAATTCTAAATAGCATGTTAATTAGCTCTGTTTTTCCCAGTCCTGCTCTTTCTGATGTGGGGGAATCAGCATGAAAAGTCAGCAGAGCCAGCACCTATAAGGAGCCACAATACTACTTGTGGTAGTGATGTCCATGCAGCTTTGCTCATGCAGTGTCACGCGACCTGGTCGTTAGACAACAGGGCTGAAAAATATATCTATTTGAAATGTTTGTATCCAGTCAGCAGATCGTCTAGCAGGTGTTCTGAACCTAAATTGTGGGATTGTTCTAAAAACGAGCAATCTGCTGAACAACCATCAATAAAACATTGGAGGTAAGCAACTTATTCATCATATCAGTCATTGCTGCAATTTACTATAGTAGGGTGATGGCTTTCCTACACAGCATGTTATCACTTAAAATGACAAAGGCTCCTTTGGTTCACCTCTGAATAACTCTAGCACAGAAACTCTGCTAAGATTAACAGATTCCTTTATGATGCACTTGAATATTTCAAACAGTTCTCTGTCTGCACTGGGGCAAAGGTATCCACATATGATAACAGTTTACACTGTAGTTGTCGAACATCATGTTTAGATTTTTGCTCATGTTTTATGAATACATCATGTAATATCAAATATGTGACATGCATAGTAACCCTTGTTTCTTTACTATTTGATTTAATGATGGTTCCTAAGAATTCGTGAAAATTGTGACTCTGCAAGGAAGATTAAAACCAAGCAAAAGATTGGCTTCTGAACTAAGTTTTGATTTCCGGATTGAATCTGTAGGTATGTTGAACAAATTTGTCAACTGACACAACTACATTGACATACATTAAAGGGGCAAATAAATATCAAACATGCCTTTGTTTTTTTTATGAATGTTGGGTTTGCGATGAATTCTCCTCAATCAGAAAGTCATCATTGCAGTCTGTTTGTTGCTGTTTATAACCAAGGACATGTTAAATCTGGTCACTCTTATTTCACTTTTTTCCATTGTAATGTATGTAGCCTCTCCTTACAATCTAATGTTAAACGTTGTCAGAGGTGATGTGTCGTCTCATTAATATTACTAATTAGATCTGAAGAATGTTGACTGAAAAGACATTGTTACAGTCCACAGTCTCTTATGTAAACAACTGATGCGAATGATAAGTTTCTTCACTTGCCATACCATGTTTTCCTAAGCAATGCGGCTATGAACCACTCAAAGCTAATTATAAATTGTACATTTTGTTAGCATACTTTCTTCAAACAAAAGCTGCACATTGAGTGTCCTCTAGAGAGTAAGATCAAGATTGCACATTTTCTCCTATATGTCAGACTTTCCTCCAAATCCCAGGTGTTAACATCTTTAATTGGGCATTCACTAACCTTATATCTGAGAATATATGTCCAAGGCAGTTGCTTTCTTTTTAGTATGCTATAATGTCATTCATCCGTTTCAAAAATGTTTTTTTTGCGTTATTAATTTAAACAATATATACTTCATCAGGATATTGAATGAGTAAAAGTTAATTTCTCAATAAAAACAAATATACAAATTGCAAATTTCAAAATGCTAGTACCGGCAAAAATGTATTCTTAAAGAATACATTGTCGGGTACATTGCAATGAGATGATTGCCTCTTAGAAGGTAAAGTCAGCGATACATTATTGGTATGAAATATAACCTTTGTTTCTTACATTTTGGCAGTTTTCTTACAAATTCCTAGAGTTGTACTCTGTCCATGTATCGTTCATTGTTTTTAAAGAGGTTATTAACTATCATTTTTTGTATCAAACGGCTTTGACTTGAGCCTGCGTTTATTCCCTTCTGACCAGGACTCCTCATTCAAGTTGACTAAAGTAGCCAGGTATTTAAAAGGTCTTTACAACAGGTTCAAATTTGTACCTTGAGGCAGTGGTTCTTAGCCTGTTGTCCACAACGTCTATTCAGGAGGTCCTCTACTGCTTAGAAAGTGGAATAATAACAGATGAATAAAGTATATATTAATGAAGAAGCAAAATTGAAAATTTTAAGACATTCTGTAAATGTGAATACATTTGAGACTGGTGGCTAAAAATTGTTAGTATAATCCGATTCATGGATGCAGTGCAAGAGCATGAAACAGAATATAGTATTCACAATGAGTGGTCTCAGTTAAATTTAGAAGAGCTCCAACCGTGCCATTAAAATTAAAATTTAGATTTTTTTTAATTTGTGCATTGAATAAGATATTTCATTTCATTTTTGTATTTGTTTGATTAATGTTTGCATCTGTGTCTTTTTTTGAGTTGTTTTATGGTTCAGATTCTCAGAAATGCTGAGCCAGGGTCCCCGGCTTCCAGTATTGATTCAGTGGGGGGGTACCAGATTACAACAGTGATTTACTGGAGGTCCTCTAGTTCCAGTCATGATTAATTGGGGGTCCACAGAAGTCAAAAGGTTAAGATCCATTGCCTTATGGTATACCTCCATGAGATCTTAACTGGGTGCTGATCAGGATAATGGTTTTGGTGGTAGCAGTCACCCGGATGCTGGATGTGGAGAAGACCTTTTGGAGCCACCACACAGTTCTCAGGCCAGGATCGTGCTCTGAGCCAATTCTGAAGCTTCTGCAGAGTCTCCATGAATTTCTACCTCTGTCAAGCCCATGTAGGTCAAGGCCTTCTGTCAAGCCATGTTTGACATCTTCATCATGGCTTTGCTACCCTCTGGGCACTCTCCGAGGGTGGAGCCACTCCACAGGGGTTTGGTTGCTCAGGCAGCACTGACTCTTTATGCCTCCCAGTTCTGTGCCTATTCTGTGCCTCCGCGGACTCTGACTTTAGCACCTAAAAAGAAGTCGAGCTCTGTGCTGCCGTCCCCTGTCGATCCTGCTCCTTCCGTGACATCTCCCAAAAGCCGGTGTTAGTGCCTCATTCTATGCCATTACCAGTGGCTGAAATTATCCAGGTGGAGTTTTAGAAGATCAGAACTTGCCTTGGAGAGCAGTCTCTTCCTAGGCCCCAGACATGTGCCAAATAGAGGAGATATTTGACTCTGACTAATTCGCCATAGCCTTGGTTGATATGGACTATGGGGGCCAGCAATCTGCTTCCTCTGTCTTACTCTGTTGTAGGTCATTACCATGACTTAACAATTGTCAATCACCTAGACACCGTCCCAGAAGACGACATCCATTACCCTTCTGGGGCCCAAACAGTAGAGGTATCATCTGTTACCACAGTAGTGCATAAAGCTGCAGTGACTTTGTCTCTCTCTTTGCCCTCAGAGATATTAGGTCTAACATTTTGAAGGAGCTCTTCCAATGTACGTCTTCATTTGCAAAGTCTTTGCTCCCATTTAATAGGGCTTCATTGGAACCTGCCGTAGTTGCTTGGGAGTAGTCCTGGCTCAGTTCATGTCCTCACGTCTCTCAACTGAGAGCTTTTTGGTTCAGGCTTTGTCTTTTGTACTGAACCACAGTCTCTTTTCTGTTGCTGCTCTGGTCAGGGAATCTAAAAACTGGATGCCACAACCCAAAAGGTTTTGATGTAAGGGAGTCTTGCACGTCATACAGCGAATGTCACTTGCCTGCTGAGCCTTTTGTCTATATCTTGTGGAAATTGTCTAAACTCTCAATTTTAAACCAGCCGGAACACATACAGAAACCCTTTTCCAGATTTTGAAGAATTTGGTTTATAGTGTTCTGTAATATATGGATACATTGAGGCAAAAACACCAATTTATTTACCAGTAAAATTCTGCCCAAAACCGGCAATTGGAGAGTGTTCAGAATACCACCTATTTTCTTATGCCTGTTGGGGTTTTACCCATGTTGTTTATATTGTGCTTCCTCATCACAGGAAGACTGGATACCAAGGTATTGGAAACTTTAGTCACACATCTCCATCAGGACATTTGGTTTCCCCTAAGTGGTCCCTGCAGAAATAGTTTTGATTTGCCCCAGTTGGATTACAGGTCTAAATACTCTCCAAAATAGGTACCCTAATACAATTAAGAATCACTGCTATGAGTCGCTCAAAGAAATTAGAATCTTTCTATGTACATAGATTCCACATGGGTTCTCTGCTCAACCTATATCCCCCAACTTGCCATTCTGATGGATACTTCTAACCGTAGCTTCTCTTCCAGGGGATCCTCATCAAAGTCATAAACATTGAATATTCCCGCCCTTGTGCGGGGACCCCGGAGCATATATATATAATACATACATATTATCATGTGTAAAAACAGCAATGCAGGCTATAATCATAAATAGGCTAAAATGCTTTATTTCTATGAAGTTTTTTTTTTTTTTTTTTTTATATTATAAAATCACAATAGATCATAAATATCTACCTAAGCCCCCAAAAACTGGACTTAGGGAAGTAAACAGCAGTAAATAGCAGAGAAAAATAGAAAAAACTACATTGAAAAACAATGAAGCATTCTTAGCCAATAGGCTGCATGCAGGTTAACACAGGAGAACCATAAAAACTTTGGCACCATGCCTTTAAGACCCTGAGCACCTCCAGTATCCCACCATGCCTCAGGGGTGAAGGGAAGGTGACAGTTGGTTCACAGTTAGGTCAGTTCTTTTTTCCGGCTTCTTCTGAGAGGATCCTGGAGCATTGAGCTCTCAGTTTTTCTGAGTTTTTCTTCAGAAAAATCCTTAAAAATAGTGTTTTTCCTATTTACTCGACAGATAACATCTTTTGTCTGAGTTTGAAGTCTTTTTTGACAGAAAATGCCATCTCTTTTTGTAAAATGTCCTTCTTGTGGGAAGAAGAAAGCCCAGTCAGACCCACACTCTCTGTGTATTGTCTGCCTGCCACAGAGTCACTGTCCTGACACCTGCAAGTATTGTAAGAACATGTCAAGGAGGACTCTCAAAGACAGAGAGAAGATCAGGTTACATGGGCTTCAGGAGAGGAAAAAGTCAACATCCTCTTCACTTCCCAGACCTACAGCAGAAGGAATGGCCCGATCGACGTCGACAGGTAGGATTGTGCCTGTTTGTTCTCCATCGACGTCATCGGCACCACCGTCTCACCGGCATAGATCGCCGTCGACGGCGACCAGACCGACGTCGAGGGACAAAACGTCGAAGCATGGACACAGGGGTACATCTCCGTCGACGGCAGGCCGCCGTTCGGCGTCGAGCCATCTCCGGCGCTCCCGTTCGCCGTTGAGAACGTCTCACCCCGTGGCGTCGAAGGACAAGACGTCAAAATCGCCACGACGGCATGAACATCCGCCGTCGACCACTCGCCACTCAACGTCGAGACACACGACGGCGAGTAGGTCCAGGTCCCGCGATAGGCGATCGGCGTCAAGACACTCGACGGCAAGACCTCCGACGTCAAGACCTTCGACGTCGAGAACAGATCAGCCATCGCAACCTTCGACGTCGAGGATACAATCGACGTCGACACAACCTTCAGCTGTGTCACAGGCAGTAGAGCCAGCGGACAAAGCTCCCTCACCGGTGGTCTCTATAAGGAGTGCATCATCCCATTCCAGAGCATCGGGGCATGTTTCTCCCATCACTCTATCACCCAGATGGTTAGAGAGCCTGAATAGACCGGCAGCATCCCCGGATTCACAATACTCTAGGATGTATTCTCCTACTGCCTCATTACCGAGAACGCCATCGCCTACAGCTAGAGCAGGACGGGCTCGTTCTGCTTCTCGTCAGCCGACCACAAGACCTGCACACTCTGCTACAGCTTCTCGGAGCAGGTCCCGTTCCCGAAGGAGAACCAGGTCACGAACACCACGCAGAAGATCACCTTCTTGGTCTTCTTCAGGATCGTCTGTTGGGCGCTACTCCCCCACACTCACAGATTCTCCACCTGCTAGGATTTCCCCAGTGGATGATATTACCACTTTTAATGAGGTTCTTCTAAGGGGAGCGCAGAAGCTAAATATTGAGGTACCGGAGCCGGCCACCTCATCCTCAGTTATCTTTGAGACCCTACAACACAGATCAGTCTCGAGAAAACTGCTGCCACTAGTACCGGGTTTGCTGCAACCGACTATGGACACTTTTCTGTCTCCAGCCACTCTCAAGTCTGCCCCGGCTAGGATTCAAAAGAAGTACAAAGCTCCGGAACAAGATCCTTTATTCCTGCGGAAGGATCCGCCACCGGACTCTGTGATCTTAGCCGCAGCCAGAAAAACACACTCTGTGGCATCATCTTCCACAGTCCCCCCGGATAAGGAGAGCAGACACCTAGACTCTCTGGGGAGAAAGATGTGCGGTACGGCGGCATCTGCTATGAAGGTCTCCAGCGCCTCAGCACTTCTGGGCAGATATGACCGCTCTCTGTGGGACTCACTCCACAGATTTACAGAAAAGTTGCCCAGGGAAGATAGACAGGACTTCCAGGAAATCTTGCAGGAAGGGGGCCTAGTATCTAACCAGGTCATCAGCGCGGCGGCGGACGGGGCGGATTTGGCTGCGCATGGGTATGCGCACGGAATCTGCGCTAGGAGGTCTTCCTGGCTACGGCTCACGGGTCTGAAACAGGAAGCACAGCAGCGCATTTTGAACCTCCCATTCAGCGGGAGTTCGTTGTTCGGTACCCACGCGGATGAAGAGATGGCCCGAATGAAAACGGAAGTCGACACGATGAGGGCAGTGGGCCTGGAACGTAAAAAAGACTTCAGGCGGAGGTACAGGCCGTATGACAGACGACCATTCCAGCAGAGGGTTCAAACCCCTCACTGGTCTCAGAGGCCACAACAACGACAGGGACGTCCCCTGTTTCAGGCACGTAGACCCACAAGAGACAGAGGGTCAAGTAGACCTCAACAGTCTACAGCAAAGACACCATCAAAGCAATGAGGCATTGCTTCCCTCAGCACTGTGCACCACTCCGGTGGGGGGAAGTGTTACGCATCATCTTCGCGAGTGGCACTCAATCACAAAAGACAAATGGGTGCTCAATATTGTCGAACATGGCTATTCTCTCCTTTTCAAAAAACCTCCTCCACACTTGCCGCCAGCAAGGTGTTTTCCTTCTCATCTCAGCCTGCTACGCAAGGAAGTTCTCGCACTCCTGCAAAAGAAAGCTGTAGAAAAGGTTCCTCCGGCACAAAAAGGAAAAGGGGTGTACTCCCGTTACTTTCTGGTGGCGAAAAAAGGTCAACAGGGCCTCTTCAGGCCAATTCTGGACTTACGGCTCCTGAACAAGTACATAAGAAAACAAAAGTTCAGGATGCTAGCCCTTCACCAGATTGTCCCGCAACTGCATCAGGGAGACTGGATGTGCTCCATCGACCTACAGGATGCATATTTTCACATCCCAATAGCGACCAAACATCGGAAATTTTTACGTTTCCAGATAGCGTCACAGCACTACCAATTCAGAGTCCTTCCATTCGGCCTGAAGTCTGCACCCCGAGTCTTTTCAAAATGTGTAGCAGTGGTAGCGGCACACCTTCGAAGACAAAAAATATTCGTCTACCCCTACCTGGACGACTGGCTAGTGAAGGCCTCATCTCCGGATCAGGCGAGAAGACATCGAGATATCGTTCTAAGAACTTTCGAGTCTCTAGGTCTTCAAATCAACCACGACAAGTCAACCTTGATTCCAACACAAAACCTCCACTACCTGGGAGCGATACTAAACACAGGGCTCCAAAGAGTGTATCCTTCGGAGGAACGACTTTTATCAATCCACAGGAAGTGTCAACAACTATTAACAGCCGATGCACCTACAGCTCGTCAGGTGACATCGCTTCTGGGCTCCATGGCTTCATGCATCTTCATTGTCCCGAATGCCAGGCTACGCATGAGGCCCCTTCAGGAGGCATTAGAGAACAATTGGAGCCAAAAGACTGGTCACTGGGAGGACAGAGTTCGACTACCAGCAGTGGCTTTTCAATCACTACAATGGTGGATGCACAGACCTCACCTGTCGATAGGTTCTCCTTTTCACCAGACAATTCCAGTCGACACTCTGGTAACGGATGCGTCTCTTCAGGGTTGGGGTGCTCATCTGGGTTCCTTCCAAGCTCAGGGTCTGTGGTCCGACAAGGAAAAGAACTATCACATAAATCTACTGGAACTCAGAGCAGTCCATCTGGCTCTCAAATCTTTCTCTCCATTGGTTCAGGGGAAATCTATCCTAATTCAGACAGACAATACAACCACAATGTATTACCTGAACAAACAGGGGGGAACAAGATCACTACCTCTGTCTCGAGAATCCCAAACGATATGGCATTGGCTCCTGGCCAGGGGAATGTCTATCACAGCGGTACACCTGCCAGGTCAGCAAAACGTAGAGGCAGATTTCCTGAGCAGACATCTGGAAGACGCGCACGACTGGGTGCTACACGACGAAGTCGTCGAGGACATCTTCGGTCAATGGGGTCGACCTCAGTTGGATCTCTTTGCAGACGAAACAAACAAGAAATGCCCAGACTTCGCATCCAGGTTCTGCCGTCCGGGATCTCAAGGGAATGCCCTGTTGATCAACTGGTCAGGGACATTTCTCTACGCCTTTCCACCGATTCCCCTCATACCGGCAGTAATCAACAAATTTTACAACTCCAGAACCAGAATGATTCTGATAGCGCCACAATGGCCCCGCCAATTCTGGTACACGGACCTACTCAACTTATCGGAAAGACCTCACAGGAGGTTGCCGTGCAGACCGGATCTCCTGAGCAGAATGGAAGGCAGAATCCTACATCCCAACCTTCCCTCTCTGAGCTTGACAGCATGGCTCCTGAATTCCTACAGTATGGGCACCTAGGGCTCTCACAGGAGTGCATGAGCATCTTGAAAGAGTCAAAACGACCTTCCACGCGGCGTTCTTACGCTTTTAAGTGGAAGAGATTTTACATCTGGTGCTCTCAACAAGGTATAAATCCCATACGAGCTCAGGAGGACGTCATACTATCCTATTTACTTCATCTGGCGAAGTCTGGTCTGCAGGTATCTTCTATTAAGGTTCATTTGTCTGCAATTACAGCGTATCGTAAGTCGCCTTCTCAGGAATCCTTCTTTACGATACCTGTAGTCAAGGATTTTTTAGAAGGCTTGAAAAAGGTTTTTCCTCCCATTCGGAGACCTTCTCCTCCATGGGAACTGAATGTAGTCCTGTCAAAACTTATGGGCCCTCCTTTTGAACCTATCCACAAGGCCTCTTTACAGCACCTTACGTGGAAGACGGCTTTTTTGGTGGCCATTACTTCAGCGAGGAGGGTCAGCGAAATTCAGGCTCTGTCTTGCAGAGAACCGTACACGGTTTTTCACGATAATAGAGTGGTTCTGCGAACTCACCCATCTTTCCTTCCGAAGGTGGTGTCAGAATTCCATATCAATCAGACTATATCTTTACCGACTTTCTTTCCCAAGCCGGAGACTCCGGCTGAGAAAGCATTGCACTCCTTAGACTTGAAAAGAGTGCTGAAATTCTATTTGGACAAAACAAAACCGATTAGACATTCTAACCATTTGTTTCTAAATTATGGTCATTTAAGAACAGGAGAGGCAGCGTCTAAACGAACGATATCAAGATGGATTGTGTCTTGTATTGTTAACTCTTACCAACTGGCTAATAAGAGATTACTGGCTAGGCCAAAAGCGCATTCCACAAGGGGAAAAGCGGCTACTGCTGCCCTCCTTAACAATGTACCAATTTCCGAGATTTGTAAGGCTGCTACATGGAAGTCTGTGCATACCTTTACTAAGCATTACTGTTTAGACTCGGATGCAAGAGCGGATGCCCAGGTGGGGCAGGCCTCTCTTAGAAATCTATTTGCATGAATATATATCTTTTCCTGCACTTCTTTCAGACAGTCCGCAGAGTTTAGGGATGGGCTTGCTAATCTATTCAATGTTTATGACTATTGATGAGGATCCCCTGGAAGAGAAGGATAAGTTACTTACCTGTAAATCCTAGTTCTCTTCCAGGGGTATCCTCATCAAAGTCATAAACAACCCACCCTCCTCCCCGGACTCAAGTCTCCTGGAAGTGCAGGACAGATTATCTTTCTGATCAGTTACACAGATTGTCACCGTAAAAAAGTACTGACCTAACTGTGAACCAACTGTCACCTTCCCTTCACCCCTGAGGCATGGTGGGATACTGGAGGTGCTCAGGGTCTTAAAGGCACGGTGCCAACGTTTTTATGGTTCTCCTGTGTTAACCTGCATGCAGCCTATTGGCTAAGAATGCTTCATTGTTTTTCAATGTAGTTTTTTCTATTTTTCTCTGCTATTTACTGCTGTTTACTTCCCTAAGTCCAGTTTTTGGGGGCTTAGGTAGATATTTATGATCTATTGTGATTTTATAATATAAAAAATAAAAATAAAAAAAAAACTTCATAGAAATAAAGCATTTTAGCCTATTTATGATTATAGCCTGCATTGCTGTTTTTACACATGATAATATGTATGTATTATATATATATGCTCCGGGGTCCCCGCACAAGGGCGGGAATATTCAATGTTTATGACTTTGATGAGGATACCCCTGGAAGAGAACTAGGATTTACAGGTAAGTAACTTATCCTTCCTCACCACCAAACTGTATCTGCAAACTTCACAGCTGTGCTCCTTCATGCCTACAGGTGATGTGCAGCTACACACCACCCTGGAAGTCACGGAGATGCATGTAAGCACCACCATTACATGCTGAAATCAGTTCCTTTCTTGCTCGTTTTTTTATGTGGATCTGGAGCAGCAATACCAACTTTCAGCTGTATTCTGACAACCCCTAAAACTTCTAGGATCAGATTTACAAAAGCATTTTGCATTCTCAAAAGGTCCAGTTTGCAAAAAAAAAATAAAAAAAAATGGGTGTGAGCATGGCGCTGATGGGGTGCAGTCCTCTGGAGTAGGCTTGTGGTGGGCAAAAGTCCGATGGGACCCCTGAGTGGATGGACTTCATGGTGGCAGCAGTTTCTTCTGGGGTGATGACGGGCCATGTGGTTAGTATTGTTTCTTTGGGTAAGATCAGCTGGCATTTGGCAAGGTCTTTCGGGTCCGGTTGTAGGTTGAAGTTCCTGTAAAAGGCAGTGATTTTTTTGGCTGAAGAATTATGAGATTGATGCAGAGGACCTGCGAGAGGGTGATGGAGTTGGGGGTGGCCGCATGATGGTAAACATTTATTTGCTTCTGTTGTTGCCACATTGATGCTGTCTGCCAGAGCGGCACATTTTGTGGTCAGGATAACTTGGTGGTAGCATCTCAGGAAAGATTTGAAGGCGCTCCTGTCTTTATTGTCACTCTCCACGTACTCTCCAGGTGTTTGCAGTGATATTTAATCAGTCTAAATTACTCCATGTACCAACTGGCCTACGGTTTACATTGTGTATTACTGTGTTTGAGGTGGGCCAGGGAGTCAGTGCAGGAGAGGAGGTACAGTTGTGGAAATTCTTGACGGCTTTGTGGAGGGGGGGCTGCGTTCGGGTTGGTGGGCGTTGAGATTGGTAATCCAGTCATAATCAGAGATGCTGTTCCAGTTTTGGTGTGCTGGTCTGGCAGTGGTGTTTTGCTTCTGACCAGGGCGGGGATGCTGAACTGGATGAAAGCTCGATTTGACCAGCAGACTGATTTGGACTCTGATGTTGTTGAAGGTGGTGAAAATAGGGTCCAGGAGATTTCTGGCAGCATATGTAGGTCCTTTTACTCTTTTGGTGAGGCCTAGGCTGCCAAGGTCTTCAATAAGTGTTTTTGAGTTGAGGTCGGCGTATTCTTCCAGGTCTTCAGTGGTCTTCCAGGTCGAAGTCTACGTTTCCAAGTAGAATGTAATTGCCAGCTTTGTGGCAGAGTGGTGCAACGAAATTTGATGGTGTTGGTGAAGTTGGTGCTTGTGATGCAGGTGGTCTGTAGAAGAGAGAGCATTGAGAGTTAAAATTAAATTGTGTCTATTCTTTTAAAATGTTTTCTTTTGCTTGGCAAGAAGCCAATTTGCATGAGCTTCCAACTGTTACCCAGAAGCTGACTAGCTCTCGAATGAGGTGTGAACTTGCTCCTGCACCTGAGACAAAGGGCTTGGGTATGGGAATGTGTTCTGCTTGACTGGAGAGCCATCTGCGTAGTACCCAGAAACAAATTATCTTTGGCCCTAAGTGAAGGTGTGATCGTCCCCGATGGACCCTCCAGAAAAAAGGGTCTCCAACCCCCACTGCTCTTCACACCTGGAGGTGCCACTTATAGCATATTCAGCAGTTCTGCAGCATGTGACACTTTACCCCCCCCCCCCCCCCCCCCCCCAAGTAAAGAGGTATCTGATAGAGATATCTAGATGCAGATTCCTTACTTGAGAATCTTCCCCAGGCTGCGTGCCGGGGGTCCAGAAACTTTTTCAATAGCACGTCTGTAGAGGATGTTGCACGACTCTGAATCGGCGTTGTCCAACGGATGTGACAGCAGCGGAGTCCATCTAATTCCCTCGCCTGCGTGTTTTCAACGCAGATCTAGTGACGGTTGTCCAGCCTGTTTTTCGGCCTACTTCGATGTTTTTGTCGTACAGGAAACAGAGTGCTTCCTTAGGTCATAAGGGTTTAAACGTCCTGTGGACGACAAATGTTGGCTACAAACCCCCATTGAGTTTGTTTGTGGTGTCTGTGCAAGCACCATGATGCTGAACAGTGCGACATCTGTCAGCAATTTCGGCCGAAGGCTCTGCAAGAGCATCGGATGAAACTTCTAGTGGCGTGGATGTCTAAGTAATCCCAGTCTTCCCGTCGAATCAGGTCTCCTTCTCTGAGTGACGTCTGTTCACAGGGCAGTTCGAGGAATCATTCGCTTGGATACCTTTCTCCATCGACGTCCAAAGGTCTGACTCGACGCAAGCAATCAAAGTAACGTTCACAGGGCAGTTTGAGGAATCATTCGCTTGGATACCTTTCTCCATCGACGTCCAAAGGTCTGTCTCGACGCAAGCAGTCAAAGTAATGGTGCACATCCCTTTGGGGTTTCCTCCTTCGGTGCCGGTATCCAATCAGCTAACTCCGGCAACTCCAGTGGTGATCTGGCCTGTCTAATAGATCCTGTCTCTACCAGGTAATGCATTACCAAAGGTAAGTAACTCGTTGGTTTGGCCCTTAAGGACCCTCCAGACACAAGGGGACTCCATCCCCCAACTCTCTGCGCACCAGGAGGCGCCGCTGTAGTCAGGGCAGATAGGGGGCATGACCCCTCTTCAATGTGCTTACAGCGCATTCAGCAATCCTGCAGCACAGGGCACTTTGGCCTTAAGCAAAGAGGTGTTTGCCCCCCACAGACCCTCCAGACACAAGGTAACTCCATCTCCTACTGCACTTTGTGTCAGGAGGTGCCCCTGCACTCATAACAGAAAGGGGTGAGGCCCTCTTCAACACACTTATAGCACATTCAGTAATCCTGCAGCGCTGGATGTGCTAGGGCGAAGCACAGGCCAAGGGCGGGCCTGTCCTGTGCCTGGAAGAGCCAGGGCAGGGCCACCTCCTTTGGCCCTTTACTAACCCATGCTTCAGCCCTTATTTTACCTTGGTTATCCTCTCTGAGCCGTTTTCTCTGTGTTTTTTGAAGCTCTATTTTTCTCTATTGTACCAGGGGCCTATGCTTGTCTGTCACACTGTGACTTTGTCTTTCACCATGGTAAAAGAATGGAAGTCAGTAACCGCTCAGGCACTGGCAAGGAGCCCAAAACATGTAAGCACCACACGGCGGCGAACTGCAGTATCCAGGCTATTGACGTAATCGTGGAAGTTGAAGATGTCTTACACAACAGTATAAGCTCTGCTACTATACATGCACCCAAGCCTTTAAACTCCAAAATCACCCAATTTTACAGGGGTAAATCAAAGAGTGCCTGCCCTAGTGGAAAACTTCTCCCTGACAAGTCCACATCAACCCCAGCAAAACAGTACCTTTCACCCTGCATGCGGCCAGATTAGCCCCTGACAGCAGTGGGGGGGTCACTTCCTTGGAAACTACCTGAGCTAAGGACAAGCATCTCTCCCCACATGCCTTGCCAGCCGGTTCCCATAATTGTTCATTCCCTCGAGGTCAGTGAAAAGGATGGGACCCATACTGGCTCAGGCCATATCGCCCCTGCATCATCTTGCCTGGAGGACCTTAGAACAACTGTGTTCTTGTATTAAACACACGGGTCATGGACTTTCCTACAGCAAATAATAGACTTTTGGAACTTCTTTCAGTAAAATAACTATGTAACCACTGTAATCCTTTGGTCCCCAGTGGATCACTTTCGGGGTGCCCATACCACAGCTAATTCTGGTGCATTTTTGCGGGGTCGTCATGCCACCTGTACTAACCCCCCAACCTCGAACCTTGAAGCTAGTGTGGCTCCTTCCGCGACCGTTGTTGCCCCTAACAACACAGGTTTGGGGGGAAGGGGGTGGGGTACTCCTGGCTCCACAGGTACCTTTGCTGGTAATCCTAATGTGGCTTTTCCTGCCATTCCCAGTGCCCGACCATCTCCCCAATATCTCCTCCTTTAACAGGACTTACATTAGGACTACTTCAGGCATGCTCCAGGGTGGCCCCTGGTCCAACCCTGACCGACTGTATCTCCCACCTGAGTGTACCCCTTATGCGGTAGTACTAGTAAATGTTCCCCCATTTAGTTTACACACCACTGATGTGTTTTCACAGTTAAGAAATAAAGCAACACACAAGGCAGACCAGGGCAGACTCTAACATCCACTCACAGATTAAAAGGATACGAAGGGTGAGCTGGATAGGGCGGGAGGGGCGGAACACCAACCTCTTCTCTGGCGACTGCATGGCAGTAGCTTTTAGCAACAACAGGATTGCCAGTGGACTCCTGGCTTTCTTTGAGAAAAAGGAGGGTTCTCACACAGGCATTGGGTTGAGATACCCTAGTCCTTTTATAGGCCAGACTGGGTGCCATTTAAGAGACTGCACAGGTATACTCCATCTCACTTGAACCGAGATCCTCCTGTGGTCCCCCTTGAGAATTCGAGGGATTTTGCTGCTCCTGTCATTCGCTTCAACAGATTTAAGGCCCTTGGTACTCTCAAGGCGGTAGATTGACTATCACACCTTGAAAGCGATGAAGCTCTGTCCCTGAATTGCAGGGTCACTGCCTGCTGATTGCCTAGGGCTGACTCAGCTGACCAGCTTAGTCTGCTCTCTTGGAATGTTTCAGGAGGAAAAGGCCAAGCATCTGGAGTGGATTGATTTTGTCAGGTCTTACCCACATTCTGGCCCTCCAGGAAACCTGGTCAGCCGAGACTACACTGTTTCTTGATGGCTTTGTTCATTATTTTCACCCCGCAATACCATCTTCCTCTGGGCATGTAAGACTGCGCTGTGCACCTAATATCCTTGACCCTGAACTGTCAATCAGTAGAAGATGGCAACAGACTGTCCATATATAGGGGCAGCCTTGCTTATCTTTCTTTATGAAAACTACCCTCTTGATTTTAAATGTCTGTAACCCAAACAGTCATTCCCCGCGTCCCAACGTCATCTCCACTTGGGCAAGTTTATAGAGAACTATAAGACCCCTCTTCCGAGACCCAGGTTAAGCTCAACCCTCCATATCCCAATAGTGATCCTGGGTGTCTTTAATATCCACCCCTATCACATGTTATGCTGTGATGTCAGGTTTTCCAGGAACTCTGTGTACAAAGACCTCCCAACCGTCCACCTTGAATTAGCAACTTTAGAGAATCAGGTAAACCTAATAATTCAGTCCTCGAACCTGGCCATACCTAGCGTCCAGGGCACTCCCACTTACGTTGGCAGGGGTTGCGAATCCATCATGGATTACATCATGATTTCATCATTCCTCATTACTCACCTAGTTGACTGTCAGACCTTGTGGCCTGACTGGAGCGACCATAACCATCTGGTGGTGTTGCTAAAGTCACAACTTTGTCAGTTCCTCCCTCCAGTACCCTTGCCCACGATAACCAAGGGAGACGCTTGAAGTGGACAAAGGTGATCCCTGAGGAGTTCTGTAGAAATCTTTTTCGGCCAACAAGCCATGAGTTAGACTGCTATTTCCACAATCTGTAATTGTCTGAGGGTCGCCCTCACTGCTTCTATCCAGGGTCACAATTTGCCCAGGTGCTATGCTGGTTCTCGGAGTCCTGTTCTAAAGCTCATTGTGAACTCGTGTCCCTCAAACAATCCCTTAGGGATAGGTCAGAGGTGGTTTGTTCCTGAACCATTTATAAAAAGGTCCTAAAGGACAGAAAGAAATGTCTTAGGGATGATGTCTGAGTTCAGCTATTAAAAGCTAGCAACCTTAGAGACAGTATGTCTTTCTGGAGAACCATTAACCACCCCTGTCTGGCAGATGAAGTTACCTCTTCACTCATCTCAGTAATTGATGAAGTCATGTGGTTGGAACGCTTTCCCATAATTACTCTTTTGAGTGCAGGCCAGAGACCATGGCAGAGTGGGACATAAGACGGAGATGGGCAGCCCTAGCCTCATTTGCTTGAACTCTGAAGTGGGCAGTGCTATTGGGTGCCTAACACTGAACAAGGCTCCAGGTACAGACAGAGTGCTGGCTGACCTTTTCAAAGGGATGTTGATATGTGGGCCCCATTGCTGACCATGGGTTTGAATGCAGTGGTAATGTTGCCCCTCCCCCCCCCCCTTCTCCCCACCTACACATGTTCTCACTCTTATCATCGTCCCTGTCTTCAAAAAGGGAAACATGACAAATCCAGGTTGCTACAGGCCCATCTCCCTGATTGACACAACAGCAGTGAAGGTTTCGGGCTAGGCAATCCTGGAAAGGTTGTCATCATGGGGCAGAGATGATTGTATTATCTCTGGTCTGCGATATGGCTTCAGGCCTGGCCTTAGGACTAAAGAACAGAGCCTGAACCTACACTTAATAATCCCAAAATATACTGTGGCCAAGAGGGGCGCACTTTTTAAACCTCCTGGGCCTGACCTTCGGCTTTTGATCAGGTAAATCGGGCTTAGCTTTGGTCCATGATGCTGTCTTTAGGAGTTAACTAGGTTTTGGTTTTGTTTCTGGCTGACATTTGCAGCGACATCTGTGGGGCTTGGGGTGGACAGTTCATGCACCAAGCCTTTCCCTATCACCAAGGTGTTAGGGGTTTAAATTAATCTCTTTTCTTTTCACCATATACACAAATCATCTGGTGGAGGTGCTCTGGGGTAAACGATGCGATGCTCCTCGCATTGACTCCCACTTTCTACCAGCTCTGCTATATGCTGACGATGCAGTCCTAATGTCAAGGACGGCATTAGGGTGCCAGTCATTGCTTAACCCCTTCTCTGAATTTATGACTGGCCTTGACCTCTTGATCAACATTTCAAAATCTTACATAATGGTCATTTGGGGCCAAACCCGTCAAGCAGAAAGACCTTTTTTGCGATAAATCAAGGATTACCCAAACTCACACCTTCCATTATTTAGGTATCCTGTTAGACAACAGAAATACATGAAGCCCCTTACCTCCAGAAGGCTCTTTCTGGCCTGCTTCTGGGAGCCAGTACTGGATTTTAGCACCATGCTGGAGAAGCGACCATTCAGGGCATTCCTCCATCTTTATCAGCCCAAATGTTTCTCTGCCACTTGTTATGGCAGTGACATTTGGGAGTTTCTACACAGCTCGGTATCCAGCTTGAGAATAGATTTACTAGGCGCCAGTGGGGAGTTCCACAGAGCTTTTCAACGTTCACCAGTCATGAGGAGCTGGGCCCTGGGTATTTTCTAGACACTATTAGACTAAGGCCCCAGCTTAGTTGGATTCTAATATTGGCTAAGTATGAGCCAGCCTTAAACAGGCCGATCATTTGGGAGTGTCTTGCTCTGGACAGTGTTAGAGAGATCACTTGGTTGGTTTATATGATTAATCAGCTTGCTTCATTGGGGCACCCTGATTCGTTCCTTTGCCCCGAGAAGCAGAATTCCTTACTGCAGTCTAATTCTGCAGGGGAAGGCTCTGAACTCTAGAAACCTGCTGTTTGTGTTCACTGCCTGATAAAAACTGGAATTTCAGTTGAGCCTTATCTGTCTTGGGTGACTAATGCATATCACCACCAGCTGTTAATCAGGTTCAGACTAAACACCTTTCTGCAACTTATTAGCTTTCCCAAGGGATGGTCAGTCACAGGCTCCCTCAGACCTTGAAAGTGTGACAATTTCTCCTAGCAGTTTATCATCAATTTTGTTTTTTTCTTTCCGCTCTACACCGCCCCAAGGAGAAAAGGTTCTCATTCCCGATTTTTCAAAGCCCTAAAATGTAAAGAAGTGAGACCTGTATTGCTGCAGCTTTTAATGCTTAAAGACGTTTACACTTGCTTGAATGTCAGGTGCTTTCTGAGCTGCTCTGTAAACATCCAGGGGGCCTTGCCCTGATCAGGCTTGTGGCCCCAGTCCTAACTTAATACGCTACCCTAATATTTTTCTGAATATCTTTAGCCGTTGGTTGTGTGTTTCTTGTTTTTTTACTTCTTTTTCACGTTCCGCATAACTGTGCTTGAATCTTGACTTTTTTCTGATTGTACCATAGGAGAGCACTCCTAGCTTAATCACGATCTCTTTGTATTATCATTTTACTCTATATAGCGTAGCACACCTAAGATAGAGGTTTTTGGCGTTTAGAATTCAGAGGTAATCACACCAGTCCTGTTGTCTCCTTTTCTCTGTTCATGTGACCTATGTAGTCCTAAACCATATTTACCTCATGGTTACGCCTCAACATGTCAATCGGATTAACTGATTTGAGACCCTTGGGTTTTGTTTTTAATGTATTGACTTTTATCAGTTTCGATAAATGATCTTGTTGAAGGGAAATTATAATATTGTTGACATTGTATTGTCTCTGATGTGTACTTTACCCTTCCTCTGACTTCATTTAAAGATGTCTTCTTTAAACCGGCTGTATAGTCTGTATTTAATCAACTTTGTTGCATGTCTGACTCAATGTAATGTAATCCAGATTCTGTGACTAATCTGATTGCTGTCTCTTTTATGGTTTTATTATTAGAACATTAGAATATTACTTAATAAGTATCTTCAAAGAGGCCTACCCTATCACAGGCACATGTTGCTAACACCTTAGCCTGCTCACTTTCCTTGTCCTCCTAGGCAGGCAGGCAATATGAGATAGGAGCTGCCCGCACCGATTTTGAGTGACCACAGGGGAGGGGCTGCACAGTTCTCTATCCACACGCCTAGGGTGGGCACAGTAGCTCTGCACAGGGGAAGAAACTGCATCTTGTTTCAGGTAGAGAGGGGCACTGGGGTTGTTTGCAGTAGGACACACAGGAATTGCTGCAACTGTCAGCAGGGTCATCCATGGGAAATCTTACCTATTTGTTAATGAAGGGCCAGGATTCACCTCCCTCTCGGAGGCTAGTGCCAGTCATAAAAGTGGCACACCTGGGCACCCCATTGTAAACACTACTGGCCCTGTGGAAGACGGGAGGAGGACTGGACCTGCTTCTGCTTGCATCCAGAACAAAGACGTGGACTACAGTGGTTATTTAGCTGACAGAGTGTTAAGCTAAAGGGACACAAAAGATGCAAGAAGCCCACTTTCCTGGAAGAGCCCAGCTGACATCTTTAAACTGGACCTGCCCTCTACCCTGCTGGTGGCTTCTGTTGGAGTGCATCCTGACCCCCAAGTGCTATTTCTGAGGTCCTCAAACCCTTGCCTGCTGTCAAAGTGTTCCCCTCCTGTTAATCCAGGTAACTTATAAAACCAGAGACTGAAATATTTTGGCAAATTTCTGCTTGGAAGACCGTCATGGATCCAGGACCACCCTGCCAGGTGAACCGCTGAAGTTGCATCACTGATAGGCCTCATTTTACTGCACCTCTGGCTTCTTTCATCTCCACAGCAGCAAATCTGATTTAGCAGGGTCAACCTCGACATGCAGTCAACAATTTCAAACCCTATTTAGCAACAGCATGCAGCCTTGCCCTGCTGAGGAAATCCAACTTCCATGAAGGAGTCGAAGTCTGAAGCTGAAAGGCATGACTGGTCCCAGTTACAAGCAGCATCCAATCTGCATGGACTGCTTCCTGGGTGCAAACTCTGACTTTTCCCTCACTGAGCTTGTCCCGTCTTTGTCAGTGCCTTTACCAAGACCTTGTCCTTCATCAACACATTGAGCCCTTTTTTGGACTAGCTGCAGCATTCTGTCCTTGAGGACTCTATTCCTTCTTGGAAATTTTCCTTAGTGTGAAGGTAACTTTCTGCAATATTCATTTCCATCCAAGGGCCATCTTAAATGTTTTCCACTCAGTTGCTGTGGTTTGTTGTTCCCTTCATTATAGTGAACAAACTGATCTATGGTATTATGGTCCACAAAGGTTTAATTTGTGAGCGTATTAATCCAGATTCACCACATGGTTATTCTGATGAATACTTCTTACCGCTGATTCCTCACCTTGTTAATAATTTCAGGGCGCCAGACAAGATCTGGAAACTTTTTTTGCAGTTCTTCTTTGCACCATGTGGCTACGCTTCAAGGTTGTTCCACTCTGAAAGTGAAGAGCGAAGCCACAGATAAGCACCACCAAAGCGTGCGTACACCAGTTCCTTTCCACGCCTCCAGATGCTGATCCAGAGGTTCTCCCTGGTCTCTGGCAAGACCTTTAGTCCATATCTGTCCTGTGTGTAATGGAAATGTCACTCCCTACAATCCCAGGGTTCAAGCTGGCCAGCAATTGTCTCAAACAAATATCCTGTGTTGTCCAAGCACTGTTAATGGACATGCCTTTTGACAGATATCTCCTTTTTGGAAGTAAAGCTAACTCCGTCTTGGAGCCTTTTAAGGAGAACAGAGCCACAGCACATTCCTTGGACCTTTTTTGTTTCCACAAGGCAATTTCACCAACTATTTAGACCTTTTCATGGCTACAGTAAAGGCTTTTCCATCAGTCAACTCCAGACCCATCCTGCCGCACAACAGGTTTTTGAGCCCTTTGGTTGCAAAGGCCGCAGTTCTCAGAGACCACAGGGCCAGCAGGTACAATACTTAGCTCAGTACCCCTCCCCTCCAGCAGCTGCAATTGCAAAACTACTTTGTTTTGTCTTTGCAAGCACAAAGCCACTCTGTCAAAGGAAGAATCAAATATTTATATTACAACAGACAAGTAACCCCTGCATGTTGTCTTTTGGGGCTATGCTCTACCATTCCTTTATAACCCCCTAACTCCCCTGCAACTTCTGCCTTGCTCAGGGCAGCTAGCTGAGGACCATCTGTTCCATTTTAGGAAAAACAGTTGTAAGCCATTTTTGCTAAAGGGCCATAGAGAAGGTTCTAGTCTTGGAAGTAGGAATTGGGTACTAATCATGCCACGTCATTGAGCTGATGGAAGCCTTTGTCCATTTTAGATCTTCGTGCTTCCAATGCGTTCTTGTGTAAGGGCAAATTTAAGATGCTCACGCTAGCACAGGTGCTGTCTGCCCTAGACACCGGAGACTGAATGGTGACGTTGAACCTGCAGGATGCTTATTTTCACATCCCTGTCCTGAATGCTCACAGGTGGTACCTGAAGTTGTTACCTGCGGTTCACTGTAGGTCAGGAGCATTTTCAATTTGCAATGCCTCCCCTTAGGCCTCACAAGTGCCCCTCGGATGTCCATGAATGTGATTTGGTGGTAGCAGTCTTCCCCCCACCTTAACATCTGGCAATTGAATGTGGGCTCGACAAAGGGAGTTGTCAGCTTCCTCCAGACAACGGTGAAACTCCTGACAACATTGAGGTTCACTATCAATGTGCCAAAGTCACACCTGACTACTTCGCAAACTCCTCTTCATTGGAGCCTTTTTTGAGTACTGTATGGTTTCCTGCCACTCCCCCGGAACGGAGTGTCCAGGACATTTGGGCTGTGATCTCGATGTTCCAGCCTCTGTCCTGGATCGCACTGTGGCTGTGACGGAGGCTGCTGGGATTGTTGGCGTGCTGCATCCTCCTGGTGTTGCTTGCCTGATGGCATATGTGGGCTCTACAGTGGAACCTAAAATGCCATTGGGCAGAGAAATCGGTCAGCCTGTATCCAGATATCAGAGGAGGCTGCAGGAGATCTGCAGTGGAGGCTACTGGACCGCAGTTGGGTCAGTGGCAGGTCTCCTTACCCCAACTAGAGCAGATGGTAGTTATGGACACATCACTACTAGGTTGGGGACGCTATGTGGGAGAGTTCGAGATAATGGGTGTTAGAAATTTGGTTTCTGGTTGGCAGAGGTATGCACCCTGTCCAAGCAGGAACCACAACCCTAGTCAGGGTAACTCAGATACACACTAAGAGTTAACCTGTGCTCACACCCTCGTAGCTTGGCACAGAGCAGTCAGGCTTAACTCAAGAGACAATGTGTATTTGTGCAACCCTTCAAACAGTAAAACAGTGAAAACACCACACAGAGACAGAGAAAATAGATCTTAATTTCATGAACAAAACAAGACCAAAACAGCAAAAATCCAATAAGTAAAAGTTGAGATATGAGTTTTTAAAGATTAAACTTGATCATAGTGCCTAAAAGCATTAGGCGCCAACCGGGGCTATCAGGTCACGTTAGACCGAGTGAAAATCAAAAGTTCAGGCCAACTGCGATGGAGTGCAGGTCGGATACACTCAAGTCCCGCAGAAGTTTTACCTTCTCAAAGTTGAGCAAACAAAGTCCAGTTTTCAGGGAAGATGTTCAATGGGAGCAAGTAGAGCGTCCCTGGCAGTGGTCCACGGGTGAGAGGAGCTGACCGGGTGTCGTGGATGTGCGATGCTTGTTTTGAGAAGAGACAAGCTTGCATAGGCTTGTGCTGATTCTTTGTGCAAGCGGTGCATGCGGGCCCATTTGCAGTCGCAAAGTGCCCAAAAGCTTGATTCTAGGAGCCAAAAAACACTTCCAAAGGCCCAGGACCTGAGAGGTGCCTCTTGGGGGAGGTTAGGAGTTTTTTGAAGACAGATCAAAGAGCTGTAGAGCTTGTTTTGTCCCTGAGGCTCAGATGAGGAAGCCAGCAGACTAGCCCTTTGTTTCACTCTGGGGTTCTGGAAGCAAGATGGAGATGCAAGTCCAGTTCCTTTTCCCCAGGCAGGATGGCAGCAGGTCAACACAGCAAGGCAGTAGCTCCTTCAGAACATCAGTCCAGCAGAGAAGTAGCTCAGCAGAGTGGCAGCCCTTGCAACAGCACAGCAGCCTTTCCTGGCAGAGTATCGACAGGTCTGGAAGAGTACTGAGCTGGTGGTAGTTGAGATCTAGTGTTTATACTTTGGTGCCCTGGTTTTAGAAGGTGGGAGAAGCTACTAGACAGTGGCTTTGAAGTGCAAAAACGTTGCTTCCTTATCATGCTGGGCTCCAAACTCGCTTGAGTGACAATAGGGGGTTGTTAGGCTTACTGTGTGTGGACAGGGCACAGTCCATTAATGTGTAAGTTTGAGACTGTGACCAACACCTTCCTTCTACCCTGCCCAGGATGGCCCATCAGTCACACCTAAGCTTCCTTTGTGTTGGGCTGTCTAGAGGGAATGCACAGTCCCAGCTGTCACCCCACCCCATGCGTGTATTGGAGACAGGCTGCAGGCACACAGGGCTAAGAGGAGGAAAATGTCAACTTTTTAAAATTGTAACAATAAATCTGACTTTGCCATTAAAGAGGATTTATCATTACAATTCCAATGTTAAAAAACATGACCAATCTACCCCTTCCCAATCATGAATAACAGCTTACTAAATATAATAAGGAATCCCCAATGTTATCCTATGAAAGGGGTAGGCCGCACAGTAGTGAAAAACAAATTTGAGGGTTTTTCGCTATGAGGACATGTAAAATTTAAATGTACGCAACCTACCTTGTAATTACACCGCACCTGCCCTATGGGCTACCTAGAGGCCTCCCTTAAGGGTGACTTATTTGTAATAAAAGGGAAGTTTAAGGCTTGGCAAGGTGTTTTGAATGCCAAGTCGACAAAACTTTTCACTCAGACTCTGAAATGGCAAGCCTGAGACATGTTTAGAGCTGCTTAAGTATGTGGCACAACCAGTGTCGCAGGCCCACTAGAAGCAATTAATTTACAGGCCCTGGGCACTTGTAGTGCTCTTTGTTACGGACTTATAGGTAAATTAAGTATGCTAATGGTCGATAGAGCAATGGTACCATGTTCTAAGCAGACAGCACATGCACCTTAGCACTGGTTAGCAGTGGTCAAGTGCTCACAGTCCTAAAGCCAACAAAAACAGGTCCAGCAGAAATGGAGGAAAAGTTGCAAAAGGTCTGGGGAAGACCACCCTAAGGCTGACAGGTCAAGCAATGGGCCTCCGATGGAGAATGTACCCCACATCAACTAGTCGCTTTGCGTTAAGGGCCTTCCTACCCTCCACATGCATCAACTGGTAAGGGTACTTATGTACAACCCTTCCACCATGTGGTACAGAGGGGTTCTGGGCTCTGTGCCAGGAAGCCTGGCGCCTGTGGAAGTGGGAGGACCACCAGGGATTTCTTTGGTGGTGAATCACCTGGCCAGATCTTTAAACGCCTGTGCAGGCAAACTCAGCCACAGGCATTCAGCAGCTCACAAATGACAGCTGCAACCGGAAGGGGCTTAGGCCTTTCTTTTTTTTTTTTTTTAGTAATGAGGAGAGCCCTGGCTTGATGTTCTTATCACTGCCTAAAACGCATAATGTGAGCATTTATGCGCACTGGGCTTTACAAAGCAGCTCTCGCTTAGAGATGATTTCTGTCTAGAGTGGAGCTCAAGACTCCTGTATGCCTTCCCACCACTGCCTGTTCTGCTCTGAGAAGATTAGAAATGACCAGACCCAAGTCATAGTACCAACGAAGTGAGCCTGGAAAGTATGGTACCTAGAATTATTGGGCATAAGCATCTATCCTTTGCCCAAGCTGCTGCTTCAGGAGCATCTTCTCTCATAGCAGCAGGGCAGTGTGTTGCGCCTGGCCCTGCACACTTTGCATCTCCATGCTGGGAGATTGAGCAGCGACAGTCGACCTCCTTCGACCTGCACCCTGAGGTCAATTTAATCCAGGCATTGAGATACCCCTTCACTAAATCAGTGTATGCCAGCCGGTGGAAACAAATTGTGGATTGGTGCAGCACCCAACAAATTGATCCCTTACAGGTAAAGTTGTCTGAAGTTTTGCTGTTATGTTCCTAGCCAGGCAAGCACTTGCCTTGGGCACTGTTAAGGGCTGTTTATCAGCTCTTTCAGACTTCTAGCAGTTGCCAGATCAACCTTTGTTGTTTAAATCACCCGTTGTGATCAGGTTTTCAAAAGATTTACATTTGTTTCCTCTGAAACCCTTTGTGATGCCTCAATGGGGCTTGATCTTAGTCCTCACATTCATGATGTGCACCCCTTTTTGAGCCATTACACAGTTGTCCCTTGAGACTTCTGACCTTAAGAACAGTTTTCCTCATAGCCATAACATTGGCTAGATATGCGAGTGAACTTCGGGGACTCTGTTTAAATCCACCTGATGCAACTTGCTTCCCTGGTAAGTTGGTTTTAAGGATCCCAGCTTCATTTGTACTGAAAGTGTTTACTCCTTTCATGGCGACCAGGCAGATGTGTACACTGGTCATACCAATTTGCCGATGGGCTCTACGTCTGAAGACACTGACAGCTTAGAAAGCAACTGATGTCAGCATGTGTGGGTGGTGCATATATGCCCCTCAACTCATCACTTCCAAGAGAAACAATTTTGACACAGCTGCATGATGTCACCTATTGGCATGCAGGAGACCTGCTCTAAAAGTTTCTGGACCCAGTCTGACACTTGGGGATTATTCGTAGGGTGAAGCAATTGCGGTTAGATACAGTATCCACCAGAAAGATTATCATCAAAGGTAACCCTAGTCTTCCTCAGTGAGATTGACATTTGAAGCAGGAAGTGATCTGAAAAAAAAAATGATTACAGGAGTTTATAACAAATTAGAACCTATGTTATTATTTTTTACCTTGTCACCCCATCACCATTTCTGAACTTGAATGCCTGGCTGCTAAACGTTACTATCCTATATGGACTTTGCCCATTCTGGTTTTATGACGCTTCTTGAAACGCCTAAGGAAAGGCTGGGCATGGGCATTTGTGACGTCCTCTCCCTCCTGCACCCTACGACTGGGGGTGAAGATGAATTTATTCATGCATCACATTGGGACTTGGACTCGAAGTCCAAATAAAATGTAAGGTTACCTTTCAGGGGCTGTTCAGAAGGGAACAAAAACTTCTCTTCACAGAAGCCTGAAGAGCACAAATGATCTTCATTATCCTTCCACCATAAACAGCAAGAAGACATATGATCCGTAGGTCAGCACTCTGACCTGCTCTCTGAGTATTCAGATGCAGGCCTCTTCTTAGACGAGCACTAATCAAGTGTGGTGAATTCGCTGTTTCTTAAGAGACTTCCTCTGTGGAGTAGGCCTTCTTTGCTGTGTGGAACTCCCTTTGCGCTCTGAAGACCCAAATTAATAGTATCAACAAGGTACAGAGACACACAGTGGCATAATGCATTGTCTTACTTTATTGATGTAAACAGTTTTTAGTTCCTTAGAAAACACCACTCAATCCCAGTTGTTGCCAGGCTAGAAAGTAAAAAGAATAAGCCAGCCTCATTTGTTTTGATATTTCTCTACATCACAGCTTGCTTCTAAAACCACCTACCTCATTGCTAAAGTAGGGTCAAATGTCCATAGATCCATCTGTTCACTAACTTCTAGGCAGGTGTAGTGTCACTGTGAGATGTAGTGTTATTTTCATATACTTATGAGCCCAAATCTGAAGATTTTTCTAGTCCATTGTGTCAAGTTTTGTGACTTTACGAAGAGTTACTGCCATTTGCAGTTTGGGTACATGTGCCTGAGCACACCTAGCAAGAATTGCAAGGGAATGTAGTTATATTGAGGTCATGCAACCCCTGGATGGGAGTGAGAGGTATGGACTTAAATTAGGGACTGCAGCTGCCACCTCTATTGCCTTCTAGTGCCTGTTTGTGGCTTTGACATACATTGTCAATTCAGGAGCTTTGACAGTGTCAGTTCAAGAGTTGCTACTAACAAGTTGTTGCAAGTTGACAACGTGATTGAGGTGCATGGACTGTTGGATTAGCTTTCTATTGTGTTTATTTTGCAGACTGTACAGTGGCACATTTTACTAAAGCTCGAACCACTCAACTTGCTTTTAACAGTGGCTCTAAATCATAAAGTGTAATTGTGTTTTTTTCTTTGCTTTTCCTTAGTGTGCCTTCAAGATAGTGTATTAGCTTTCTGGAAACATGGAATGCAGGGTAAAAACTTCAAGTCAAATGAAGTAAGTATTCAGTTAGTGTTGTTTTATTTCTAAAACACATTTCTAATATGTATGATAATATAATTAAATCTTATCTGAGCTTCATGGTCTTCAGCATGTGTAGTGACGATATTAATGTCCCCATGCAATCATTTTTCCAAAACGTATAATTCATGTTGGGTGTTTTCTATTGTACCAACAATTTAGTGATGAGTTATATTTTAAAATGCACGTATTTTTTGTTCACAGGTCACCCAGGAGATTTCAGATGAATCTAGAGTTTTTCGATTGTTGGGATCAGACAGGTACATTATTCAACTGAAAATTATCTCGATCTAGCGATACATTACCACAATTCATCCAGTTATGTTTTTTAATTGTTAGATTGTATTTGACTAGTTTTAAGCACAAAATAGAACTATATTCTTCTTCGACAAAAGATCTCTGAGCACTATGTATAATGTTTCTATATGTCTCTTTGATTCCAAGAGCAAGACTTGGTTTAAAAAAAAAAAAGAAACAGGTAGGTATCCTAGTGCTAAATTTGCTTCCACTTACAAAAACCTTAACATCGAAACCTGAACAAAGTAACCTTTAAAACAAGTACCTAAGCTACTATGCAGATATCTTAGATTTTGAATAAATTGAATACATGTAACTAATGTTGTAAATTTAGTGTAGCTAAATGTAAAAGTTGTTAAAATCCTATTGATTTCCCCTGTGATTTAGCCATGTTTGTTATCTGTCTTCTGACCATGAAGGGGCAGAAGAGGATAGAAGGGTGAAGGGGGGGTGGGTTCAGAATCTACCCACTGCAAACATTCCTGGCAAACATAAGGTTAAATTTTAAATTGTGGAGTATTTTCTCCAGAGATGAATTGGTCAATATGCAAACTTAATTTACTGTTACTTTATAAAATGGTGAACGTTTTCACTGGTTCGTGTATCTGCAGCTAAAAATTGGTAAACTGAAGCTTTGCATTTGTGCTTGAATTTTTTTTTTATTAAAGAATAAAACAGGCACATTACTTATATGTGAGGGTTGCAGTTGTTGGGGGCAACAAAGGAACACAGGGGGGACCAGCTCCTTCATTGGCTTTTATACAAGAGAAATCATTATCTCCATTTGTCCTCCTACCCTTAACAACCACAAATAAATTCTTCTACCTATCTACAGAACAGATCATATGTTCTCAACACAACCAGTGGAATAGATTTAATAAATGCCTTCACGCATGCCCTTCTCAGTTCATTCCATCTTAATCACCTTCTGTTTATTGCCTTTAATTGTACAATTACTTCCCATTACAAGTGAGAGCAAACCTTAATGGGTCCCCCTCACCACTTCATCTTCTTGAGTCACTAAGGGTCTCATGCAAATTAAAATGACCATAAAAAAATCATATGTTTCTGTTTATCTCTTGCGTGATCTTGCGTAGAGATCACATCAGTTAGGTGTCCATTTCCCTTTTTTACCAGAAACTCTGTCACTCCTTCCTTTAAGATCAACAACTCCTGAAGATTGACTGATTGTTGTGGATACTGCTTCCTGCAGATTTCTCACTTTCTAAATATCCCACAGGCCGGCTCAAAAAAAATAATATATATATCCAAGCATAAGCTGTCCAGTGTTACTATGTGACTACAACCACCCCTGATAACATCTTGCTATGTATGGGACTGTGTCAGCGTGGCATCAGTTCCTATTTTCTCATGTCGTACAGATGCAGATCTGGTGCTTCTCTTCATACATTACTGAAGTCTCCAAAATTATTTTTATGTGGTCAGTGGTATAGGTTAAATACCACCTCTCAAGGTGTCAGTGTCTAAAACTTGCAGAAAATGCTGCAAGCATGTGTCTATTTCCTATCCCCACTGCATGTCTGCATGTGGTCCTGAGACCAGCCCACGACCCAATGTCCTGCTACTTGTGTGTATCCATGCTTCCCTTTGACATAAGGGATCGAGAGGCCATGTTACTACTAGCTGTGCACAATGAGGAAGCTTATAAACGGTACCTATCCCTCATGCAAGTCGTCAGGTCGAGGAGGATCCTCCACAAACAGGAACACTGGTTGGAAAGTTGGCTTCACTGTTCCCTTTCTCTACCTTCTATTTCCAACCAGTTCCAGCCTTAAAAAATACCCACCTGGAGTTTAATTTCAGGGTCTGTCAGCCAACCTCGCTGGTAGAGGCCATTTATCAAGCTATGTATAAACTCTTTTGGACTGCTGCTCCTTCCTCTTGGTTCCCGTTGGCTCCCAAGATTGCTGAAGATCCAGTAAGTGTGGTTCCTTCAACTGCTCCGTCTCGATGCGGCCTCATAGTCTACTTGTCCTTGATGCATGCTGGTACACCTGGCCATATAGCTTTTTTTTACATCCTCACCAGTAGCACTGCGGCCACAGTTGCATCCACGACCGATCATTTAGTCTCTTTCTAAATCCGAGGAGCTTTTTGGTTATAACTCTGATGATCTGAACATGCCAAAATGAGTGTCAACACACCGATAAAAATAACCTCCTCTCGCCACAATATGCAAATGTTTGCCTTTAATTGGACCTCCAAGATTCCATGACCTATGCCTTGCCCTTTTCCATAAGGGATTGTTCTTTATCCTTCATGGTCCTTTTCAGTATAGCCTTGTCCATTCACAGCTGTGGTACATAAGGTGATGCAAGCACTTGAGATGCTACTGCTGACTGTGGAGTCCAAGTCTAACCTCCTTAAATATTACAGCTGTCTTCTACAGCTCCAGAACCTCTTCTGCCTTTAGATGAGGCCTTCTTTGAACCATTGTTTGCTGATTGGGAGAAACTCTTCAAGTGCCCAGCATCCAGCAACAATTTGTGCTCTGTCACAGGCCTGCGCCTACTAATCCAGAATGTCTATCAGCCCTTCCTTTGCGAGAAAGTCTGTTTGTTAAGGCAGCCTCTCCAAAATTGATCCCCAGTGCATTTCCCACCACACCACCCAACAAGGAGTTCAAACATTAGGACGTAGTGGGGCAGTAGGTGTTTGCTTCACTGAGCTTGTGTACAGCCACCACCACCTGCCTCTTGAACAGCTATGTCCACTTTGTGGGATGGTTAAGCTGGCAACTCTGATCATGCCTAGTCACACAAAAAGGCCATTTTCTTACAAGCTTAAAACTGCCTTGATAGTTCCAAACAGATTCTCAAATTTGGCCTGCATGCACCTGATAGAGTGAATCATTCTATGTCCATAGTCATGCATAAGCATGCCTGGATTTGTGCTAGAAGACTCTCTGGAAACATTCATGCTTCCCTCCGGGACATTTTTCATTGGTGAAAGACTTTTCAGAGAGAAGGTAGACTCCTACTTAGTGCCGTGCAAGGATAAAGCTGGAGCTAGCTTCTCTGGACGGGCACTTCCATAGCAATAGCTACTCAATACATCAGCATTCTACGTTCTGCAAATGCAAACTGCACAGCTGGTCTTACAATCCTTTTATGAAAGAGGTAAAAACAAAGGTCACATCCAGAGCCACCCACCCTCCTGCCCCTTTTAACTGCCGCCAGCCCTGTAGCCACCAATCTGCTTTGGTTCGCCCTTCCCCAGCCTTCAACATTGGTTGAAGAGAAGATCTTTGCCTTTCTGGACCTATGGTGGGCTGTTACCAATGGCCAGTGAGTGACTCAGTTGATGTGGAAGGGATAAACTATCCCCTTTTTGACCACTCCACTGAAGCATCCTCTCACAAAAAGATAGGATTTGCTGGTCTGAGCACTGGTCTGTTTTTGAGACAGTCCCTTTGGTTTACAGGGAGGGAAGGGGTCCCTCTGGCAGAGAGTGAAAAAGGGTTCTATTTGTGCTACTTCCTGGTGCCCAAAGAGTTTTGGGTCCTCATATCCATTTAGGACTTTAGTATATGGAACCTTTTGTTAATCCTGAACAAATGTAATGTGACTCTGTCTTTCTGACCTCCAGCCATCAGCAGGACTTGATGTATTTTCTTGTTCTGCAAGATGCTAACTTTCACATCCCAGTCCTACCAGTTTGCAGTTTTTAGCTCTGCTCCATGGTTGGATCTGAACATTACCAGTTTGCAGTGCCTTTTGGTCTCACAGCCACACATGTGGTGCTTTTGCAAAGGTGTTATTTGTGGCCGCTTTCCTAAGGAGGTCAGACATCCACCTAGTCCTGTATTTAGACACTGGTTTGTTAAGGTGTTGTCTCCCAGTTAGATTGTGACCACATAGCATGCTGTTTGGAACTCCTTTATTGGCTGTGGTTCTCTGTGAACCATAAGACACTCTATTTCTCCCTGATTCAGTCCTGTCTATTTTTTGTGGCTGTATTGGACATGGTCTCCCTGAAGGCCTTTTGTTTGTCTCAAAGGATCCCCAATATTCAGGATACAATCCCCAAGTGTCAGAGTTCAGCAGCTCTCCTTATACTTAAGGTTTTGTAACTTCTGGACCTTATGAATCCTCCACATATCCACTGCTTGCTCAATAATGAGGTCCCTACAGTTGTGCCTCTGATGTCAGTAGGTACAATACCAAGGAAGTCTTATAATCGCAGTTAGAATTTCCCCTTCTAGTGCTTCTACACCTAATTATACATAAAAAATTAGACCACCTTATAAATAATGTCATTTTGAGTGAATTAACATCTTGACCATTGTTTGATGCTAGAGTGAGGATAGTAAAACAATATTGCATGCACTGCACATCAGTTAGTTAGTGCCTATCCTTTATCAACTGTAACTGTTGAGGCTGAGGACAACTAGTTTTTGGAGGTGGGCACAATATTGACTCACCAGAGCGTAAGTTTTGGATAGTGCAGTCAAGAGGCTTTTGGTTGTCCAATGGTAATTTGCAGTAGAGTCTCTGCAACCAGTACAGCACACATGCAAGTCTTTTCGAGGCTCTGGACATCTGGCAGTGTGGAGTCCAGCAGGGTCATCAGTGCATCCATTGACCTGCCCAGGCTATAGCAGCCACCAAATTACTTCAGTTTGCCTTAAGTGGTGCATGCCCATCCAGTGGGAGTCAGGATCCAGCACTTCCTTTTAGGGTGGAGATCCATCATATCCAACAGATTCATCCTACAAATCTGTCAACATGGCTATGTCCTACCTTTCCTTTTTGCCTTGCCAAACATTCCTCACACATCAGAGAGAATTTCAGAAGAGGAACTGCCCATTCTTCTGCTGGAAGTGTTTGTGTTACTCCAAGGGCGCAATCAAGAGAGTACCAAACTCTAAAAAAGGAGAGGGATATTACTCTTGTTATTTCCTTGTGCTGAAAAAAGATCAGGGTCTCCAGCTGATTCTAGACCTTCAACGTCTGAATGTCTTCCTATGGAAGCACATATTTAAAATGCTTGTGCTGGCCCTGCAGCCCAGCAAGTGGATAGTGTCCTTGGACCTGCAAGATGTGTATACCTCTTCTGCAGTCTTACAGATGTTACCTGAGGTTCAAATTAGGCCAGGAGCGTTTTCAGTTTGTTGTGCTTCGTTTCGGGTCTCACCAGCGCCCTTAGGGTGTTTACAAAGGTGATGATGGTGGCAGCCCATATTTGGAGCTCCAGAATGCCAGTCTTCCCATTCCTTGACAACTGAATTTTGAGATTAGGCTCACCCAGTCTGCCATAGACAACCTTCATACGACGGTGAACCTGTTGACATCAGTGTGGTTGACTATCAATGACCCAAAGTTGCACCTGGCTCCTGCGAAAAGGCTACCATGCATTGTAACCATCTTGGACACGGTCCAGTTTTGGGTCTTTACTTCACAACAATGAGTCCAGGACATTCAGGTTATAATTGGTACGTTTCCGTCTCACGTCATGAATCAGGGAGAGAGCAGCTTCTTGGCCTCTTAGCCTCCTGCACCCTCCTTGTAAGCCATGGCAGGTGGCATAACCGAGCTCTGCAATGCAATCTGAAGTTCCAGTGGGCCCAGCATCAGTGAAATCTGACAGAAGTCATCCAGATATTTGAGGAAACGACTCATGATCTGCAGTGGTGGTGGTTGGAACGAAATTAGTCCTGCACCAGGCTCCTCTTCCTTCCCTACCGAGTGCTGGTTATAGCAATGAAGGAGTTCATGCCTGGCTGGAGTGATCATCTGGCGGAGGTGTGGATAGGAGGACTCTGGTCTCAGTCAGAAGTCGAGCTGCACATCAGTCTGTTGGAGTTGCAGGCCATGGTCTGACTCTGAATGCCTTCCTGTCATCTATCAAGGGGTGGCTGGTGCAGATTTGCTGTGATGCCAGGGTGGTCCGGTCCTCCATCCGAACCTTAAGACACACTCTTTCCATGCGTGGAGATTGACCTTTGCAAACTGACTGCTTTTCATCTTCCATCTAAAGTGGTGCATGTGATATTAGCCGCACAGAAACCTCCCGCCAAATCAGTTTCTGTTTGTAGATGCAACAGTTTTGTATACTGGAGGAGGGCTTAGATCCCTCTACGACTTGCCTGTCCAATGTCCTGCAGTTTGCATTTTCTCTTACCTAGCAGGGTCTTATGGTTTCAACTGGTAAGGGCTACTTGGCTGCATTATCTTTGTTTTGGTGAGTCCATGACTAGATTGCTTTTACTTTAGGTCCTTGGTGGCCAGGTTTCTGAAGCAGTTGTTGCACTTTTTTTTAATAGTGATATTTGAATTTAATTTTTACTCTTTCCACTTCTTTGCTTCACCTTCTGAGACTTTTTACAGTTTTCCAACTCATCTTTTGATTTTCAAGATTACTTTTCTAGTGGTTTTTACCTCTAACCCCAGTGAAAGCAAGTTTCGTGGCTTGCAGACTATACCTTCTAACACTTTTTACCTAGCAAGTTGAACCACTGGCCCCTTCTTTCTGACGAATGTGGTATTTTTCACCTGGTGTAGTTTGGTCACTATTGCATCTTTCTACTCTGCTGTTCTCCCTTCTAAGAAAGGGTGGCCACACAGGGTGTAACATAGGCGTCCAGTCCTGTTCTAGATTGATTAAGATGAGACCGAAGACTGTATATGGCAATTTTTTGTTGCTTTTTAGTGGCACCTGAAAGTATAGCCATTCAGCCTCCTGCCCTACAAAGGCTGTTAACCAGCCTGTTCCCAGGTGGAAGCTCCCCCTGGAAAGGGTCTCCTGTTTATCTTGGTGTTCTAGCCAGGGAGTTTCCTGCTGTTCAAGGTACAATAGTTATTGTTCTCTGTTTTTGTGCAGGCCGCAAAGAATCACGAAGCGTAAGGTGCAGGAAACTCCTAGGCAATTGATGGAGGTCTTGTGAGTTCTTTCACTTGTTGTCCTTGTCCGCTGGGGGGCACAGCACAAGGACAAACCCACACCAATTTAGAAAAACAGAGTAAAATGTAATTATTTGAGCCCATAACAGCACAAATCCAATTTCTTTTTTTTAATCAAAAAGTAAGAACCTAAAAGCATCAACCGTGGTTATTTGGCCATGGTAGACTAGGTCCGAGTCACAAGTTCAAGCTAAGCACAATGTATCGAGGGGCAGATGCAGCACTTGAGGTCAGTCTGCTGACAAAGTACTTTGTGGGCACGGCGGCGAGATGCAAAGTTTTTGTGTTGATGTATGCTGACCGGCGTCTTTGAGCTGTTGACGAAGAGCTGTGATGCCAGGTCCTGCACTGAGATGCGTCGCGCATTAGCGGAGTTGATGACCGTCGACGGGAAGCTACGATGTGAGATCCTGCATAGTCTTCCAGGAAGCTGGTGTGGCTTACGGAAAATTGTGCTGTGATGCATCAGCACAGATGACAACATGCATCACGTGGGCCAGTGCAGCCATCAGGTTGCCTCGACATCGAAGAAGCTACCAGTACTTGCTTTGAGATGCCTCAAGGACGAGCTACGTCGCACTGGGTCGAAGTCGATGGCAGGATGCATGTTGATGAGTCGACGTCCAAGAAGCCTGTTTTGTTCCTGTGGTTTGAACAGGGGGGCAAGTCAACAGACTCTTGCAGATTTCCTGGAGTTCTGGCTCCACATAGGCAGGCTGGATTCAGCAGGGTAGCTCACAGCAGCAGAGAAGTCCTGGTGCAGTAACAGCAGGCCATGGCAGCAAAGCAGTCCTTAGTCAGGAAGCAGATCAGCAGGGCAGACCTCACAGTTGGGCAGTCGTCTTCCGTGGCAGAGTCCAAAGGTCCAGATGTGGTCTGAACAGTTGGGAATGAGGGTCCACTACTTATACCTGGTGCCCAATTTGAAATGAGAGAAGCTTATGGAGCTCCCCATCCATCTTCATAGAGTTGTCTAGAATTTCATGCCTTCCTGCCCTGGTCCCAGCTTGTCTGGGGGGCACAAACAATTAATGTGAAACCCTTTGTGAGTGTACTGAGGCCGTCTTTGTGATGGGTAAGTGTTGTAGGTCACAGCTCTACCCCCTATCAAGTCAGAAATGGCCTATCCTGCCAAAACCTATTCCCCTTTTCTCTCACTGTCTGGGTGCAACACACAAAGACTTACTGCCAGCCACACCTGGGTGAGACACGAAAATGACAATTTTCTAAAAGTGGCATTTTCAGAATTGTGACCTAAAATCCAACTTTATCATTAAAGTTGTTTTAAATTAAAATTATTTGCGACGGAGGGACAGAGGGAAGATGTAGGTCGAGGACACTCTTTCCACTGCAGAAGAAACCTAAGCCAGAGTCTGGTGGAGTGCACAGACCACTAGTGTTGCCTGGCTCCTTTTACCAATTCTCCTACTGGTAGGAAGCACCCACCAGGAGGCCATAGCCATTATCATCACTGCCTTCTGGGAGGGTGGGTATGTCAAAGGTTGGCAAGTCCAGGGTAAATTTATATATTCCGGCTAGCACTGGTGGCTATGTCAGTTGTTGTCCTCTCAGAGAGGATAGATTCCTCTTCATCAAATTACGTTGGTGGTGCAGAAAACAGGAATGGCACAGAGGGGACAGGTATTGGTGTCTGCATCGGTCCAGACATGGGAATGGATCCAGAGGCTGAAAACAGGGAAACACCTGCCAGCAGTAACCCAGCAGGGGCACCTCTCAACTTCTTGGGGCTCCAAGGTGCGCCAGAGGGAGCCGTTGGCCTGAAGATGGAGTGCATGGCATAACAAAACTCCTTGGGTTTAGCAGGGGTCGTTCTGGGTGACTCAGAGAAGCATGGAACAGTCCCAGCCGCCAGCTATGCGGATGGAGTGCGGGGCCTGGAAGCACAGCACAAAGAAAAACACTTCAACTTCTTGTGCTTCTTTGATGTACCAGATATCGACAAACATAGCGTGGGATGTAGACAGTTTGTGGGTTTGGCTGCAGGAACGAGCCCAAAAACTCCCTCAGGTTGGGGCCAAGAATGGTGTAGAGCCCTCTGGTGCACTGCCAAGAGTTTCATTGCCTGCTTGGGAATTGCCTTGGGATGCATCAACTTGCAGTCGGAGCAGACCTTGGAGTCTCACTCTGACTCCAGGCACCAGCAGCAAATTAAGAGGGGATCAGACTTGTGTGTGTGACATTTCTCACAGGTTTTAAACAAGGTGATGCCTATAAGGGTGCTGTGCACGCTGCTTCCAAAGTGGACGATGTTGGCTCAGACCACACCACCAACCGGCACACAGAGGTACTTCTCAATATTTTCTGGATCCAGTCCAGGAATAATGTAAGTTGAGGAATCTGCGATTATATGTCCCTATCACAAACGGGTAAACTCAATAGTTTGTGAGCTGGACCGGTTTACCTGCCACCTCAAACAAGTCTACTAGTAAAGAGACCCTTTTTAAGAATGCTTTTTGGCTGCCTTTTCCAACCCAGAGCTTTACATCCCCCATAAAGGCCTAACTTCAACCGTCATTTCATTGGTTCTGAAAACATAGTGGTTAAGACCCCACTTGTTGTCGAGGCGATGAAGCCCCTCCTCTGTTTTGCTACATGTGGAGAGAGAAATTAGAAAATAGGAAAATGCAATTATATGAAAAGGGCGTTATTCTATAACAACTTCAGCCAAAAAGGAAGGTTGGGCACCTCACAGTAATCGTTTCATTAGAGAATTCGGTAAATAATGAGGATGACCATAATTCTTGCACAAATTCTACTCTTCTCAATAAAAGTAATAGTCAACTTTGAGAGCGGGTTATTTTATAGATGAGAAAGCCTGGGAGGAGCACAACTGGTATCCGGCACAGATAGCTAGCACAAACACCTGGCTTAGTCTAGAGAGATCAAGGTGCACCTTAAATTACTGGATGTCTTGAAACACTGCCTGAGCTAAAGAATATGGAGCAAACACAGCTTAGGTTTAAAGATCACTGCAGATTCAGTTTATCTCTCAGAGAATGCCTTATGGAGAAGTCCACGGAACAGTACCTTTGACATGTTTTGTTTGAATGGCAAGCAAAAACATCAGTGTCTGGAACACTCCAAATGTCTGCAAATTCTAGTGAAAGCTTTCATTTGTGGTTTCAGTAACTTCTGTCAATGGTTCAGTCATTCGTTTATTGATTCTACCCACTTTTTGATGGAGAACGTTGCAGTTGAGTTCTCTGTGAGTGTTGCACCACATTTCTCTTATAACCTTGGAGGGCTGGCACTGAAACAAGACTTAATTCCCTCAGTTGCCAAAGATCTGCAAAGTTCCCATATTATTGCTTGGACTTGGCCCTTTCTGCAGGGTTATACCCAATCGTTTTGCCTAAACCGGTTTTGTTAGTTTTTAGGACAGTGCGCACTCCACCATTGTTAACAAGAGCGTAAATGCTACTAGAGTTCCTGCAGCACTGATGGCGTCACCCACTTAAGTAGCCTTTTAAACATTGCTCTGGCCTGCCATTGCAGCCTGTGTGTGCAGTTGTAACAAATAAACACCTTTGCCAGTTTCTAAACCTTCCTTTTAATGTATAAAGTGACCCCTGGGGTAGGCCCTGTTCTAGCTAGGGGTCAGGGAGCAATGTATTAAAAACAAATCGGAATGTATTTTTAAGTGTTTCATGTCCGGATAGCGAAAACCTCTTTAATTTGTTTTTTCCTACTGCAAGACGTATCTCTCCCATAGAATAACACTGGGTTACTTTATTACATTAAATAAGTGATAGCTTTCAATAGGGAGTAGTTAGAAACATCAAGTTTGGTGTGTGTAAAGAATCTTAGGTCCCGGGCTCACTGTGCCACTGGATTCCAACTAGCCTGGCTGAAAAAGGGTGATAACCCAAAATCTGTCCCAGCATGCTTGTTTCTAGTCCAGGGAGGACTTGGCCTGGCAGCTTACAATGGACTGTTCCCACTGGGAGTAGGGTCAAGACTGATTTGCATATGGCTGGGTCTAAATTGGGATGGCATGTTGGGCAAGAAAACAATGGATTGGGATGCGGCCGGTGCGATTGCCAGTGACAGATTAACTCAAGCATTCCATCATTGCCTTCTTGTTTTTGCATTTACTGTCCTACGTATGCCGATATGCCCAGACGTTGGCCCCTGTGCTCTGTGGGTCACTGGATTCAAGCTAGCCTGGTTGATGAGGGTTATTACCCTGAAACTTGTCCCAGCATGCTTGTTTCTGTTCCACAGAGGACCCGGACTGGCAGTTCAGACTGGACTGTTCCCACTGAGAGTAGGGTCAAGACGGATTTGCATATGGCTGGGTGTAAATTGGGGTGGCATGGTGGGCAAAAAAACGATGGATTGGGTTGCGGCCTGAGCGATTGCCGGTGGCTTAGATTAATTCAAGCATTCCATCCACCTCCTTGTTCTTTTTTCACTTTTTGATTGAGGCGGCGGTCTGTGACTGGTGGAGATCAGAGATCTTTGGTCTCTGGCAGAATCTCTGCTTCATATCAGTCTTCTGGAGGTGAGAGCAATCCACTTGGCTTTAAAAGCCTTACTTCTCTCCAACCAAAGGAGGCTGGTTCCAGTGTTCACGGACAACACCATTGCCATGTATTATTGCAACAAACAGGGCAGGGTGGGGTTGTGTACTCTGTGCCAAGAAGCTCTGCACCTTTGGAATGTGGCTGGAGAGCCATGACATTTTCCTGGTGGTACAGCACTTGGACAGCTCTTTGAACACCAGGGCGGATGGCAAACTCAGCCATAGATGCCTTGTGGCTCGCAAATGGCAGCTACACCATGAGGGGGTGCAAGTGCTCTACCGAAAATGGGGAGAACCTTGGCTTCATCTGTTCGCCACTGCCAAGAACACTCAATGTCAGCACTTCTGCGAATTGGAGTTTCCAAAGCGACTCCCAATCGGAGACACATTTCCCTAGAGTGGAACGCTGGACTCATGTGAACCTTTCTGCCGATACCACTCCTTCTCCAAGTTTTCGAGAAAATCCAGAGTGACCAGGCCCAAGTCATCCAAGTGGCTGTGGATTGGGCTTGGAGAGTTTGTTGTCCTCAACCATGAGCACATGAGCATTGGTCCTTCAATCAGGCTTCCTCTTTAAAGGCTCGCCTGCTGCAGTAGCAGGGCAGGGTCCTGCATCCGAACCTGCACATGCTTCATCTTCATGCATGGAGATTGAGCGATGGCAGTTGAGGAATTTTGATCTTCCTCCGAAGTCTAGGATGTCAACCTGGTAGCCAGGCGTTCCATCTCCCAAAAAATATATGCCTGCCATTAGGATAAACGATTGGTCTGGTGCTCCTTAAGTCATGTGGACCCCATTTTTGCACCACAGTTACATATGTTGCCGTTTGTTTTATCTTTAGTTTAGCAAGGTCTCCTCCGGGGCGACGTAAGCGTTACTTGTCACCCATTTCGGCTGTCCGTAGTTGCCACACTAGCCTTTCCTGTTCAAGTCATCTGTGACTCATTTCCTGAAAGGTTTATAGCACTTGTTCTTTTGGGCCCATTCCATCAGGGCCTTGGCTGCTACTACTGCATTGGCATGGGGGTACCTCTCCTAGACATCTTCCAAGCCACTACGTGGGCATCAATCCACATGTTCACTAAGCACTTCTGCTTGGACATTCAGGTTGGTAGAGATGGGCACTTTGCATGTTCAGTTCTCCAGGACGTTTTGGTTTGAGCCAGTTCAAAGACTCACCTTCTGGGGGGGCACTGCTTTGGTATCTCTTCCCAGACGAGGATCTGCTGTTAGAAATTTCTTGTCAGAAGAACAAGTTACTTACCTTTGGGAACGCTTTTTGTGGTAGAGACTCTATCTAACTGCAGATTCTTCACTGACCCATCTTCTCTTTTCTGCGAACTTGGCTCTTCACCCTAAATATCCAAATAGATCCTGCACACTGGTCAAACATTTGTTTTATGTGGCTCCACGATTTTGGCACAAAATTAGACACAGAAGAAACTGATGTCACTGCACCTTGGGTGGTGCTCATACGGACACCGTGAAGTCACTTCTGATATGGAGCTGATCATCGCCACCTAGAGGTACTGCTCAAGATTGTTTGGATCCAGTCTGACACCTGAGGAATATTGTAAGGTGAGGAATCTGCAGCTAGATGTTCTCTACCAGAAAAAGCGTTACCAAAGGTACGTAAATTGTTCCCCTGAACAATTGCCTTTCTGACCCATTAGGCTTAAAATCCTTTTTGAGGATCCAATGTCGTTGAGGCCACTAAATGCCTCACCTCTTTAAAAGTAACCTCTATGTCCCCATTCTGAATGTGAAAACTAACTTCTCCATAAAGATTACAGAGTAGCACAGTTCTTTCACTTGGGATCCACCTTCACCCAGATGTAACAGATCCTACACCTGTTCTTGTCCTCCTTGTTCTGCCTCTTTCTTATCTTCATACACTCAAATACCTCCAGGAAAATCTCTTGCCTGAGTGGCACCAGTTAATACAGTCTTTATCTTCCATGAGGTACTGGCAAGAGGGGCAGCAAAACTAATATCCACTTAAATGCCCCCCAACCAACACTGTCTGTAATATTGGAGACGCTTCAACCAAGGGCAGCTCCTAAGACTTTGTCACCTCTGGTTCCAGGTCTGCTATAGACAGCAGACAAAAAATGTATGACTCACACCACACTTACAAAAAACATAAACCAGCATAACAAGACCTTATGTTCTTCAGACAGACTTGGTCATTGTTACGGTGGTAAGACAGAAATAGGCATTGACTCCAGAATCAGTTGTTCCTCCTGAAGGATTAGGGGAAGAGACTCGACTTTCTCAGGGGAAAAAGGTATGTGGCACAGCATCGAGCCATCTTAAGAACAAAAGCGCAACAGTGCTGCTTGAGAGATATCACCAGGAAATCTGGGACATGGTCCTTTATGTCATGTATGAAGGGGACAGTTCCTGTTCAGAAGCAGAAGATACAAGAGAGGAGGCGGATAATAGGAATCTTCTAGGTGATTTTTGGTGCCCTTGCAGATCCCAAGCGATATCATGCTTCATCATAGGGCATGCTTCTCGTCAGGTCGGCGATACAAAGCCCTATGGGTCCCCCGAATGGTCACTTTAGCGTAGATCTTTTGGTTTGTTTGCCGTAATCCTCTTTTTCGACTATGCAGCATAGGCACATAAAGGTACAAGAGATCTCTCAAGATGGTTGCCATACTAAGATCCAACTTTGTTTCACAGGAGAACCAACAACTTTGTGTTAGGAGAGAGCTCTGCCTCCCCTGATTGGCAGTGCAGAGCACACTCGCTCTGGTGGGCGGTTCCATACACACACCTGGGATGAATTACTCATGTTAACCTCTTTGCATGAGACTGGATGCCTCCTTTGCTCGGCCTCGATCCACAAGAGCAGAGGAGGGCAGGTTTTGTGCGCTCCTCACGCATACACTGTGTAAATACTTTTATATATTTACTGTCTCTCTGCCCTATGGCCTTATTACTTGTTACATTGCCTGTTCTTAAGTTCTGCACATTGCTGCCATCTCTCTATAGTTAGCAACAGTGCTCTATTCTCTGCTTCTTACCTATGGGGCATTTGTTTCTGATCTAGATGGTAAGACACCTTGCTTATGGTCATTCTAATATTGATAAGATGCTATGTGACACCAACATAAATTAGTGTTTTTTTTTGTCTGCTATATGTTTGTTTATATGTATTTTTAGTCTGAGCACTAGTTTGTTTATTTCACTTTTCTGTGTACTGTGGCAACTGGCTAGCGCCCTACACAGCATGTGTATGCCAGCATTTGGAGACTCCACTAACAGCTGTGTCTAAATACCGATCTCGGTATCACACCTGAACTTACCAAATCTGTGTTTTTTGTTTCTGCTTTCAGGTTTGACAGTCAACTCCCTTTTAACATATTCAGGTATCTTTTGAGGGGGGGATACCTATAGGCACACACCACGTTTTAGGTGTGGGGTCGAACTTTGTTTTTTGGTCCTGAATAAGCACTGCGGATCTTAATCTAGGACCAGTAGCCGCAAAACATGTTAACCAGATTACAGGCAGAGACTGCACCTACTTGGATACATCATTTGCTCATAGCAGCTCCAACCTTTTTATGGTTTTTTTTAAACACTATTAAGCGAAACACTACTAAAATCTAGCACAGTATCTTTTAGACAGTTTTAACTTCCCTTTGTTTTTCATCACATTCGTATTTCACCTCACATATTCTCGTCACCCTCCTAGAGACATTACTCATCATATGGCAAACAAACCATAAGATCTCCGCTAAAGTGACCCTTCTGGGACTCGTGGGGCATTGCAGAGTCAACCCGACGAGGAGCAAGCCCTAAGATGAAGCATGACATCTGTTGGGATGTGTGATGGCACCAAAAAGCACCTTTAAGATTCCTATTTTCCTTCCTCCTCTATTTTATCTTCTGTTTCTGAATAGGAACAGTACCCTTCATACCCGACACAGTTGATATTTTGAAGCTTGGGTAGGAGCCCTGCATTGGCTCCCAGCCCTCCACCCCCCCTCTCTTTTTACTGAAACATAATTCTTTTTCAGATTTGTCAAAACACTGACAACTGATTTTTTGGGATAATGTAAATGATGGTTCCCTGGTCTCAGACTAGATTATTAGCACTCCTGTGAACTCTGCGGAACTCCCCACCACAAAACACTGGCATCTCTCCGAAAAGAACCTCATGGTTGAGGCTGTCCTCTGTAAAACCTAAAGCACAGCTCAAAACAGCCAGCCTGCCTTTTTCAGGAAAAACTTTCTTTGGGCAGCAGATGGAGGAAGAGATACCTCATACGAAAAATAAAGCAGAAACCCTGAATCTTGTTTGCCACTGGGAACAATGTTCTTTAAGCAATGTAGACCCAAAGAACACTTTTTTTTTTTTTAAACAGAAGGTTCAGAATCTGAGATGACCCTACCAGGCACAACATCAACAGAAACAGTCCAGAAAACATCTGTACCAGCAGAGTTACCAGAGAAGAAAATCTACTCCACTGAAGACATTGCATTCCAGAGGAAAGAATTCCTCCCCTGTACAGTGATGTTCCAATACCCTCTTCTAACTATCCACTCCCATAAGGGGAGCAGTGATGTCTTAGTTGGAAGAGTGGAAGTCCAAAACCACAGACATTGAACATCATAAAACAAGGCTACCTCATTCGCTTCCAGGCAAATCCTCTGCCCATCTCACCAAAACCAATATTGAATCACCAACTCCCCTGTACTAAAAGAGGAATACCGGCTCCCTTTAGCCAAATGATCAGTAGAAAATGTTCTACCACAACAGGAAAACAAAAGAATGTATTTCAGGTACTTCCTGGTTCCCACAAAGGGTCACTAAAACCAGTATCGTCCAAAAGTAGACATCTTATTCATCAACAAATACATTATCAGAGAAAAATTCACAATGCTGGGCCTTGGTCAATTTTTCCACACATTAGAAGGAAGTATTACCTCTGTTTCATAGATTTGCAGAACGCTATTATCTGATAGAGACTTCTAGTTGCGGATTCCTTACCGTAGAATTTTCCCCAGGCGTCTGACTGGATCTGAAGGTTTCAAGCAATACCCTTGCAAGTCGGTAGGTGGTGTTGGTCGTCTCCGCAGGCATTGTAGGCGTTGTGTTCGCCTTGATGACGTCGGGAGTAGTACATAGATGCCGCCCTCGCACAGTGGCATCAGTTCTTTTCCTTCCACGCCATGCGCTGATCCGGAGAAGAGCTAATCTAGGCTTTTTTTTCCCCCCGAATTAGACCGTTTTGTCGAAGTTTTTGGTGTATGACGTTGGTGTGTTGCGATGTCCCCGAAGGCCGGGTTCAAGCCTTGTGAGGACTGCCATCGGACGATGTCGGTGACAGATCCTCATCACGTTTGTCTGTGGTGCCTCGAGCACGACCCGAAGTCGTGCTCCGAGTGTCGGGCCATGCACCCAAAGGCTTTGAGGGAGTGGTCCCTAAAGCTAAGGTCGCAGTCTCACTCGAGAGGAAGGTCTCGAGATCGTCGCGGAGTCATCACCACTCATCTTCTTCGAAATTCTTGGGTCAAGGAAAGAAGAAAAAGAAGTCAAATAATTCCCATCGCTCTCCGACTTCGCCCGCCGACGCAACGCGGGACGAGCGTCAAAACACTAGGCCTCTGTCCTCAGAGTCTGGGTCGACTCCGTGCTTCCCAGATTTTGCCGGAGCGACCCCCATCCAACTGAAAGAGTTTTACGCGGCCATGCGCCTCATCTTTGGGTGGGCCGACCCGGATACGGTGCCTCTGTGTACAAGGGGTTCGGCTGAGGGGCCTTTGGGTTCCGGACAGGTGGCTTCGGCCCCGGCCACCGAGGTCACCTCTGGATCCGTGTGCAGATCCACTCCGGCGCCGGTCGCACCATCGAGATCTTCCCCACCGCCAGGTCGATTATCGACGCTCCCGACGTTGGTTGTGGCCACTATCGACGTCAACCCAATTCTTATCCCCGACGACTGAGTCGGAGGGCGTTGGCCGACGCCAACTTTGGCTTTGGTGGGGCCTATTCGCCCCAGGTCGGATTCAGACCCTTTTTCCTATGGGAACGAATATGGGGAAGAATTGGAGGGGTCCCTGGACCATTATGAATACCAGGATGACCCTGCTATGGACTGGGTACAGGATTTGGGCGAAGCCAGTGGTCTGGATACTTCTCCTGACGCTGGCATGCTGTCTCCTCCTACCGTGGCTATGGCGGAGGGAGCAACTTATGGTATGGTGGTCAGTAGGGTAGCTGAGGTCCTTGGCCTTGAGCTACCTACTGTAGAAGTCAGGTCTAATCTGGCGGAGGTGCTTCAGCCTGGGGCTTCTACTTCAGAACCCCTTTTACTATTCAATGAAGCCCTCACCGATTTCCTTTTGGGTACATGGTCCCATCCCAACACAGGGGCTCCTGTGAGCAGGACTATCGCTCGGTGCCATCGGCCCACTCCGAACGACCCAAAATTCCTGTCCCAACACCCCACGCCTGAGAGTCTTGTTATCCAGACTTCCTCTTCTTCAGGCGGGTTCCCTTCCGCACCCCCGGATAGGGAATCCAAAAGGCTGGAACAGTTTGGCATGAAGTTGTTTTCTTCCGCCAGTCTGCCGCTGCAGTCCGTGAACACCGCATGCCTTTTGGGCCGTTACACCCACTCCCTGTGGGATACGGTTGCACAAGTCCTGCCACAGATACCAGAGGAGGCCTGTGCTATCGTCTCCCAAGCAGTGAGCGATGGGAGAGATGTGGCAAAGTTCACTATCCGTTGTGGGCTGGATATGACCAACTCTCTAGGCAGATCAGTTGCAACGCCACGGCACGCTATCGGTTACAACGCCACACCATGCCTGGTTACGCACTTCTGGTTTCTCGGGGGATGGGTCACAGTCACTCATGGACATGCCCTTTGATGGCACCCGTCTCTTCGGAGACAAAGCGGACTCGGCCTTGGAGAGAATCAAGGATTCACGAAGTACGGCTCGGTCCCTCGGTCTTTCCTCGGCCACTCGCTCACCTCAGTCCACTTTTCGTCCCTTTCATGTACACGGAAGGGGCGCCCTGTTGCGTCCTCCACCCAGCCACTATGCCACGCACGGTGGACAGCCTATGCGTGCCCGAGGACGCGGAATCCCACATGGCCGTGGGACAGGGAACCACAGGTCTGTCTAGTCCACCTCTGCCCCCGCTGCAGCCTCCAAACCCTCCTAGTCTGTCCCCTCACTCCCACCCAGTTGGTGGCAGGATCTGCCATCACCTGCCCCACTGGGAACATATCACCACGGACGGGTGGGTTTTCAGATCATTCGGAAGGGCTACTCCCTCCCTTTCGAATCTGCTCCAACATCCGTCCATCATCTTCCGGAGGATCATTTGGTGCTTCTCCGCTAGGAAGTCGCAGCTCTCTTGGCTAAGGGAGCTATAGAAAAGTCCCTGTGCCAGAAGTAGGTTGCGGTTGTTATTCCCGCTACTTTCTGATACCAAAGAAAGACAAGGGCTTATGTCCTATCCTAGACCTTCGGGACCTTAACTACTACCTCAAGAAGGAGAAATTCAAAATGCTCACCCTGGCTCAGGTTCTGTCTGCCTTAGACCCAGGAGACTGTATGGTAGCGTTGGACTTGCAGGGCGCTTATTTCCACATCCCCATCCTGCCTGCCCACAGACGTTACCTACGATTCGTGGTAGGTCACAAGCACTTTCAGTTTACAGTGCTCACCTTCAGCCTTCCGAGCGCCTCTCAGGTGTTCACGAAAGTGATAGCGGTGGTTGCAGCTCATCTGCGTAGTTTAGGGGTCTCAGTCTTCCCCTACCTCGATGACTGGCTGTTGAAGGCGGCCTCGCCCCAGACAGTCGTCTCCCACCTTCAGACTACGGCAAACCTCCTGCACACACTGGGGTTCACTATAAACGTGCCACACCTGGCTCCCTCTCAGACTCTCCCTTTCATCGGAGCAGTTCTGGACACAGTGCAGTTTCGGACTTATCCTCCTGAAAAGCGAGTCGAACATGTTCAGGCTATGATTTCAATCTTTCAGCCTCGGTCTTGGGTTTCGGTGAGACTGACTGTGAAGGCTGCTGGGCCTCATGGCCTCTTGCATCTTGCCACATGCCAGATGGCATATGCGGGCTCTGCAGTGGGACCTGAAGTTCCAGTGGGCGCAGCATCAGGGGAATCTCTCTGACATGGTCCAGATCTCGGAGGGGACTGAAAAAGACCTGCAGTGGTTGGCTTTCGAATCCGAATTGGGTCCACGGCAGATCCCTATCCTTTCCCCAACCAGATCTCTCTATAGTGACAGATGCGTCACTTTGGGGTTGGTGCGGCCACATGGGAGAGGCGGAGATCAGAGGCCTCTGGTCTCCGGCGGAATCGGGGCGCCATATAAATCTGCTGGAGCGCCGGGCAATCAGGCTTGCGTTGAAAGGAATCCTTCCCTCTCTCAAAGGGAAAGTGGTGCAGGTGTTCACAGTCAATACTACTGCCATGTGGTACTCCAACAAACAGGGCGGAGTAGGGTCCTGGACTCTTTGTCAGGAGGCACTACGCCTCTGGACATGGCTGGAACATCAGGGCATTACCCTGATGGTTCAACATCTGGCGGGTTCCCTCAACGCCAGAGCAGACGAACTCAGCCATCGATGCACAGTCGATCACGAATGGCACCTCCATCCAGAGGTGGCACAAGGTCTCTTTCAGAAGTGGGGAGAGCCTTGGTTAGATCTGTTCGCCTCTGCAGAGAATGCACAGTGTCAGTTGTTTCGCATGTTGGAGTTTCCAAGGCAGCATGCACTCAGAGACGTTTTTCGTCTCAGGTGGAATTCAGGCTTCCTTTACACCTTCCCGCCTATCCCTCTTCTTCCCAGAGTTCTCAAGAAAATCAAGAACGACCGGGTCCAAGTCACCTTGGTGGCTCTGGACTGGGCTCAAAGAGTGTGGTATCCAGAGCTATTGAGCATGTCCATCTATCCTCCACTCAGACTGCCTCTTCGGTTGGATCTTCTATTGCAGCTACAGGGGTCAGTTCTGCACCCGAACCTGTCCAACCTCCGACTTCATGCTTGGAGATTGAGCGGCAGCAGTTGACAGCTTTTGCCCTTCCACCCGAAGTCTGTAATGTTATCTTGGCTGCCAGGCGTCCATCAACTAAAACTGTATACGCCTGTCGTTGAAATAAATTTGTGGCATGGTGTACCAACAAATCTGTTGATCCCCTTTCTGCCCCTCTGTTAGAGGTTCTTCTGTTCATTCTTTCTTTAGCCCAGCAGGGCTATGCTTTGGGCACCCTTAAGGGGTATTTATCTGCCATTTCCTCCTTTCTTAGGCTACCTGATCAGCCCTCTCTCTTCAAATCTCCCATTGTGAGTAGGTCCTTAAAAGGGCCCACCCACTTATTTCCTTCCACCCCATTTATCATGCCTCAGTGGGACCTTAATCTTGTACTTGTTTGATGTGTACCCCCTTTGAGCCAATGCATAATTGTCCCTTGCGGCTCCTCACATTAAAAACTGTTTTTCTGGTCACTATCACCGCTGCTCAGAAGAGTGCGTGAGCTTCAAGCCCTTTCCTCAAAACCTCCATACTTGTCTGTACATCCTGTCAAAGTAGTATTACGTACTAGAGCTTTCTTCCTTCCTAAGGTGGTTACACCATTTCATGTAGGCCAGTCTATTACTTTGCCTACCTTCTACGCACCCCCACATCCTTACCATGAGGAAGAGCGACTCCACCGTCTGGACCCAAAAAGCATTGGCGATCTACCTCAATCGTACTAAAGATTCCCCGGGTGGACGATCAACTATGTGGGTGCGAAAAAAGGGAGGCGGTGCAAAAGCGTACCATCTCTTGATGGGTGCTTCTTTGCATCAAAATGTGCTATGCTTTGGCTAAGAAGCAACCTCCTGAAGGCTTGCGGGCTCATTCCACCAGAGCAACTGCTGCTTCCACTGCGTTAGCACACGGAGTTCCTGTCCGCTACGTGGGCATCCCTGCACACGTTTGATAAGCATTACTGCCTGGATAGTCAGGTCCGTTGAGACAGCTACTTTGGTAGTTTGGTCCTGCAGGACTTTCTAGTATGATCTTGGTTTGCAGCCCACCACTGAGGATGGCATTGCTTGGGTATCTATTCTGAGATAAGGAATCTGCAACTAGAAGTCTCTATCAGATGTACAAGTTACTTATCTTCGGTAACAAAATATCTGGTAGAGACATATTCTAGTTGCAGGTTCTTTACCGCCCACCCATCCTCCCCACTTGCGAACTGATTTCTAGGGACAGGGATGCCCCCTTTCAGGTCCTTAGCTCTGGCACACCAATCTCAGTGTACTTAGCAGCTCTGCTCTCTAGCGTGGAAAGGCGTTAAAAGAAGCTGACGTCACAGCGTGAGGGCAGCATCTATGTGCTACTCCCGACGTCATCACGGCGACTATGATGCCTGCGGAGTCGACCAACGCCACCTACCAACGCGCAAGGGCATTGCTCGAAGAAAAATCTCCGGATCCAGTCTGACGTCTGGGGAAAATTCTAAGGTAAGGAATCTGCAACTAGAATATGTCTCTACCAGATATTTAGTTACCGAAGGTAAGTAACTTGTACGTAACATTCTAGTTGCAGATCAACACAGAAAATACCCGAGATTCTTTGTTGGAGATGCTTACTGTCAAAACTTTGTCTTTCCCTTCAGACTAAAATCTACTTCTAGGACTTAACTCCAATTGCATGGCAGTTGTAGCAGCCCATCAGAATGGGCAAAAGTATTTAACTCATGCTCTAACATCTGGCACCTATAGGCAGACTCAACAAAAGGTAGCTCAAAACAAGTCTACGATTAAGCTTGTGAGAAGTTTAGGTCTGAATATTAATATGAAGATGTCAGTCCCAACGCAAATGCAGTGTCTCACATATTTAGGAGTGAAAAAAGGCACAAAAAGAAAAAAAAAGTGTAAAAAAGAGTGTCTCTTCAATCCAAAGGAAGAGTTTGGAATGAAAACACTAATCCTACCGCTCATCAAGTTGCCTCCATCGTGGGATCCATGATATCATGCTTATACATAGTTCCAAATGCATGACTGTTTATGGGACCTCTCCAACGGTGTCTCATAAGAGACAAATGGGAGGACCATGTAACCCTCATGGCCCAGGCTGTACAATGGCTAGCACGTAGATGCACCAGTCGGATATCTAAAGAAAATTCTAAAACAAATCATAGCAATGAAGTGATGGATACTTGACTTCAGGATGGGGAACCCACCTCGATCGCCTGACAATTCAGGCCTCTAGACTGCCAAAGAAAATACTTTACATCAGTTTAATAGAACTAAAGGTAGTTCACCTTCCCCCTCAAGGCTTTTGTATCTTCCTTAGAATTAAAAAAACATCCTTATGCAAAGGCCTACACCACAATCGTGCATCACACCGAGTAAGGTGGAACAAGATCAACAGAATTATCTGTTCTAGTTCGGACAGCTCACTCTAACACCAATGCAGATCCCAGAAAGACAGAATCAAGAAGCAGATTTTCACAGTTGATATCACAAGGAAAATCAGAATTGGTCATGAACAACAAAGTTATATGAAACATCTTTCGAGTATGTGGATTCCCAGTGTTTGATTTATGTGCCACAGCAACATACAAAAAATGCTGACACTTTGCGTCCAGGGCGCCAGAACAGAATTCATTGGGCAAAGCCCTTTTTGAGCAGTTGGTTAATACCATTTGTCCATGTGTGTCTTCCCATTCCACTCATTCCTATGGTGATTGTCGAATTAGGCAAATTTAAGATCAAAATAATCTTAACCACTCCAGACTGGCAGAGGTAGAGGTGGTACACTTAGCTTTTAGATCTGTCAATTGTATGCCATAGGAGAATTCCTTACAGATCATCTGACCAGACTTCAAGTACAGATCCAACACCTGAGTCTGCAGTCCTTGAATTTTGCATGGTTCCTAAAGTCAGGCAGTACAGACATCTAATTCTTCCTCAAGAATGCTTGGACATACTCATGCTATGCATGAAAATGGTAGAGAGTTGTCATGTGGTGCCGCTGTAAAAGCCACAGTCCTGTTTCATACCCACAAGAATCGTTACCTTACTTACTTTATCTAGACAAATCAGTTATAAATCTCATCTATAAAACTCCACCTGGCTGCTACAGAGGCATATAGAAAGTTGTATTCTCCAAGATTCCAATAAGTAAGGATTTTTAGAAGGTCTAAAAAAAGGTTATTCTGCCAATGAAAAGGTCATCTCCAACATGGAAGTGCAGCTCATACTTTGATGAAGAATAATGTGCCCTTCTTTTGAGCCTATTCATTGAGCAGCATTACAGCATCTCTCATGGAAAACTGCCTTTGTAGTCACTGTCACCTCAGCTAGTCAGTGAGTTATAAGATTTATCATCAGAAGAATCATTTACTGTTTGTCGTTCCAATAGGGTTGTTTTAAGAACTGATCATTCATTCTTTCCCAAAGTTGTCTGATTTCCACATCAACCAGACTATTATCATTCCAAATGTCTTCCCCAATCCGTCTACAGCAGCAGAGAGGACTTGTTAGGTTTTATTTGCACAAAACTAAAGAGGTTAGAAAAACAAAACAATTGTTTGTTAATTGTGGTCACATTAGACAATGACTGGCCACGTCTAAACAATCCATCACAAGTTGGATAGTGACTTGTATTTCCTTATACTACCAGCCTTCAAACAAACCTTTACCAGGAAAACCCAGAGCTCACTTCACAAAAGAGTAAGCTGATAGCACAACATGGAAAAGAAATGGCGTTATTGCAGACATTTGTAGTGCCACAACATGGAAATCTGTCCATAAATTCAGTAGAAACTATTGATACTACTATGTGCACTGGGAGGTGGCCGTTCTTGTGGTCACCTACAGTGAAACAAAATTCAAACTTTACAGGTGTCAAACTTGCCACAACAGCTGGAAGCAGTTCTCTATCACAGACCCGCATGAAGTGTCTCTCTAGTGTCTGGGCTCTGGCCCAACTCTAAATTGTGCAACAAGAACACCTTTTTGCACCCAGATGTGGACCAGGGACCAGGCAGCCAAGCTCTACATTGCTGAACATAAGAATATGTCAATGTCAAAGCATAATTCAGCTCAGGTTTCCTGGGCTGTCGTCAACTCTGCAGCAGATGACGCAGCATTCAAGGAAGGCATTCTGCAAAGTTTTAGTGCAATACCAGCCCCACTCTAGAGTACCTTCATTCCTCAAGAAACCCCAGGACCCTCCAGACATATAAGACCCTCTGGTAAGACAGGTCTCTGGGCCTACACCAGTTCTGGTACAGTCTTCCACAGCAGCTACAAGATCCACAATTGTTTCACTGAATGGAGGCCCACCTTGATAGTGCCAGTGGATGATTCCATTTGGGTTTCCAATTCGACCTCTGCCCGAGCCCAAACAGTATTTTGCTACTGGATTGGTAGTTGAACCAGTTATTATTCAACTTGAATCTAACCCAACACCTCTACTGCAATTCATCTACCAACAGAGGCTCCATGCTGCTTTGGCTCTACCTACTCTGACAGTATGCAGGAACCAGTTAGGACCCCTCTGGACACAGATGATGAAGAGGACCGAGATGCTTTGCTCCCTCCCTATTATAGTGATGATGTATTACACTTACACCTGCAAAATGTCAGTGGGTTGGGGGCCCCCCTAACACTGAGCTTTACTCACTACATGGACCCCCAACGGAAGAAAGTGCTTTGTTTGCTCAGGCAGACAGGAAGGCAGCTGAGGTGCTAGGATTGCAGTTGCAGTCCATCAAAACAAAATAAAATGCCTTCACAGTGATTATTCAGCCTCTGAGCTATTGTTGCCTTATAAAGATACCTTTACTCACACTTTATTGGCTTCTTGGTCAAAAACTCTGTTCTTGCCACCAGTTAGCAGGCCAGTAGACCAGTGATATAGACCTGCACCTTGTGGCCCATATTTGTGGGACTAACACTCTACACCTGAGAGCCTCATTGCACAGGATTCTACTAACTAGGTTAACTCTCTTTTCTGACCAGTCCCCCTGGATGGGAAATGTACACAGATTAACATTCGTCAAGAGAAGGTTTTCATTTTTGAGTTTGGGCCTGGGGTCTTTACATGCTGTATGATTACTGGGCAAATACATACATGCTCTCTGGGACATTGCTGGCAAGATCTTGCCGTGGTCTCTTAACGCTTCTTTCTCACAGCCAATTCATGACTGACCAGATGCAGCAACATTTGTGATTCATGCTGCCTTGGATACTATAGATTGGATTGGCAGAGGTGTTGATACCAGCATGGCCTTGAGGAGGCATGCATGAATGTGGTCTACTGGATTTTCAGGAGATGTGTAGGCCCATGCTAGATCAGTAGGGAGTAGGATAATTAATATTTCCCACCGGCTCCACGTTTGTTACATCAGACAGGTGGGTCTTACAGAGAGTTCAAATGGGTTATGTCCTGTTCTTGATCTCCTCCCTTCCACATTTACCTCCCACCCTGTGATAGACTTTTGAGGAGCACTTAAAAATCCTAATGCAAGGGATACTTTTGTTCTCCAAGTGGATTGTCGAGCAGGGACCAGATTATGAGAAATGCAAGGTACGATATTACCATTATTCCCTTGTGCCTATAAAGGATGAACTTTCACACCTGATGCCTTCGCACCGAAGGATAAATTCAACATGCTCATATTGGCTCAAATTATGTCTGCTCTGGACCCAGAAGACTGGATGATGTCATTGGACATGGAGGATGCATACTTTCTTATACCCGCACTGCCATCGCACAGGTGTTACCTGCAGTTCTAAGTGGTCCAAGGACACTTTCAGTTCATCATGCTCCTCTTCAGCATTACCTTGGCCCTTCGGTGTTCATGATTGTGATGGTGGTGGCCATTATCTTTGAAGGGTGGTCATACATGTATTCCTGTACCTTGAAGACCAGCTCACCACAATCCAGTGTGGACCACCTCCAGGCAACAGACAGCCTCTGAATGTTGTTAGTATTTTCAATAAAAGTTCATACCTCACCCCGTCAGACTATTTCTTTAATTGGGGCAATGCTTGATACAGTGGTGTTGCAAGCCTTCAATAATCAAGGTCGGCTCACAGACACCATACTGATGTCGCAGAAGGCTTGAGATCTGCACTAGTGGCTGACAGCTTCTTTGTGACTATGGCAGACCACTTTACTTCACCAGCCCAGAGCTCACATGGATGACAGTTGCTTCTCTACCGGATTGAAGGGGTCACTAGGGCATATGAAAATCAGTGACCTCTGATCTCCTCCACAGCAATCTCCTATAGCTGGAGAGTCTATCTATCTCTGAAAGTCTTCTTGCAATCCATCCAGAGGATACTGATACAGGTTCTCACAGACAAGCACCACTATCATGTGGTACTGCTGGAAGTGGCAGAACAATAGAACATCTTCCTGGTTGGTAAGCACTAGTAGACTCCTTGAATGCCAGACAGACTAGTTGAGGTGTCGTCTGGCAGACCACGAGTGGCATCTCCACCCAGAAGGTGGCGGAGGGCATCTTCAATCAGTCAGGAGAACCCTGGTTGAATGTTTTTGCCACCCCCAAGAACACACAATGTCAGTAATTTTACACGTTGGAATTTCCTCCAAGATTTTCACTAGGGAACTTGTTCCAGGTGGAATCAAGTGCAGGACGCTGTGCCTCCTTCATCCTCCCTCCTTCCTACCTCCTCTGGTACTGAAGATGATGAGGAAAGGCCAGCCCAGAATCATCTTGATGGTGCCACAAACTGGCTAATAGTTTGTTGTACCTGGAGCTTCTACATCTGAGCATCTGCCCTCTGATCAGGTTTCTAGCTCAGAAGGATTGTCTCAGTAACAGGGCAGGGTCCTGAGTCCCCACAGCCTACACTACACCAACATGCATGAAGATTGAGTGTCAGCAATTAAATGTGTTGACCTGCCTACCGAAATGATGGATGTCATCGTTGCTTCTAGATGCCGTTCGACCAAGTCAACCAATGCTGAGCACTGGGAAAAGATTTTTGTCAGGTGGTGCTTTGAAAACCAATCTCTCGCAGTCTGGAGTTTCTGAAGGTCCTTTGGTTGCACTTTTGTGGCACAACAGGGCCTTTCATTTGCAACTGTACAAGGTCATTTTTCTGGTTGTGATTCACTTTATGAAAGGTTTTGACACACATTTTGCTCCAAGCCATTTGTGATGCCTCAATTGGGACCTTAACCTACTTTTCACTTTCTTGATGTGCACGCCCTTCAAACCCACAGACAGTTGGCCCTTAAGACTTTTGATGCTAAAAAAGATTTTCTACATTGCCATTATGTCAGCGTGTCGCATGAGCGAATTCTAGACAGTTAGCCTATCTTCCTTTGTACTGCCCTTTTCTCAAATGTACGTCAGTGCTGAGAAACACAGCGGCCTTCCTTCTAAAAGTCGTGATACCCTTCGATGTTGGCCAATTGATCACATTGCTGCCTTTCTTTGCACCAACTCATGCCCTGATAGAGGTGGAGAGGCTCCATCATCTTGGCCAGAAGGGAGCATTAAGTTATTATTTGCATTACACATAACACTATCAGTTTGATACTGAGCTCTTTATCAGGTTTTCGTGGGAAATAAGAGTAAGGTGGGGCAGAGGAGGACCTTGTCAAGACTCCGGTGTATTCTTATGTATTAAAATCTCCTACACACTGGGGAAGAATCAGCTCCTCCAGGAGGGAAGGGGGATGAGGGCTTGTTCCGAGCCAAGGCTGGTACAGCTACAACGGAGCAGGCCACCAGGAGTGTCTGTTCTTGATTTCTACCAAGCTGCGATGTGGGCTGTGGTACATAAGTTCATGAAACACTATTGCCTTGACAGTCGGGTCAGGCAGGAGGGTTCACTTTGCTCGCTCAGCCTTGTTATACTTTCTGATTTAAGCTCACTCCACAGAGTCTCCTTGGGGAGGGACTGTGTTGGTATCTTTTCCAAAAGATGAACGATCTGCAGTTAGAAGAATTCATCAAAAGAACAGGTTGCTTCCCTTTGGTAATACTGTTTCTCGTGAATGCCCAATCAAATCGTAGATTCCTCACTGCCCTCCCTCCATCCCATTCTGTGAAGTGGCATTTTTAACATCTAAAAACGTCCCAAGTTGGAGATCAGCACACTGTCACCAACAGTTGATCTATGCTCTTTGTCTGAATGTGCAGAAAGGAAGCAAAATGAGAAATATATGCCAGCTTGCAGGAGTTTTGCTTATATGCAGCTCCACTAGGTCTCTTCCAGGGTGGTATGGAGCTGCATGGTGCCATCTGCCTGCAGAATGGAGCACTGCTATGAAGATTTATTGGACCCAGTCTGGCTCCTGGATAATATTCTAAAGGTGCAGAATCTGCTGTTACAGTATCCACCAGAAAGAGCGTTACTGAAGCTAACTAACTTGTTCAACAGACCCATGTAGAGCAGAGGGAAGGGTGTGTGCAAGGCAACCAACTACAATATTAGATTTTTTCCTAACTTACATGCTTGTGTCAACTAGATAAAAAATTGTCACTGTCTTTTATATTTGTATTGGAAATACATTTACATCTTGGGGTGTAGGGTTAGAGGAGTTATACTTGATAACTGGTTGGAGTGATTGCAAGTTCTATGTTTTTTTTTTTTTTTTGTGAGACAACTACATTGGAGTTACAAATGATTACTTGTAATGCCTTTATTTTAATACTTGACAAGTAAACAATATTTGATGGATATCTCTGTCCTTTTTTCATTGCAGGGTTGTGGTGTTAGAGAGCAGACCAACTGATAATCCCACAGCACACAGCAATCTCTACATCCTGGCTGGACATGAAAATAGTTACTAGGTTACAGCAATATGAATGGATATATATTAATATTGACATAGGAATATTCAACTTCCAACATAAAATTGTCAGTTCAAAGTACTTTTTAGAAATGTATCTTGGTTTACAGTCCGATTTGTTAGAATAATTCTTTCGACAAGAAAATATTTCATTTTAATGTTGCTGCTGGAAACAGCTGGTTCTGTCTCTCGCCACTATGTGGCTGGTTTTATCAAGTTAGCTTAATAAAAGCTACGAGAGAAATGTTCCCTCCCTGTGTGTCATAATGATGTACAACAACTTTTTAAGTGATATGGGTGCCTTAACATGTTACACACTCAACTTTTTTGTATGAATACAGCAACTATGTTAATACTTCAAAGTTGATTTCCAGGTTTGAGTCCCAGTACTTAATATTTGTCTGGGAGTTTGTGTATAAAGGTGAGTTGTATTTTTTAATCAAGGAAGCAGAAGTATTCTGTAAAAAAGGATGTTTAATCTTTATTTATTGATCTGCTGCTAAAGTGGGATTATATATATATATAACTTTTTAAACATAGGAGTGCATAGCAGTTTAGAACATTAATCTTGTTACAGAATGTATGCAGTATGTAGCACAATTAAAGACTTCAATTGGATTGTATTCTTTTTAACATGTATGTTCAGTTTTGTACAAAAAGTGTTTTGTTGTTTCCTCGTACGCTACCAGAAAGGTGAATTTATGTTTTTATCTGTGTGATGAGGGAAATGTTAAAAGTAAGAAGCAATGTTTAAAGTGGACTGCTCATTTGTCTTATTAAGTCACCTCAGATATGGTTGTTCTTACCCTCCCTTCTAACGTGTACAAATGAAAACATTTTGGAGGATGTATTTCCTAGTTTATCCAAGTATGTCACCAGTGTACTTGGCCCGTGTTGTATTGTATAGGTTTCAAATACTAATGAATTTCTTTCTTCATTATAAATGTTGTATTGAACATATATGCAGAACACACAAATGTAAAGGTCTACGCATTTTGCTCAAAGCTTTTAACATGGTATTGAATAATATGCAGATGACTGCTACATATTGTTGACATGCAAGCACTTTTGTTATGGTGTCCAAGTCACGTCACACGTTAATAAAAAGGTTCCTTGTACAGTTCTCTTCTAAAAAATGTTTTCATAAATGGTTTTACCATAGACAATAGGGTTGTTAAAATGCAGAGGAAAAAGGGCACAGTCTTGATGTGGGCTGTGACTTAGCTCCCCCAAGGCCTAAATAATCTGAATCCTGAAAGATAAAATGGTAGCCTGGCACAAGCAGCAGTCCTCCCTCTGAGAAAATGCCTGTGGCATAGATACAGGAATGACCTAAAACAGCAAAACATTAGGATTGGAGGAAAGAGGTAAACCTTTTCCCTCTTTACTCTAACACTGCATGTCTTTTCCTACATCTGCAAAATGTGAGCAGCCTCGCCTGTGCAGAACTTCCTCGTCTGACAAGAACATCCATTTACTTGATTCTTCCCCTTTGCTGTATAATAAGGAAGGCAGCTGCAGATTTTCAGTTGTATTAGGACACGCAAAAGCCTCCAGAGATTTTGACATAGAAACGCAAGTAGCTAGGAAGCACAGATCAGCGACTTACGACTTTGCCTACTAAGAGGAAATCTTAATGCTTTGACTCGAAGGAAGGGAAGGTCTTTTCTTCCAGCAGTTTGGTAATCAGAACATGCTATGCCACGTGCTACACTGCAAGATATTCTCATATCCTATGGGAAACGGCAAAACTTGTTTGATCAAGCTACCCATAGCAACTGAGGGAGCTTTTAGAACTGGAAGGCTACAACCCAACTTCTTGAGATATCAGATGACTTTACCAACAATGCAGAGATATGTGTTCAAATCCTCATCTGTACATTCAATCTGAAGTTCCTTTCTGTAATGGAAAGTGACGCATTTTAGCAATTTGCAGTTTTCCCTGTAGGGTGTTTCGTCCTCTGAGTTTATTCACAAAGAGAATGACCTCTTTGTGAATAAACATTCTATGGGGAAAACTGCAAATTAATTAAATGTTTATCCATATCTGGAAGACTGGCTGCTCAATGCTACGTCTCTCTTGTTGGGTTAATATCAGTGGATTTATAGACTTCCGGCCTCAGATTACTTTCCTTGGAATTATCCTTAGTTGTCAGACTGGATCTGGAATTTTTTTATTAGCAAGTACCCCTGTGTGCCGGTAGATGGCGTCGTTTGGCTCTGCATGTTATCGTCCGCGCCAGAAGTGATGTGCACAGTGTCTATTTGGGTGCCACCCCAGCATGCTGACATCAGTTTTCTTTACCCATCAGTCAGCGCAGATTTGGAGAAGAGCTACCCCTAGTCCCTTTTTCCCTGACCCTTTTCAACCTTTTGTCAAAGGCTGTTTTTTAAACTTTGTCTCGTGGTGTGGCAGGGATGTCAATGAGGAAGACTGTTTTTAAGCCATATGGCGCCTGTCACCAGCAAATGTCAGTGACAGACCTACACCTTGTCTGCCTGTTGTGTCTCGAGTGCAACCATGATGCCAAGACCTGCATTGATTGCCATGCATCTCCTTGAGGAAGTAGTCCCTCCAGCTCCTTGCAGCAGTCTTTTTCCCAGTCGGAAGGAAGGACTGAGGATTGGTTGCAGAGCCATCAATCATTGTTGAAGTTGTCTGGGTATTTGGGTAAGTCCCACAAGCATAAGATGTCATTGAAGAGGGCTTTAACTTCTCCCGATCCTTCGAAGTAATTCAGCAAGACGAGGGAACGTCTGCATTCAAGGCCTGGCTCTGCAGTTGAGCCTGGGTCTTCTCTGTGCCTCCCCGTTAGTCATCAGATGCAGACATCTGACTATGGACCAAAACTTGGTGAAGAATGGGAGTAGCCACTGGACTCTTGACGAATACCAGCTCCTAGATTACAGCAAGGATACCTTGTGTGAGGATCTGGCAGGCGCAAGTGATCTGGACACATCTCAAGATATTGGTTTTGTCTCTCCTCCTACTGTGGCTACAAAAGAGAGACCCTCATTTGCAGTGTTAGTGAGATGGGGGCGGCTGAGGTCCTGGACCTTCATCTGCCCACTGAGGCAGTCAAGACAAACATCTTCACTGAGGTGCTTCAGCCGGGCGTCACCCCATCTGAACCACTTCTCCCATTTAATGAAGCCCTCACAGATGTCCTACTTGGGGCTTGGGCCAAGACCAGCACAGGGGCCCCTGTGAATAGGACAATTGCCCACCACCATCGCTTCGCCCCAAGGGTCCCCATTTTCCTCAACCAGCACCCCACCCCGGAGAGCTTGGTGATCCAAGCCTCCACACCAAAGCATATCCTGGCGCATGCCCTACCACTTCATCACCAGGGAATCAGAGGCGTGATGCCTTTAGAAAGAAGTTGTTCTCTTCCACCCACTTAGCACTACAGTCGGTGAACACTGCATGCTTTTTGGTCCGATACTTCCTCTCACTTGGGGTTCAGTTATGCCGGAGCTGCCTGTGGTCTTAGAGGAGGCCTGGGCCATACTCTTCCAGGTTATGGTTGACGAGAGAGAGACAGCCAAGTTTGCCATATGTTGTGGACTGGATACGTCTGACTCACTAGGCAGGGCAGTTTAATCGTCAATGGCCCTTAGGTGCCACACCTGGCTGAGAACCACTGGCTTTTTGGGCAATGTCCAAGCCTGGCTTATGGACATGCCGTTTGATAGCTCCCGTCTCCTGAAACAAAGCAGACTCAGCACTTCAAAGATAGAGTAGCTACGGCCAGATCAGGTCCTTGGGCTTTTCCAAGACTCCTGCCAACCACAGTCTGTCCTTCGCTCCTTTTAAAACTACAGAAGGGGCTTCCAGCTGCATTTTTACCTGCCCAGCCACCACAGCATGCAAACTTCACAGCATGGCGGAGGACTTAGTACCCACAAACCTCGTGGGTCAGGCCACCATCTGTCGAGCCAGTCCACTGAGACCCCACCCACCCCCCAAGCAGCGGAAGCTCCAAGCTTCTTTAGTTTGCCCTCCGACTATCATTGGCATCCATTGCCACCCATTTGCGACAGGCTGACAGAGGATCACATCTCTTTGCTCCTCCAGGAAGTGGCAGCTCACTTAACTAAGTGAGCCATAAAAGGGTGCTAGCCTCAGAAGTAGGTTATGCTTGTTATTCCTGCTACCTTCTGATGCCCGAAAAGGACAGAGACCTTTGTCCTATCCTAGATCTTCACCCTCTTAATTTCCAGAAAAAGGAGAAATTTAAAATGCTTAAACTTGCTCAAGTCCTGTCTGCCCTGGACCCGGGAGACTGGATAGTACAGTTGGATTTGCAGTGCACATTCTTCCACATTTCCGTCCTGCTTGTCCACAGATGTTACCTGCGATTCATGGTTTTCTCTCCTTTGGCCTTACCAGCAACCCTCAGGTGTTCATCAAGGTGATTGCAGTGGCTGAAGCTGATATGCGGACACCATTGGTGTCAGTCTTTCCCTATCTCCACGACTGTCTGTTGAATGCAGGCTCGTCCCAGAAAGTCATCTGCTACCGCAAGACTATAGCAGACCTCCTGCAGTTTTTGGAATTCACTATCAACGTGCTGAAGTCACACTTCATCCCTTCTCTGACGCTCCTTCTCATCAGAGCTGTTCTGGACACAGTGCAGTTTCAGGCTTATCCTTGTAAGTAGTGAGTCCGGGATATCCAGGCTATGATACTGGTATTTCACCCTCTATCCTGGGTTTTGGTGAGCCTGACTTTGAGTCTGCTGGGCCTCATGGCCTTCTGCATCCTGATAGTAACACATGCCCATTAGCATATGTGGGCTCTGCAGTGTGACCTGAAGTTCCAGTGGATGCAGCATCAGGGGAATCTCTTTGACATGGCCCAGATCTTGTAAGGGACTGCAGAAGATCTGCAGTGTGGGCTGATGGACCACGATTGGGTGAGCAGCAGCCCCCTCTCCCTTCGCCACCCACATCTGATGGTAGTGACAGATGTGGCAATGTGGCGGCCGTTTGAGGGAGGTGCAGATCAGAGGACTCAGGTGTCCGGTGAAATCCAAACTCCACATCAAACTTTTAGAGCTCCGTGGGATCCCATTGGCATTAAGTGCATATCTACCCTCCATCAAGGGAAGGCTAGTGCAGGTGTTCATGGACAACACAACCTCCATGGGGTGCTGCAACAAACAGGGTGAGGTGGGGTTGTGAACTCATGTCAAGAGGTCCTGCGTCTCTAGACATGGCTAGAATATCAGGGCATTTCCCTGGTAGTTCAACACATGGTGAACTTTCTGAACGATCGAGTGGACTAACTCAGCCGGCGATGCGTAGTGGATCACAAGTGGCATCTCCATCCAGAAGTGGCACAAGGTCTCTCCCAAGAGTAGGAAAGAGTCTTGGCTTGTTCTTTTTGCCACCACCAAGAATGTGCAGTATCAGCACTTCTGCGTGCTAGAGTTTCCAAGGCAACTGTTGCTCTGAGATGCTTTTCATCTTGAGTACAGATCTAGCTTCCTGTACGCCTTTCTGCCAGTACCACTCCTTTTGAGAGTTCTCAAGAAGATCAGGACGATTAGGCCCAAGTCATTCTTGTCACCCTGGACTAGGGGCAAACATCCTGGTATCTCAAGGTGTTGAGCATGTCCATAGGTCCCCGGATCAGGCCACCCTGAGGAGGATCTTCTATTGCAGCAACAGGGAAGGGTCTGCCACCCATACCTGTCAGTGCTCCGTCTTTATGCTTACAGATTGAGCCGCAACAGTTGACAGCTTTCAGCCTTGTGCCTGAATTCTGTGATGGTATTTTGTCATTTCGGTGTCCCTCAACAAAAGCAGTATACGTCGGCTGCAAGTTTGTTGCATGGTGAGCAGCCAAACAGCTTGACTACTTATATGCACCCCTTTTCTCAAGTTCTTTTGTTAATCCTTACCCTTGGCCAGCAGAGCTCTGCATTCGGGAAGTTGAAGTGTTAATTGTCTGTTATCCCTCCTTTTCTGTGGCTGCCAGATCAGCCTTCCTTTTTCAAGTCTTGTACTATAAATAGGTTCCTTAAAGGTCTACAGCACACATTTCAACCTGCTCTTTTCCTTATGCCTCAATGGGACCTTAACTTGATTCTTAGTTTTCTGATGTGCTCTCCCTTTGAGCTCCTTAATACCTGCCCTCTTAGGCTTCTCACCATCAAGATGGCCTTTCTGGTGGCAATAACATCTATGTTGAAGGTCAGTGAACCACATGCATTATCATCTCGGCTTCTATATATCTTGTTTGTTCGATGGCATGTGTAGCTGCAGATACACATGCTTTGCACATCCCCCCCATCTAGTGTTGGGCTCGGAGTATTACAAGTTGTTTTTCTTCGAAGAAGTCTTTTTGAGTCACGAGATCGAGGGACTCCTCCCCTTTCGGCTCCATTGCGCATGGGCGTCGACTCCATCTTAGATTGTTTTCTTTCCGCCATCGGGTTCGGACGTGTTCCTTTTCGCTCTGCGCTTCGGTTCGGAAAGTTAGTGAAAAACTGGGAAAATTAGACGGTATTGTTTGCGCTCGGTATCGGGTTAGTTACAACAGATTGACACCAAATTTGGAAGAGCTCCGGCGGCCCTTTGGGGTTTTCGATTCCCCGGCGGGGCCTGGTCGGCCCGACCGCGTGTGTCTTCAAGGCTAATGGAACGGACCCCATTCTGCTTCTGCCCAGAATGTCACAACAAGTATCCTTATACAGATCAGCATTTGGTCTGTAATTTGTGTTTGTCGCCAGAACACAAAGAGAGGATACCTGTGAGGCCTGTCGAGCATTTCGGTCCAGAAAGACCTTAAGGGACCGAAGAGCATGAAGACTACAGATGGCGTCGGTGCCGACAGGACAAAAACACATGGAGGAAGAAGAGGAAACCTTCTCCATCGAGGATTCAGTCTCCGAAGAGGTCGATCCTGAACAGACGCTGAAAACCGTGAGTAAGACGTCGATACACAAGACTCACGTAAAGACCAGTAAAGCCCAGGGGACGCCACCGCCAACAGGCCATGGCTTAACCTGAAAAATAGGTGACCGAGCATCGGCACCGAAAAAGGGCATGCATGTGTCGAAGTCATAGAGATACCGGCACAGAGCACACTCGACCTCGAGACACCGGGTCAGAGCAATCTCGGCACCGAATCAAGTTGGCACCGAGAAATCAGTACGCCGAAAAGCAAAAAAGGTGTGGTCGGAACCGAAAAAGGCAGCCGAAAAGGTTTCGATACTGAAACATCCGGCCTCGGAACCGAAATCAAGTTCCTACACAGAGGAACAAGGCCTGTCCTCACAAATGCAAACACATAGATTTGGACAGGAACTAGAGACAATGGAGCCAGACTACACCCAAAGAAGGCTCCATATCCAAAAAGAAACAGGGAAGATCACTACTCTCCCTCCGATTCGAATGAAACGAAAACTTGCCTTCCAAGAGAAAGACAAGCAGCCACAGGCAAAGGTGGCTAAACAAGTAACCCCACCACCATCTCCACAACGCTCTCCACAACCATCACCGGTAGCCACTCCACCAATGATGCAATCCCCAACTCATACAGGGATGAGTCAGGATGATCCTGACGTGTGGGATCTTAATGATGCGCCAGTGTCAGATAACAGTCCCGACTGTTATCCAGCTAGACCGTCACCACCAGAAGATAGTACAGCCTACGCACAGGTGGTGTCAAGGGCAGCGGCGTTTCATAATGTCCGCATGCATGCTGAGCCAATTGAAGACTACTTTCTATTTAATACACTGTCGTCCACACACAGCCAGTACCAGAGCCTCCCCATGCTACCTGGAATGCTAAAACACTCCAAACAAGTATTTGAGGAGCCTGTGGAAGGAAGGGCCATTACTCCAAGGGTGGAGAAAAAATATAAACCGCCACCAACAGACCCCGTGTACATCACACAGCAGTTAACACCGGACTCAGTGGTAGTAGGGGCAGCTCGCAAGAGAGCGAACTCACACACTTCAGGACATGCATCACCTCCAGGCAAAGAGAGTCGTAAGTTTGACGCGGCAGGGAAAAGAGTGGCTGCACAGGCAGCAAACCAGTGGCGTATTGCCAACTCACAGGCTTTGTTGGCCAGATCTGATAGGGCTTATTGGGACGAAATGCAACACTTTATAGAACATTTGCCCAAGGAGTTCCAAAAAAGAGCACAGCAAGTGGTGGAAGAAAGACAGAGTATCTCGAACAATCAGATACGGTCAGCAATGGATGCGGCAGATACAGCTGCTAGGACTGTAAACACAGCAGTGACAATACGGAGACATGCATGGCTGCGTACATCAGGATTCAAGCCGGAAATACAACAAGCCGTGCTGAATATGCCATTTAACGGACAGCAGTTGTTTGGGCCGGAGGTGGACACTGCTATCAAAAAACTTAAAAAGGACACTGATACGGCCAAAGCCATGGGCGCACTCTACTCCCCATAGAGCAGAGCCACATTTCGTAAATCACAGTTTAGAGGGGGGTTTCGAGGACAAAGCACAGAACCCACAACCTCACAAACAAGGCCCACTTATCAGAGTCAATATCAGCGGGGAAGTTTTCGGGGACAATATAGAGGGGGACAATTCCCAAAAAGTAGAGGGAAGTACCAAAGTCCCAAAACTCCACAAAACAAGCAGTGACGTCACAAATCCCCAACACATAACACCAGTGGGGGGGAGACTAACCAAGTTCTACAAACAATGGGAGGAAATAACAACAGACACTTGGGTCCTAGCAATTATCCAGCATGGTTATTGCATAGAATTTCTAAAATTCCCTCCAAATGTGCCACCGAAAACACACAATATGTCAAAACAACACATGGATCTTCTACAACTGGAGGTCCAGGCGTTGTTACAAAAAGATGCAATAGAACTAGTACCAATTCATCAGAAAGGAACAGGAGTTTACTCGCTGTACTTTCTCATACCCAAAAAAGACAAAACTCTAAGACCTATATTAGATCTCAGAACATTAAACACCTACATCAAATCAGATCACTTTCACATGGTGACATTACAAGACGTAATCCCATTGCTCAAACAACAAGACTACATGACAACACTAGACCTAAAGGATGCATACTTCCATATACCAATACATCCTTCACACAGAAAGTACTTAAGGTTTGTATTCCAAGGGGTACATTACCAATTCAAAGTGTTGCCATTCGGGATAACAACTGCGGCAAGAGTTTTTACAAAATGCCTGGCAGTAGTGGCTGCACATATCAGGAGGCAGCAAATACATGTTTTCCCGTACCTAGACGATTGGTTAATCAAAACCAACACGCAAGAACGGTGTTCACAACACACAAAGTATGTCATAGAAACCCTCCACAAACTGGGTTTCTCACTCAACTACACAAAGTCACACCTTCAGCAGTGTCAAACACAGCAATACTTAGGAGCAACAATCAACACAACAAAAGGGATTGCCACTCCAAGTCCACGAAGGATACAGGCATTTCACAACGTAATACAGGCCATGTATCCAAAACAGAAGATACAAGTCAAGATGGTGATGAAACTACTAGGCATGATGTCCGCATGCATAGCCATTGTCCCAAACGCAAGGTTGCACATGCGGCCCTTACAACAGTGCCTAGCATCACAATGGTCACAGGCACAGGGTCAACTTCTAGATCTAGTGTTGATAAACCGCCAAACATACACCTCGCTTCAATGGTGGAACAATATAAATGTAAACCAAGGGCGGCCTTTCCAAGACCCAGTGCCTCAATACGTAATAACGACAGATGCCTCCATGATAGGGTGGGGAGCACACCTCAATCAACACAGCATCCAAGGACAATGGGACACTCAGCAGAGACAGTTTCACATAAATCACTTAGAACTACTGGCAGTATTTCTAGTGTTGAAGGCATTTCAACCCATAATAAGCCACAAACACATTCTTGTCAAAACAGACATGACAACAATGTATTATCTGAACAAACAGGGAGGAACACACTCGACACAGTTGTGTCTCCTGGCACAGAGAATATGGCATTGGGCGATTCACAACCACATTCGCCTAAAAGCACAGTTTATTCCAGGGATTCAGAATCAGTTAGCAGACAATCTCTCTCAGGATCACCAACAGATCCACGAATGGGAGATTCACCCCCAAATACTAAACAATTACTTCCAAAGATGGGGAACACCACAAATAGACCTATTTGCAACAAAAGAAAACGCAAAATGCCAAAACTTTGCATCCAGGTACCCACAAGATCAATCTCAGGGCAATGCGTTATGGATGAGCTGGTCAGGGATATTTGCATACGCTTTTCCCCCTCTCCCACTCCTTCTGTATCTAGTAAACAAATTGAGTTAAAACAAACTCATACTAATAGCACCAACCTGGGCAAGACAACCTTGGTACACAACACTAATAGACCTCTCAGTAGTGCCTCATATCAAGCTTCCAAACAGACCAGATCTGTTAACTCAACACAAACAACAGATCAGGCATCCAAATCCAGCATCACTGAATCTAGCAATTTGGCTCCTGAAGTCTTAGAATTCGGACATCTAGACCTTACACAGGAATATATGGAGGTCATAAAACAAGCAAGGAAACCAACCACAAGACATTGCTATGCAAATAAGTGGAAAGGATTTGTTTATTATTGCCATAATAATCAAATTCAACCATTACATGTATCTGCTAAAGACATCGTAAGCTACTTACTGCATTTACAAAAGTCAAAGCTAGCTTTTTCATCCATTAAAATACATCTTACCGCAATTTCAGCTTATCTGCAAATTACGCACTCAACTTCATTATTTAGGATTCCAATCATAAAAGCATTTATGGAGGGCCTAAAGAGAATTATTCCACCAAGAACGCCACCAGTTCCTTCGTGGAACCTTAACATTGTCTTAACACGACTCATGGGTCCACCTTTTGAACCCATGCACTCATGTGAGATACAATATTTACCATGGAAAGTAGCGTTTCTCATTGCCATCACATCTCTAAGAAGAGTAAGTGAAATACAGGCATTTACCATACAAGAACCCTTTATTCAGATACACAAGCATAAAGTAGTTTTACGAACTAACCCAAAGTTCTTACCAAAAGTCATATCACCGTTTCACTTAAATCAAACAGTAGAACTACCAGTGTTCTTTCCAGAACCAGATTCTGTAGCTGAAAGAGCACTACATACATTAGACATCAAAAGAGCTTTAATGTACTACATTGATAGAACAAAACAAATACGGAAAACAAAACAACTGTTTGTTGCTTTTCAAAAACCTCATACAGGGAATCCAATATCCAAACAAGGCATTGCCAGATGGATAGTTAAATGTATTCAAACCTGTTATCTCAAAGCAAAAAGAGACCTGCCTATAACAACAAAGGCACATTCAACTAGGAAGAAAGGTGCTACTATGGCCTTTCTAGGAAACATTCCAATGACTGAAATATGTAAGGCAGCCACATGGTCTACTCCTCATACATTCACCAAACATTACTGCGTGGATGTGTTAACAACACAACAAGCCACAGTAGGACAAGCAGTATTACGAACTTTATTTCAAACAACTTCAACTCCTACAGGCTGAGCCACTGCTTTTGGGTAGATAACTGCTTACTAGTCTATGCAAAGCATGTGTATCTGCAGCTACACATGCCATTGAACGGAAAATGTCACTTACCCAGTGTACATCTGTTCGTGGCATGAGACGCTGCAGATTCACATGCGCCCACCCGCCTCCCCGGGAGCCTGTAGCTGTTTCGAAGTTGATCTTGAACATTTGTAAATTTGTAAATATATCACTTTAAACCACATTATGTACATACATATTTACTCCATTGCATGGGCACTATTACTATAATACACAACTCCTACCTCACCCTCTGCGGGGAAAACAATCTAAGATGGCGTCGACGCCCATGCGCAATGGAGCCGGAAGGGGAGGAGTCCCTCGATCTCGTGACTCGAAAAGACTTCTTCGAAGAAAAACAACTTGTAACACTCCGAGCCCGACACTAGATGGCGGGATGTGCAAAGCATGTGAATCTGCAGCGTCTCATGCCACGAACAGATGTACACTGGGTAAGTGACATTTTCCTTCTTAGACAAACTGATCCTTCAGACTTGAGCATCTTCTGTGCAAAAGGTAGTAACCAGTCCATCATCTTGCTTATCTTTTTGCCTCATTCCTCTAAGGAAGAGGAGAGACCACACCGTCTGGACACAAAACAAGTGTTGTCATTCTACCTTGACTTCACAATACCATTCCGGGTGAACCATCAACTCTTCATGGGTTATGTCTGAGCCAAGAAAGTGCAGGCCTGCAGAAACAAACCATCTTCTGATGGATCGTACTCTGCATTAAGATCTGCTGCGCATTGGCCAAAAAGCAACTCCTTGAGGTTGTGTGTGACCATTCTGCCAGAGCAAGGCTGCAACCTCTGAGTTACCACACTGAGTTCTGGCCCTGGATATTTACCAGGCTGGGATGTGGGCCTCACACACGGTCATCAAACACTACTGCCTGGACAGTCAGGTCTGTTGGAATTGACACTTTGCCTGTGGGGTCATGAAGGACTTTTTGGTGTGTTGTTTTCTCAGACCTACCTCTAGGGAGGTATTGCTTGGGTATCTATTCTAAAGTAAGGAGCCTGTAGGTCATTCTGAGCTAAGGAATCTGAGGCTAGATAGACAGTACCAGATAAGGCGTTACCAAAGGTAAGTAACCCCTCCCATGGCCCTGGCATACACCTGGGAATATTGTTTTACATCATGCAGGAGCACACACTTATTTATTTGTTATTTTACCTCGTATCCTCTGTGAGTCTGTGGCAAAATTCAAAAAACGTTTTTGGGCCCCTACGACCCCACCACCAGGCATCCATACATTTCCCCCTCATATCTCTTTATTTTTTAAACCTTCTTTTGGACTTTGGACAGGGTCCTGAGTCCTAAGATGGCTGCCGCCACATCTTTGTTGGTGTGGTGGTGGCCAATCGGATCTCAGCATGAGACCGATTGATGCTGCGGATCTTCCACGGCATGAAATAAAGTTTTTTTTTTTTGTTTTTTTTTTTAACATTCATTGGTCAAAAACTAGCAAACATATTTACACCAAATCACAAAAGCAATTTTTCTGTACCAGTGTCTAGCTTTTTGCTAAATTTGTTTACCAGTTTTGGCTGTAGCTGTTGCCAAATTTCCTATGAAAAAATTAAAGTAGAAAACTAATTTTGGTACAACATCCGTAAGTCTCCCCGTCCCCCTTTTTTTTCTTCCTCTGCTCACCCCAAAACTCTCCTGTGGAAACTAGTCAAAACATAACACTTTTTTTAAAGAGGTTTTGTGAAGATTCCTAAACGCCACCAAAGTTATTACCAACAGAAACAAGCATTTGCAGTGCAATAGGTCTTGCATTTTCTTGAGTTAGAGCTATTGGCATTGTAAATTCATAACTAGACTTTTCTTGCCATATAAATTGGTCAACCCTGCCTCATAATTTCATCTTTTCCTGCCATATAATTCCTGTGGCCCAGCATTTAACTAAAGCACTTTAATTTACCTTCTTTCTCTATCTTGAAACATATACAATTATCATATAAATCTTTATCAGAAATGTTAGCATTAATGTGTAATGCTCAAACACCATAACAAAAATATAAATTAGGGAGGACAGGTGCCATATTAACGGTGTTATGGGCCCTGAAGTAAGAAAGAAAAATGGTTGGCTGCAATTTCAGTGGGAAAATACAGCAGTAATTAGATTTGAGTGAGGTCCATAGGTCTCTGGGCCCCGGGGCCACTGCACCTGTTGCTCCATTCACAACCAGGCCTCAGGCGAGAAAGCAGATGGAGCAGAAAAGGAGAAGCAATGGATTACAACAGACAAAAGGAAGAAAGAGAAGGTTTGCAAGGAAATAAAACAGGGAAAAGAAAGAATGAGAAAATGAAAGAATGAAAACTACTAAGAGAAGAAATAGAGTAAACATATGAGGCAAAAGAAGAAAGGGAAGGAAGCTAGCGAACGAAACATAAGGAGGAAAAAATAATGAAAAGTGTGAAAAGAAAGAGAAAAATGAAAATTACAGGAAAAAAAGACAGATGGTGAGAGAAACAAGAAGCGAATAAACCAGGGTATGTATGCACTGACACATTTCCCACAGACACGGAATAGGTAAACCATTTTGACACTTCAGGTCTCAACAGGTAACTTGTGGCTTCCATATACAGACAAGAAAAAGAGGGATTTATAATAAAACGTAAATTGATAGATAAACATAAGTAAAACACCAGAGAAAGGAATGACGAAAGATCTAAAAAAAAAAAAAAAAAAATAAGTGAAAGGACGCCTACCGAGTCAAAGGAAGGAGCAAATAAAAAAAAGAAAGATTAAAGGGAAGAGAAAAAATAGTGAAAGAATGAATGCCTGGTAAAGAAAAAAGAGGAACGAAACAAGGAAAGAAATAACCAAGTTTTCGCAAGTTTGAAAGAGGTAGAACGAGTAAGAGGCAAATAAAAAAAAGTGAGAGTTGAAGAAATAAACAGTTGAAAGAAAGAGTGAAAATGGTAATGTGTGGATTTTAAGACCTGGAAAGAGAAAAATGGGGAAGAAAGAAAATATTGAGAGTAAACAGAGTAAAGGAAAGAACAGAGTGAGATAGGTGAAACAGACCCTCCCAAATAGAGATGACAGCTAAGAATAAATTTATTTGGCTCTCCCACCTCTTCAAACACAGGTTAGCGTGTGGAACAGCAGGGGTCACTGCAGAACAGCAGAAGGAGCATTAGCAGAGTTGTATGTGAACCCCAATAGAGCAATATTGGGGCACTTTAGATCAGGACTTGGGGTATAGACAGAGTTCTGTCCCGGCCCAGTGCTGCAATAACAGAATGGCAGCGGGTGGGGAGTGAGAGACAGAGCGTTGTGTAATTCCTGGTATTGGAATAATGGGAAGCTGCAGATTAGAGTTGAGGTGCACTGACAGAGTTGTATGTGGGCTGCAGTACTGGAATAGTAACGGGCACACAAGGTCAGAAGTGAGGTATGTTAATGGAGCTATTTGTGGAACCTAGTATTGGCTAGCCAGTGTTGCTGAGTGTTACCCTGGAGGTGCCCTATTCAACCTGTGAGTGGGGCCCAGTATGGGAGTGGCATTGCCTCTGAACCACAGAAGCAAGGAGTCCTGAAGGGCGAGTGTGTGAGCCTTAGTACTGAGAAGAAGTGTGCACTGAATGTTAGAATTGTTATATTCTGGCAGAGCTGTGGTGGTTCCCATCAACAGTGGCGTTGGATGTTAGACTTGGGATCCACTGGCTGAGCTGTGTTTTGCTCTTTTGGGTCCAGTATTGGCTTGGCAGTGGGACTGAATATTAGAATTGAGCTGATGTAATGGAACTGTATGTGTCCAGGGTTCCAGTATAGGAAAGGAAGTGACCTCACGGTGGTAGAACTGAGGTGCACTGATGGAGCTGCACCAGAGGTCCTAGTACTGGAGCAGCAGTGTACTGACAGCAAGAAATGAGGTGCTCTGGCAGACAGTGTGTGTGGATTTACTGGCACGGCTGAGGGCTTGGAGTGTGTGAACTGCGGTGCACTGATGGTGCTGCGTCTGAGGTCCCAGTACAGGAGCAGCAAAGTGTACTGACACTGCAAGAAATTGGCACACAGCCTGTGTTGGGTTCATGGCACTGGCACGGCTGAGGGCTTGGAGTTTGTCAACTGCGGCACACTTATGGAGCTGCGCCTGAGGTTCCAGTACTGGAGCAGCAGAGTGTACTGACAGCAAGAACTGAGGTGCTCTGTCAGACAGCGTGCGTGAGGGGGTTCCTGGCATGGCTGAGGGCTTTGAGTGTGTAAACAGGTGCACAGATTTAGCTGCGAGCGGGATCCTAGAATGGATCAGAAATTAGCACTGTCTCTAAGGATTGCAGAGCCCTGGTAGAGCTCGGGGTGCCTAGGCTATAAGCAATTACAAGCGATCCTCCGCCCTTGCTCTCAGCACACAGGCAGACACACTTGGTAAAGAAAATCCAAGCCACGGAAGGGCGGGAGCCAGGCAGCTGAGAGAGGATGCAGAGAGCCCACAAAGACCAAATGTGACCAAGATAGCCTGATTTATGGCCTCATTTACAGTTAAGCTTAGAGGAAGAATGCTCTGCAAATGAAAAAGAAGCTTTACTGGACAGGAGCAGGAAACAAAAGTAAAAAAAAAATGATACTGTACTGGGTCCCTGCTCCCGTACAGAAGGAGGGGCAAAGAGGCATGACTGACCACTAGCAAGCAAGGATTTTTAAATGACACCGAAACTAACAAATGAAATAGCTGGAAGCCCACAGAAGAAGTATAATTAAAGTATATAAAAGGTCATACACTCGACCTAAAAAGGCTTTTCCTATGGAAACACAATCTTAACTATAACTACTCAGCGGCGACCTCCACTGATGTGCGTGTATCTGTCAGGCAAGACGCCAGTGGGCTTGATACATTCCTTGATGCAGGATTGATTTCACCCTTTGACCCCTGAATGGAGGAGAGTGCTTAATTTGCCATAGTCATTAGTTGTGCTGCAGAAGTGCTGGATCTACAGCTGTCTTCTGTAACAGTCAAGAACAATGTCCTTACTGAAGTTTCGCACCTTGTTAAAGCATCGCCTTAGCCCTTACTTCTGTTTAATGAACCTCTGACTGTTACCCTTATGAACACTTGAGCTAACGCTTGCTCTTGCCCACCACTGAACAGGTAGATAGCCAGTATCTGCAGAATGATGCCTGCCGGTCCGGATTTTCTTAAGCATTGCCTTTCCCCAGAAAGTTTGGTTGTCCAGTCTTCCACCAGCAGAGTAAATTCTAATGCATTCCCCACATCTCTTCCTGACAGGGAGTCAAAAAGGATTGACGTATTTGGTAAGTGAATGTTCTCTCCTACCATCTTGACAGTGATATTGATTAATGTGGTCCAAGGACTGGGAACAAAATCGGTGGTGCATGCTAAAGAAAAGCAGCAAATTGGGAAGTGGAAATCGCTGAGATGATCTCCGATTCGCTGAAATTCTGGAACAGCTTGAAGATAGTGATATGATGGCACTCCCTGGTCCAATTTTTCCATAAATAGCAAACTTGAAGTTCGAACCCCCAGTTGAACAGCAACATGCACACAGGCTGCGAACCAGAAGTTCCAAGGCCAACACAAGACCCAAGCAAGTAATTGCCTGTATTCTCAGACATGTGCAGAACAAGGCATGTTACTTTGGAGGCAAGGAAACACAGACCGTTTCTATATAACAACAATCAAATGTTGCCCCTGACCGCAGCTGGATCAAGTGAAGATACCCAGTGCCCAAGGAGACTCCTGCACCCGCAGCCCCCTGGCTTTAGAGAACCTGACCGACAGTCCAGCATCTTCCAGCAGGCTCTTCCCCTACCTGTCCAGTCTTTGGTTTCCCAGCACTGACCCCCAGACCCTGCCTGCAGCATCTTTTGTGACCCAGGGGTCCCCCTGTTGAAAAGCATACGGCACCCAGCTGTGTGTGTGTGCACCCTGCAGCTGGTCGCCATTGAGGGTGTATGTTTGGTGTGAACCTGTGGCCCCCTGGTGCTCACCTAAACCCCCTGCGCCTGTGTCCTAGAACCACGAGTACTTACATGAAATCTGTTTTGTACCGAGCACCCCCAGTCCTCATAGGATTCCATTGTAAACCTGACGCCAACTTTGACCTCTGCACCCAGCCCTTGTTGCTGGTGGTGCACCTTTAGGATCAGCCTAAACTTTGACCTGTAGACATCCGAACCCCCGAAGACTGGAATCGTACATTACCTTTTAAATGAGCTAAACATCCTCCCCCCCAGGACTCTATTGACTCCTATGAAAAATTGCAGTCAACCTTTGAAATTGAAAACTGTTACATGTAAACTGCATCACCTGCATAAAGCAAAGTTAATTTGATACATAAGCTTGTTACTTATTTACTACTGTATTTACCTAGAGCAAAGATCTTCTGGTTCTAGTAATAAAATAAAATATATGTTTGCTATATAAAAACAATTGGCCTGGAGTTAGTCATTGAGTGTGTGCTCCATTTCTTGACTGTGTGCGTACAACAAATGCTTTGCACTACCCTCTGATACACCTAATTACTCAACCACACTACCACAAAAGAGAGCATTAGTATTATCTACTTTAGCCTTTGTTAAGCCTCTGGGGAGCCCCTGGACTCTGTGCACACCATACCTCACTTTGGCATAGTATATACAGAGCCAGCTTCCTACACTCAGGTTTGTCTGACCTACATCAGTGAGACTTCCTGGATGCACTGGACTTGCAAGATACAGATTTTTACATCCCCACCTACACCATTGATACTGACTGGATTCATTGGACTTGCAAGATGTGTAATTTTACATCCCCACCTACACCAATGAGACTGACTGTATTCATTGGACTTGCAAGCTGTGTATTTTTACATCCCCATCCTGCCTGCCCACAGGCGTTCCCTGCAGTTCAAGGTAGGCCACAAGCACTTTCAGTTCACTGTGCTACCCTTTGGCCTTACCAGCACCCCTCGAGTTTTCACCAAGGTGATGGTGGTGGCCACATGTCATCTGCACAGGTTAGGGGTTTTAGGCTTCCCCCTACCTCGACAACTGGCTGTTGAAGTTGGCTTCGCCCCAGACTGTCTGCCACCTTCAGGCTACAGTGGACATCTTGCATTTGCTGGGGTTCATTATAAACGTGCTGCAGTCATACCTGACTCCTTCTCAAACCCTCCCTTTCATTGGAGCTGTTCTAGAAATAGAGCAGTTTGGGGCTTTTCCTCCAGAGCAGCGAGTCAAAGATATTCAGGTTATGATACCGATGTTTTAGCCTCTGTCCTGTATGTCGGTCAGAGTGACACTCATGCCCTCCTTCATCCTGCTGGTGAAATATGTCAGATGGCATGTGCAGGCTCTTCAGTGGGATCTGAAGTTCCAGTGGGTGGAGCATCAGAGGAATCTCGCCGACATGGTTCAGATCTCAGAGAGAACTGCAAAGGACCTGCAGTGGTGGCTTATGACTTGCGATTGGGTCAGAGGCAGACTCCTCTACCTTCCCCAATCACATCTGACAGTAGTGGTAGATGCGTCACTCTCAGGGTGGGGCAAACATCTAGGAGAGGTGGAGATCAGAGGCCTCTGGTCTCCAGTGGAATTTGGACTCCACATCAACTTGCTGGAGCTCCATGTGATCTGGTTAACATTGAAAGCATTTCTTCCCTCTGTCAATCGGAAGTTAGTGCAGGTGTTCACGGACAGCACCACCGCCATGTGGTACTGCAACAAGCGGGCGGGATGGGGTCGTGGACACTTTGTCAAGAGGTCCTGTTTCTATCGACATGGCTGGAACAGCAGGGCATAACACTTGGCAGGTTCTCTGAATGCCACGGTGGACAAACTCCACCGCCGATGCCTAGCAGATTGACTGGCAGCTCCATTTGGAGGTGGTGCAAGGAATCTTTTAATAGGGGGGACAGCCTTGGTTAGATCTGTTCACCTCCGAAGAGAACGCGCAATGTCAACATGTTTGCGCATTGGATTGTCCAAGGCGGCTACCGCTCTGAGACAGTTTTTGTCGCAAGTGGAGTTCAGGCTTACTTGTACGTCTTTCCGCCCATACCACTTCTGCCCAGAATTTTCAAGAAAATCAGAAACAACCAGGCCCAAGTTATCCTTGAGGCTCTGGACTGGGCATGGAGAGTATGGTATCCAGAGCTTCTGAAAATGAGCATCGATCCTCCGATCAGTCTGCCCCTTCAGGAGGATCTTATGTTGCAGGAGTATCCTCCAGCCAAACCTGTCAATTCTCTGCATTTTTGCATGGAGATTGAGCAGCGGCAGTTGACAGCTTATGACTTTCCAGCCGCAGTTGTAATGTAATCTTGGCAGCCAGGCATCCCTCTACTAAAAAGGGACTTTATTTTGAATTTGACATTTTGATGTGCGCTCCTTTTGAGCCTCTCAACCTTCTCACTTTGAAAACAGCCTTCCTTGTGGGCATTACATCTGTCAGCAGGGTGAGTGAGCTGCAGGCATTGTCATCTAAGCCACCCTACCTTTCCATCCGTCCTGACAAAGTGGTGCTTCGTACTAAGGCTTTCTATTTACTATAAGCGGTCACGCCCTTTCATGTAAGCCAATCCATCCCCTTGCCTACTTTTTATGTATCCCCACATCCTATTAATGAAGAAGAGAGACTCCACCACCTGGACCCAAAAAGAGCATTGGCGTTCAGTTCCAGGTGGATGATCAATTCTGTTGGTTATGTGGGTGCGAAGAAAGGTCGGTCAGTGCAGAAGAGAACAATCTCCCAGTGGGACATATCCTGCATTAAAATGTGCTATGCCCTGGCTAGGAAGCAATCCCCTGAGAGTTTGCAAGCTTGTTCTACCAGAGCTAAAGCTGTGACCACTGCTCAAGCATGCATAGTTCCAGTCCTTGACATCTGTTAGGCAGCAACGTGGGCATCTCTGCACACATTTACCAAACACTATTGCCTGGACAATCAGGTCAGTAGGGAAGGTCCTGCAGGACTTCCTAGTGTGATCTTAGTTTGCAGACCCACCTCCGGGGATGGTATTGCTTGAGTATCTATTCTAAGGTAAAGAATCTGCAACCAGATGTATCTATTAGATGGATAAGTTACTTACCCTCGGTAATGCCTTATCTGGTAGACACAATATGTAGTTGCAGATTCCTTACCGACCCATCTATCCTCCCCGCCCTGCAAACTGATTTCTAGGGACTCCCCTTTCAGGGCCTTAGTTTTGACGCACTAGTATTCAGTTTTTCTGGCGTAGAAAGTCGTGCAAAGAAACTGATGTCAGCACGTTAGGTGGTGCCTATATAGGACCACAATATCATGTCCAGTGCGGACGATGATGCCGAACACTGAGGAATCTGCAACTAGATATTGTCTCTACCAGATAAGGCATTACCAAAGATAAGTAACTTGTCAATCAAGGCATTACCTTCACCTCCTCAGTGTCACTAACATTTGCCACACAGCCCAATCTCTATCTTGTTGGGTGTTATTCTCCACACAGACCCTATGCTGTACTGCTGCCTCAGTTTTCTACCAACCCAACACTCACCACATGTGTAAATTGACTCTTAAGCCCCGCTCTTGAATTTGCTACATTATGGCTCTTTTCCCGATTGGTGACTGTAGGAAGCTGGCTCTGTATATACTATGCTAATAACTATAGTGTTCACAGAGCTAAGTGGATCCCCAGAGGCTTTACAGTGGCTAAAGTAGATACTACTAATGCTTTCTCCAACCTGGGGGGTTTAAAACAGCACTGGTGGGTGGGGTGGAGCACAGGTTATCACCAAACACACACCCTCAGCAGCACAGGAGGACTGGGTGCAGGATGCAAACACAGCTTCGGGCGCTCAGTGCTTTTCAATGGGGGAACCCCGGGGACCACTAAGATGCTTCAGGCTTGTTCCAGGGAGTCGACTGAAGAAAGCCAACAGCTGGATAGGTAAGTAGAGAGTCCACTCAATGTTGCTGGACAGTCGGTTGAGTTCCCCAAGGCCAGGGGGGCTGCAGGGGTACCTTTAGGCATCAGGAAATCTTCACCGGATCTGGTCAGGGGTACTCTGGATTTAGACTGCAGGCATTGGTCAGGAGGGGTCAACCTAGGGTGGACTTGTGTTTTGAATCGCCTGGGGACCGTCTCTGGACAGTTTGGCCTCATGGAAATGGGCCATGGGCATCAGGTGCAGAGTAGGCAGGACTCGCAGATCTGGGGCAGTTGTGGAGTCCTTGTTAGAGGTTTGTTTGTGGGCAGGGCCGCTGTCCTCAGGAAATCTGGATCCTTGGGTAGGCAGGCAGTCCTCTCGGGGGGCTTTTAGGGGTCGCTGGTCCTGCAGGATAAGTCGTCTTCTTGTAGCAGGTGACTTGCAGCTGCAGACAGGTAGGCAGGGCTAGGGCCAAGTCAGTTGTCGTCTGGAGTCTTCTCTGCTGGTCAGACTCTTCAGTCCTCCTTCTTTTCAGGTCACCAAGAATCTGAAGAGCAAGGTTCAAGGGTGCCCCTAAATACTAAGTTTAGGGGTGTTACAGAGGGCAGTAGCCAATGGCTACTATCCTTAATGGTGGCTACACCCGTCCTGTGTCTCCCTTTGGGGAGTGGGCACATTGCTAACACTATTGGCTAACACCCTCCAAAGCAAGATGGAGGATCCTGCCAGAAGGGGTTCACCTCAGCTCTGGGCACCCTATGGGTCGTCCCAGCTGGGGTGGACACTCTTCCTGGTGTTTACTTATTTTTCTGCTAAAAGTGTGACCTGGTAAGGGGGGGTGGGAGGTAGGGGGTAAAGCATCTCACTAGCAGGAGTGACCTGGGGCAGCACAACAAAAGGCAGGGGCCTTTGAGGCTCATCGCCAAGTGTTGCACTTCCTGCTGGGAGGAAGTACAAAGCACTTCCACCCAGAACAGGCTTTGTTCCTGATCCCAGGGAGCACAAAGGCTCTCACCCCATGGGTCAGAAACTTGTCTGTTAATGGTAGGCAGGCACAGAACGGTCAGCTTTACACTAGATGGTTTGGTGAAAAGACAGAATGCATCACTAAGATACCCTCTCTGTGCATTTTTCAATAAATCGAACACTGGCATCAGTGTGGGTTTATTGAGCTGAGACGTTGTAGTGAATCCTAGTTTGTTTACAGGAGTTGGCTTAGCCTTTGGCTTGCAGACTCGTGCCCCCGTCATCTGGTGACTTTTACCCTACTTAGCTTGCTCTGTTATAGCGCATTTATTTAATTACATTTTTTAAGATGGCTGCCTTGTTTTTAGTTAGGTCCATGTTTTAGTTTTGCGTTATCAGTGCGACTGCGCTAAGGCGTCATTATCAAGTGACAGAGATAAACAAACTGTAGGTGTTCACAATAGGTTCTTTCCCTCTTCACGCTTTTGAGGGAATTGTTTATATAAATTACCGTCCCAAGCATGTCTTGTTATCTATTGTTTGGGACAGACCTACATCAGGGGTCCAAGCAGATCTGTGTAAATACTCCTCACATAAACAGATAGTCAGAGGGATTCGACCAGGTGCCATCGCTGCTGTCAATGCTGCACGTCACCTTGACGCTGATCCAGTTTTCGTGTCCCTACGGAGACTGAGCTAGAGACATCATTCAAAGGTAACGAGGGTGGGGGTCTCTTCTCATGGACATGGCATTGGCAGATTAGGTTTAACATACCTAGCTCATTATTAAGTTTGGGGTTAGGCCCATTATGCTGGGGTATTAGGACATATTTGCTAAATAAAACCTATTGAAACTTTACTGCATTTTCTTCATTGCCTGTGTTTGATTGAGACATGGTGTTTATGTGAGAAAAGGGTAATCTCCATTTAACCACGACACTCCCTGTGATGTCACTCTTGAGCCCATGCGTAAATGCTGCCACAAATCATCTTTTACTGTTTGGGTTTTTGGTGAGGTGCTGCTTGTGAGCCAGGAGGTTTGGGACGACAGTTGCAACTTGTTGTAGAACTGGCATAGTCGCCTCCAAACATAAGTACTGTCACCCTTAAACCAGCAATCTTGCCTAGAGCAAGAGTCAAACTATGACATGGCACCATCAACGATGGTGTTTAGGCACTAATTTACTGATACCCAGACTATCACTGTCTCACAATCAACAGGTACCCTAAGTACCATTATAGGGAGACATCCGTGGTCTTGGGTAAGATCCTCCTCAGCTGAACAGGGAGCACCTAATTAGGCTGTAGGTTGTTAGAGCTCAAACTCTTAAAAGGACTTTGCTCCCTGTCAGGTGTTCCATCTCTTTACCCATTTCACAATATGGCTAACGCTATAGACATTCCTGAGAATGCTAGACAAGCGTTAACACTACACTTAGTAGCTCATGGCTTTACATATGAAGACAGGGATGTCACATTCATAGTAGAAGCTAGTGAAGCTTACCAAACAGAAATATTCTATTCTTGAGTTACCTTTCGTAAGCAAGACCAGAGATCATTTACATTCCACACATACAGAATTGCAAACGTACCTCAACGGTACCAAGCATACCACTATCTTGAGATTCCGATTACTTATCAAGAACATCAGAACTGGTTTAATGGCACCCTACCACATGTAATACAACCCTTGAGATTAGGCCCCTTAGGTAATGATGGACCAACGTGGCCTATGTTTGCCACATACACACCACACCCAGGTATACAAAATATACAGCCCGATGACCTGCGAAACATATACCTTGAACTAGTAACACTTTACAGACGACTTGTTCAGTTTGTAGTGCGAACTTTGAACACCAAACCAGAGCGTCCAGCACCACCAGCACCTGCTGGATATCAATTGGCTACTGGGATTAATCCACAAGCAGTACATACTATCATGGATAAGGTACCCACCGTCCAAGAAAAAATACCATTCTGGACATCCCAGAAAACAAATCAGCTGGAGGCTGTTTCTCCCCATGCTGGACTACAGGAGAAACAGAATTCTCACAATGTGCTTGCCCTTCGGGATGGTTCCCTTGGTGGATGACTGTGCCACATGGGGTACAGTCTTCACTGGAATATACACTACCACACATGGTACCCCAACACTTGCCAATTTGCTGGAAGTGTTAAAACAAATGCAGAATGAGCACAGGGCTGCACCAGCCCTAGATTTGGGGATGAAATGAATGCGTAACTTTGAAGCAGTCTCCTCAATAATACTCAGTAATATCAAAGGGGAAGTGGTAGCACTGGCTACATGCCAGGGCCTCCGAGAGATTCCACATTTGGACCGGGAGAAAAAGCTACTGAAAATGATTTCCATCACCTTTACCAGTATAGTACCGGATAGTTTGGGAGCCAAGCCGAAGAAGCTCGAATTACAGAGTACCACCCCTAAGGAAGGAACTAAACAAGCACAGGAGGGGTTCTAAGAAGCGCTGGGATAAACAAAAACAAGTAGGAAGATAGATGAAATCAGAGAGCAGATTCTACACATCCGGAGAACTCCGACTGGAGATATACTTTCAGAAATAGAGAAAAAATAAAAGCTCCTGACATATATATACTGATTCACGTCCCTCTCATTCCTTTCAGGACGCACCGAATAGATGTAGCGCGATAGGGGGCATCCTGATCGACGTCCTGAATACGTGAAACAGAAGAAAGACTCACCACAGACTTCAGACAAAAAAGAAGAAAAGTACCCACAACAAAAGCCACAGTTTAAAAAGAAAAAGGTGGCAGCACTGTCATTTAAAAATGCCAGTACACTTGAGAACATTGCTAAAGAACAAGGCGTGGGCAGTGACACTGTTAGCGCAGCAGAGGTCAGGATATGTTGCCAGAGTCTGAAAGATCATCTGAATGTGACAGAAACTATCAACTTCATTGCACTTGAGACTGCGGATGGGTGCGTTCTCCCACCCAACAGGGTTTATGCTTTAAATATCCAAATTGAGGGAGACGTGTGATATTTTGGGCTGAACGTATTTGTGATATCCTGCTGGCCGAAAGGGACTGGCCACCTGAGCACATCCGTAAGCTCCCACATGGGGAAGATGTAATTTTGCCTTCTTTCTCTGATCTTGTCCCAGAAGCGGTAAAAGAAGCCTACGTTGTTAATTGTACCGCAATCATGTCGTTTGGGACAAGGATTCTCCTTGTCATGTAAAAACTATCAGGTCTACACCCCAACCTCAGCCACAATATCCTGTTAAACATAAAGCAAAAGCTCCCGTGCGGGAGATCCTCACTCTGCTCGAATACCAGGGAGTAATTGAGCCTTGTGTCTCTGCAATGAATAACCTGTTATTCACCGTTGCATAAGTAGACCATTCCTACAGAATAGTCTTAGACACTTAAACAGTCATACACGTACATATGCTATACAAAATTCACATAGCACAGAACGGGTTCTTCTGCCAGAACTTAGCACACAAATGTCGGGACCTGAGTGCATTTTCATTTGGCTCACAAAAACGCTTTTGCCGTTTGCCCCAAGGCTACAAGAACAACCCAGGGCTATTCTCAGCCCGTGTAACATCAATACTACATGATATTGATCCTGAGGCATTGTCCTACGTGGATGACATCTATTTCACAGATGACGACCTCAGCATTCATCTTGCCAGGGTCGATCGGATCGTCTTAGGATTTGCAGCCCTTGGCTACAAATTCAATTTTAGAAAAAGTAAAATAGCTTTTCTCAGTGTACTGTTCCTGGGATATGAGCTATCAAACGAGGGGAAGAGCCTGGCCCCGCACTTTCTAGAGAAATGTGCACAGCTTCACCCACCTAACACTCTCAAACTACAATCTTTACTTGGTTTCTTCAACTTTGGCAGAACTTACATTCCTGATGATGCACAACATATCAAGCCACTCTGACTTAATACGTCCTGATTTTTCCAGCAGACACTGGACAGTTGAACTCACGCATCATTAGGGAATTGCAACAGGACATGCTAAAAGCAAAACACTAGCACACATGTGACAACAAAACAAATTTGGTCATCAGAATAATTGCTGGTGCCACTGGGTTTACTTATGTCACCTTTAACGAGGGTTACACAGTGCCATAGCATACAAATCTTATATTCAAATGCAGAACAAAGTTTTGCACCCACAGAAAAGATTCTAACTGGAATTCAGATGTCTGTCATTAAGGAGAGGCCACTTACCCAAGGGAAACACATCATTGTAATTACCCCGGTGCCAGCCTTAGAGGCCATCATGAAAGCAAGCATTCCTAACGTTAAAGCATTACATCCATGCTGGATTCAGTGGGCAACCTCCCTGACTGCCACCGATGTAGACTACATCTTTGATCTAAAACTTCAGACACAAGAATTTCTCCAATACGAACAGGAGTACCCCGCTACTCTAGATATCTTTTCTGTTGACAGATACCATACTGGCATTTACACTGATGGTTCAGTTCAACCAGCTGTAGGTACGAAACATCAATAATCAGCCGCTTGCGAAGCCATGAGTGGAGTGATGGAGGATGGAGTTTTCCACCCTCACAATACCTACAAGCAGACACTAGGGGACTGCACAGCTCCACTGGCTGAACTCAAATTCCTAATTCTAGCTCTAGAACACACAAAGCCAGGATTGCGGACTTTAATTGTCTGTGACTCATACTACTGTGTCCAGTCCTACAATGATTACCTCAATCATTGGCAGCTGAACGGGTTTAGAAGACTCCAAAGGGAACACCATAAAACACAAAACATTATGGGGGAGGGTGGCTGATCTCAAGGATAAGCTACTTTGTGTCCATGTAATACATACATTGGGCCGCCAACGTGTAGGAATACACATTTCTTTGGCTGATGAAGCAGCCAAATCTGCAGTAGATACGGCTTCTGTGGCTGCAGTGACTCGTTCATAGACGAGACTAGATAATTAAATTATGACTGTCATGAAAGCTTCGGTTGAAGACAAGTCTCTCTCAAAAGCATACCCTACAAAATATTCTTACCACATCAGTGTGCAGAATGTTGCCTACGCAACACTTCCTGGAGTTGGAGAGCTGGTGATCCCCAACCAAGACCAGAGATTAGATCCAGTAAAAGCAGCGCATGAGGGCATCGCTTCTGCTCATGCTGGTATCTCAGCCACAGTAACACTCCTACAGAAATGCTTCTGGTGGCCAGGTCTATACGAACATACAAAACAATACATCCTTTGTTTTGACATTTGCCATCAAATAAAGGGCTCCGACACCATATGCCCACCGCAGAATCCCTCTTAGTGTCCAGCAGGCCACTACAATGTGTGTACCTGTACCAGTGTGGTCCACTCCAACCGGATGGTGCATACAAAGACATTTAGACATCGCTTTAGATTCTTGTCCTAGATTCCTGTTGGTATGGCCTCAGCGGTCGGCTGACACTCGAACTGTTCTAAAAGAACGTGCTGATTTGTATCGGTCCATATGCGGTTGCAGCATTCCATTTGGATGCATTTGTCTCTAAGAAATTCAGGGGCACCATGGGGACGATGGGTGTTGAACTCAATTAGTCCTCACCATACCATCCCGAGGGAAATTCGGTCATGGAGAGGTGGAACTGTGATCTAAAGCAGTCCTTAACAGCTAGAGTATTAGGTTCTGGTCGCAGCTGGCTTCATCTATATAGGGTCCAGAGAGCACTGAATAATCTGCCAAGGCGGTCCTTGAGGGGTACGCATTCCCTATGAGGTTCTCTTTGGGATACCTATGTATGTCCAAGATCTTGATGGCCCTGGTTTGGTGGCAGCAGACACAGCTTTTGACATAAATGAACGTCTCACTGTTTTACAGGAGCTTCAGCAATTTTGTGAAGATAAATCATCTGCCAGTGTTGCACCTTAGGAATAAGGGATTTACTAACAACATCCACTGACTGGATTCGTAAAGTCGGGGATCTGGTTCATGAGAAGATCGCTGTGAAGAATGAATTCGGTCCATCCTACAGAGCACCGTCCTGGGAGTACAAGGTACTAGAACTGTCATCTTACCACCACTGCTTGGTTCCAGAGCAAACAGATTCATTTCCATTGATGATGTCAAAGTTCATCATGTGGCCGATCCTGCACAATAGTTCCGGTCCCTTCTCACTACCCAACAGGATATACCTCTTCAAAGCAGAAATAACACTAATTCTGGCTACATAAGCATGTCCAACAATGCTACAAATACCTCCCCGACTGCGGGGAGGGCGGAAAATGACCTCTTGCTGATTCCAGTTACCACTTCAACGACAGCAACTGTCCAAGATTTTGCTGTTTTCTACAACAACACTAAACAGACTGACGACACCGTCTACTATGAGCCTCAACGCGAAGTGGATCCATCCACCGGTGATGCACCTGCTCCTGCATTTGCAGAGACTGCCTCTGGTTATTTCATTGACATTGATTACTTTTCTTCAGACTCATCCACTCCAGTAATTGAATTTGTTTCAAAGACATGTTGTAGTAAGTTGGCTCTGTATATACTATCTCAAAGTGAGAGATAGTGTGCACAGTCCAAGGGTTTTCCTTAGAGGTTAGATAGTGGTAAAATTAGATACTACTAATGCTCTATTTTGTGGTAGTGTGGTCGAGCAGTAGGCTTATCAGAGGGTAGTGTTAAAGCATTTGTTGTACATACACAGGCAATAAATGAGGAACACATACTCAAAGGCTTAACTCCAGGCCAATAGTTTTTATGTAGAAAAATATATTTTCTTAATTTATTTTAGAACCACAAGATTCAGGATTTGAAGTAAATACATAAAATGCAAGGTACTACACATAGGTAAGTAAGGAACTTTGAATTAGAGCAGTAACATACACAGTATAGGTTAAAATGGCAATAAGCTATTTTAAAAGTGGACACAGTGCAAAAATCTGCTGTTCCTGGGGAAGGTAAGTATTGGTTAGTTTCTCAGGTAGGTGAAACACTTACAAGTTCAGTTTCCTGGGCATAGGCAGCTCACTGTTGGGGGTACAAGGCAACCCTAAAGTCACCACACCAGCAACACAGGGCCAGTCAGGTGCAGAGGTCAAACGAGGGCCCAAAACACATAGGCGCCTATAGAGAACAGGGGTGCCCCAGTTCCAGTCTGCCAACAGGTAAGTACCTGTGTCTTCGGAGGGCAGACCAGGGAGGTTTTGTAGAGCCCTGGGGGACACACAAGTAGGCACACAAAACACACCCTCAGCGGCACAGGGGCAGCCGAGTGCAGTGTGCTTAGCAGGTGTCGGGTTTTCAATAGAAGTCAATGGAGGGACCCGTGGGTCACTCTAGCGGTGCAGGCAGGGCACAGGGGGGCTTCTCAGGCCAGCCACCGACTGGGCTAGGCAGAGGGTCGTCTGATGGGCACTCCTGCACTGGAGTTCGGTTCCTTTTGGTCCTGGGGGCTGTGGATGCAGTGATTGGTCCAGGCACCAGGTTCTTTGTTCCAGGCAGTCACGGTCAGAGGGAGCCTCTGGATCCTCTCTGCAGGCATCGTAGTAGGGATGCAGGTGGGTCGTCTCAGGTTACTCACATAGTTGAAGTCGCATGGGAGTCCTCTCTGCAGTGTTGGTTCTATGGAGCTCGAGCCGGGGGCGTCGAGTGCAGTGTGTGAAGTCTCACGCTTCCGGCGGAAAGAGTGAGTTATTTGAAAGGTGCTAAAAAGTTGCAAAGTTGTTGCTGTTTTTGAGCAGTGCTGCTGTTCTCAGGAGTTTCTTGGTCCTTCGGGTTCAGGGCAGTCCTCTGAGGCCCTATCGGATGCGTAGCTCTGCAGGTTCTTGGAGTCTGGAGACAGGGCGGTAGGGCTGAAGCCAAAGCAGTTGTCATCTCCGTCTTCTCAACAGGCTTTCAGGTCAGCAGTCCTTCTTTGTGTAGGTTGCAGGAATCTGATTTCTTGGGTTCTGGGTCGCCCCTAAATACTAGATTTAGGGGTGTGTTTAGGTCAGGAGGGCAGTAGCCAATGGCTACTGTCCTGGAGGGTGGCTACACCCTCTTTGTGCCTCCTCCCTCAGCGGAGGGGGGCACATCCCTAATCCTATTGGGGGAATCCTCCAATCTCAAGATGGAGGATTTCTAAAGACAGGGGTCACCTCAGTTCAGGGCACCTTAGGGGCAGTCCTGACTGGTGGGTGACTCCTTGTTTTTCTCATTATCTCCTCCAGCCTTGCCGCCAAAAGTGGGGGCAGTTGCCAGAGGGGCGGGCATCTCCACTAGCTGAGATACCCTGGGGTGCTGTAACAAAAGGCATGAGCCTTTGAGGCTCACCACCAGGTGTTACAGTTCCTGCAGGGGGAGGTGAGAAGCACCTCCACCCAGTACAGGCTTTGTTCCTGGCCACAGAGTGACAAAGGCACTCGCCCCATGTGGCCAGAAACACGTCTGATTGTGGCAGGCTGGCAGAGACTGGTCAGCCTAGCACTAGGAGTTGGACTGGTATTCAGGGGGTATCTCTAAGATGCCCTCTGGGTGCATTTTACAATAAATTCTACACTGGCATCAATGTGCATTTATTGTGCTGAGAAGTTTAATACCAAACTTCCCAGATTTCAGTGTAGCCATTATGGAACTGTGGAGTTTGTATTTGACAAACTCCCAGACCATATACTATTCATGGTTACCCTGCACTTACAATGTCTAAGGTTTTGCTTAGACACTGTAGGGGCATAGCGCTCATGCACCTATGCCCTCTCCTGTGGTATAGTGCACCCTGCCTTAGGGCTGTAAGGCCTGCTGGAGGGGTGACCTACCTATGCCACAGGAAGTGTGAGGTGGGCATGGCACTCTGAGGGGAGTGCCATGTCGACTTAGTCATTTTCTCCCCACCAGCACACACAAGCTGTGAGGCAGTGTGCATGTGCTGAGTGAGGGGTCCCCAGTGTGGTTTAAGACATGCTGCAGCCCTTACAGACCTTCCCTGGCATAAGGGCCCTTGGTACCAGGGGTACCATTTACAAGGGACTTATCTGGGTGCCAGGGCTGTGCCAATTGTGGGAACAAAGGTACAGTTTAGGGAAAGAACACTGGTGCTGGGGCCTGGTTAGCAGGGTCCCAGCACACTTTTAATCATAACTGGCATCAGCAAAAAGTCAGGGGGTAACCATGCCAAGGAGGCATTTTCTTGCACATGTAAGCTGTACCTATGGCTTAAAAATATTTAATTCACCCATGGAACTATTTATGGTTCTGCTTGACATTTTTTTGCATTGTTTCTATGGATTGGTTTTGTGACTGTTTTCTTTTTGCTCATAAATGGTCATTACCTTCCTGAACTCTCATTTGTTGCACCTGTGGATGAGGTCTTAACTCCATCTCATTCATCACATAAGGTCCGAAGGGACTTGTCCCTTGTGAACATTTCAGCTGTACCAATTCTTGTTGCGATTGTGTGGTACAAAGTTCCATTTGATATATACGGGTCTACTGAGGTCATTCAAATTTCATATGCCTTCAGAATTTCTATGACTGATTCAATTGCACCTGGTGTTGTATCTGATGATTGGGATGTCCAGACGGTTGATTTTCTGTTAACTAACTGAAATGAAGGACTATTCAGTGTTTGAAAGTGATAATGTAGATAGACATAAAATGAATTATGGGGAAATGTTCTGTTATAATAACTGGGGACATTACTACCTGCACCGTGCCACCAGACACAGACCAGTACTTAACTACACACAAATTTACTTATTTTTCTGGGCGTGACACAAGACATCCAGAATCATATTATTTAAATTACCTCCTTCACGAATTAGGAAAATGTTGCTAACTGATACAAAGCTGATTTATTCAGATTCCTTTGTTTCCCGGCTTGCAGTTGAAGGTTACGAATACTGGAGGAACACTGTTGATTTAAAGAGTATATGGGGAACACAAGATTGGCAAATACAGGGTTATTTAGAGCATGTCTGATTCCTGTGCAAATTATCTTTTTAAATAACACAATTCAACGGACATCCTGTCTGGGTTAGCAAAAATAAAAGAAATGAACACACCCAGTAACCCCACACCGGCAAAGTTTAATGATTGGCAGTTCTTCCTGAATGTCAGAGGAAGAGCTAGATGGAAAGGTTCAGGCTCGTACCTATAACTCTTCACTTTCCAGTCCCGGCGGGTGGTTGATTCAGCCGATAGACACCAATGGATGTCAGCACGTTTTTTAAATTCCCCAGTGAGTTTCAAGATTAGCCGGCCAGACCATCGCTTTGTCTCGGGTCAACACACGGGTATTGTAACAACATACAGTGGGGGTTAACTGTGCCAACAATGGATACAGACTAACATGTTAGCCACAGTTAAGGAACATCTTAACACTCTTTCTGAGGATATAGACTCGCAGGACTTTTTGCTAGGTCCTAGGAAGCCACGCTCTAAAAGATTCATCTATGCTATGTATAATGAGATCTGGAAGCTTTCTCAGATAGAAGCTGCTGTGCATTTAAGGCAGATAGACAAGGAAAACTTAGAAAAGGCTTTAGCTGTTGTCGATAATGGCATGAACACTCTGTCCAACAGGATTTATCCCCTAACAAACCGTGTCGTCTGCGATTGATGATATTCAGACAGACATGTCCCTTTTATATCATGGACAAAGTCAGCTGCATTCTATCATGCAGTTAGGTTGGACATTACAGACTTTGAAAAATGGCCGAATTCCATGAAAGTATATTAATGGTAGTGAATGGATTACCGCCTTTAATTTATCCAGGGAACAACAGACAGTGGCTAAAAGGGAAGCGAGTTTCACCATGCTTCACATAGAGAAGTTAGAAATGTTGCCTTTCACATTTTCAGAAAGTCCTTCAACAATATGGCTCCTACATGGCATCATTAATCTGCCCACTTCCACTTTTAGTTTTTCGAAATGCCTGAAACATCTTGCTGTGGGCAGGTACGAACGACTAGGCAATAGCTATATTAAAGAAGAGTGGGAGTTGCCTTTTGAATACAAATGTCTGAAGGGCGAATCAAAGGTCTTTCCCAGCAGAAGTGAATGCAAGACCACTATTAGTCATTCAATGTTCTGCAAGTAGGTGTCCCTTCACGGCCTTTACAATGTGGGGGTCACTAATCTGGCCTGTTTTCCGATGGGTACTCCCATCCCTTTGATTCAACCAGCATTTCATGTACTTTCGAACTGAAGTTATGTGGTGCTGAGCGACCAAAGCTTTTGTGGTATGCAACCAGGCATTGTATACGCAATTTTAGTCTCTAAGGTCGTTACGTGTTGTGGACAAGTTTTATTTCCCCCTCCACCACCCCCCACGAGAGATAAAAGTATCAGAAATGTGGCCTCACATTCCATCAGCCATCCATTCACTCTTTTCCAGTGTGTTTGGTGTCTTTTTCCTATAACTTTGGCATTGATTGGCGGAATACAGCTGCTATTTCTTCTGATTCGCAGTGGCTGTGTCTTTCCAGGTATGCAAAGCTATGGAGCCACTGCCACCAGCTCAACTGTGCCGTGACCTCATGGTTCAGGTCTTTAATGCTTTATTGCCGGAGGCATTGGAGCGTGATTGGTCATTGTTATTCCGTCCACTCCTATGGTGCGTGCAACCAGTCTGTTGCTGCGTATGGTGCCTCTTCGAGCACTTGCCTACAGTGTGTCTTGCTGTTACGCCAGTGCCGGTGGACCACGCACTGCTGATGTCCCTGATGAGGGTTCATTCACAGTTGTGTCCCAAGGGGCTAAGGCTGATTCGCAAGGCCACCCTTGGTGACGATATGGCTCTTTTTGGCACTGTGGAAAGTGCCACTCCTGCAGGTGGACCTGCACAAGAGACTACTACACACTACTGCTCTGTGGATCCATCTGCCCTTCCTGTGATCGATCTAACATTGAACGATGTGGCCTCTTTCCTGAGGTCCTTTCCATTCGATGGCTTCGAAGATGCTCTTCAAGATCATGACTACTGTTAGAAAGATTTGATGATTGGCTTATACCAAAACCAAAGTTTACATTTATTGCTCTTAATTTGGCCTGCTGTGCTTGTCATTATCAACATTATATCTCTTTGTATGTTTTTAGTTATTGATTTTTAACACGTTTTTAAATGTGATTTTTTTTTAAAGATCTTTTTTATGCTTTTAGTTCAGAGCACTTTTTAGTGTTAAGTTCATTCACCTTTGGTGGCGTCAAGTTATGATGACATACTTGTTATGGCAATGGGTAGGGTGTGATGAATCTCACACCCTTCCCAGCCCAGAGAAGGGTGCTTTGTTGACTTTCTTTTTCTCTCCACCAGCACACACAAGCTGCACTGACAGTGTGCATGTGTTTGGTGAGAGGTCCCCTAGGGTGGCATAATGCATGCTGCAGCCCTTGGGGAGCTTCCTGGGCCACAGAACCCTTGGTACCATGGGTACCTTTTACAAGGGACTTAGCTGTGTGCCGTGGTGTGCCAATTGTGGAAACAATGGTACTGTTTTGGTAAAGACCACTGGTACTGGGGCCTAGTAAGCAGGATCCCAGCACACTCTGTCAAGACAGCTTAAATATCAGGCAAAACGTGGTGGGGTAACCAGGCCAAAAATGGCACCTTCCTACATGGCTGCACTACCTGGGCACCCGTGGGTGGTATGGACTCTGTCCCCTTTTTCCTTAGGTCCTTTTCTTCCGGAATCCATGCCTGGGTTCCACCAACCTGGTTCACGGGTCATGACAGCAGCTTGACAACTGACACAACTTCACCCCTGTGCACCTGGGCTCTCTGGTGTGGGTATTCTGCTTCTCTGGGTATCCACAGTGGGGCACTCTTAAACCTCCCTTGTCCCATCGTGTTTACTCGGGGTGCTTTGGGAAGGGTCCTGCAACTCAAAAACTCCAACTGCAACTTCCCCACATTATACTATGGACATTTTCCTGGGGTTACTCTGGGCTTTTACTGGCTGCTAAAAGCCCAGACCTTCAACATTCCAATATTTTTTGTTCACATCAACAGCTGTGAACAAAGGCCTCATACCTCAGGCTCCGCCAGGACTTTGTTTTATGTATTAGAACATTCTGCCCTCTAGTGGCAGAATGTTCTAATAGCCTTATAGCCTTTTATAGCTGGGCTGCACCAGCAATTAAAGTCCTGCTTCCTTGTTAAAGCTGGAGCAGGCCTTTAATGGCCGGTATATCCCATTACATCGGGCTCTAAGGCTACAACATTATTTTACTAAGACTGGTGTGGTTCTTTCCTGTGTGTACATCACTGACTGACCTATGCGGTATCTGCAACTGCTTTATACCCGCCTGGATAAGCCTTAGGTGCTCGCCACAGGTACTGAAGATCTAGAACCCCTTACACTATCACTGAGGGTTGCCTGAACTCAATACAGGGTGCATCACCTATAGGTGTACACCAAATACTGATCAAGCCCTCTACACTTACTATCTCTAGCTACCTTTCTCTGCCTTAACTCTAATACCATACTAATCTCTTACCCCCTCTCCTACTTTTTCCTACTTCTATATCTTTGTATTTTTCTACCTTATCTGTCTCTCATTACCTTGTGTCTCTCTCTCCTTCCCCTCTATCTCTACCCTATCTCTAGCTCTTCTCTGTCTCTATCTCACTTCTCCCTCTCTCCCTCTCTCACTACTCTTTACATCTCTGCTCTTGTCCTGCCCCCTCCCATTTCTCTTTTTCGGTAGAGCTGGAAATCACTGCCTAGCCAGAGATGTTTACATAGAGAAAGACAAGCGTAGGGAGGAGGAGGAGAGAATTAAGGAGAAAATGGTCAGATTCACCCTGTAAGTCGCTGGCTCTCTATATGGTGTACTAAAAAGAAGTACACCGTACAGAGAAGTCCGGTGGATCCCCAGTTGGTTGACAGAGGTAAAGTAGATAACGCTAACACTCTCTTTGGTGGTAGTGTGGGTGAGCAGTTCGGCTTATCAGAGGGTACTGCAAAGCATTTGTTGTACTCACAGAGGCAACGAGAAACACACTTAAAGAATACATTCAAGACCGATTTAGAAAATTAATACTTCTTTTTATACATGTTTTGAAACTAAGAAATTTGTAAAAGAGTAAATACTACTTTTGTTATTATTTCTTACAGGTAAGTAAAGAGTTCAAACCTGTGCGCATTTACACACGATTCAAACCTATGGCAGGAAAAGCCAACAATGCTTGAAGGTAAGTACAGTTGGTTTCAGGAGTTCTTCTTCTGGGATTAGAGATGCAGGGGCCCAAGGTCCGAAGTACCCCCAGCAGTTCGTCTGGAGCTCCCCAAATTCCAGCGGGAGCAGGGTGCTGGTGAAGTTGTATCTGGGAGCGCTACGGAGGGGGGGGGGGCACCTGGAAACAGGCTGCAGAGGGGGACAAGTCTGAGAGCTCCCAAATTGAGGCTTAGATCGCAAGGGGTCTTAAAGCAAGGTAGCACAGCAGTTTTTTCAGGATTTGGGCCGGGTGGCTTGGATGCAGAGTGCCAAGGGCGCCTGGGCTCTGCGCACAAAGATGCTCCTCGCAGTTAGACTGCTGGGTGACTCACAAAGTGGGCCTCAGAGGTGCTGGCGTCCCTTGACGGTGGCTGTGTCCTGGTGCAGTGGGAATCCAGAATGGACTCTCACTGTTAGTGCTTGGTTCAGGGCATCCGGTACCCAGGGGATTGGTGCGCCACAGTCCCCAGTTGGTCCTGGTGTCATCACACTCAGTGGGGAGACAGTCCTGGTCCTCCAGAGCATGGGAACCTCCTCCTGGTTGTCTGCAGCATTGGTCAGGGTTTGGGAGCTGCAAGGCGGTGGACCAGACTCTGTTTTTCAGTGCCCGCGGACTGCAGTGAAGTATGTATGTATGTATTGAGTATTTGTAAAGCGCATTCCAACCTGTGGGCATCGAAGCGCTGACTGAGGTGGGGCAGAATCCAAGTACCAAGGGACTCCCCAGTTATTGCGGGAAGAGCCACGTTTTAACTAATCTCCTAAATCTTAAATGGTTATGTTCTTGCCTAAGATTCAACGGGAGTGAATTCCAGATTTTGGCGGCCGCAATGGTAAACGCTTTATCTCCCCATTTCGCCTTCTTAGTACGGAAGGTTTGAATTCGATAGGCAGAAGCAGACCGCAACGGCCTATTAGGCCTATAGAATTGAAGCTTGGAGGTCAAAACGTTGGGCCCAATCCCATGGACAGCTTTATGAGTGATGCAGAGTGCCTTGAAAGAAAGCCGCTGGGCTACCGGAAGCCAATGAAGGCTTCTGAGGGAGCTCTTAGCAGAAGCCCCACGAGGTAACTTCAATACAAGCCTAGCCGCGGTGTTCTGCATCACCTGTAGCTTGTTGAGGGATGCTTTATCCAGGTTAAGCAGCAGCGCATTTCCATAGTCCAATCTAGAAATGACTAGAGCCAGAGTAGCGGCAATTTTACAGGAGGGTGGAATAAAAGGGAAAACTTTCTTTAATTTCTTCAGCATCCACATACAGGACTTAACTATCAGATTAACCTGCGGTTTAAATGACAGTTGGTCATCAAACAATAACCCTAAGTTTTTCGAGGTGGATCCTGGCTCCGGGAGGGTGCCGCATTCTTTCGGCCACCACATGGAAGACCAGAGATCCCTTTTCACCCCGAAACACAGGATTTCCGTTTTTTCACAATTGAGTTTTAGCCAATTGGCTCTCATCCAATTGTTTACTGCTATCATACAAGCATTAAAGCGGATAGCCACTTTCTCCAAATCATTATCGATAGGGATGATGATCTGAGTGTCATCAGCATACAAGGTGGGAATGAAGCCGAAAGTACAAATTAATTCTGCCAGCGGTGCCACGTACACATTAAACAGCGTAGGGCTGAGTGACGAGCCCTGAGGGACCCCACACGGCAGCCGATAGGCTGGGGATCTAAAATCACCACTACTAACCGTAGCCCACCTGTCGGACAGAAAGGATTCAATCAGCTTGAGAGCTTGATCTCTTACACCAGCCTGGTGCAGACGATCTAATAGAATATGGGGGGCGATGGTATCAAATGCTGCAGACAAATCTAGCAAAACCAAAAAGACCCCTTGGCCCTCATCAACCAATCTGCGTATGGTGTCGGAAGATGCAATGAGAGCCGATTCCGTGCTATGCAATTTCCGAAAACCATGTTGCGCACTGTCTAAGCCCTTAGTGGCTGACAGGAAATCAACTAATCCTTTATTGAGATGTTTTTCTAAAATTTTAGCCGCAAAGGGAAGAAGGGCTATAGGGCGTAGATTAGTCAAATCGTCAGGTTTACCAGTTTCCTTCTTTTTTAAAGGAAGGATCGTAGTTTCTTTCCATGCCTTGGGGTACACACCTGTTGTAAGAACTTCCTGAAAAATAGGGGTCAACATAGGTACCACTAAGTCGGGTACAAGTCGCAGGATAGCAGGAGGACAAGGATCCATAGGGGAGCCAGATTTGCATTCAAGTAAAAGCTTGTGCATGTCCTCTTTAGATGGCAATTTAAACCTAGATAATAAATGTGGCTCATCCAGCGACCCATGGGGTGTCAATCCCTGGCATGGGGGCACAATTGACCGTAAGGATAGGTTAACATATTCATCGTCCGACTCAAAACTAGAGTAGATGTTATGAATTTTACGTTCGAAAAAATTGGCCACTTTGTTGCAAAAGTCTTGGGAATTTTCACCTTTAGAAGTATCTAGGGGGGTGGTGAGGGCATTGATGGTTTTAAATAGTTCCTTAGAGGAATTGGCCGCCTCGCTAATTTTAAGTGTGAAATAATCCGATTTAGCTGTCAAACAAGCTTCTTTGTAAATTTTTAGAGCTGATTTAAGTTTCGTTCTCTCCTCATCCCGAGGGTTAAGTTTCCAGCAGCGCTCTTTCTGCCGGTATTTTCTTTGTAATATTTTAAGCTCTTTAGAGAACCAAGGTTGATTAAGTTTTTTTGTAGCGCGAGGAGCCACAGCCCTCGCCGGTGCTAGCGAGTCCATTGCCTGAATGATGCCCTGATTAAATCTAGCAAGAGGGGGTAGAGTGGATACCTTAGAGTCATTCCAATTGTGCCTTAATGCGATAGCTAAAGGTTCTGATTTAATATTTTTCCATGGTCTCAACCATTTGTTCTGGGGAGTAGATATCGACGGCTGCTGCCTGACCAAAAATTTAAATGTCAGGAGAAAGTGATCCGTCCATTCTAATGGGGATGTTAGGAGATTAATTTCAACCTCGGAGTGGGCAAAAATCACATCTAGGGTATGGCCGGCTCTATGAGTGGCCATCCCATTCTTTGGGACCCAATCCAGGACCGCCATCAAATTAAGAAATTCCACCACCCGCGGATCCGTCATATTATCAAAATGAATATTAAAGTCCCCTAGAATGATGGCTGTAGAGGCCATCATTAACGGTTCCAATAAGGAAGTCCAAATTGAAAGAAACTTGGAAGTGGGGCCGGGGGGTCGATAGATTAACAAGCCTTCAAAAATAAGAGATTTGCCTAAAGAAAGTTTGAATGCCATGATTTCACAGACCTCCGGCATATGACTAGCATTATTCCAGGTGCAAGTGAGCTCAGATCTACATATTATAGCCAAGCCTCCTCCTCTGCCTGTATTCCTATCCACTCTATAGAAGGAAAAGCCCATGGGGGCCGCCGCAATAAAATCGGGATCAGAGTCTGGCCTTGCCCAGGTTTCTGTCAGGAAAAGGCAGTCAATATTCAGGGAGGAAATTAGTTCATTAATTTCAAATTTATGTTTGGGGAGGGATCTAACATTAATAAGGGCAAAAGAGCCCGTCGATTTAAAGTCCCTAGTACATTTGCCTGAGGCGTGTACTATGTTGTTGCCTCCTCCTCCCCACACTCCCTGAGTAGTCTGCCTTCCTGCCACAGAAGAAGTTAATGCACTCCAATTACACTGTGCGCATTTCCAGGTATGAGCAACATCCATAGTGAGTGTGTTCATACATCGGGGGCCTGCCAAATTCTTAAGTTCCGTAATAGTATACCTGTACTTAGAAGTGCAAGACATAAGGTCCCTGGCCCTCAGGCCCGTACCGGCGCGGACGGGCGCAGACGGGCTTGCCTTTGGCGCGCCAGCGGCGCGCCAGCGGCGCGGCCGCGTTTCAGCCCTCATTTTATCCCCCTAGAAGAGGCAGAACAACTATACCGCACGCCGCGGTTTCTGCCGACCTGCAGACCGGAAGTGGGTTCTAGTCAGCCCAACTTCCTGCCCCCAAGAATCCTAAATAGTAAAAACCGCCGGAAAGAGTAATAAGCCTCCTCCCGACCGCCCTACAGAAAAACTGTCCCCCAAAATGGTGAAAGAAGCACCTTAAGAATAAAATAATCAAGCGAAGTAGTTCCTCTAATCCAAGGGAGGCTGGTGGCGATTTGCGAGAAGTCGGCAGGCTACCCAAGGCTTTGGTAGTTCTCCAGTTAGCAGGGTTGCAGCACACTCAGTCAAGTTAGTATTAAATATCAGGCAAAAAGTGGGGGTGTACTTCAAACAAGGGGCCAGTTTCCTACAAGGTGGTCCTCTGCATTAAAATGTGCTACACACTGGCTAAGAAGCAACCCCCGGAGCGCTCATTCTATCTCAGAAACTTCTAGCTGCAGATTCCTTACCTTCGAATTCCCTAGCATCAGCTTAGAATCTGGAATTTTTTGTTGAGCAGTACTCTGCACACGCCGTCGGGTGCCGTCATTTGGCTCTGTGTGACGTCAGTGTCGTTGGAGCTGTCTGTGACATCACGGTCACCTATAAAGGCACCACCCCGGCGCACGTACAGCAGTTCTTTTCCTTCTGCGCTAGGTAAGCGCAGGTCCGGGATCAAGCTACCCTCTGCCTTTTTTGGCAGGCCTTTTTGTCAAAGTTTTTTCGAAGTCTGTGCGAGGTGTCATCGAGGAAGACTGGGTTCACGCCCTGTGGTGCATGCAACCAGGTCCAAAGGCATGGGTACTTTGCCCCTTCAGTCCTGCAGGACTTCTAAGTATGATCTTGGTTAGCAGATCCGGCTGGGCCACGCGCTTAGGAGACACATCGCGGAAAGAGAACTCCTGCCTGAATCTTCCCCGTTAGAGGACAGGGTATTTGCAGAGCCCATACTTGAAAAAAAAGGTTTCAGTAATTTACAAGAAATTGGTCAATAATTCACCTGACCTGTTGGGGGAGGTTGAAAGAGATGTGGTCAACAGATCTAGGTAACCTGAACGTCGTGGAATGGGAGGAGGCACTACGGGAGCCCCAGGAGATTGCTATATGAGCTTGCTTCTGATTGGTGCAACTTCAGATACTACATCGATCATACTATTCCTTTATCCTTCTATACAAAATTGGGAGAGTGAACTCACTGCTGTGCCTGAGGGGCTGTGCTGAAGAAGGCACATTCTTCCACATACTATGGGAATGGCCCCCGGTGCAGGAGTACTGGTCCAAACTAACTTGGGTGATGTCCCAGGTCGTGGTGTTAGAGATCCCTATGGAAGTGAGGGTTTTGCTGCTGGGCGTTCAGGGGGAGGTCCCGTGGCCAAAGTATCTGGGAATCTGGCTGAAACTAGCCATTGGAATTGCAAAGCAAAATATAGCAAAAGCATGGGTCCAGCAGGAGGCACCTAGATTGACTGACTGGGAAAGGGCTGTACATTGGTGCCAGGGGGCGTGGAGGGTGATTTACAAGGGTAGGGGATGCCCTAAAAAGTGGGAAAAGGGTTAGGGGCATGGATGGTTATCAGAGGCTAGGATGTGTAAAGCACATAGGGGGAGCATTAGAGAGAGAATGGGAGTGCGTGTGATGGGGGTCGGTTATTTCCAGGGTTTGAAGGAATATTGTTTTGGCCGTACAAGTGCCAAAGTTGCCGGTGGGTAAGATGATAAATCTACAATTTGTGCTACTGTCTTGTGACATTGTAATGAATGCTGTCTACTGCATTGCCATGATTTTGTACCCTTTCTGTTTAATAAAAATAAGGTTTTTTTTTATAAAAAGGAAAAATGCACCTGCCACATTTTAGAGATGTGGAATCAAGTTCTGGTAGGCCTGGAAGACTTTAGTGCACAATATCTAGATGATATTGCTGTCTTTAGTTCCACCTGGCAGGATCACCTGGTCCACCTTACTTGAGGCCTTGAAAAGGCATGCCTCTCTATCAAGGCCAGTAAGTCCCAGATAGGACGGAGCAAAGTTGTTTACTTGAGCCATCTGGTAGCTGTAGACCCAGTTCAACCTTAACAGAGCAAAATCCAAACCATTGTGATTTAGTTTGCTAAACTATTCAGACACAAGTCAGAGCTTTTCTGGTCCCTACTGGGTATTACAGGATATTTGTAAATCGTTATGGGTCCATTCTGACATCCCTGAATGGTCTCACCTCTAAGAAAATGTCTAAAAGGTAAACTGGACAGATAGCTGTCAAGAGGCCTTTGATGCCCTGAAAAAGGCCAGGTGATCAGCTCCAATTCTTAAAAGTCCTGCCTACTCAAAACAATTCAGTGTTCAGACAGATGCTTCAGGAATAGGATTAGTACTATCCCAACTTAATGAAGAGTGCCAGGATCAACCTGTTGCATTTATTAGCAGAAGGTTGATCCCCAGAGAGAAAAGTTGGTCAGCTATGGAGAGGGAAGCCTTTGCTGTGGTCTGGGCCCTGAAGAAATTGAGGACATACCTGTTTGGCACTCACTTCATTGTTCGGACAGACCACGAGACCCTCTTATGGCTCAAACAGATGAAGGGTGAAAAACCAAAACATTTGAGGTGGTCCTTTACCTACAGGGGATGGACTTTTCCGTGGAACATAGATCTGGGAGTAACGATGCCAACACAGATGGACTTTCCAGATATTTGCACTTAGAAAATGAAGACTCACCTGCATAAGGCTAGTCTTATCCTTTTTTGTTTTGAAGGGGGTTTTGTAGGAAAGTAGCATCTTTCACGCATAGTTACCCCACTTTTTGCCCAGTGGCAGTGTGTTTAGACTGTAGTATACTGGGATACTGCTAACCAGGACCCCAGTGTCAGTGTTCTCTCCTCTAAATTTGGTTGTATGGTACCATTTACACCCTATAATTGGCATACTGGTGCACCCATGTAAGTTGCTAGTATATGGTGCTTAGGTACCCAGGGCATTGGTACACCAGGGTTCTCCCATGGGCTGCAGCATGTATTATTCGACCATGAAAGCCCATGCAATTGTGTCTGCATGCCTGCCTTTGCAGCCTGCATGCACCTTTCACCTTAGATATAAGGCTTGTCTTATATTGCGGTCACTGCATTTGGACACTGTAAGTGACCTCTGTGATAGACCCTTCTGCCCAGGGTCCTTAGTGTGAGGGTACTCCTGCATGATGCCATGCCCTGGGCTTTGTAAGTGCGGGGAAGATATTTTAAGGTATATAGTGGGAACTGGTCAACACGAGTAGTCCAACTACATAATGGCTTCACCAAACCTAGGCATGTTTAGTATCATGCAACTTCACTGATTCCAGTGTCAGTTGCATGATACCATGTACTCTGGGGATTCCTTAGAGAATCCCCCAGATCTGCCTGTACAGCCTTACAGGATCTGCATGCCAGCCTGCGGTGCTGTCAACCGAAGACACCGTTCTACCCTCCTGCTGATGAGCCTAATCCGAGGAGTGTGGAAGGCAGAACAAAGGATTTCCTCTAGGGAAGAGGTGTGACCACTTCTCCCTTGGAAATTAGTGTCTCTGGGCTGGGTTGGGGTGGCCTCTCAGCATCACCAGACTCCTTTGAAGGGCACATTTGCTGCCTTCCTTGCATAAACCAGTTTGCACCAGTGCAGGAACCCCTGATTCCTGCTCTTGTGCGAAACCACACTAAGGACAGGGGATTCACCACCCCCTTGTCCAGCTCCTCACCTAGGGAGGTGCAAAATAAGATGTGCAGAGGCCCCTGGGAGCATCTGACTGGCTAGGCCAGGTAGGTGATGGCCCTGACACCCTCTGATAGGTGGGTCAACGCAGAGTGTCCAACCCCCTTATTACTTAAGGGCTCCCCTGAAGGTGGGTTCCTAGATTTGTCAAGGAAAACTCTGCAAGACTCTTCTGCAGCCTGGCCTCCGGAACCACTGCCGGTCTACCTTAGGGACTGAAACAAGACTGTATCCAGTTAGGAGGTCTCCCACTGCAACATTTTTTCTCCAGCCCCATCAAGAGTTCTGCAACATCCATTGCTGTGCATCCTCCAAGGTCACATGAACTCTGTTTGCAACAGGAAACAGGAAGGAATCTCCCTTGGAGTGAAGGAGTCACTCCCTTGCATCCGCAGGCACCACTACGACAACGTCCGGCTGGTGGGTCCTGCTGTCCCACGGACATCAAGAAGGCTCTGCAGCACAGGTGGTGGTTCTGTGGTCCCTTCCAGGTCCAACTTGTCTTCTATCAAAATTGGGAGATGGTGTGCCTTTGTTGTGGCCACTGGGATGGACCCCGGTGCACCCTGTCTGTTGCTGTTACCAAGAGTTGTTGACCCTTCCTCCAGGAGGTCTTTGAGCCCCAAGAATCCCCAGCCTCCAGCACACTGCAACACCAAGAACAGTGTCAACCCTGCAGCTCCTGTGACGTGGGAGTTCTTCTTTGTTGCGCTGCTGAGGCTCCCCTGTCCCTGCTACCAGTGGATCCTCATGGGGGCTCCAGTGATTTCTGTCATCTCTCCTGCTTGCTGTGGGCCAGCCCTGACTCCCCTCCAAGGGTCGAGTTGCCTGGACGAAAAATCCTGCAAACTTCCCTGCAGCTGCTTCTTGCAGTTGTCAATGCTTTTTGGTAGTTCTGCTGACCATTAACCCCTCTGCAATCCGGTGACCAACGTGAGACAGCTCAGGACTTCTTCCTTGACCGACCTGCAGGAACTTCTCCCCTAGAAGGGTAGGCATTGCCTACCTCAATCGCCTGGACATCTCTGAGTTTTCTTGACTCTGTCCCCTTCTTTTCCAGGTTCTTCTTGTCTGGAATCCACCTTTTAGTTCCACTGACCCGGTCCACGGGTCGTGACAGCTGCTGGATTAACAAGGCTCCTGTTGACTCCAACAAAGGTTTCCAGATGTCAATTCACCGTATGCACCTGGGCTCTCTGGTGTAGGTTCTCCACTTTCCTCGGTATCCACGTCCGGGGGGCACTATCAAATCTTCCTTGTGCCAAGTGGTTACCTCTGGGTCCTCTGGGAAGGGCCCTGAATCCTGAAAATTTAAAACGCAACAGTCCTATGTTAGTCTATGGGACACCTCTGCACATGGGTGCCTGGGGGATTTCTATTACTTACCTTGGGTGATTTTGTACTCCCCGTCCCTGGGATCCTAACACACTTACCATGGTTGGGCACCTCCATTCTTATACCACTTTCTTAGTACATGGTTTTCCCCCTCCCCCCTTAGGGTCCTATGGGTTTCTGTACTTTTCATGTTTGTTTCTAGGTATATTTTCTGTGTGTAGGTATCTCCAAGTGGAGATGTACCAACATCTGATAGAGACTTCTAGCTGCAGAGTCCCTACCTTAGAATTCCCTGGCATCAGCTTCAAATCAGGAATTTTTCTGCTGAGCAGCACCCTGCGCGCGCTATCGGGTGGCGTCGCTCAGATCGTGTGCATCGTCCGGCTCCGCATGGCGTCATTGGATCCGTCTGTGACGTCACGCTCTTCTACATAGGCACCACTCTGGCGCGCGTACGTCATTTCTTTTCCTTCCATGCCGGTTAAGCGTAGGGCCGGGTAGAGCTACCCTTTTTTCGCCGTTTCGTCAAAGACTTTTTCGATTGTCTGTGTGAATGACTTTGAGGAAGACTGGATTCAAACAGTGTGGCGCATGTCATTGCGCCATGTCGGTCACTGATCCGCACCAAGTTTGCCTCTGGTGCCTCGAAAAGGACCACGTTGCAAAGTCGTGCTCCGACTGTCGGGCCATGACTCCAAAGGCCTTGAGAGAGAAATCTCTCAAAACTTCTAGAGGCCCGGCAGCCGTCTTCGGTCGGTGCGATTCCGAGGAGGTCACAGTCCCGCTCTAGGAGGAGGTTGCGGCACCACTCCAGGAGCCACAAGTCATCTTCCTCTCATTTGAGGTCCTTGGGCATTCAGGTAAGAGGCACAAAATGAAGTCCAAGCGGACTTTGACTTCACCACGCCCGTCGGCCAACAAGGCATCTAGGGAATGTCGATGTTCTGAGCGCGGCTTGGTGGAGCCATCTTCCCCCCTTTCCGGGAACCGAAGTGACCCGCCCACTCAAATTAAAGAATTTTATGAGGCTATGCGCCTAGTTTTTGAGCAGACTGTACCCTCATGTGGGTCTTTGGGACCCACAGGGTCAGCAGGGGTCTCATCAGATTCGATGACATCAGCGGTTTCGACCTCAGCACCATTGGGGACCCCAGAATACACTGGTGGTGGTAGCCCCATCCTCATTCTGGATGATCTGGAGCCAGAACGACGACGTACGACGCCGATTCCGACTGTGCCGATTAGGCCCAGATTAGTGCCTGAGGCTTATTTTGAACAGCTTGGCACAGGTGAGGATTGGGAGGGGTCTGAACACCCTTTGCAATATGGATTGGAGCATGAACAGGACTGGTATGAGGATCTAAGGGAAGCCAGTGGACTGGATACTTCTTCAGATACTGGCATGCTTTCTCCTCCCATTGTGGCTACAAGGAGGGGGCATCTTATGCCATCGTAGTGTGTAGGGAAGCTGAGGTCTTAAACCTAGACTTGCCTATGGTGCCAGTCAGGACTAATCTCCTGACGGAGGTGATTCAACCAGAGGTTGCTACATCAGAGCCGATGTTACCCATCAATGAAGCCCTTACAGATGTCCTTCTTGGAACGTGGTCCAAACCCAGCCCAGGGGCTTCTGTGAATAGGGCAATTGGCCGCCACCATAGACCAGCTCCAACTGACCCTAGTTTCCTCACCCAATACCCCACCCCGGAGAGCTTGGTGGTCCAAGCCCCCACTTCCCGTGGTGCCTTCCCTTCCACTCCCCCGGATAGGGAATCCAAGAGGCTGGATCAACTTGGAAAGAAGTTGTTTACTTCCTCCAGCCTGGCATTGAGGTCGGTAAACACCTCTTGCCTATTGGGCCGTTTTTCCCATACTTTGTGGGATATGGTGGCACAAGTACTGCCCCAGGTCCCGGAGGGTGTACGGGACACTAACCAAAGCTGTCAATGATGGGAGAGATGCAGCCAAGTTTACCATCAGGTGTGGCTTTGACATGACCGACTTGCTGGGCAGGGTGATTTCTTCGACAGTGGCCCTCCGACGCCTCGTCTGGCTACGTTCTACTGGCTTTTCGGGGGCTGTCCAGTCAAACTTGATGGACATGCCTTTTGATGGCTCACGCCTTTTTGGTGAGAAGGCAGACTCTGCACTTGAGAGGTTCAAGGATTCTCGAGCTATGGCCAGATCCTTGGGCCTCTGCACGCCAGCTCGTCAGCAGCCTGTCTATCACCCCTTTCGAGGCTTCAGGAGGTGTGTGGGACCACGCCAACCACAGGTTAGCCACCGTCCTCCAGCTTCACAGCATCCCGTGCGAGGGTGAGGTTGTGGTACCCAGAGGTCGTCCACCACCCAGCCCCCCTCTTCCTCAACACGCAAGCCCTCCTAGTAAGGTTCTGCAAGACCATGTTTGCCCAGTTGGAGGAAGGATTCAGGTTCATCTCCCTCACTGGCAGTCCATAACATCAGACAAATGGGTCTTGCAGGTCATACAGAAGGGCTATTCCCTCCCCGTCTTTCCCTCCCTCTGTCCCTCTGGTAAAAGAACAACTGATGGAGGATCATTTGATCTTACTCCGCAAGGGAGTTATGGCTCTCTTGGCCAAGGGAGCCATAGGAAAGGGTCCCAATGTCAGAAGTAGGCAGTGGTTATTATTCCCTCTACTTTCTGATTCCAAAAAAGAACATGGGTCTTTGCTCTATCTTGGATTTAAGGGACATCAATCTCTTCCTCAAACAGGAGAAATTCAGGATGCTTACTCTTGCTCAGGTCTTGTCTGCCCTAGACCAAGGAGACTGGATGGTAGCGTTGGGCTTGCAGGATGCATATTTTCACATTACCATCCTGCCTGCCCACAGGCGTTACTTGTGATTCAAGGTGACAATGACTACTTCCAGTTTACCTTGGTCCCCTTCAGTCTCACCAGTAACCCTCCAGTGTTCACCAAAGTGATGGCGATGGTGGCAGCTCATCTGTGCAGCTTAGGGATTTCAGTTTTCCCCTACCTAGACAACTGGATGCTGAAGGTTCTGACACCGCAGGCTCTCGTCACCCACCTTCAGACTACGGTGACCTCCTGCATTCGCTGGGGTTCACTATAGACGTGCCGAAGTCACACCTGACTCCCTCTCAGAAGCTCCCTTTCATCAGAGCTGTTCTGGAAACTGTTCAGTTTCAGGCCTAGCCTCCCGAAAAGCAAGTCCAGGATATTCAGGTTATGATACTGATGTTTCGGCCTCTATCCTGGATTTCGGTGAGACAGACTTTGAGGCTGTTTGGACTCATGGCTTCCTGCATCCTATTAGTCAAACATGCCAAATGGCATACGATGACTCTGCAGTGGGACCTGAAGTTCCAATGGGCACAGCATCAGGGAAATCTTACTGACATGGTTCAGATCTCGTAGGGAACTGCAAGGGATCTGGAGTGGTGATTGATGAACTGCAATTGGGTCAAAGGCAGACTCCTCTCCCTCCCCCAACCAGATCTCACAGATGTGTCACTCCTGGGATGGGGCAGCCATCTGGGAGAGGCGGACGTCAGAGATCTATGGTCTTCGGCAGAATCTGGGCTCCATATCAACTTGTTGGAGCTTCGGGCGATACAGCTAGCATTAAAGGCATTTCTCCCTTTTGTGAAAGGGAAGATAGTTCAGGTGTTCACAGACAACACTACCACAATGTGGTACTGCAACAAGCAGGGCGGGGTGGGGTCATGGACCCTTTGTCAAGAGGCTCTATGTCTCTGGACATGGCTGGAACAGCAGGGCATAACCCTGGTGGTTCAACACCTGGCAGGTTCTCTGAATGCCAGAGCAGACAAACTCAGCCGGCGATGTTTAGCGGATCACAAATGGTGTCTCCATTCAGAGGTGGCACAAGGACTCTTTCAGCAGTGGGTAGAGCCTTGGTTAGATCTGTTAGTCTCCGAAGAGAACATGCAATGTCAGCAGTATTACGCGTTTAAGTTTCCAAGGCAGCTATTGCTAGGCAACACTTCATCGCGAGTGGAGTTCAGGCTTCCTGTATGCCTTTCCGCCCATACCACTTCTGCCCAGAGTTCTAAAGAACGACCGGGCCCAAGTAATCCTAGTGGCTCCAGATTGGGCACAGAGGGTCTGGTATCCAGAGCTTCTCAAAATGAGCATCAATCCTCCAATCAGGTTGCCTCTTCGGTAGGATCTTCTGTCGCAGCAGTAGGTAAGGTTCTCCACCCGAACCTGTCAACTCTGCAGCTTCATGCTTGGAGATTGAGCGGCAGCAGTTGATGGTGTATGACCTCCCTCCCGAAGCCTGTAATGTCATTCTGGCAGCCAGGCGCCCCTCTACCAAGACTGTTTACGTCTGCCGTTGGAAGTGTTTTGTATTAAATTGTACAGAGAGGTCTATTGGTCCTCTTTCTTCTTCTCTTTCTAATATCCTTCCTTTCATTCTGACACTCGCCCAACAGGGTTCCACCTTATGGACTCTTAAGGGCTATCTTTCTGCCTTATCTGCTTTTTTTTTAACTACCTGATCAACAGTCTTTGTTTAAGTCTCCTATTGTACAGAGATTCTTAAAAGGGCTTGTACATTTGTTTCTACCTACGCCTTTTGTTATGCCCCAGTGGGACCTTAATCTGATGCTCACTTTTCTTATGTGTGCTCCTTTTGAGCCTTTATATAATTGACCAACTCTTTGTGGGGTACGTTGGTGCGAAGAATGGTCAGGCTGTTCAGAAACTAACCATTTTGCGCTGGGTCATTCTCTGTATTAAAATCTGCTACGCTTTGGCTAAGAAGCAGCCTTCTGCTTGCTTAAGAGCTCACTCTACAAGAGGAAAGGCTGCTGCCACGGCATTAGCTCGGGGCGTACAGATCCTAGACATCTGTCAGGCAGCAATGTGGGCCTACTTGCCACATTTGCAAAACACTACTGCCTGGATAGCTAAGTTAGAGATGGGCATTTTGCTCGCTCAGACCCTCAGGACTTTCTTGTATAAAGTATATGTCCGCAGCCGACCTGCAGGAGGTTATAGCTTAGGTATCTATTCTAAGGTAAGGAATCTGCAGCTAGATGTCTCTATCAGATGAACAAGTTACTTACCTTCGGTAACAAATTATTTGGTATGGACTATATCTAGCTGCAGATTCCTTACACCCACCCATGCCTGCGGATATATCATGTATTTTCTGATTTTTACCCTTTTTCAGGGCATGTCATTTTGCACAGACAAACAGAAAGTTGGTTCTTCCATGACTGCGCTTCTGGCGTGGGAATTTGTGAGAAAGAACTGACGTACGTGCGCCGGGGTGGTGCCTATATAGAAGACCGTGACATCACAGATGGCTCCACCAACGCTGATGATGCCACACGGAGCCGGACGATGCACGCAGACCCGAACGACGCCACCCAATGGCGGGCACAGGGTACTGCTCAGATTCAAAGCTGACGCCAGGGAATTTTAAGTTAAGGAATCTGCAACTAGATAGAGTGTCTACCAGATCATTTGTTACCGCAGGTAAGTAACTTGTTTGTTAGGATAGCACCAGTGTTATAATAAAGAGTACTTAATTTTTGTAACACTTGGTGTGGTTCTTTCTTGTGTGAACATCACTTATTGACTATTGTGGTATTGTAAGTGTTTTACATTCCTTTTTGATAAGCCTGAGCCGCACTCCACAGCTACCCCTAAAGAGCTTTTGTTATCTAGACACCAAAGCATTAGCACTATCGGTTGCCTGGACTCAGTATAGGGTGCCTCACCATAGGTGTACACGGGGCGTTAAGTAGGATGAAAAAATGGGGGGGGTTTATCAAAGTGGCATGGCCATTGTAATTATGAGCGAGGCACAAAAACATATAAGCTAAAAACCTGTGCTTAGCATAGTGTGCTGCCCCAGTGGTATTTTGCTGCTGCTTTCTGTCGTACCATTACAATCAGTGATTGTCAGTTGCATTGTATAAATAAGCATCAGCTTCTGTGTATAAAATATTTAAAATGCTTCCGTTCTGAAATGAAATTGTTTAAGAACTGTAACAGATCTGTTCAAAGTTACATCAAAAGCAGTGAAGGGTGTTACTGCTGCCGAGTTAAGATTTTGTTTTTTTTTCACTCCAAGGGTGAGGGGGGAAAAAAGGAGAGCCTGATAGGGACCCATCTCAGCACCTGCTTTTTAGAACTGCCGGTGCTAAGCACTGCCAGGACCTGGCCTACTTAAAGCCCTGGGTGTACATCATAAACTGAGTCAGCCTTCTACAGTAAGGGCCAGTTTGACTGGTTATGTGGCTGGCAGCCACATCAAAGGGCAAGTATGCCGCTGTTCTTCCTCGCTAGGTAAAAGGGTGCCATGTTTGGCACAAAGCAAAAGGAGCCTTTGGGTGGCTGAGTTATGGTTTAAACCCCCCAATAGAAGAAAGTTAATCACACCCCCAGAAGGACTCAGGGGGTTAAAAAGGCAAATTGTCCCACGGTCAGGTCAGTGTTAAATATATCGGAGACAGCATGTAGCAGGACTTTAAATCCACCCACCTACACCAAGACGTCAGCAGTTGTTGCTGTGCTGTTGGTGAAAGGGGGGCAATTGTTGGTAAGGTGGCTACCCTGGTAAGGCGGTGTGCCAAGGAAAGGCCACTTACTTGGGGATGCCCTACGACAAAGTGAATAGGGCCAATAGGGGACGTAAGTAGACCACAGTATTTGGAGCCCAGACCCACCGGATGGACAAGGGGCAAAAAAACACAGAAAAGTTAGCTGTTAGAAATGGGATCTCTGGTTGGCAGTGGTTTGCATCACGTCCAAGTAGGCACCCTCCCTCTAGTCAGGGTTAGGGTCACACAGCTAAGATAACCCCTGCTTCACCCCCTTGGTAGCTTGGCACAAGCAGTCAGGCTTATCTCAGAGGCAATGTTTTAAGTATTTGTACACGTACATACACACACACACACACACAGCAACCCAGGGAAAACACTACAAAAGAAACCCACACCAGTTTAGAAAAACAGCCAATATTAATCTAAATCAAACAAGAACAAAAAAACAAAAACCCAACATACACAAGTAAAGATAAAATTGTTTATAAGTGGAAATTAGTTTTAATCCATAGAAATCAATGATTGTATCTTTTAAGCACAATGTACCTGGGATGCGTAAAAAAACAAAGGCAGTGCTGGCCACAGGGGAGCCGAGGTGTTGAAAAGCAAAGCAAGGTATTGGTTCCTTACTGTGCAGTGGAGGTAATACATCACTTCTTTACTCACAGGAGAGGTGATGCATTGGTTTCTTACTGGCAGGGGAGCTGATGCGTGGATTCTTTCTTTGCAGAAAAAGGCGGTGCATTGGTTTCCGGACACGCAGCCTCGGTTCCTTACTGCGGTGCGATGTTGATGAGAAATTGATGACCTCTGGGATGATGCGTGGAAAATCCAGATGCGCTGTTGATGGAGCTGTGGTGAAACAGTCATCGCGTGGACTCTGCAGCCACGAGACAGACGCTGCATTGATTTTTCTGTTGCAACGCGCCGATGCGTGGATTTTCTTCTTTGGGTCACCAGCTTACATTTCAAGATGCCCAGGGAATGGAGTGGGCATGACTTGGCAAGTCCAGACTCTCAGTAGAAGTGCCCAGGCACTGGCAGATGATGTCATTGATGTCCCAGAAACTTCTAACAGGAGGAAACCTCAGCTCAAGCCCTTGGAAAGCAGGATGTGAAAAGCAAGGCCAATCCTTTCACTCCCAGCACAGAATCAGCAGGCCACAACAACAAAGCAACAGAGTGGCAGTTCCCCCTACAGCATCTATCTCTGCTTCCTGGCAGAATGTCCTCAGTCCAGAAGCATTCTAACTTTGTTGGTCAGAGGTCCAGTACTTATACCCATTTCTGTCTTTGAAGCAGGCAAACTTCAAAGAGAAGCCTTTATACTGCCCTGTAGACCCAGCTTTCCCCTGCCCTGGCCCCAGACACACCCCAGGGGGTTAGAGATTACTTTATGTAAGGACAGGCACAGCTGTATTCAGGTGCAAGTGTCCACTTCCCCCACCACTCTAGCCCAAGAAGACCCATCAAGATATACAGGGCACACCTCGGCTCCCTTTGTGTGACAGTCTAGAGTGAATTCACAAACAGCCCAACTGTCATCCTGATCCAGAGGTGTAATCCACAGATCGACAGAGGCACAGAATGGTTAAGCAAGAAAATGCCCCCTTTCTAAAAGTAGGATTTTCAAACTTATAATTTAAAAAACAACTTCACCAAAAGATGTATTTTAAAATTGTGAGTTCAGATACCCCAAGCTCCATATCTCTATCTGCTCCCAATGGGAAGTTACACTTAAAAGATATTTAAAGGCAATTCCCATGTTACACTATAGGAGAGATAGTCCTTGCAATAGTGAAAACCTAATTTAGCAGTATTTTACCATCAGGACATTTAAACCACACCAACTATAGGAGAGATAGTCCTTGCAATAGTGAAAACCTAATTTAGCAGTATTTTACCATCAGGACATTTAAACCACACCAGTACATGTCCTACCTTTTCAATACACTGCATCCTGCCCATGGAGCTGCCTTGGGCCTACTTTAGGGGTGCCTTACATGTAGTAAAAGAGAAGATTTGGGATTGGCAAGTGTGTACACTTACCAGGTAGAACTGGCAGAACAAAACTGCACACAGACACTGCAGTGGCAGGTCTGAGATATGTTTACAGGGCTTCTCTTGTGGGTGGCACAATCAGTGTTGCAGGCCCAGTAGTAGCATTTGATTTACATGCCCTGGGTACACATGGTGCACTATACTAGGGACTTATTAGCAAACAAAATATGCCAATCATGGATAAACCAATCACCAATACCATTTAGACAGAGAGCACTTGCACTTTAGCACTGGTCAGCAGTGGTAAAGTGCCCAGAGTCCTAAAGCCAGCAAAAACGAAGTTTAGCACAGGATCAAAAACAGGAGGTCAGAAGCCAAAAACACAGGGTAAAACCACGCCAGTGGCTCACAGGTCTAACAGTAGTGAATCGGGCCTCAGCAGCTGTAAGAGCCCCCCCCCCGACATGCAGAGTAACCCCAAAAAAAACCTGAGGACCCCCAAAGCGTCATGTATGATTGCCTAGTAAGAAAAGGTGCCAGTAAGAAGGACAAGCAGATGACAGTACTGGATGGCAATGTGACAACCCTGGTTTATGACCTAACAGCAGTGCATGATGCATGACCTGTCACTCATGATTGATTTATGACCATGTCTCAATGATTTATGATACCTCCTTCTTTTATGACACTTTAATGGTTTTATAACCCCGTCACCTTGAGCCATTACTGGGTTTTCTGTGACCATGCGTGCTAAATAAATATTAAACTAAACAAGTACATATGTCTTGTGTAATCATTTATTCTAGAGAAATGAAGAGTGTATGATGGAACTGGAGTGGACCAGGTGCAGGAGTTATTAGAGTTGCAAACCATTGATACATATCCTACTGAATTGCAGTTTGGAAGGGACACCCCTTAAACACACCTTCTATATTATGATTTGGTAATCATTTCCAAGCCTGTTTTGCACTCTGAAATACTTTTTTGAATCACAAAATGAGTTTTGTACATGTGTAAAAGGGTTTTTGTTATCACTAGCCCGGTTTATTATCTCAATCGGAGAATTTGTGACTGCAAAAACCCTTTGTACATTTGTCTCTGCCCTTGCTCTTTTAATTAGTTTTGTGCCGGTGCAGAGGAAACGTGGTCTTCATTGAAATCATTCAAGTCAGCCAGTGCATGGCCTGACAGCAACAAAGTGAATTTAGCAAGCCTTTGTTATCTTTTACATTTCCTTTTAGAATGAATTATTGCACAGAATCTTTTGTGTTTCATATTTTGTTCGAGTAGCATTGTACATGAAAGTATGTGTAAAAGTTACTACTTTTTTTTGTTCAGCATGGGGTTGTAGGAAGCTGGCCTGGTATTTGGTGAGCACCTACGGTGTTAACACCTAATACCAGGTCCACGTATCCCCTATTTTGAGGTGTAAACAGTGTCTAGGAAGCCAGGACTCTCTAGAGGTAGCTGTGGATGAAGCAACCAAGACTTACCTAGGAGACATGCAAATATTATGCAATCCCACTACAGTCACACAGCCGTTACACACATGAAAGAACCACACAGTGTTACAAAAGTAAAGGTACTTTATTATAGTAGCACAAATACTGAATAGGCAATACTCCAATAGGAGCTAAGTAAACACACTATGTACACATTAGAAGTCAGTGATTAGCATAGAAAGCAATAGTAAAGACAACAGTAAATAGTGAAGGCCCTGGGGGAGACCAAACTATATACTACATAAGTGGAATGTGAAAGGCAGACCCCACCCAAGGAAGTGGAATCAGTGGAGGGGAGCTGGAGGAACTAGGAACCCCAAAAGGCAAGAGCCAGGGTGCCCTTCAGCAATCAGGAGAGAAATGGTACCTCATTTTTCCCCAAACCCACAGGAGAACTTTGAAAAAGGACTGTTCAAGGCCCAGACAAGACTGGAAGAAACCAAAGGTGGATATTGACAGAAGGGGACCTGCAAAAGAAGGGGATCAAGTCCAGTTTGAGTTGGAGTTTCCGGCTGTGTCAGGACCCACGACCCACCAGGGGAAATTACCTTGACGGGGTAAATTATCTTGAAGTTACTGTCTTCGGCTGCCCTAGCACAGTAGATCCTTTCCAGAAAGGATATATTTTATTCTTGTTGTATTACGATCACTCCTCATAGGACGCCCGGTTATTCTGATCTTTAATCTGCAGCCCCTAATCCTAAACCACCTCCTGTCCAGAAGCCATTTTCAATCTTGAAGGGTGCACAGGGTAGCACCAGTTCTTTTAACAGTGTAGCTATGACTGGTGTTGGTAACCAACTGGGGACCAACTGAAACTGGTTGCCAGCCATTCTCTTAAAAGAGCCCGCTGAATAACCATTGTGAGAGGGCCCCTCTGTGTTAAGGTCTGAATGTCTGTCCTTATGCTCCTGGAACATCAACGGGATGGCACATAAGTTTGATTGTACTGACTTAGTGTATTTTCTCTATTGTTATGACATAATAACTTTGCAGAAAATCTGGGCTAAGGTCAGCTGCCCATTGTCGGGGTTTCATCAGATTTGGAAGCCTTCTCATAGAGAAAGGAGAAATGGCTGCGCTAAGTGGGGCTTATCCACCTATGTTGCTGTTAAACTAAAAGAGCACATTACCCCACTGGTGTGGGAAGAGAACTGGGTCCAAGGGATTATGATCTGTAATTGTAGCTTGCAACAAACCCTTATCGTGATCAATGTTTACATAGCGCCAGGGACAGCTTTTTAGTTTCTCCCCGCAGCAAGAGTGAACATCGTCCCCAGATTGTAAGTATAGTCCTGTGTGCAACCCTGCTTCCTTTTCGTACCCTGTTATTTAAAGGAAAATGCAGGAACTAAAGAAAGCCCAAAATAAAGCTTCCAGTGCACTTAGGAAGTAACTTGATTCCGAGGTGCTAGTTATTAACTACAGTGTCTCTCAGAAGGTGTACAGGAAAGCAGTCTTTGCAGAAAACCAGAAATGTTCATATTTGTTCTGGGCTAAACTTCTTAGTGAAAGTAAAGACTCGAATTCAAGGAAGTTGTGGAGTCTTATTAACAATCTAACAAGTAACCAGTGGGGGTCTGGTTATGCTAAGATCCCAGAAGGTGAAAGGGCTGCTTTCCTGATTAAACATTTCTCAGTAAATGTTTCTGAACCAATCGAGCCGGATGTTGCGGTTTATTCCCCTAGTGTAATCGTGGCCAATTTGGATTCTCAGTTGGTAGGTCCTCTGCTTTCCCCCTCGGAAGCCATGACCTTCTCTCCCCCGTCTACATCGCATTATTAGTAAGGCAAAACGGGATGGAGCACCTGGCCCCAATGGTATTCCGCAGGCACTGTTGAAACCAGATATTTCCTTTTGGGCCGATCATCTGGTAAATCTTTTTGATTATTGTGTCCTGTCCTCGAGGATCCCTGAGTCGTGGCACGGCGCAATAATCCATCTAATTCATAAAAGTGGCTCACGGTCTGATCCAGCCAACTTCAGGCTGATTGCCCTCCTCGATAACGAGGCTAAGTTTTATGCCAGTCTTCTCCTTGAAGGAAGATCTCCGATCCTGGGTTGATTTGAAGGCCCTAATTCCCATCTTTCAAACGGGGTTTTCGGCTACATCAGGTATGTCCTCAACTTACTAGCCTTGTCCATTTTGATGGACAACACTTATTTATTGGGCTCAGTGTCACATTGCTGTTTTGTTAATTTCAAGGCTGCTTTTGATCGGGTTCCCAGGAGCTCTTTATGGGTGAAACTACGGAATTGGTGAATTCCTTTTGTGCTCCTGGGAGCCATTATTGAACTACACACTGCTACCTGGGTCCGTATTAAGTTAGGAGATGGTAGTTCTGTCTCCAGGTAAATCCCAACTTTTTGTGGAGTGAAGCAGGGTTGTGTACTTGCCCCTCTGCTCTTTAATCTGTTCATTGCCGATTTGTCCTGTGTTCTTGACACTGTCAACTCATATCCTCCCAAGATTGGGGGCCTTCGGCCCAGTCATTTGCTTTATGCTGACGACTTGACAATGTTTAGTTATACCAGGGTCGGTTTTCAGTGGTCTCTCAACCAGTTGGTCCTGTATTCAGCTGCGATCCATTTGTAGATAAACCTGCTTAAAACCAAAGGGGTCTCTTTTGGCAGGAAAAGGCAGCTGGGTTCCAGCTGGTTTTATAAGTTAAGTAAAATGTGTCTGCAGGCCTGCCATGGCACCTGCGTGAAAAGGTACATGCACCCTTTCACTACAGGTCATTGCAAGTCACCTCTGTGCCAGGCCCTCTTAGCTCAGAGGGCAGGATGCAGGTACCTGTGTGTGAGGGTAACCCTGTATGAGCAGAGGAGCCCCTATGAACTCCAGCTCCATTTCACAGGACTTCATAAGTGCGGGGAAGCCATTTTACCTGTGAACTGGACAAGGTCACTACCTGTGTCCAACTGCACAATGGTAACTCTGAACCTGGGCATGTTTGGTTTCATACATGTCTGAATCATACCCCAATAGTGTTGCCAGTATTGGTTGTATGATTCCATGCACTCTGGGGGCTCCTTAGAGGACCCCCAGCATCGCTCCTACTAGTCTTCTGGGTTTTTCCAGGCAGCCCGGCTGCTGCCAACCCTCGGACAGGTGTCTGCCTTCCTGCTGCTTGACCAGCTCAGGCAAAGGAAGGCAGAACAAAACACCCTCTCCCTTGGAAATATGTGTTTCATGGCTTGAGAGGAGTAGCCTCCCCAGGCCACCAGTATGCTTAGAAGGGCACATTTGGGGCCCTCCTTGAATAAACCAATTTGCACCAGTCAAGGGAACCCCGGTCCCTGCTCTGGCACAAAACTGGACAATGGAAAGGGGGGTGGTGCTCAGAGCACCTACAGAGGGTCCCTGGGTTCTGCCATCTTGATTCCAAGGTTGGCAAGGAACTCTGGGAGCATCTGGGTGGCCAGGCAGGTGATGTCAGAGCCCCCTCCTGATAGGTGCTTACCTGGTTAGGTGACCAACCTCCCCTCCCCCCCCACCCCCCTCCCCTCTTTCAGGGCTATTTTGAGTCTCTCTTCTGGTTGGGTCCTCAGATTTGGCTTGCAGGATTCCAGCAGGACTCCTCTGCAACCTCTGCTTCGACTTCTGGCCTCCGGTACTGCGACTGGACCCTTTAGGAACCTACAGGCTGCAGATCCACGTGAAGACTCTTCTACATCATTGTATCCAGAATTCCTGCCAGCTTTGCAAAATTTCCCCAGCCGTGCATCCTCAGAAGACTGCAACTCTTCAGCCTGCACAAGAAGAAGAAGGAATCTCCGTTGGAGTGAAGGCATCACTCCCCTGCATCTGCAGGTACCTGGCTACAATGATGACCGGCTGCGTGGTTCTCCCCTCATCCTGAGTGTTGTGGGACCTGCATCACGGGTGGTGGTCCTGAGAGTTCCCCCTTGGTCCTCTCTACCAGCTGTTGCACTTTGGTGGTGGAAGGTCCTCTCCGCTCCACGCAAGAAAGCACCCCTGTGCACTGCATCCTTTGCTGCTGCCAAGGCTTGTTTGCTTCACCTCCAAGGTAACTTCAGGGACGTGTAGCTCCAGGCCCCGGCACTCCCTCCTGCAACGCCTGGGCCTCTGTGTGGTCCCCAGTCAATCAATCAGTATTTGTGCAGTGCAGCTACTCACCCCTGAGGGTCTCAAGGTGCGGGGAGGGGCCTCATCCAAAGAGCCTTGTTTTGAGATTCTTCCTGAAGATGGTGAACAATGGGCTTTGTCTGAGGTGCAGGGCCTCTGCATGGTTCTCCAGCGACGTGGGAGCAACTTCTGTGTCCCTGTCCTGTGGGACACTTGTGGGTGTTTAATGAAACTAAATTAAGTTTGGTGTGATTTACAAAGAAAGTATTGTATTTATCTAGTGAAGCAGAAAAGTGAAAATCGCAATTCCCAAATATGTGCGTTGCAGTACAATATTGTTTTTATGCAACCTCAAATTAGAGAGAAGGCAAAAGTGTACTTCTTTTGGGAGCACCATTTTAGCCCGTTGTGTGTTTGTAAACGTGGTATCGTATAAAAGGACGTTCACAAGATTGTGGGCGGAATAACACGGTCAAGTCTGTTTCTTATATTAACCAGAATACAGTTTGTCTTTCGGAAAGCCGAAGTGGGCGCAGTGCCGCCCCTGCCGGGTGTTCGTGCATAAGCACCTTCGGGCTGCAGGTGCAGTGATGTGTACCAAGCAGATCTCGATCGCCGATTGGCTGGGGTGGAGAGTTGTTGTCTCCCGCTCGCTCGCTGATTGGCTGGCCTCGAGTCGTGCGCCAAGGATGCCTTGCTGCCCGGGTGTAGCACGACGGCCAGTGACAGGGAGTGCTCGTGGAGGAGCGAGAGCGGAAACCGGCGAGAGGCCAGCGAGGGGCCACTGCCGCCCGGGCACCGGAGCAGAGTGCGTGCCGCCGAGCGGGCGTACGGTGCGCACTAGTGACCACAGGGTGTAGGTGAGCGGGAGGGGGTCAGTGAGCGGGTATTTCTAGTGTCCCGACAGCAGTGGCTGCCTTGTGTGGTTGTGTGTGCTGCAGGAAGGGTCTCTGGGAGCGTGTGCAGGTATTTGTGTGCTACGCATACTCTTACTCGTGTACGTGATCCATCTGCTCGGGGCTGTATCCGTCCCGCACGAGGGCGCCTCTACTCCGATCCTGGCTCTGTGCATGTGAACACTGCATGTCCCTGCTTCGCCCATGTCCTGTGTGCATGCTCCATTCTGCTATGTGCCGGGGTCTACGGTATATGCCGGTTAAATGGGTGTGTTGTCATGGCTGCTGCATACTTGCCGTGTACACCAGGGGTGTGAATATGTGTGCTATATATATTCATACATCATGGCGTGTATACTCTGTTCCGTGTATACACTCCGCTTGAATGCATTTACTGTTCTAGACTAAGGCTGTGTGTTCAGTCCGTCATCTGTTATGTAGGTATGACTGGTATGGACTGACTGTGCGCCTTCTGTGAATGCTGTACATGCAGTCTCCTGTGTGTGTCTATGCGCCATATGTTCTGTGTGCATACCACAGGAATGGTGTTTTGTACTCTGCCTTATCCGTAAACATACTGCATGTATGACCCGAGTAGATACCAGGGTGATCTCCGTGTGCGGTGTGCACACTCCTTTTGTGCTGTCTGTAAACTGATTTATGTGCATGTACACTGCGTGTCTGTTCGTACACAGCTACCGGCAGCGCATGCACTCGTGCTGTGTGTGCTCTGTGTGTTATTGCGGGCATATTCCGTTAATACTGGATACCCAGCCTGCATATATGTTCTGCAGCGTCAACGTGCAACCTCTCAGCCGCTTGTCGGCGCCGAGTCCTCACACATGTTACTAAGAGAGGACGTCGCTTTAGGGGTTGAGAGGATGAAATCCCCAATTTTCACCCATTTATCTGAAATGTAACATTTAGTTTGCCAGCTAGTGGATTGGGTAAACAGTGGCAGCTGAATGTCGGTTCTATGTAAAGTGTTACTGGAGAGACGACAGTCTCTTCATTCAACGCCTGCCGTAGTGCGTGTCTGCACTGCGAATCTCTGGTCAAACTCCACGTGCTAGACAGTTTCAGTAAAGCGCCTTGTTTTAAATGATCTGCAATCCCCATCTGAATCAGTACTTTGTAGTTAAGTATACGGAGAAAGAGAGGTGGGTCCGTTGAGGTCTGAAACGAGCTGTGGCACAACGCTATAGGGAAAACTAGGCTGACGGCAACTTGTGTTAGTAATTCATATAGCGCCATAACGCCGGAGTCAATAGCGCTTAAAATCCCGATAAACATAACGAAGCCTGCCACCCAATGAACCTTTAGAATAGTAGCGTCTATTAATCGTCACTGTCGCACTAAAAAGAGCACCTTTGTGCCTCATTCTTCCGGGTGTACTGTGAAACAGCACATTTTCAGCATCATGTATGCGGACATTAGGCTAAATAGCACATCGTTCTTCCGGATGTCCCTTTAAATGGTGTAGATTCAAAATTAGGTGTCTGTGCCATGTTGACTACCGCAGATGCACTGTTGTTTGTCCGGCCTGCCCGTGAAAAACATCCCATTAAAGCACTATTTAGCACTATTTAGCCAGATGGATGCCACTTGCATTAGTGATCATGGTGTTCTGTTATGTACCACCAATTATTCTCTAGTATTTGGGGCGCTATGTTAAATAGCTCTGATTCTGCACCATTTATCCGCGCAATAATGTGTTTTAATTTATCACAATTCTGTCTTCACACTGCCAATAAGATATTCTGCTTTTGCACAATGTAGTAATAGTCAGGCTGTCCTGTTAAAGGGCCAACACCCTTGAGCCCGATCTTGTCCATGATGTTAAACCAGCAGCGTCAGGGAAAAATATCCTTTTTTTAAAATAAAGAAATGCTGCAGCCGCTCAGGCAGAAATATCTTTACAATGTGTCTCTGATCGCACTTCAAATAAGACTGCCTAACATGTCCTAATGACCTCGAACGCTTCATTTCTCAATATGTCTGACCGTCTTGTCTCCCCAAAGCAAAAAAAATAAAAAGGTTCAGTTGTGTTGAAAAATACAAGTTGCTCTTAACATTAATTTTATCAGTCACAACTTTAGTTTGTCAATTAAAAACATAAACATTGCGTAACATGCATTAGCATGCCACCAATAAACTTAAGTAAGACACGTACCTTTAACACTTTATTTAAAAATGTAACATTGAATACATTATTAAAAAAACCCGAAGTACTAAATTATAGTAGTGGCCCCTAAATAAATATTAAAGTACAATGAAAAAAAACCTAAACAAGGCGCCAATCTCCTCAGTTCCATAAACACAGAGACTTGTAACTCTCGATAGCAAGACTAATGGTCGCATACGTGATAAAGTGCTTCCGTGATGTATTAAAGTGCAAACGGTGCCTGTCAGGTAAAATTACGGATTTGCTTAATGCCCCTGACGGGGTAGAGGCCGATTGGTGGTCAGGGCTCCCAACAACCTGTCTTGTCTCGACACTGATCGTAACTTCCTGCTCCTAAGGCCAGGGGTTCGGGTGGGTACTCGCCCTCTGTAATAGCCCAACGATTCTGTGACCCCTTCGAGGTCCCATGCTTAGCTGTCCGGCTTCCCTTTAAACTGGGCAATGGGACCCCCTTTAAGAAGGTCCTAAATATATAGAGGAATTACACGACTCATATACTAAGTATTCGCTGGGTTAAGAAATTCTTTTACAGCTGAACTGCACTGGTCTAAACCCCAATAACTTAAATTCTTCCTTTAACAAGGTTCTTCGCAGGAGATCTAATTGGGGCAAATACATAAGGTGTGCAGCAGTGACTCATTTGACTGATGACACACATTAATTATTGGAAATATATATTTGTTCATATCCTTGTTTCCTGCATGACGTGATCCTGGGCAAATTACACTCAAGCTTGCCGTCCATAGTCCTGTCACACATGCTGCACACGTAGCATTAGGACAGAAGAACCTGTGTTTCAGTTTTTGAGGGAAGTTACCTGGCAGCCATATATTGTGTGGATAAATCACCTGAATTGCCCCGCCTCTTTTCGTGAGCTCACGTCTTGCTCATTATGCCTGTATCATTTACGTTTAATAACGTGACACCGTAAGGCCTCCTCCCTGTTACATGTGGGGATACATGCTGACTTCGCACCCATGAGGCGGAAGAAGCACAGTCTCCCGAGAACAATGCGCAAGCGTTGGGTTGGTACAGTCCAGCTGCAGAAGGTGAGGAGAGGCAGAGGTTCGGTGATGGATGTAGCCTCAGATGGATAACGTTAGAGAGAGAAGAGACGGGCAGCATGGGGCACACCTGCCAAATGCCCCCAGCTCAAGCGTGGGACTTTCAGATACTCACTGCTTTCAGCCCGCTGCATTTTGGGACGTGTAGTTTTCATTTTAACATTGAATTAAACAAATCCACCAGGTGAAGCTAAAGAGCCAGGACTGGCTGAAGGTGGCACACATCACTGGGTCACTTGGCAAATGGGGCTGGCGTGTGATACAAGGGACGCTCAGAGGTTAAGTATTAACTTACTTCGCCTTTTTGTTGTTACTTTGTGCTGTCTATCAGCTGTTTTTTAAATTAAATCAGTATAATTGCCCATCTTTTTTCACTGTACTTTACATTCCAACGTACAAACACCCTTCGCTGAAGCTGTTTTTGGTAGAAAGTATTTGTAACTGGTCAACTGGAACTTCTACTATGGTGCCCCTAAAGAGTCACTGTCTTTCAGTGCCCGGGTGTGTGAGTTGAGGCTTCATGATGCAATGCTTGAGAGACTTGTCCCATGTCATTCAGAATCTTGGATCCAAGGTCCCGCTGCACCACTCTATGGGGTGGAGTCTTCTCTGCAGAGATGCAGTTTCTATACTATTGAGCAGATGTCGGGTGCTGGGGGAAGGTTAAAGAATTTATGGATTTACTCTGAAAAGTGCCTATTGGTCCAGGCGCTTTGACACAAATTGGGAGTGATGGAAATTGAATCTAAGCCACGTGTTGCCTTTATCAGATGAGGTCACAAAATTCTTCAGGCCAGCTCCTTGTGGTTGACATGTCTGCTGGGCAGGGAGTTCGCCAGCGAGGTGACTATATTGTACCCTTCTTATTTCTGTTCTTGTGTTTATCCGGGCTGATTCCCTTTACTCAGCTGTGCGTAATGTGATGTGAATGTGAGAAGTGCTATTAAAACCAGCTTCACTGCTTATTCTAAAGGCTGGCTTGTGGCATCCAATCTCCAACCTGTGTGTGAATCCGCCCTTTCTAAGAACATTCAACTCTATGGGCCGGATTCACAAAGGTGTCCCTAAGACTTACTCTGTTTACTCCTGAAATTCATGAGTAAGCCAGTGGCATAGCAGAAAATGATGCCCCCCCTCCCAGCAGAATGTAATGAGGGTGGCACTGATATTTATTGGTATTGGGCTAAATGCTGGACCCTTGAATGGTTGAGAGCCCCCCTGCACCACAGGGGCTGCAGGGCTCTGTGTTACGGCCCTGGAATAAACCAAGAGTCCTACAAGTGTAGGCCACATCTACTCATACAGCCTTGTGAATGCGGCTCTGTTGGTTGATTCGTAATGAATTAGCTCAATTCCTTTTAAATTTACGAAGGGAGAGTCTGACACTGATAATAATACTGGTAAGTCGTGAGAGCTGCCACACAAAGGATGCATTTGGACTCTGTAACCTAAGTGTGAAGTATTTATTCCATATCATGTACATTTGTGCATCCTTCTTGCTTATAAGGAATGTTCATTAAAAACAACATAAGGACGGCAACACAGGCTCACACCCAGGGTCACCGGAATTATGCGATTTTTGCAGCTCTGGCATTTCCGCATTATTATAAAATTTGCTGCATATGTGACAATCTATCATCTGTTGTACAATCTGCATATTTTAACACAAACAATTGTTTGTAGGTCCTACAGGTCAAATGTTTCTAAAAACACTGCAACACGTGTGGCAGTGCAGTGGAAGCTTGTTTACAAAGGCTCGCTGGTCACCTTTTTGTTGTATTTGGATGTTAAGCTGGTAATAATAACCTTTTCCCAGACAGGGTTAACCTGTGTAAAAATGACAAAATAAGGCACTAATGCTTTCACAAAATTTGCAGCACTAAGCAGAATAGTTTTCCCTTTTTTTATGCACAATTTACTCAACCTTGCCACATAATTTGGTCCTCATATGCTTCATAATTGAAAAGGCCCTACACATTCCCCCACCAACCACGACTGACAGCGATGGAGTTTTACATTGTTTAATTGCTTTTTGACCTATTTTAGGGTCATCAATGGATTTCTGTATTTTTATAAGTTTGCTTAGTATTCTAATAATTATTCCAATTGCTGTGGTGGATTTGTTTTGCTGGCTGTTTAGGGTCCAGCGCAAAGCATTCCGTCCCTGGAGTAATCTCTCTGTGGGCTTTTAACCACGCCCATGTCAAGCCCATCAGTTTGGTTGGTTCGTGGGCTTGCCTTTTAAAATTCACTTGATTTACTTAGTGAAAGGCATGCACACGTCATGCCTTTTCCCATGTTTAACCCACCTCGAACGCACCAGCTACTACTGAAAACATACCAGACTCCATGTTTTCTGCACTAATTTTTCTCTTTATTTCGTAGGCAGCGCAATCTCGCTGGGCAGTAGTAGAGCGCTTTGTATGACATCGACCCTGTTACATGGATATTTGCACTTTTGCTGGTCACATTGATAATTGCACTTTTGCCTATACGTTTCACGGCGAGCAAACTTCTGTTTCCTTTTGTGTGTTTGCTTTGCGCTCATGGTGGCCGTCGGCTCGCTTATGTGAAACTGTTTTACTTCTCAGTTTCTCTGGCAAGAAAAGTCCGGTTAGGAGTTTACAACGTTAACAGCTTTAACTCGAGTAAACGCGAGACCAATTGCATTGCAAATGCTTGTTCTTATTTTGGAGGCTAACATCTTGAAATCTTGAGCCAGAGAGGCTAAGGAACTTTCACAAATGAGGGCTCCTGTACGGTCTATCAGCAGCTCAAAATAAACCATATTTTAAGGCACACATCAGTGCTCTGCTTACTGCTGTGGTCGAGCACCTGCCCATTCTGGAAGACGTTGGTCAGCCTTCTGGCCATGTCCCTTGAACCTGCTCGAGGGTGTCTGACCGGGTCAGCCGGCCTGAGGGGCCACTGACCTCGAAACCTCTGCAGGTCAAAGTTGAGATGTCTCTTGCGAGCAGAGCAGATGCGCCCATGGCGCTTCCCACTTTATACGACAGAAGTTGGATTTTTATTTATCTGCAAACACTTTAGATTTAAACATCGAGGCAGCTTGTAGCTTGGTCTGTGCTGTTTGCACAACAACAATCGACATGCTGATGTCTGTCAGAGCTGATGAAGAGCAAACACTGACTCCAGAGACAGGATCTTAAGTGCGTGAGAAGAGCTGGCACTTCAAAAGCACTCTGCACTCGAAGCGCATTATGCGGGGCCTTGCCTGGGCCCAGCAGCGGGACTCTGCATTTCAACACGCTTATAGAAACCGTCTCTACCTTTAATGTAAATCGCAGGAAAATAGTGCTCTCAGTGGAGCAAAGAAAATGCATTGTTGGCTTTAAGTCAAGGCCCAATTTAAACACACAAAGGTGACTAAAACACAAACGAACAATAAGCAAAGATATTTGGAAACATGAAATGTTGTCTTCGGTCTTGGAACCTGTTTTTATTCTGGCGATTCCTTGTGAAGAAAGAAAGCAAGATGTATTTGACAGTCGAACTGATGAGCGTATGAAGATGGCAGACCCTAACCCCTTCCATGTATGAACATATATATTTATTTTTTTATTTATCATTATACATTTTTTTACTACACGAGTCTGTAAGACAACTAAAGCTGCCTCCAAACCAGCCCTAAAAATATTTGTAATAAAAGTACCAATCTCTGAGATATGAGCCCACCTGGCTTAGAGTCAGTAGGGGGAAGTAAAAGCACTGACTGATATACCATAGAGTCAGATTTAGATCACTTTGGCAACAGAATCGTGGAGTTCTGTCCCTACTGGCAAGGGGAGACCATTGGTCGATTTCAGAGGTTCTGTGACTCTGAGATGTCTCAGGCAACCAACTAGTAATGTTTTGCAAAGCACCACATGGGTTCTATCTGAGACACAATGCACTGGGAGATGTATCTCTCTCATTGCTTGACAAAACAAAAACACAATGAGAAGGTATAGAAAGTCAGGTTTCAGTTGACCTACCCTTCTCCAAGAAATGACCCTAAAAGACTGGAGTCAAAAGAGAAAAGTCGGAGCTTCGGATGGAATGGCGAGTAAGTAGGTTCAATGGGCTGGAGCAGAAAGAGTTAATGTAGTCAATGAAACCAAGCAGTTCTTTCTGTAGTTCTGCAGCAAGGTATTTCGTCGCCTCTTTCAGATTCTGTAAAGCTTTGAGACCCTGAAATGTCTCTGAACAAACAGTTGATGTTCTCCTAAGCACCTTGTGGTTCAAACACTGACTGGTGGAGCTATTGGGCCTTGACAGTGAGGTGGTTTCTTCAGGATGCAGTTTAGTGGGCCATAACACTATTCACCTGAATGAAAAGCTAAGTTGCCATTGCCTTAAATCTGTGCTATCTTGCCATTGGATGGCTGGGGTGATGTCAGACAGGAGCTCACCCCAATACTTGATTGCTCTTCCACCAATGATCAGCCAAGTCACCTCCATGCACCCGATGCACGAGTGGGCCCTCCACTCTCCATGTCTTCCAGTAGTAGTCTGGAAGAGTGATATGGGGAGCGACACTGCTTGCTTCTCTTAGTTGCCTTGCTCTGGCCTTTCACTTCCTGCACTATATTCGTACCTAAGCCCAGACCTCACTTATCAATAGAGGCCCTTCACTTGATACACTCTCTACATAACCAGTCCTAGGCTTGTACTCATCAGTAGAAGTTCTTCACTTTATCCACTCTATGTATAACCGTTCCTAGGCCTCTGCTCATCGATGGAGGCTCTGCATTTCATGCACACTATGTATAGCTGCTCCTAGGCCTCTATTCATCAGTAGAGGGTCTTCCCTTTAGCCACAATATGTAGAGCTGCTCAGAGGCCTCTGCTCATCCATGGAGGCTCTGCATTTCATGCACACTATGTATAGCTGCTCCTAGGCCTCTATTTATCAGTAGAGGGTCTTCACTTTATCCACAATATGTAGAGCTTCTCCTAGGCCTCTGCTCATCGATGGAGGCTCTGCATTTCATGGCACTCTGTATAGCTGCCCTTAGGCCTCTACTCATCGGTAGAGGGTCTTCACTTTATCCACAATATGTATAGCTGCTCCTAGGCCTCTGCTCATTGGTAGAGGGTCTTCACTTTATCCAGTGTATGTATAGCTGCGCCTAGACCTCTGCTTGTTGATGGAGGATCTGCACTTCACGTGCTTTCTTCGTTAGCAAGCAGATGTCTTGCTTATCAATGGATGCTCTGCATTTCATGCACAGTGTGCACCACTGCACCTGGGGCTCTCCTCAATGATGTTGGCTCTACACTTTGTGCACTCTCTACATACCAAACCCTGGACCTCTACTTATTGATAGATTGTCTTCACTTTATGCGTACTATACATAGCCACACCTGTGCCTCTACTTGTTAATTGAAACTATGCACTTGCACACTATTAATAGCTACCTCTAGGCCTCTACTTTGCGATGGAGGATCTGCATTAAATCCACAGTCTACATTGCCATGCATAAACCTCTGCTTATTAAAGGTGTGTATGTGCTTTATGCACTCTCTGCTTAGCTGTGCTTGCAACCGTACTTTTTGATGAAGGCTTTGCCCTTCACATATACTCAGCATTGACTGCACTTCAAGAGCAGTGTGGCCGCACCTGGGCCTCTCCAAGTCAAGGGAGCCTTGTAATTTCATGAGAATTCTGAACAACTCTTTGGGTCTCTCCTTATCAAGCGAGAATCTGCACTTCACAAGCTCTCTTCATCAAAGGAGGTCTATGCTTCATCAGCACTCTGCATGACCATGCTTGAACTCACCCCTAGTGAGGAGCGCATTGCATTGTCCGCACTCCAGCGCATTCTACAAAGCATTGCCTTGCGGTCCCTGGGCACGAGCATTTGTGACTCACAAGCAGTTTGTACAGCATGTCTCTAGCTAAGAGCGCTCTGCAATCCCTGAGCAGTCTGTAGGGCCTTGCCTGGATCTCTCCACTAATAGGAATGGTCTACACTCTACAGACACTCAGCTTTGTCTCATCAGGGCGGAGGACAGAGCCCAGCAATCGAATTGCAAGCCATTAGTCAAGAATTCTACCCGCAAAGTTACAAGCAAATCCTTCTATGGGGTACACCAAAAGCTAAGTTATCGATCATGGTACATGCTCCAGAGTTCTGATCTTGACTTTCAGATTCACCAATAAAAGTGAGCCCGACAAACCACTCTAGCTTTCTAGTCTTCAGCGTCCTACTCTAACCTAGTCTTACGCTCTCAGAAAGAGGGCTCACTAACCGTGCCTTCCACCCTTCCCTGCATCAAGCATTATATAGAACCTAGGCATCAATATGTATGTAAATAATCATGGAATGACCCAGGTAAGGGTACCTATGTCGCAGTCCCACGGCTTGGTGATGCATGATCCATTGTTTGTTCTCATGATGTTATCAAGAAATTATTTACTAATTTGCTTAAAGTAGGCACGGCAAACAAGATGGCAGACAATATCAAGGGTTACATTTACAACTGGTCAGTACTGACGACAGTCATAGGGTCACATTTACAAAAAGAGACGCGAACCACCAAAGAGAGAATTCAGTGTATGGTATAAAGTTCAGTATGTAGGACTTTTACAGTGGTGGCCATGGTTGCTTTTGATTGACGTCTTTAAGTCTAGGCCCAGCAGTCTCCATACTTGTGGGCTGGAGCCCAGAGTTGCCACAACAGTTCTTATTTGCTTGATCTTTCATGGATTAAGTGAAAACTCAAGCTTGAATGGTAGGTTGCAAGGCTGTACACGTTATTCTCTGAAGGAAGATAACACTGAGCAGGTTAAACTTGATCTTGAGCTAACATCGTGTCATCCTTGTTTCCCTGGTTGTGTTTGATCTGCCTGTTGTATCTAGTCTTCTGCTACTATTGTTCTTCAGCTCTGAACCTTCACAGGAGAACGCATGAGATCAGCCAGGTTGGCCAATGGTCAAGATTTGTTTTCAGAATTTCTGCACACGAAGAATGCAAAAATCAAAAACTACATGGTACTACAGTTATTGTGAAGAGTGTGTGATGATACAAATTGCATGTTTCATTTCATTGACAATTACGAATGAGGATACTTATGGACAGCAACTTTTGACCTATTTCTTACCTTTACTCTACCAGTCCTAACTGAAAGCACAACTGTAAATCTAGCTTTTACCTTTAGTCAAGCAACTTAATCACTACTTTTCGCCTAACCATTAAATGCACCCCACACCTACTGATTTTGCATTGAGGTTGCATCACTTTTGTGGTGCAGCTCTGACACAAAATCCTTTTTGCCATTCACTAAGGCACGCAAAGTCACTTTTATTTGGCTTTGCTTGATTTAGTAAATACCAAGTAATGCAAGGTGTCGCTATGTGCTGCATTGTGTTACGTTGGGTAGGTGTGACGCAGGGATGGGTGGAGCATGGGCATTCCCATGCATTCACACAAGTAATTTGAGACAGACCCAGACTTACGAAGACTTGTAAACCTGGGTTAGTGCCAAAATAATGCTCCTACGTGACAGAGGTGTAACAAAAAGAAATATCTTTATTTCTCCTTGTTACTTCCTCTTGCCATGCGTGCAGCATTCTGCAGCACACATAGAAAGAGAAGTGCACCTCTAAGGATTGTTTTTGTGCAGGAAGGTAATTCTTCCTGCACACAACACTCTTGTCTGTAACACAGGCACCCTAACAGTGTGGGGCAAGGGTCCCTGGGTTGGTGCTAGGAAGCCAACAGTGCAAGGAGGGAGAAGAAATGCTCAAAAAGTTTGTAAATATGGGGCATTTCTGCATTCTCCCTTTCATGCAGTGTGGTACAGCAAGTTACAGTGTGTGAAGTAATAGATACGCTCCTAATGAGCAATAATAATAATTACTAATTAGTTATGTTTACAGTTAGTCATTTCTAAGCATGGTCAATTACAGGTATTATGTAGCTGGCAAGATGTCACATTTATTTAACAATCACCTTTCACAACCATCTGTTGTAACCTGCAGGGCACAAGTTGAAATCTGGCAAGGCCACTCACCCTTCCATCCTTCCGAGGCCAGTAAAAGAGTATCATTAAACAGATTAATAGTAACACCTATTATTTAGAATTCTTAGAAGCAGCAGAGGACTGATATGAGGCACTGTGTTAAAATGTCACCTAAGTGAATAGCATCCACAGCTGGGAGTTGTCATAATCTAATTATAAAATGATTATTGACCCTAAATGCCATTGTTTATAAATGGTGTGAGCTGTTTTAACTGACAGGAAGAGAAGAAAGTAGATTACATCAGAGAACTGATATAAAAATCGAAGCTGATATCCAAATTGCAAGTTACTTCAAAATTCAAACTTATAGGCCTTAGGCTTGAAGGCATTGAGTAAACCAACAAGCAGGGCTGGCATTAGCACTGGTGGCGTCCGGTGCGACTAGTTTTTTGGCACCCCTCCCTCACGGCCGGCCTCCTCCTCCTCAAATTCCCACACTACCAACCTCCAAAAGTGCCCCTCATTTCTCCATTTCCCCCTCTCTCACGTGCATTTCATTTGTTTTAAAGCACAGGTAAGGGATGGCTTTAATAATCCACTCAGCTATCTCCATAAAATACAGATCTGTTCTTTGCAGCAGGCATATTAACCCTCTGCGCTACTTTATGGCAAGTCAAAACTGCCTCTAGACAAATCAGTGTTATTTTGACATTTTTATTGCTGCTTAAAAGCCGGTTGCATAATGAATCCTGCATTATATGCTTTTAAATTGTAAGTTCATGCTCAACTCCACTGAGGTCAGTTCTCCCTCCAGGACAGCGCCAAGTGCAGCTGCTCTAGTCGCACTTCCCTAAAGCCGGCCCTTCCAACAACTAAGGTGGGCTGTCGGAAGGAGGTGGTTCCCTTCACACATGGTCTGACATCCTCACAAGAGTACCTCTGTCTTGGCGGCGGTCATTGTAAGCAGGGACACTTTAAAGATTTTGGGGGCCCAGGGCCACACGTGTTTTGGAGGCCCTTGTTTGGAACAGCTTTGAATTTATGATCCAGTTTCACCTCTTTCATGGCTGTTTGGCCAGATCGCCGACAGTGTACAGGCACACGTGTCCAAATTCTACATGTTTACATTTAATATTCAGGGATAGTGACATGTGTTTTCAATATTGTAACATAGCTACAGCCCACTAATATTACTGCAAATAATCTCTGTGACACCCTCACGTTTCTCATATACTAGTTTCCGGTTTGATCTAAAACTAACTTTGCTTATGGAGGTGGCACACCATTTCTCTTCAAAATGTCTTAATAGACCGTCACCCATCACCCACAACAAAAATACATTACAGGAAACGGTATAGGGCAAGAGACTCTGCAGACCAGAGCTGGCTTTTCAGGGCCCCCCTGAATGGCTGGGGTCTTGGGCCACATCTCACCTTGTCCATGACGTAAAACATTTCTGATTGTAAGATTACTTTAGTCACATTCCGGTTCAACAACTGTGTCGCCCTATAGGAGTGAAACTTTTATGTACTTGAACGGAATCAGTCAGTTTGATAAAATATTAAATCATATAGGAGCAACGGAGACCCTTCTGTAACCCCGGATTTGCCCCAACCCTTAGTAGGAGAGTGTTATGGTATTCTACCATATCTACATGAAAGGCCTCAAGCCACCTAAATTCCCACCAGATTATACCTTCCCCTTTCTTTTGAGGCTCTCCGTGGTGTAATTTAAATGCAGCTCGAGACATAAGCAAAAGGTATAAGTTTGCTTGCCTGCGCTTGGACACAGTATATGCCTATGGAAAGATGTTTAGGATTTCGAAAAATCAACCAAATATATTTTAAAAGAAAAAAGACATAATGGTTTTGAATAGGATTACATGAGCTTTAAACAGAAGAGTTTATATTTACCAGAGGATCACCTCTTGTTTAGTGATTGCTGGTGTTTCCCCAGATTGTCTGGGCTTTACACTTTGACTTTCACTACTATTGTGCCCTTATATTTGCTCTTCCTATTACTCTATCCAACTTCCCTTGTTTTATTGGATGTTGCCAGTGAGCTTCGTGGCATTTAGATACAACTACTTTCAGTCTTCCACAACTGAGGAAAAAGTTACTTCCATGTTCTTGAGCTTAGCCTGCATTATTAGTTTATCTTTTCTATTGTGATCCTACCACTAGATTCGTTTATAAAGTAGTTGTGAAGGCCAGCGGTATAACTAGCTGCCATTTTTACCTCTCTAGACATGTATCTGGAGATAAATATTTCTTTCCGGAGACTGAAACATTTTTTGCCATTATTCCTAAATGTTTGTGTAGGTATATCACTCACCATCTAATCCACCTTCAATTCAGTGTAATCCTTCAAACTAAAAATTGATACATTGCAGCAAACATTTTGTAATAAAGTATTTTTTTCTTGGAAGCCTTAGGTTGGACGGATTGTTCCCTAGCAAACACAGATGACACCACAAGGATGTCCTGATGCAAAGATTGAAGTAATATCATTGCTTCCTTCATGAAATGCTGTGGCCCAGAGACCTCTTGTAAGAGTGATAATGCTGTAGATACAATCTTTTCTGAGGCCCTTCAGGCCTCCCACTGTTAACCACACTCTTTCCCCTTTTACTAGATTCAGACAAGAACTGTTCTATATACTGGTCTTTGGCTTCATAAGCATGCCTTTACCAAATTAATTCTCAGTTGCAAATATCACCAAAAAATCAAGTTCACAGACCAAAATTATTTTGGTGCATAACTTGATTATGACATTAGACAGTGTGTTTATGGAAGGTGATGAAGACACGTAGCTGACCATGCTAGCCACATAGGTAGACATATTTTTTCCTTTTTCCACAGACATACGTTTTCACAGTTATCTAGCATATTTCCTTATGTAGCTACAGCTCTCGGGTACTACAACAGGCCCCTGATGCACCACTAATGCTGGACTCTAACTGAGCCTGGGCCTTGTTGGGCCTGGGCCTTTGACTGGCCCCAGCAAAAGAAAAAAGTAGACTCAGAAATGAGTCCTTATTTGGCCCTCAAATATTTTCCTCGACTCCCTCAGCCATGGTGGTTAGCAGGCTGAATGCACTGCTTGAACTCCCCCCCAAAATCCACTTGTCCCAAAGCATGTGTCCTTGTGCATTGAGTTCCATCTTCATCGACTGAGGTGCTGTTGACCAACTGGGTTACTAGACACCACCCGACCTTCACCATCGGACCAGTGAGAGCCAGCCACTAGGATAGGGTGACCATACGTCCCAGATTCCCTAGCCAGTCCCGGTTTTCAGAGGACTGTCCCGGTGTCCCAACGATTTTGTTTAATTTAAATAAATGTCCCGGTTTTTGGCGACAAAGGTTAGGTCAACCTATGAACGCTTTTGTTCATTTTAAATAAATGTCCCGGTTTTGGGGACAAAGATCAGGTCTTCCTGCAGGTCAGAAGTGAAAGGTATACTCTTCTTTCACATGCAGCTGTAGAGTCTTAAATAACTGAAGAAGTAATGTATTCGTTTCTGCCTATGTGGTGTGTGTGTGTGTTGGGGGGGGGGGATTTTATATATATATATATATATATATATATATATATATATATATATATATATATATATATATATAGACAGGTCTGTATCTGTTAGTGGTTCTACCGGTGCACCACATGTCCCGGCTACCACGAGTAACCAATGACTATGTGGGAAGGACTATGAGGTGAGTGAGACAAAGGCGCACAGCAATTTTAATTTTATGCTTGTACTAACCAGTGTCTTTGCTGGAGTGGTCTATAGCTTCTTTCTGCAGCCTAGATCTTTGTGTACCAGTGATGGTGCCCATTCATTTTCAGGGGATAATATATAGAATTATAGCTATGTAGCTATCAGTTACAGGGATGTTTTTCACAGAGGGGTTCTGAGTGATCTTTTAGACGAAAGCGATGCTCGAGTTGTCAATCTCACAGAGAACTCCAAGGTGAAAAACATGCCGAAACTGATGGCTACCCATCTATAATTTCATGTTATATATACTTCAAATACCCTTTCACTATCATGAAGTGCTTTCAGTTTGTCCTTTTTATAGCTGAAGACATGCGTATTTGACAAACATTCTTTCTTAAAAGGACTACCTTCTTTTTATATTACTCCTAAATCAACAGCTTCTTTGGTGCCGTTTCTTCTGGTACATTCTTGTAAGTATATGTTGCAGTTTTGCAAAATTGGTGCTATTTCATTTTGTACCTTTTCCGACTAAAATGCACTGTTATTGAATGCATTTCTTCTTGTTCGACCTTATGCCTGTGGCAATGCTGTGTACGCTGGAGACGCCAGGGGCTGTCAAATCTTTTACAGTTGGTGTTTGTGAATGCAGCCGAGGAAGTAGGCAACCTGACCCTTTTGTTTGTGGCGTCTTCCTTCTTTGAAGTCGCCCTGTCCGGTGAGGCTCCGTGATGCACCGTGAAGTGCTTTTCGGCTTTCTCCCTTTCAGCTTCATTCACGCCTCTAAGAGCAGTAAAGGACCAAAGCTTCACGCTTGTTTCGGTTCTAGCGGCGTTTTAGTTTGATGTTCGCCGAGTCACGTGTTTCTGTGGAACTGCGACTGTTGCTTCACCCGTAATGGCGGCCAACGGTCGCGTGAGCGCCACCCTGGAACAGTATTACGTCGCAGCGGGGCTTGCGTTTTGGTACCCACGGATGGAACGTACGTGGAGTGGGCAGATAGGGAACCTATTCACAATAGCGAAATGGTGCTAGAAGTATATATAACAAATGTTTGGAGGGCTCTGCTGTTAATGCTCTTGGGGGGGCAACTCGGTCTGTCTTTTGTACGGTCTGGTGACGGTTTACTCAGCATGAAGTAACCCGCCTACTCACACGTTGCATCACGTGCACAGTTTGAGACTGTCTGGAAATATAATAAAGTATAAATAAACGGATGTTAAAAAGAAGAGGGAGAGATGCATACCTAGTGGCTGAATAGCACAACATAAAAGCAGAAAACCTGAGATCAAACCACACTTCCCCGACTGACCAAATTGTGTGATTCTAGGCATTTTTTTTTTTTTATTTCACTGCACCTTCTTTTTCTTCCTTATAAAGTGACACACCTTCAACACGTGAGTTCAGAGTGTACAACAAGTAGCTGCTTTGATTTATTAGACTACGATGGTGCTCCAGCTATAATAATAATCTGGGCCACATGTAGGTTACAGATAATAATGTGTCCAACACTGGACTCTAATTCACGTGTATTTGACCATCTCTTTGGTTATGTAGGCCACCACCTCGACTCTTGTAAAGGGATCTAAATGAAGTGCCCTCAAGCCACGCCCCCTCTAGCCTCCCATCCCACCCTTTTCCTTCCACTTTATGGACTGTACTATTGGAAAAAGGAAAGGACACGGGTAGAATCCCTGACCCTTGTTTCTCATTATTCGACCCATTAGCGGCATCTTTCTTGTGCTGCTGAGTCACAGAGCCTCTGTGTCCTCACCCAGCAGTAAAAAACAGGGGTGTTTTTTTTTTACTTAAAGTTAATATTTTTTTATTTTTCAGCTGCTGGCTCAGCCAGCATGTGCAGGGCGGGCTGGAGGAGGAGGAGTGGAGTCAGTGCACTAAGTATGCATGTCAGTTCGGCTGGCCGTCTTAGGCCCGCCAAACTAACATGAACACTTAGGTTTCTCCAATCCAGCTATGCAACACAGCCAGGCTGGAAAAACTGCACAGACCCCAGTGCACTGTCTGAGCACCAGACCAATGCCGATGCTGGTCTTATGCTAGGCATAGCATGAGAGCAGTGCCAGGATTGCATGGGGAGCCTGTGCTGGTGTCCCAGGGACTGCTGGGACACTGTCAGGAGAGAAGAGGAGTGAGGTGGTAGGCAGCAATTGTGGCAACAGAAACAGGTACGTTTTTTTTTTTTTTATTATGATTTTATTTCCCCCCTGTACTCTTCTCTCCCCCATGCTATGCACCGCTCCCGTCCACCTGCCCCTACTCTTGAGTTTTGCAGCGGCTGCTGCTGCTAAAAAGGGTTGACGAGTCATGGCAGTGAAATTAAGGGGATTCCCAAAAGATCCTCTCTCTCCTCCTTCACCAGGTCCCAGTTTGGTTTCCATGCACCAGCCCTGCTCAGGCATAGGAAATAGCTAGAAGTTCTTAAAGCCAGGCCTGGGACTAGGGATTGAGGCTGGAGTTTAGAACAGTTCTTTCACTTTTCCTCCAGAAGGCAAACAGAGATACTTTTCAACATAATTTGAGAATGCTTTCCCCTGTTTCGCGTTTCCATGCATGTTCTGAACTTCCACTTTTCCTGATAATGGATTTGTAAAGTGTAAACCTAGCATGCTATTGGACAGTACGTGTAACCCGTTCCTAAATCCCATCTTCCACTTTCCTAAATGTGTGATTTTCTTTCACCAGCTTTGTATGAGCCTCATGGCTTGGGATTTCTCCCAGGATCCCTTGCAGGTTATTAGAACCAGATATCATGATTACGTAGCCAGTCATATCGCTTCCCTGCCTCTGAACTCCACCCCTTGCAACCCAATCCAAAGATATCCAAGCACACTCTGTTATCACCTCAATATGATACTCGATAGAAAAGGGAGCCAAAGAGTCTAGGAAAGACTCTCGTTAACTGTTCCAAAGTGACTGCTGGAGCATTCCCATCCAGCTAGTCGGAATGCCCATGCCAACTCCCATTAGGTAGCCACTGCATCAGAAACCTTTGGGCGGGAAACAGAAGGAAAGCACCGGTGAGGATCATTTGTATGAGTGCATTGATTCTCCCCAGTCCAGGAAGTATGAATGTGTCTTTCATTCACCCTGGGTGGAAGCATTACAAACAGCCCCTGGCTTACAGTTTAAACAACTGAAAGACATAATTTATGTCTTCAAATCTGATGTTTTGCAGAGAATAACTGAAAATGAAGTTGCAAATAAAAAAATTGGAAAAACAGATTTCATTTAAGTAATTCCAATGAATTGCAAGTCTGAAAAGCAGAAATTCTGTATTTGGCTTGTATACATGCCCCTATCCCCAATAAGCCTTGACCTGAAACACTCTAAACTTTATTGCCCTTATAAAGAACAAAAGCCCTCATTTTATTGCAAATGCATTGAATTGACACTGGGAAAGAGACCATTTGCAAAGGCCCTGGGCGTGATAGCAAGCAGGCAGTCTAAGCATCCAAAGTAGCTCACCCGAGCACCTTTCTCCTGCGTCTGCCTGTCCCTACACCACTCTCAGCCTCCACCTCTCCTGCTCCATACCTATCCCTGGCTGCACCTCTGTTTGTTCACACCTCACCCTGCCACAGTGGTCTAAGTGCATTAAAAAAAAAAAGTATGGGAACTGTGATGCTGTGCACAGTGAGGGCGGGGTGAGTAAGTGTGGAGGTGAGGTCAAAGGTGTGGCTAAAAAACAAAAATTCTGAAACTTTTTTTTCAGTCTTTCACCTTCTGGTAACTACATATAAAATAAGGCACAGCTTAAACAAAAAATAAATGCAAGTTAATCAGTGGGAAGTGCACTATTGTACACTATGGAATGTCTATTGGTTAGTGCACTGCAGAGGACTGTGTCTATAAACATGCAGCCACAGGATTGAATCCGGGTTGATGCAGTGGAGAATAGACACATGTCTATGTTTAGTACTATGAGGTCCCAGTCTGTGATCGAAATCACTGTGAATATGTAAGTAATTATTTTACACTTCAATTACACACAGTGTTAGCCTGCTACAAAATGTGCAAAAATGTTTAGGATGAAAAACAGTGCTTCCAAAATATAGATTTTAGTAATACCCAGACTGTACACAGTGCATGTTTTATAGCTGTCCTTAAAAAGCACACACCTCACAGCCCAGCAGGTAACTCCTTTGCAATACCACTTTAAAAGATTAATTCTGTTTCTTCTGGAAGCTTCAAGTGATTATTTTTTAGTAAAGCCAATACTGTCTTCCAAGCACCATTTACAGATTGACCAGTTGCACAAACGTACGTTTCTATCAGGCACCCTGGCAAGAAGACTTGTTTAGCTGTCTGTGTCTCACTCCGTTTCACAGCACAGGAGACTCTCCTGCCTTACACTTCAGTGAAAGTATTTCAACTCTGGGGATTAGCCACACTGAGTTGGTTGTACATTGACGAAGGGTAGGGATCTGTTTTTCTTAAACAAAAGTATGGACTTGTGCCCCTCAGATGCTGTCCACTTTGACCACTGCACTGCCCACACCTCTCCTTCCCGGTTTACATCTCTCCAAGACTTCCCTTCTCCACGAACTCATCTCCCCTGTAACTCTTCCTGCTTTCCTATCTCCCTCCGTGCACCACCACGTGTCATTTCCTCTTCCTGTCACTACTTCTCCCAACCTCTACTTCTCCCAGCCAATAGCTCTCTTGCTGTACCACTCCATCAGCGTAATTTTCCATGCACCTTTTCCCAGCCTAATCTCCCAGCCTGCAATCCTCCCAGCCCGCTCTCCACACCTGCTCGCTCCTCTTATTACCCGTCCTTCTCCACGTGCCCACACATCTCATGTCTGCATTCCAACCCCACCCCTCCCATCCCATCCACTTCCCGGCTGCAACCGTCCTGTACACGTCTTGCAGACGGTATATTCTCAGCATCACTTCTCCTTGCCCACGCCGCTCTCAGCTCGAACTCCGTGTATCCACAGCCCTTCCTGCCCATTTCTGTTCCTGCCCTCCACTCCCTTCCCTCATATCCTTCTTGCTTGCACCTCTCCGAGCCTGCACCTCATCCTGCTCGTTCTTCTTCTGTATCACTACGGTCTCCTCCACAGCGTTCCCTTCAATATTTGCACACGTACGTTATTTAGGCCCAATCTGCACACGTACGTTATTTACGCCCCAGCATGGCTCTTAATTGAAAATGCAAAGACAGGCCCATTGGCTTTGGCAATGCAAGCTCCTTCTGGGTGTGACCACCTACTTTCACTTCCAGGACAGAGGTGGTTACCTCTGCCTGGTTCGAGTTGGTTGTGACTGGCACGTTAGAATTGTTAGTCAGTGCCAGGCTAGAATTCGGTTCCGGCTGGCAACCTACGGTCGGTTCTCATCGCCAGGTTAGCACACGGGACTGGCTGGTTCTCCCTAACCAGTCTTCGGCTGGTTTTCATTTCACCTCGCAGGCGGAAGGGCGGCAGACGTAGTCGACCTTGGCCGTGACTCCCCCGGGCGTGACCACGTTCTGCAGATGGCGCCACCGCGAACTGCGCCATCTCTTCTGAAAGGAAAGTGAGTTAAGAAACCAGAACTGCGCCGGGAATGGAGGAGCGGTGTCAGGTCACCGAGCAACAAACATCTTCTCTCAAGCAATCAGGCTTAATGACTGCCAGCGCGCTCGCTGCCGGCTAGGCCCGAACTTTAATTATTGAATTAAAAGGCGACTCCAGGCTTCAGGTAAGCCGGTGACCCGGGCAGTTAGTCAGACCGTGGCATTATTCGATGCTATCCAATGAATATGCGATTTCCAGGTATGCATTCCAAACTGGAGACCTATTTAGAGAGGCAAGTATTGTGTGGTGTAGCATTTCCCATTGCTTGCGCTGAGCTAGGCAGTCTTAAAGCTCATTGCATCACTTTCTGCTCCCTAACCACGTTTCACCTTCTATTTTTAGGCCTTGGACAAAGAGGACATTGTTGTCTGCGAGAGAGACTGGAGTGCAAGGCCCGTCCCCCCATGAGACCACATTCAATGAGAAGCGCCTTTTCAAAGGATCCTTAAAGGTCACTGAGTCTAAAGAGAGCTTCTGTCCATCCTCCAGCCCCCAAAAATAATATCATTCAGCCCTCTTCCCTTTATCCATGGAGAAATACGAGAAAGTCAGTAAAATCGGCGAAGGGTCCTACGGTGTGGTCTTCAAGTGCCGGAATAAAGACACCGGTCAGATAGTGGCCATCAAGAAATTCTTGGAATCGGAGGATGATCCAGTGATTAAGAAGATTGCTCTTCGAGAGATACGGATGCTTAAGGTAAGAGCTCTTCTCTTGGTCGCCGCATAATTACTGCTTGCGCGCCCTGGTCTGTGGGCATTTCATGTATCAACTGCTCTTCCCTGTGAGTGTTTGAGAGGCGTTCAGAGGGTTGACCTGCGATGTACTTGAGGATTCGTTCTCAGCACCGCCTTGTGGAATAGCACTTGTATAAGAAATGAGACCAAATCTAATTCATAGTCAGCTTGTACAGCGTTTACCCACTGCGCTATTAATATAAGCATTCCAGGTTTTGGAGAAAGACGGTGGGTCCGATTCACAAAGAAAAGTAGAAGAGTACAGGTGGATTTCTGCGACTCCTCCTGAACGTACTTTTACATGCTTTTCCAGTTCACAAGACAGGTGTAATAATACTCATGGAAATACTTACCATCTGCAGGTTTCCAGACATGCTATTAAGCCGATTACTGCTGACAATGGGGAGTGGCTTCTACTGTGAGTCGTTTGTGATTTTCAGGCAATGAAAGAGAGTGGTAGGTGGGCCTTGGAAAGAAGTCATGGACCCTTATCAAAGGCCATTGTGCTATGTTTATTTTACATAGAAAGTACCATTCCTGTGACCTTGACCTTGTTCCCTTGCCGCAGGTGCCCCTCCCACTTGAAATGTTTGTTTGGTCACTTAAGCCCCTCCTTCAGTGCTCCACTTTGTCCAGGGTCATGGCCAAGGTGCTCCTAAGGCTTTTACTATGCAATTATTGGGAAAAACTCCGTAGCCTTCCAAGGCCTCACTAAACCCCTGCTCTGCAGGGTTGCTAGGGCTACCCACCTTTCTGTGTTTTGGACACACAAAAGTGATTGAAAAGTCAAAAGGCACTAGAGCACATTAGAATAACTTTTTTGAAACAAAACCCTTTCAATTCATTAGAAAAACTTGGCAGTGATTCACCTGCAGACATATTGTCATCCAACATTTTGAGGGCAAACATTAGTAAATTGATTGATTAAGAGGTTCCGTTGACTGGTGGGCAATTTTTGTCTTAAGAATGAACTGTGATAATGTTTTTATTTTAAGTAAATGTATTTGTCAAAGTGTTTAACAGCGAGTGAACATGTATTCAGTAGTGCATTATAGATGAGCTACAGCGACCTGCTGGCCCAGGAGGATAGGAGGATGCGAGGAACCCAGATTAGTTCCATTGTAGTACACGTGCACTTGGGGACTAACCGAGCGTTCCCTTCATTCATTCATCATTGCTTAATACTGGATGATGAACATTGCCTGTTTTTTCTACAGCGTATGCCCATCCTAAAAGGAAGACAAATGCACAGTCTGCCACTTCTGTCTCTTCACAGGACCCTGATTCCCCACAATTATGCCATTCTTTGATGTATAAATCATATTCTCCATCCTTCCGTGTCCTACTGCCTGTTTGCCTTTCCTTGTTATCCAAATGACTAAGGTTGGATACTGGATACTGTTCCATTTTAGAAGATAATTACATTTACAAGACGTTTACCTCAATCTCTCTTGTTCCATCCTTGCCCTCGCCTATCAAATGTAGTGCTTTAATGTTGCCTTAGAGCAGCATTAAGAACTATATGAATAACCTAGAGGACATAACATATCTCTTGCTCTGTGTGTACGGGTCAGTGCCTGTCAGATGTCCATAAGCACAAGCATGTGTAGGTCTGTGATTTCTGCTAGTTTGGGTGCATAGCAGGCGGCTGGAGGCGTTCTGGTCTCTATGCCTATGGATGCTGCAGGTGTGTTGCTGTCTGTGTATGTGAATGTATGCCTGTACAAAATTAAAACCTATAATCATTGTTAAGTTCTTATTTTATATAGTGCTTTGATGCACACTGCTGATGTTGCTAAGCACTAGCACCCTGATCATTCTATATTGCACTACAATTGATGTGTTTTTCACATTCATTTTCTTTTGGACCTTTACTCTGCAAACCTAGTGTGTGGTACACAGATGGGGAGTGCATACTGAAGTCCCCAAGTCCCTGTTTATTTGTTTTAGGGCTGTACACTGCTTTTAGGTAATGTCCGATTGCTTAGGGAAGGATGGCGAGATCAAGGGCTTATTAAATTCCAAAATACTTAAGGGTTCACTTAAGGGACAGTAGATCCAGCTCAGTGTTAATTGTGAAAGCCTTCCAGATTCTGTAGTGGGTTGGGCCTCTGTAGCAGGAGACTCCCTGGTAATCCTCCAGTCCACCACAAAGCAGTGAGGGACAGGCCAAGCACAGGCATATGAACTGTCAATGACAAATGATTCGAGGAACAATGGACATTCACGGATGTGCCTAACATTTATTTAGCCCTCTATGATAATCCTACCCTTTGGGGGGTCTTATTCCCCACTATCCAGACCCAACCCTATCCTGCCCTGAAGTGACTATCCTCACTGTGCACTTATTGTCTGCTCCTGCATCATCCGCAGTTTCTTGAGCTCCAGGTTCTAGCTTTCAGTACTTCTGTGGCACCGAGTGTAGACCGAAGCATGTTGTGACAAATAGCTCAACAGTGACATGTTTCATGATACCTTTTTTAACTAAATGCAAAAATGCATGTACTTGTCATTTCGATTCAGCCTTGATTGTCCTAACCTGCTAAAAGTGCTTTTCCCTCTCTCAGCATTCATTAAACAAAAAGCATTGGCAGTTGTTAGCAGCCTTTTGACTTTGTTAATGCTTACTTTGTTTTGTCATAGTTTTGCAAAACTGTTTTTTTGGGAAAGCTAATGTGTCCTTGTCAGTCTAAAAAAACATTGACTAAAAGCAAAATATGTTTTTGGTCTCACAAAGCATACATTGCGGTAGCATTCCCTGGCACTAAAGGGGACTACTTTGTTGTCAGATGCTCTCTTTATGAAAGTGCAGTATGCTTTCACTCACAGAAAAGTTAACCAGTGCCTGAAATGGGCTGACCCACCGTCCCATACTATATGCTGTAGTGGGCGGAAGAAAAATATGAATGACACAACAGCAGACCAATGGATAAAGATGACTGGCTAAAAGCCCCTTTAGGGAAGTATATTATATATAATTTTGTTAAATTTAAAGGATCTTGGCTAATGCCAGACATCAAAAATGTAGGGGACGTTGGTTATTCTGCAATGCAGTAAACTTCAGAAGGCAGTATGTAGTTCTGCTTCAATATGATGGAGACACGGTGAGTAAGCTTGATGTTAAAATGTATCTGTCATGGTTGATACCTAATCTGAATCTGGAGAGGGAAATGCCGATGTTGTGGTCGAGTTATGACGTAAATCCGTACTGCTGTAAACAACTTGGGCACACCCCTAGTTTTTCAGGTGGTAGTTATATGCAGCAATTATCACGGTTCATTGTGCCCCGGTGTAGCTGCACCTGCTGCACCAGTGGTAGCTACGTCCCTGCAAAAGGCTCACGAGAAATAAAGAGAGTCTTTGTCTTTAGACCCAGACCACATACACAAACAAGACCCTCCTTAATTAAGGTTTGTTTCTGCACTTTTTATCTGTTCTCTGTGCAACCAATAGCGCTTGGTATTGAAGGAAAACATCTTTGGTAGTTACTGCCTGTTCCCAAACCTCAGCATCCCCCATGTTCTCCTGAGTATTCGCCTCTTTGCCTGTCATTTACTCCCTCATCCGACTAAACTGGATTTCCGTTTGAATTGTAGCTGGAGCCTCTCATACTTTTGTCACATGAAGATCGACAATGCACCACGGACTGGCCCGTGCTAAAGGCCCCTTTAAATGGATGCATAAATCACGGCGGAAGTATGTCTTGTCTCCGTAGTGCTTCGCCAGCCTGTTTCAGTGATTGATTATTGTGTACTGTTGGTTACAATAAGGATTGGCAAAAATCCAGCGTTGGAGTTGCTGTGTTTGACATCCATACACTTGGTTAGAAACAGTCACACTTCATATTTTTTCAAAGCCACGAGTCCATTTATCTAGTGTGGGAAACACAAAAGTAAACACCTATTCATAGAACACGTAATGGATGTTTTGAGCCAGTGCTTTAAATGGGCCGGTACTGAGTACCGGCACATCTCAAGAGAAACGTAATACTTTTAATTGGAGAGTACCGGCACTTCTGAGAAACACGCAGGTACTCTGGCACAGAGTACCTGCTGTTTAATTTTTCAGTTTCAAGCACTGTTTTGAGCAAAAATGGTTGTTAGGAGATGTAAATATGTTTGCTCATTTTCGATTTTTTAGAATTAGAATTCTGCATTATATCACTGTCCCAAAGAAGACTAAATATTTCACATACAAGAATTCGGACATTAAAACAACGGTACAGACAGACAGAAATGGAACGCACAATAAATAAAAAGGAAGTCACTAGGGGGCAGGCCAGACCACCACAGATATTTTACTGGCACTATTCTATGTTCTTGGTGGTAAGAAAGGCAGTGCTTATTCCAAACACTTTTTACCATTGTTTCATGAAAACAGATTTTTGAAGGTGGTGATGTGAGTCATGACTGTCTGTGGCATATTTGTTGAGTGGCATGTTTGATTTGAGGTTGAAGTATTGTGTCCTTTTTTGTATTTTGTGCTTTATTGTGGTGTTTTGGCGACGTGATGTGTTTTACCGTGGGTGATGGGGTAGATTGTTATTTTGGATGTTGTGTTGTCTTTTATGTTTTAGTTGTGTTACTTTGACATATGTGTATGTTACTGTGCTAGGGTTTGGTGTTTAGTGAAGTCAGCAAACACTGCTACATTCCAACTAAATGCTGCACATGCCTTTAAAGTTCTCAAGACAAATTCCAACGACAAACAACCATTTACCATTGTTTAAGGTGATAAAATGCAGATGTTCAAGCTTTTCAACTCTTTAAGACATCTGTCAAGCCAAAACTGTGGTACACACCGTGTCTTGCATTAGCACTTGCACTGCCCATCAGTATGTGATAGGGGCCCATGACTGAAGGTTAAACTTAACCCGCAAAGTACGGGAAATAGACCCATCATTGAAGACAGATTAAGGCCCAGATTTACAAAGACTCAAACGTCACATGTCATTTACTATTCAGTGGAATTGGGTGTTTTGTGCGGCAAAAGTGACATTTTCTCACTGCAAAAACACTTTGCCTTGCTTTATTATGCCTTGTATCAGGACATCATTAGAGGCCCAGGCCAGTCAAACACCCACAGGTTTTGCTGCAATGCCAATCTAAAAAGATAGCCAGAATGGTCTTTGCATCAAAACTAACTCCTACTTGAAGCAGGCGTTACCAAGGAGAAATGTGTTTATTTCTCAAAAAACAACACATTGCATGTTTGCTGCAGTGCACGGCGCATGTTCAAAAGTGTGGCTTACGATTTGTACTGGAAGGGTATACTTCTGTGAGAACTGGAATCCAGCAATTAAAACCTCATGTATTTTTCACTTCAAAAGGCTACCTGGTTTATAGAGTCTCACTTCCTGAGACTCATTAAATATAAGCTGTGTTATAATGGATTGGGGTGCTAACCACCAGTGTCTGCCTTTTAAGGTAAGGTCTGCTGCTGCGCAGCTAGGGTAAGAGGTGCTGGGCTGGTTGTACATGAACACTTATGTCCATGCATGTGCACATGTGTTTGCTGAACGTGTGAGACTGTCGTCTAGCTCAGCCTGGAATCTGCACATATGTAACCTGTTGCAGAATGGACCCTTCAGGGATTGGTGCTGACTTCGTGTAGGCATTATAAGGTGACTGGGCAATAATAATGTGAGTAGGGACAGCTCTAATTATTATTAAAAAATGTGCGCTTCACTGTATCATATACTGTGAGTGCAATCTCCAACACACTAGTTTCACCATCGTGAAGCCTAGAGACTAGCATGACACATTGATCATATGGTAAAAACAAGCCTTTTCAATGCAACGGGTCTAGCATTTGCTCGAGTTAGAGCTATTAGCAGTGTAAAGAAAAAAAAAAAACAGCGCTATCGTGCTATGTAAAATACAGCGCGATCGCGCTGCGTGGAAAATGAACAGATAAAGTAGTCTGGACCCCAAGCTGAAAACATTGAGCCTCGCGTGGTTTTAGTAGTTTACCCGTGCTGTGTGGGTGAGCTAAACACCGGAAAAGGCATGAGGTATGCATGCCTTTCACAAATGAAAGCAAGCGGATTTTAAAAGGCAAGCCCACAACCAATGTAAGTGACTGAGATGACATGGGTGTGGTTTGAAGCCCAAAGAGAGATTGCAGAATGGACGGAACGCTTTGTGCTCGCCCATAATGAACTCACAATGAAGATTCAATGTCACATTTGCCATATGTGCACTCCTGATGCTTGAGGGTTTGTGATATTTCACTGAGTCAGATGCCAATGAGATTCCAGGCCTTGGTTCCCTCTGCTGGGCAAATTTAAATACTCTGCCACGCAGCTGCAGGATCAAAGACCTCGTCGCACAATAGGGCCATTAGTCAGTAATCTGGCCTGTTCCTAGGAGAGGAGAGGATGGGGATGAAATATGCATATGCCAGTTACCTTTCATACTGCCAGCCCGGGAAGGCTCAATCCCATAGGAGGATAATCAGACCTCTAGAGCCAAACACAGTTTGGGCTCTCCTTTAAAGGTTTGAAAGGAAGTGACCAGGCAGCTGTAGCAGTTAAGAGCATAGTTTCAGGCTCTCAGAGAGGTCTTTTAACAGAACACTTCAAGTTGTAGTTGCCATGTTGCAATGTCCCAAAATGATGTGCAGGAGGGTTGAGGCAGAGGTGGATCAATGAATGATGTGTCAGTCTACGACTGGGCAGAGGTGCCTACTTTCTAAAGCTTTCCATCCTCATTTAAAAACCCCTGAACAAGGGAGAGACTTTTGAGAACATTCTCCGGGCCTGCAGAAGAACAAAAAATGACTGGACCTGCTGTTGAGACCTGCGTGGAGACCTGAAGGTGCTGGATTTGCTCCTTCTCGTACCCAGGTCTACGTGGACTCCAAGTGTCAGCTGTTTGACCTCCTGTGTGGCTAAAAGGACACAAAGAGCTGCAAGGGGTATGTTTCCTGATGTCCCCAGGTGACCAGGAGAAACTGGACAACACACTACTGGTGGCCTCTACTGGAGTGAGACCTCTGGAACTTCGATGGGACCTCCTGTCAAATGTGTCCGATTTCAAAGAGATTTCATCAGATACAGCTTCAGAATTTTGAGCTCCATAAAAAGACTAAGTCCAAAGATAGAACTCTTGACTGGGTGAAGACACAAAAATGATCCTTCCCTATGTAAGGACTTTGGTGTCCACAAAAGTTTAATTTCTCCTGCTCTTATCTTTTCCTCCCATATCCAGTTGATTCAGTGGGGTCTTGTACAGTGGCTGACTTCAAGAGGACCTCGGTTGACAGAGCCTATAAGTTTGTCCCACTGGAGGATTTCAACTTCTATTTCAGAGACTATGTCAGAAGCTACAAAGGTTTCGCTGCTACTACTCAGTGCAGCCCATAGTCCGAGTGGCACAGGAACACAATGGAACAGTTTGCTTTCACCCATGTGCTAGTGTACGGTTGTCAGACCCCAAAAAGCTGAACTGTTATCTGGCAGGGAATGAAAAGTGAGTGGTCGTGCACTGCCTCTGAGCAGCAATAGAGGGCTTGATACCTACTGGCAAAGTTGGTTCAATTTTATCACACTTTTTCTATTAACTACCCTGGCTTTGTAATTCATGAAACTGTCACATTTTTAAAACAAGCATTGTCAATGTCAGTAAATCTGTCTTATGAATGAAAGTGCCTTTTGTGTCACTGATGGTTTTAGGCACTCTAAGTAACAAAACATGCATTGTGTCACTCATCTTTGCACTCATGCATTGACATCCACTTGCTGACTCATTCTTGGATTCACTCTCTGGCACAACTACAATAAAACACACTCATGCTCAAGACAATGTGCAAGATAAATTAAAAGAATACAAGTAGAAAAAAGAAAGCATGTTGCCATCTAAACATAGGGGGCCTATGCTTTCAATAATGAAACTAAACATAACAATAGGTGTCCATCTTACAAAGGTATAGTACATGATCTGTTGCTATTTTAAAGTTCCAGAATTGCAGCCACATGTTGAATCAGCGTTGGCCACCCTAGAATGGTAAAAACAAGGATACGCTATTGACAACATCATTCCATAATGATCACCTGATTTAGAGGAAGTAGCCACATGGAATTTAGTGCTCCGCAGATGAAATGAGTGGCATGCAGCTGAAGAGCTGTAGCATCCTCAGTGCTTAGTTTGTGCTTGTTGTTTCCGGTGCTGAGCACCAACACTTATTTTTCAGGGCTGGGGCTTATTCTTATGCCTCAAGCATTTACTGCGAGCAAAAGACACATATAGGAAAGACGGATGAAGGGAAAAACGAAAAAGCGTCACAAAGGGAGAAAGTAAAAAGCTGCAAGAGTGAGCTGAAGGGGCAGTGAGTGGCTTGATTTGGATTGAAGAGGCCCTAGATGGCTTCAGGATTACGCCGCCTCAGTGTTCCATGTTCACACATTTAATTACAGCAGCCGTATGTTTAAGAGGAGAGCTTTGGGCACCGGCACTTTTGTATTTACAAATTAAGCACTGAGCATCCTCGTAAGTAAAAAGAAAAGAAGCAAGGAAATGAAAGAGGAACTATAAAAGGAGAAAATTGAAAATGAAAGGACTGGCCAATCAGCCATGACACTTATGCAAACTCATTTTCAAGTAGATGTGCACGTGTGATCAGAAAATGCTGTTATTCACACACAGGGCAAGAGAGCCACTGAACCACTAACCCTTGTAGTATGCTGTCATGGATGGAGGCAGAGCATAAATGACACTCAGACCAGCAGTCGCCAGTAGGTAGTTATCGTTAGGACAATGTTTCCGTAGAAAAAGTGCTTTTTGACTTGCCTATATCTTTGGCACTGTTTGATGAATCTTCAAAATATTTTCCAGAAAAAGTACGCCGGTGAGTCTTGTTGCACACAGAAAGTTTCAGGGTGATCTATCAAGCAGGGGCCGAAGAAAAAAAAAAGAAAGAGAGGAGGGCATTCGTTTCCCATGTTAATTCCCATAGGAGTTTTGAACATGCCTACAGCCTGAACCTCTGGACGGGATTACACAAAATTTAGCAGAAAGGTACCTTTCGGAACGCATATTATTCTTTCAACTATTAGGGGTAAATCCTTTCAGTAGTTTTTGAGCTATTAAAGGAGAAATACATTTGTATATCTAGGCCCGCGGATCCGTCATGACATTTTCGCAACCTGACCAGAAAGTTGCGACCACCGTTTTAGGTAACAGGACACGGTCCCCAGGGCTGAAAAATAAAATGAAAAGTGCATAAGGGGTCAGGGTGGAGGTACCCTGACCCCAGGGCCATGATATAGGGGTCTTTGAGGGTAAAATTATGACCTTATAATTTTTTTTTCACAAAGTGCAATACTCACAAATACATCACAACACTCAACTCGGCCCCCGTGTACCGTTTGGACAAATTCGCCAATACCATCGAAAATTTTGTTTAAAAAAAAAAAAAACATTCACAGATTCATTCATGCACTAAATGATTCACCCGATTCACTCAGAGACGCATGCACCCACTCACACACCCACTCAGACCCTCACATACCCACTCACACTCTCACTTACACTCATAAATACACTCATACACCCACTCATAGACCCACTCAGACCTTCACACACCCATTCAGACCCACTCAAACACTGACACACCCACTACCATAGCCACTGAGACACTGATGCACCCACTCACAAACCCATTCAGACATTCATGCACCCACTCACAGACACCCTCAGACCCTCACTCACCCACTCACAGACACCCTCAGACCCTCACTCACAGACTCCCTCAGTCCCTCACGCACCCACTCACAGAACCCCTCAGACCCTCACACACCCACTCACAGACCCAGTCAGACTCATGCACTCACTGACAGACCCACTTAGACACTCATGCACCCACTCACAGACCCACTCAGTCTCACACTTACACTCACAGACACACACAGATACTTAGAAACCCACTCACAGAGATACTCTCACACCCACTGTCACACCCAGAGACACCCAATCCCACATATACCCTCTCACACCCACTCCCACACCCAGGCGGACACTATCACATCTACTCTCACAACCAGAGACACCCTGTCACACGCCTTGTCACACCCAGAGAGACAGGCCATGTGGCCGTGTGCTGCACATTTTTTGTGTAATAGGGGATTGGCCTTGAAGCTTGGGCACACACAGACGAAGGGGGTAGTTGGATTAACATATAGGCCCTCATTACTGCATTGGCGGTAAATCCCGCTTACCGCCGTGCAGAAGACCGCCAACTCACCGCCGCGGTCGTGGAATTCCGCCACAGCTATTACGACCCACAGCTCGGAATCCGCCAAAATCTAGACACCCACACAAGTCCGCCACACCAAAGGTCAGTGATAAACTGGCGATAACAAAACCTCCACCGTCACGCCAACAGGAATACGCCCACACTATCACAACCCATGAATCCACGCAGCGGTCTTTTAACTGCGGTAAACCATTGGCGGTACACACCGCCACGCTCAAAATACACACACTCTTACAAAACACTACCACATTGGACAATTCTAAATACACACACCTGATACACATACACACACCACTCCCACACACCCAATACAATATAAAACACCCGCCCACATCACCCACAAACCCTTACTACCAACAATTTTGACGAAGGCCAGAGAGACAGCACAGCAAAAACAACACCAGCATACAGAGGCACACAACACCATCACACATACACATCCACGCATAAAACACCACACACCCCTAAACATCACCCCACACATCACAACGCACACCACCTCACACATCACCCACACCACCCCATGGCACCGCAAAGACATCCCAGGTTTTCTGAGAAGGAGCTCAGGGTCATGGTGGAGGAAATCATCCGGGTAGAGCCACAGCTATTCGGATCACAGTTGTAGCACACCACATAGCTAGGAAGATGAAGCTATGGCCCAGAATCATTGACCGGGTCAACGCAGTGGGACAGCACCCAAGAACACGGGATGACATCAGGAAAAGGTGGAACGACCTACGGGGGAAGGTGCGTTCCGTGGTCTCAAGACACCACATTGCGGTTCAGAGGACTGGCGGCGGACCCCCACCTCCTCCCCCACAACTAACAACATGGGAGGAGCAGGTCTTGGCTATACTGCATCCTGAGGGCCTCGCAGGAGTAGCAGGAGGAATGGACTCTGGTAAGTCAAATCTTAACTATTACATCCCCCACCCTACCTGCATGCTATCACATACCCCCACCCTTGCCCTCACCCCCATCACTCCAACTCCTCACATATGTCCAACTATCACAAACCACACATCCCAACACCAAGCCCTGCATGCAACAACAAAGCATGGACACCCATCACCAATGCATGTCCACTACACATACCCACACAGACCCTTAAACAATTAGCACACAAGGTCCTACACAGGAATGCAAGCACTTGGGTACAGTGTCACCCAACCATTGCACACCATGGCACACACAGATGCAATAATCATGCCTTTACACCCCTGCAGGATCCCTACCCAACGTCACCGGACAGGAGGTTCCAGACATGTCCACTCCACCCATAGAAGAGGCCCACAGTGATGACAGCAGCTCTGTCCAACTGGATCTAGATGACCAGCTCGGCCCATCTGGGACCTCGGGACAGTTGGTTCCCCTCACACTGGCACAAGCCACCACAGAGCCTCCCCCCTCAGGAAACACCAACACAGCACCCACCCAGCAGGCCCATACCTCTGTCCCCAAGACACGTCAAGCAACAGTGTGTCCACCACTACAGGGAACCCAGGCTAACCTACAAATCAAAGAACAGCAGGGACCTGGGGGCAGTGGTAATGGGCACACGGTTCAGGGGACAGAGGCCCAGGAACACAGGGGAACTGGGTGGGCTGCTGTGCGACAGGGGTAGGACAGGCCCAGGGAACCCACTCTCCACGAGGCCCTCTCCAACATCATGGGAGCCTACCATCATTCCCAGGAGACGATGGCAATGGTACTGGCCAAGATTCAGGAGACTCAGCGGCTGCAGGAGGAACAGTATTTGGGGTTCAGGGAGGAACTCAAATCCATCAATACCACCCTGGGCCCCATTGTAGGGGTGCTGAAGGAACTCGTGAACACCAGGAGGGACACTGGCACAACAAGGGGCCCCTGACACTAGCCTGGACTATAAACTGCCCACCACCTCCGCTGGCGCTAGTGGACAGGAGGCACTGCCACAGGACCACAACACCAGCACTCCACCCCCTGCAGATGGAGAACCACCCCACAAGCGGTCCCTGAGATCCAGGACAAAGACAGAGAACAATGCCAAGACCCCCGCCAAGAAATGAGACCACCCTGATTGTCATCCTTCTGTCCCACTTTGTCACCCTGTCCATCCTTAAACTGCCCCAGCTCCACGTCCTATGCCCCTTTGGACAATGAACCTGTGAGACTAATAGACTGGACTCTGCCATGGACATTCCTCCACCATCACCCCTGACCATTTTACAACCCCCCACTATTTAGCACTTAAATAAACACCCTTAAATCTTAAAACAATCTGGAGTCAGTCTGTGCTTTCACAAATGTGTATTTGCAATAACTGAGGGAAATAGCAATGTCCATTCTATTGTCAACATACCTTTGTCGCACAGCTCTAGTCCATGAGGAAACATAGCAGAGGTCACACAGTGGGACCCACATCTGTGAAATCGAAAGGGAAAGTGACAAATCAGGGTCCATACACTGGGTGAAAGTGACAGACAGATGAGAGGTAGAACAAGTGTACCAGATGTAGGAGGCAGTGATGTCTTCTTACATGTGTCTCACTAGAAGTATTGATGAATCACGGTGTTTCTGTTGTCTATGTCCTCTTCTTCTGCCTCTCTTCTTCACTGTCCACAGGCTCCATAGCTGCCACAACACCTCCTTCAGGACCATCCTCCTGCAGAAAAGGCACCTGTCGTCGCAAAGCCAAGTTGTGCAGCATACAGCAGGCCACGATGATCTGGCACACCTTCTTTGGTGAGTAGAATAGGGAACCACCTGTCAGATGGAGGCACCTGAACCTGGCCTTCAGGAGGCTGAAGGTCCTCTCTATAACCCTCCTAGTTCGCCCATGTGCCTCATTCTAGCGTTCCTCTGGCCTTGCCCTGGGATTCCTTACTGGGGTCAGTAGCCATGACAGGTTGGGGTAGTCAGAGTCACCTCCAAATGTCGAGGGACAACTGTTAGACACACACTAACCCTTAGGGACAACCCCAGACAAATATTCACACTGTATAGGGTCCTTGTCCTCACCTAATAGCCACACATGGTGCCTCTGGAGTTGCCCCATCACATAAGGGATGCTGCTATTCCTCAGAATGTAAGCGTCATGCACTGAGCCAGGAAACTTGGCATTCACATGGGAGATGTACTGGTCGGCCAAACACACCATCTGCACATTCATAGAATGGTAACTCTTCCGGTTTCTGTACACCTGTTCACTCCTGCGGGGGGGGGGGGACCAAGGCCACATGTGTCCCATCAATGGCACCTATGATGTTGGGGATATGTCCCAAAGCAAAGAAGTCGCCTTTCACTGTAGGCAAGTCCTCCACCTGAGGGAAAACGATGTAGCTGCGCATGTGTTTCATCAGGTCAGACAGCACTCTGGACAACACGTTGGAGAACATAGGCTGGGACATCCCTGATGCTATGGCCACTGTCATTTGACAGGACCTGCACTAGAGGTGGGGGATACCTGTGGGATGGCGGATAGCTGACATCAGGTCTGGCTCCAACTGGGCACACTGTTCATGGATTGTGGCACGGTCAAGTCTGTAGGTGACAATTACATGTCGCTCTTCCATTGTTGACAGGTCCTCCAGCGGTCTGTACACCAGAGGATGCCGCCATCTCCTCACCTGCCCCAGCAGACGTGCTCTATGGATGAGAACAGCGAGCAGAGGGTCAGCCAACACTGAGGTACGAAAACACAACTTTATTCCACACATTTGTCAATCCGCCATGTGCCTATCTTAGTGTGTATGCAAGGCCTAGATGTGTGTGACTCATTTAAAATTAATGCCATGTGGCCCCCTGAAATGGTGGCTGCCTGACCTGTAAAGTGGGACAATGGGATTTAAGGTAACTGCGCTGGCGTTGTATACTGTCGCGGTAGGTGGTCGAAGACCGCGGTGCAATCCTGCATTTGTTAACATTGGACCCTATGGGTCCCAGGAGCCAATGACGATGTACGCCAGCGGTGACGGTACACACCGCCGCGGACGTGCCCGCCATTTTCTGTCTGTTAACTCACTTGATACCTGATCTTCGAAAGGAGAGGACCTACACTGCAAGTGCTGCTGTGACCTCAGTCTGGAAGCGACAATGGCTACAGTGTCTGGGGAAAGGGCCCCTGCCTTCACTTCGGAGGAGTTGGACAAACTAGTGGATGGGGTCCTCCCCCAGTACACGCTACTCTACGGTCCTCCAGACAACCAGGTGAGTACACTGTGAGCATGCGGTATGGACAATGCCTGTTTGGAGTGGTGTGGATGGGAGATGGGGGGTGGGGGGAATGAGGCGTTCATGAAACGACGGTGAGTTTATGTGCGTCAGGGCAAGGGTGGGAACGTGGGCCAATGACTGTGACGGTCCGGGCGGTTATATTTTCTCCTTTTCCCCTGTACTATTCCTCTAGGTCAGCGCCCACCAGAAGAAGGATATTTTGCGTGCCATCGCCAAGGAAGTCCGGACCCTCGGGGTCCACCACAGACGGAGCGCTCACTGCCGTAAAAGATGGGAGGACATTCGCCGCTGGAGCAAGAAGACTGGGAAGGCCCAGCTGGGGATGGCCTCCCAACGTGGGAGGGGTGCCTGTTGCACCATGACGCCCCTGATGTTCCGGATCCTGGCGGTGGCGTATCCGGAGTTGGATGGGCGCTTGAGGGCATCACAGCAGCCACAAGGGGGTGAGTGCACTCTCATTCAGCTGATTCAGCGCTCATGGGAGGTGTCTGGGTGGAGGAGGTGGGCAGTGGGTTACCATAGGCCAGGGCGAGTTTTGCAGGCAAGGTCCCTTTGTGAGGCAGGCTCAGTGGCACCCCATCCCCACCAGTGGTAAGAGCCATCTACCCCTAGTCAGGCTCCTGTGACTTCCATGTGTGCAGCAATCGGGCATAGGCCTTGTACCCCATGGCCCTGCAATTAATTAGGGAACTCTGAGTGCATGGCGTAGTGCAGAGGGCTACTGTGTCTGTAGTGTCCGTCAACGGTAGCGGTATTGCATGCACTGAACATGTCCTTCTACTTTCTTTCTCTCCCCTTTTTGTGGTCTCCCTGTTCTTGTGTGCATTAGCATCATCAGGTGGAGGAGCAGTGCCATTGGAGCAGGAGGGAGCTGCATCCCACATGGCCCTGGAGGGCGAGACTACGGACTCCGAATTCACTAGTGGGACGGAGGGTGAGGGGAGCTCCATGGCGGGGACAGGAGCTGAGACTAGCGACACCGACTGCTCCTCTGATGGGAGCTCCCTTGCGGAGGCAGGCTCCTCTGTGCCCACCGCATCTACAGGTACAGCCGCCACCCCCCCTACCAGCACCGCCCTCCCAGCAGCCCCTCAGCGTGTGTCCCGTGGCAGCTCACCCAGGAGGGTGGGCATCTCCTTCGCCCCAAGCACCTCAGCCCCTGCCCCTGTCAGCCCTGCTGCCCTCAGTGAGGAGGCCATTGACCTCCTCAGATCCCTCACTGTTGGGCAGTCTACCATTCTGAATGCCATCCAGGGTGTAGAGAGGCAGTTGCAACAGACCAATGCAAACCTGGAGGGCATTCCTTCTGGTCAGGCAGCCCAGCAGCGAGCTTTTCAGACTCTGGCCTCAGCACTGATGGCAGCCATTGTCCCTGTGTCCAGCCTCCCCCCTCCAACTTCCTCCACCCAGACCCAATCCCCAGTACCTCAGCCTATCCCTAGCACACCATCAGACCAGCATGCACATACCTCAACACACAAGGATAGCTCTGGCAAACATAAGCACCACACAACCCACAGGCACTCACACAAGCATCATACCCATGCACATATGCCAACATCCACTGCCTCCACTGTCCCCCCCTCCTCCACGTCTCCCTCCTCCCTCTCTGTCACATCTCCACTCACACCTGCATGCACTACAACTTCAGCCACTACGTCCATCACCAGCACGCCCATCACCACACACCGCTCACGTGCAGTCACCACCCCCACTACCATTCACACATCCCCTGTGCCCTCCTCCCAAACTACACAAACGCAGTCACACACCCATTCAACAGCCATCCACCTCATGACAGCCTCCAGCCGATGGACCTTCACCCAAAGTCAGCAAACGTACACCTCCTACAACCACTACCTCTTCCTCCACTCCCAAACCCCATCCATCTACCCGTCCAGGTGTGTCTAAAAAACTTTTCCTGACAAACCTTGACCTCTTCCCTACACCTCCCCCACCCCTTCCGTCCCCTTGGGCCCGCCTGTCCAGGTCCCAATCCAGCACCTCAGCCACCATATCACCGGGAACAGTGGTGCCAGCAGTAACCGGTTTCTGCAGTGTGCCAAGCAGCAGGGCAGCCAGTGTGCCAAGGAGCCAGGCCAAGGACATTCCCCCACCTCAAAAACAAAAAAAAGTTGGCCACAGCCTGGAGGGAGAAGGCCAAAACACCTGCCACCAAGGGCTCTTCCAGGACTACAGTTGTGAGTGGCAAGACAGCTGCGCCACCATCCAAGGTGGGGAAGGGCCAGAGGAAGAAAGAAGTCGCCGGCAACCTGCACGGCGGACAAGACCGCCACCGCTGCCATGGGCACGCTGCCCAGGACACCTCTGCCAGCAGCACGCTCACTGAGCCACCCACCAGCACCGCTGCCCAGGACACCGCCGCCAGCAGCACGCTCACTGAGCCACCCACCAGCACCGCTGCCCAGGACACCACTGCCAGCAGCACGCTCACTGAGCCACCCACCACCACTGCCACCCAGGACACTGCCGCCAGCAACACGCTCACTGAGCCACCCACCAGCACAGCCGCCCAGGACACTGCCGCCAGCAACACGCTCACTGAGCCACCCACCAGCACCGCTGCCCAATGAGCGCCGCAAGCACAGCCGCCACTGAGGCAGACGCCAGCACCGCCAGAGGCCACGCCATATCCTGTGCCAGTGTCACCACCGAAGACATGGCTGCCATCCCCAGTGGCCAGTCGTACGTGGCTGGTGGTCAGTTCCAGGGGCCTGGACAGCTTCCATGTTGGCCCACCGTCGGTGGAGAATGACATCCACTACCTCTGTCCTTGGTAGGATGAAGCACTCTGGGCACAAAGCCCCCTCCAGAACCAGTGGAGAATGACATCCACTACCTCTGTCCTTGGCAGGATGAAGCACTCTGGGCACAAAGCCCCCTCCAGAACCAGTGGAGAAAAGCATCCACTAACCCAGTCCTTGGCAGGATGAAGCACTCTGGGCACAAAGCCCCCTCCAGAACCAGTGGAGAATGACATCCACTACCTCAGTCCTTGGCAGGATGAAGCACTCTGGGCACAAAGCCCCCTCCAGAACCAGTGGAGAATGACATCCACTTGAGAGACTGTGGCTTTGCACTCCCCGGGATAAAGCAGTGGGCAAACCACCCACTGGAGAGACTTGAGAGACTGTGGCTTTGCACTCCCCAGGATAAAACAGTGGGCAACCCACCCACTGGAGAGACTTGAGAGACTGTGGCTTTGCACTCCCCAGGATAAAGCAGTGGGCAAAGCACCCACTGGAGAGACTTGAGAGACTGTAGCTTTGCACTCCCCAGGATACCTCACTGGGCATGGAGCCCCCTCGTGGAGCTGGCGTCGTGCACTCATCCGGCTGAGGTGCCCCCCCTTTCCTTTCCCCTGAGGTGCCTGTTTATTTCGATCTGATGCCCCAGCAGTGTTCTCTCCGTTTGGATCGGGTATCTTGTGTGGGCCTCGCCCATGCATTTTGGGCCCATTGGTCCACGGACTATGTAGGTGCAGTACATGGACTTGCAATCTTGGTGTACATATTTGTTAATAGTGTATATATATTTTTTGACTAATGGATTTTTACTCATTACAATCGTTCAAATCATTTCCTTTTGTCCTTGCGTTCTTCCAGGAGGGGTTGGGGGGTGTAAATGTAATGTTTCAACATGTATTTGTGTGTATGTTGTTGTGGGTGAGGGTGGGGGTGTTGCGTGTGTGTGTCACTCTCTTTTCCCTCCCCCCCTCCCCTGTGTCGTAGGTGCAGTACTCACCGTGGTGGTCGCCGCCGTCGGTCGTGCTCCTGGTAGAGGAGCAGGAAGAGAATGGCAGGTAGAATTTGGAGTTCCGGCTCCATGGCGTCCTTGTTCCTCGTGGGGTGTGTAGAGGTGAGCGTTTCCCCTTCCAAGTCCTGTTTTCACCGTGTTTTTGTTCGCGTTGAATCCGCCCCAGTAAAGGTGGCGGATTGGCCTCTCATAATGGTGTGGGCGGTACATTGTCTTCTGCCTGTCTGTTGGCGGTGACCGCCATGCTGTTTGTTTGTACCGCCATGGCGGTCGGAGTGTTAAAGTGGCTGTCTGTGTTGGCGGTTTCCGCCACGGTCATAATTCCATCTTTTTTACCGCCGGCCTGTAGGCGGTCTTACCGCCGCTTTAACACCGACCGCCAGGGTTGTAATGAGGGCCATAGTAATGAAAATTACTTCACATAAAAAAACTTAGATATTCACTGAAAAACCAAATGTTTATAGGGTGTTATAGTTGGAAAATAGAATTAAAAACTATAGAAATTCACTGAAAAAAACAAAGGTTACAGGGACGTTATAGTTAGGAAATAGACTTTAAAAAACTATAGAAATTCACTTAAAAAAACAAATGTTACAGGGACATTGTAGTTAGGTTCTGAATTTATTTGCACAAAACCACAGAAATTCAGCAGCAATAGTTAGATACTTCAAGTAACTATAACTCACCGCCCTAGAGTAACTCGAGGTCCCGCAATGCCCAGTTTTTTCTTCAATAATTACACTGCTAATGTTTCATTGAGATTTTTATTGTTGTTAATAAAGTTGTTATGAGTGCTGTAATATTTGGGGTAATTAAAGGTGTATGATGAGTGCACAAGTTATAGTTACCTTAGCGCGCAAGTTATAATTACTTGAAATAACTCTAACTATAACTGCTGAATTTGAATTTCTGTGGTTTTGTTTGAATAAATTCAGAACCTAACTATAATGCCCATGTAACCTTTGTTTTTTAAGTGAAAAATATATATATATTATATAAATATCTTTATCCTGTGGTTATTTCTGTGGCTTTGTGCAAGTAAATTCAGAACCTTACTATAATGTCCTTGTAATCTTTAGTTTAAGTGAAAAATAAATATATATATATATATATATATATATATATATTTATATATATATATATATATATATATATTCACTTATATTTATATATATATATATATATATATATATTCACTTAAAAAAACAAAGGTTACAGGGACTTAATAGTTAAGTTGTGAATTTACTCATAAAACCTTAGAACTTCAGCAGTTATAGTTAGTTATTTCAAGTAACGATAACATGCACCCCACGGTAACTATAACTCGCACCCCCAGCGCACCTGAATTTCTAAGGTTCTGTATTAGTCTATATATATATATATATATATATATATATATATATATATATATATATACACATATATATATTAGTGTAGCCCTGGGCATCCCATGACGTTCTCAAACGCACAACTCCATTTGAAAGCGAAGAGTACTGGGGCTGGAGAATAACAATATATTACTCATGACTGGCCTCCTCCCATCTGTGCTGCTCCCAGAGAATATTAAATACTAAAAATGATATACTTAATTCAAACACTTTGAAAGCATTACTGTACCATGTGTGTGCCCAAAAAGACCAAGCTGTGTCCCATTGTAAGCTTTAATAATCAAAATCACAGCTGTGTGAAGGGGAAGCACTATTTCTGTTGAAACGCATAACTTCTGCCCAATCAACATGTGCTCCTGTTCACCAACATGTGGGCGGGGTTAAAGACCTTTTTTTTTTTGTTGTTGTTGTTTTTTTACAACTCCAGAAAGCTCTTGTTTAGGTTGATCACATGAGGTGTGCAACAGCTGTGCTGTCAAGCCAAGCTTAAAAATTATACGAAGTTGCAAAGCCTCTGACACTTTAAATTCTCGCATGCTTAAAATGCACACAGGTACAGAAACTGATTAAAACCAAGACATGCACACAGACATACAGACACAGTCATTCACGTGTGCGCACACGCACACTCACATACTTTCTCAGCAAAAAACAAACACACAGCATGCACAGTGTACCAACAGTTTCCAGTTTTTCCTTTCATTTCCAATCTGTGTGGAATCACTGAGAACCTTTGTCACAGACATCAAAATCTATTAATGGGTCACGACATGCAAAAATAGTTTCATTAGAATGTTAGTCCAAGCCCTTGTTCTCTCCCACATGGATGTTAATGTCCCTTACCTCCACTGCCACACCCAAGGGTGTCCTACATGTCACCATCTGTCTAAATGTCTCCATCTGACTAAAGAAAGTCAACTACATTGCAACCTCCCTGGAGGGCTTACTTTGGCAAGCTCTCCAAACTTGCTTCATGTTCAAATCTAAATGCATCAGCAATAGAGCAGAAGTTAAACTGTGAAACACATTAATGTAATGCATGTTGGCGATTTAGTGTACATTAAATAAATGAAAAGTATAATTAAACTTATTTACCATGCTGCACGTCCTCGCTCTGGTCCTGGTGCTCTTCTCCCATCCAGCAAGGGGCCCCAGTCACCTCCCGTAAGCAGTCCAGACGCTGCTGTCATGCTGTTAGCCAACATGAGAGAATGGCGAGAATTTGATGGAGCGGGCTCTCCCAGCACTCACAAAGGCACTGGAAACCTGTACTTGCTCTAAGATAGCTGGGATGGTGAGGTTTAAAGCGCAAGTCTGGCTGGCCACAGTGACATGCGCACTTTAAACTTAAGTGCGCAGGCCACCACTCCTCTCTGCTGCCACTCAGCTGCAAATGGCGCCACTGCGGCTTGCCCTGACACTCGGCGCAAGACAGAGACCTTGAAGAATAAAATGGTAATAAATTAATTTTATTGCCATTTTGTTTTTTATCTCTCCGGGTATTTTTATTTAGTGGGCGTCAGTCCTCTGCCCTAATTCAGTGGCAGCTCCTGCACAAGAGTGAAGAGGAATCACTGTAAAATGAAGTTAAAAATGTGGGCACTGGTTGCTGTAGTTGCAAAGAGCTGAATTTCTGTTCACTGGGTCTCTCTGTGGCCAGAACGTGAAACAATCTCAAAAGGATGGAAAAGTAATGGAAGTCCTTGCAGGGTGCGCAGAACTTTTGAAAAAATGCTCTAATCCCCAAAACAGCAGACTACCTTGGGAGCAGTAATGTTAAAGAAATATGAAGTGTATTGTCTGTAGAGCGTCTAGGAGGAAGGTGTTGGCAGGCACGGCTCTATGGATGTGCTGGAGCTATCCTCTACCTGTGAATTGTACTATGCAAAATGTAATATTCTTGATAACTCTGTGGCACTGGGGCGTTGTTACTGTTGTATGCTGAAAAAAGTTAACAAAACATTAAAAAAAAAAAAAACATAGAGTGGAGAAGACTAACGGGGTGCACATCTGTCCCCCTCACATCAGGAGTGCACCATCACTCCTGCAGCTCAGGAAGGAGATTAGGGACCCACCGCATGAAGAAACGCCTCGCTGATCTTTAAAGAAGGCACATAGTTCCTCTGGAACACCCCTCTCAGTTGTGGATTCTCCCACCTCCTGGTGCTTTCCATTGGTTATTTCTGCTTACAGCACTTCATTACTTCTCTGCTCAAATTGTCCTACATAATATCAGTACTTACCTACATAGGCACACGGTGGCTGCCCTGGAGTTAGACACATCCTGCTTTGTGTGTGTTTTTCACCAATGTGGCGCACTGTCTTCGTGCATTGTGCACCAGTGAGTGAAGCAGGCACCTCTGAAGCTACACGTGTTATGTGATATATTTAGTACATTTATTCCAAAAGAACCCTTTCGGTAAAAAGAATGATAAATGTCATCACTCCTCCAAGAGATATCATGAAATCAATGCACTTGTTCAAAACAAACCAACTGTACGGTTGTGTTTGTTGCAATTAATAAACACACAGCCATTACATTTAGAATATCTACTTCAACAGACCGACATAAACTACCAACCATTGGGAATTTTGTGGTAAGACATTCTGATTATTAATGAGCTATCAGACCCAAACAATGCCAAATTTGGTCTAGTGGTACAAAAACATTTTTAGATTCCAACAGCTCTTAGGGGTATATATGTAGTGTACTAGTATAGCACAACTTTCACATCAGAGTAATCGAACGCTGTCTGTGGTGAAAGAGTATAGTATCCATTGGGTTAGAGGTAGCATTGTCATTGTTCACATGTTTGTTTACAGGTAAAGTGTTCACTTTTTAAACAATGTCCTCCATGTAGGAGAGGTCCCTATGACTTGATGCATTTGATCTTTTTATGCTAGTGTCAGCGTGAAACCCACTCTTCGGTTTGTTTACCCTTGGGTATGCTGGCTTCTCGGACAGGGAGCCTGTAGTCCTGATATGGACTTTGGTGCCCCCTGATGGACCCATCTCTCTTTTAAATAAAATAAATGGTGCCTTGTCATTCACTAACAATGGAGTCTAACAGAGGACAGACATGAAAATCACAAGTTTAAGGATTATTTTGGCAAAATTGAAAGTACAAATATACAATTTGCAGTTAGTCAGATAGAAATGTAGTCAAAGTGCTAAGTCTACAACACAGAAACTCATAAACTCAGGAAAGTTTGGAAACAAAACAGACAGAGATTTATCTTCTAAGAATGTGGAAAGGATTCCTCTTTACATCGAAAAATTACACTCATATAGCATTTTAGACAAAAGGTTCATACATTCACTGTTTTTGAATGGTTTCCGTGCGCCTAACCAAAAGAAGTCAAGAAAAGAGAAGCAATTACAACAGAAAACCTTTGAGGATTTTCTCACTATTACACTACATGGGATTCTGTGCTCACATCGTCAACTACATGGGGGCACAATGACTACATAGTTATTTTTCAGTATGAGACAACTAACCTCATCCTGTTTTATTCTTTCTTGTCCTCATTCACTTTGATAACCGGAAGCAGGGCGAGCTCCTCGAAACCTTGGGGGGAAACCCTTTCAACTCATATTTGATATCCCTGAGGAGGCTCCTGTCTGGAGTGGTCAAAATCTCTGATACGTCTAGACTATACAACCCAACTTCAGAGCATACCTCAGGACCAACGGTTAGTGTAATCATGGGACAGTCCCAATAGGTGCTTATATTTATTGCCCTTCTAGCCATTTTATTAATGGGAACCAACATTTATATTTTCTATTCACGTCCTTCATATCAAATTATTTATAAATAAGAGAATCTTTCCACTCCAAAAACATTGGGGGGAAGAGCTAATCCATCTTTTACAAATCTCTCTTCTGGCTATTAATATCATGTAAAAAAGCAATTTAGCACCATCTCTATTTAACTTCGTTAAGTCCTGCAGGCTTCTAACAAAGACTAGGAGGAGGCTTACCTGACAGTTTATAGAAAGAATTTCACTTACTGCTTCACAGACCTCTTTCCAAGAAAAACTGAGCTGGGGACATTTCAAGAACATATGTAAATCGTTGTCATAATCCAGACCGCATTTCTTGCAGCTGACCAAGTTACCCAGCGTCAATTTTGATTGTTTCTATGGGGTCCAGAAGGCCCCATGGATAGAAAACAAGTGATTTCTCCTTAAGCAGGCAGGTTTAACTGTAGCATACAAGAGAGTAGTGGATACTTGCCATAAATCTCTTATCTGTATTCCAGGCAAGTGTTCTCCCCAAGTTTCTTCTGGCAGGGTAAACTCTCCATCTGCAATGTCCATCATCAACCACTACCATCTTGTCACTTTCTTCTTCACTGGGGCCTTCTGATATATTAGCTCTTCTAGCTCGTTAAGAGCCCCACCTCATCTTTCACACTCTGCACTCAGATGTTTATTTGAAGGTATTTAAATTTAGAGAGTCTCCCGCCCATCTCCATGTTGAGCTCCTCATATGACATCAGATCCCCACTGTCGCAGAGGTGACCCCATTCCAAAAACCCTGCCTTTCTCAATGGAATGGCCAGGCTATCTTTGACCCATTCCGGCGAGCCTGGAGAATCCCAAATGGGAGCATGCTTACTGTAACATGACAAGTTAGTAGCTCTCCTTACAGCATGCAAAGGTTTTGCCAAGTCCTGCATTATGTTAAATCTCACCTTTTAAAAAGCTTGGGGTCTCCAAATTTATATAAGAAGCCCACCTGTGTTTCATGACTAATTTTCATCATTGTTTTGCAGACCAGCCCCAACCCGGAGTCCCCGAACTCATCCAATAGTCCTTTTGCATTTTTCAAAAATAAAGCCCAAGCATAATACTGCAAATCTGGCAAAGCCAACCCCCCTTTCTCTTTCTTTCTTCCTTCTCAACCTCTTCCAGGCAATGCGCACCACCTTTAAGGCCCACATAAAACTGCTGATTTTACCCTGAAGCCTACTCAACCACTCTTTGTTAAATAGCAGAGGCACAGAGTTAAACATAAATGTGAGTTTTGGCAGTATGTAGCCTGTGGGAACCTCTCATAACCTACATAAAGTTAGTCTCTGCTATTTTATTTATATTGTGTGTTAAGATAATCCCCAAATACTTCAACTCCTTCTAAACTATGACCCGCTTTGCAGACGCATTCCAGGCCATGACTGTTAGTAACGCATATCCAGCAATCTTCCCAAGTTCCGCTGTCAATTCTTCCAAGGCTGGTATAATTTGCCTTAAATCGGCTGTAGAAACTATTAATTTGTCTGCATACTGGGAGACTTTCCTTCACCAATCCCTGCACCTAAAAGGGTTATCCTCTGCTCTCCCCTAATTTTACATGCCAGAGGTTTTATGTACAAGTTAAACAACAATGGAGTTAATGGACACCCCTGCCTCGTTCCTCTTTCAATTTGAAAGGGGTGGGTTAGGGAGCAATTGACAAAAATTCCTGCGTAAGGATTTTGATATATCTTTTGCAATGCCCTGACAATTGAAAACCTCGCAGAGAGTATTCAGATATGTCTAATTGACCCATCATACACTTTTGTAGCATCTATCATCAAAGGTACTTTACGTTTATTAGCTAAGTCTATTGAGCCTATTAGACCCTGTGTCAACTCATGCATAGGTCTGCCTTTTAAGAATCCTTTTTGATCATCGTGTATAAGCCTGCCTATAACTCCACTTAATCTGTTCGCCAGGACTTCAGCGAAAATTCTGTAATCACAATTTAACAAGGAAATAGGGCTATATGAGTCGCAGCACTTAGGGTCTTTCCCAAGTTTTAAAATCAATGTGACAGTAGCCTCCTTCCAGGAAGGGAGGAACATACCCCCTGCCTCTAAGATATTACACAAATCCACCAGAACCTTTGTTATACGACTTCCTATGACTCTATAAATTTCCATGGGTAAACCATCGGGGCCTGGCGCTTTCCCTAGTTTACCAGATTGTATACTCTGCTCCACTTCAGCTAGCCCTATATGCTCATTCAGTACTCTATTAAGCCCATCGCTGCCAGGCCTTTTCCCCCTCAGGTGCCAGGCCTGTTTTTTTTCTATTTGGGGCAGTTCGCACTTAGGCCTTCATAACTTTATGTCCACATAAGTTACCCGCGCCAAATTGACATCCTTTTTCCCCAACATCCTAGGGATTCTAGAGGTACCTGGAGTTTGTGGGTTCCCCTGGAGGAGACCAAGAAATTAGCCAAAATACAGTGAAAATTTCGTTTTTTTAAAACAAAATGGGGAAAAGGGCTGCAGAAGAAAGGTTGTGTTTTTTCCCTCAACATGGCATCAACAAAGGGTTTGGGGTGCTAAAATCACCATCTTCTTAGCTTTCAGGAACAGGCAGACTTGAATCAGAAACCCATATTTTTCAACACAATGTTGGCATTTTACTGGAACATACCCCATTTTTACTATTTTTGTCCTTTTAGCCTCCTTCCAGATAGTGACAGAAATGGGTGTGAAACCAGTGCTGGATCCTGGACAGCTAAGCATTCTAAAAAGTAGAAAAAAATCTGAATTCAGCAATGGGTCGTTTTTGTGTAGATCCTACAATGTTTTCCTACAGAATATAGCAGCTGAAATAAAGAAAAATTGAAGTGAAAAACAGCAATTTTTCTCCATGTTTTACTCTGTAACTTTTTCCTGCTATGTCATATATTCGAAAGCAATATACTGTTACGTCTGCTGGACTCTTCTGGTTGCGGGGATATATAGGGCTTGTAGGTTCATCAAGAACTCTAGGTACCCAGAGCCAATAAAGGAGCTGCACCTTGCAATGGGTTTTCATTGTATACCGGGTATAAAGCAATTCATTTACTGAAATATAAAGAGTGATAAATAGGTATCAAAGAAACCTTTCTATTTCTGAAATGGGCACAAGATAAGGTGTTGAGAAGCAGTGGTTATTTGCACTGCTCTGAATTCCGGGGTCCCCATACTAGCATGTGAATTACAGGGCATTTCTCAAATAGCCGTTTTTTTACACAGTGTCCTACATTTGGAAGGAAAAAATGTGGAGAAAAACAAGGGGCAATAACACTTGCTCTGCTATTCTGTGTTTCCCCAGGTCCCAGAGAAAAATGGTACCTCACTTGTGTATGTAGGCCTAATGCCAGTGACAGGAAACGCAACATGGACACATCACATTTTTAAATTGAAATCTGATGTTTTTTGGAAAGTGCCTAGCTGTGGATTTTGGCCTCTAGCTCAGCCGGCACCTTGGGAAACCTACCAAACCTGTGCATTTTTTTAAAACTAGACATCTAGGGGAATCCAAGACAGGGTGTCTTGTGGGGCTCTCACCAGGTTCTGTTACCCAGAATCCTCTGCAAAAAGAACACTTTTTCCTCACATTTTGATGACAGAGAGTTCTGGAATCTGAGTGAAGCCACAAATTTCCATCCACCCAGCTTTCCCCCCAAGTCTCCCGATAAAAATGGTACCTCACTTGTGTGGGTAGGCCTAGTGCCCGCGACAGGAAATGCCCCAAAACACAACATGGACACAACAATTTTCCCAAAGAAAACAGACCTGTTTTTTGCAAAGTGCCTAGCTGTGCATTTTGGCCTCTAGCTCAGTCGGCACCTTGGGAAACCTACCAAACCTGTGCATTTTTTTAAAACTAGACACCAAGGGGAATCCAATATGGGGTGACTTGTGGGGCTCTCACTAGGTTCTCTTACCCAGAATCCTTTGCAAACCTCAAAATTTGGTACAAAAAAACACGTTCCTCACATTTTGGTGCTGCAAAGTTCTGGAATCTGAGGGGAGCCACAAACATCTGTCTACCCACTGTTCCCCCAGGTCTCCCGATAAAAATGGTACCTCACTTGTGTGGGTAGGCCTAGTGCCCACGACAGGAAATGCCCCAAAACTCTATGTAGACACATAAAAATGATCAAATACAAAACTACCTGTTTTTGCGGGTGGGGGGCACCTGCATTTTTGGCCCTGGGCTCAGCAGCCATTGAGGGAAACCTACCAAAGGCCAAACATTTCTGAAAACTAGACACCTGAGCGAGTCCAGGGAGGTGTGACTTGCGTGGAATCCCCCAGTGTTTTCTTATCCACAATCCTCAGCAAACCTCAAATTTAGCTACAAAATAACATTTTCCCCCCATTTCTGTGTGGGATCACCGCACGGCACAAATGTCCTACCACCCAACGTTCCCCTCAGTCTTCTGGTAAAAATGATACTTTACATGTATAGTTGGGCCAAGTGCCTGTGACAGGGAAGAACAAAAAATATGTTGAAAATGAGGGGGAACCAAAGGGGGTCCAAAAGGACAGTTTGGAAATAAAATGTTTTTAGGCTGACAAGTGGGGTAGAATTTTTATCAGTACAGATGCAACAATTCTGGGTGGTAGGAATTTTGTGGATTCCTGCAGATTCTGGAAGGGTCCATCACAAAAATGTGGGAAAACTGTGTGATTTCAAGCAAAGTTGGAGGTTTGCAGGGCATTGTGGGTAAGAAAATGGTACGGGTGCATGTGAAGCACACCACCCTGGACTCACCCAGATGTTCAGTTTTCAGATGTGTCTAGGTCTCGTAGATTTTTCTACATGGCAGCGCCCAAAAAGTGCAGCCCTCACCTTTCCAAGTGGGACTATTTTGAGAGTTAGACAAGCTCTCTTAGCCCAAATTGAAAACCAAAACCCAAAATAATCAAATGTCCTCTTGCTTGCCGTGGAATAAGATGTTTTAGAATGTTGGTGGGGGAGAGCTGAAAGACTGTTACCCACTTGAGTTTGGTTGGGGGCATAATGATGCCCATGCTGGTTGATAGCTACCACCCCACTTTTTAATTTTTTTATTTATTTCCTGGCATCTAGTAGGCTTTTGCCCCCCCTGGGAGTGGATCAGGTGTAATTGCCCCATATGCCCACCGGTGGGCAGAACAACTTTGTCCCCATTTGTTTGAGGTGGGGGTATGGCCATACCGCCACACTCTTTTTTTTGGGGGGGGGGAATCTTTCCTGGTCTCTGGTGAACATTCTGCCCCCCCCCCCCCAGCCCTTTGGGGCAGATGGGCCTTACAAAAATAGGCCGACCTGCCCCCAGGGGGAGCAGAAATGGCCAACAATGGCCTAAAATAAATTTGCCCCCCAGGGGAACGACCCTTGCCTAAGGGGTCGCTCCCCTTGTGTGACATTGGCACAAAAAAAATCCCTTGTGCCTAGTGCTTTCTGACCCCCTTGGGGGTAGATCGGCCTAATAAAAATAGGCTGATCTGCCCCCATAGGGGGTGGAAATGGCCTTAAATACATTTGCCCTCCAAGGGGATTGACCCTTGCATGAAATTGACGCAAAAAAAAGAAATCCCTGCTGTCTAGTGGTTTCTGCCCTCCTTGGGGGGCAGATTGGCCTAATAAAAATAGGCTGGTCTGCCGACCTAAAATAAAATTGCCCCCCAAGGGAGCGACCCTTGCCTATGGGGTCGCTCCCCATCTGTACAAAACAAAAACAAAAATCCCTGGTGCCTCGTGGTTTCTGCCTCCCTTGGGGCAGATCGGCCTAATTCAAATAGGCCGATCTGCCCCCAAGGGGGGCAGGAATGGCCTAAAGACAATTTGCCCCCCAAGGGGAGCAACCCTTGCTTACGGAGTCGCTCCCCATGTGTAAAAAAACAGTAAAACAAAAAAATGATCCCTGGCGTCTAGAGATTTCTAACCCCAGGGGCAGATCGGCCTAATTACAATAGGCCGATCTGCCCCCGGGGGTGGGGCAGAAAAGGCCTTTAAAAATGTGCCCCCCAGGGAGTGACCCTTGCTCAAGGGGTCGCTCCCCTTATAAATATAAATAGAAAACAACAAACACCCTGGTGTTTAGTGGACGTTTCTGCTGCCTGATCGCTTCACGATCTGGCAGCAGAAATGCTCTGAGAGACATCAAAGTTAAGGAAAGGCCTTTCCTTTCCTTTGATGCCTCTCCCGCAACCAGCAGGTGATCGGTGGGGGCGGCCTCTGATGAGGTCAGCGCGCGATCACGCACTGACGTCATCAGACATCATTGGGGGGGGGGGGGGTTCAGGAGGGTGAGTGGAAAGGGAAGCGATTTCCCTTTCCATCCCTGCCCATGGGAGGGTGGTGCTCGGCCATCGGGGGGATCACTAGCACCTCCCCCGAAGGCCCATAGCAGGACCTAAAGTTACATCCTCGGCACCCGAGCGGTGCAAACGAGTACGTCCTGGGCACCCAAGGGGTTAACCTCCTTACTTAAAGTAGTTAGACCTAAATCCACTAGCCAGTTCTTAACTACCTTCAGTGACACCACTAAGCTCGCTCCATATAATGCCTTAAAGAAACTCCGAAAGGCTTCCCCAATTTCCTCACTGCTTCTGCTAATGCCCCCAGAATTCTTACTGTGTATTTCTTTCACCCTATTCCTAACTTAGTCTGAATTTTTTTTCCAGGCCAGCAGTTTACCACAGTTTTCCCCATACTCAAAGTGCTCCACCCTGTTTACTTCACACCTCTTTTTAATTCTTCTCTCTACCACATCTGCAAGCTCATATCGAAATTCCGGATCTAACTTACGCAGTTGATCAATTTACCCATCATCAAGATCCAGAGGAGTCAATCTCAGCTCTATCTGCTGCACAAGCTCTTCCAGCCTACTAATCTCTTCTTTATATGCATTCCTCTTGAAAGATGCCGCCTTCATCAGTCTCCCTGGTAAAAAAGCCTTAAAGGCATCAAACGCCAAAGCTGGCGAAGCCGACCCCGCATTTAAATTGAAAAATTCCTCTACATCTTCAGGTAATTCTGTTACCACTTTCTCATCTAATAATAGAGTTCTATCTAGTGTCCACCTACTATGACCAGCATAACCGAACATTCAGGCTAATTGCAGAGAAATCTGATAGGTGAACCCCAACATGCATTATCTCCTCCACACTCCCACTTAAACTCCTGTCTATTAAAACAAAATCGATCCTAGACTGATGCCTATATTTTTTGTTATTAGACATGCATCCACGTTTGGGCTCCATCCTCTCTCTCCATACATCATACAGCCCCAACTGAGACATCATGGATAACACTTGTATTCCATTTTTCCATTGATCCTTGATCTACTACCTGAAGATCTGTCTAATTCATGATTCAGTGAATCATTAAAATCCCACATCCATATAATAGGATCAGAGAATTTCAGCAGATGTGGCAATAAATCAATCAGGGGAGCGGTGTCATCCTTATTTGGCCAATAATACCCCACCAAAGTAAATGCGGAGTCATACGCCACCAGTTTCCCAGTTACCCATCTCCCCGCCTTGTCTACTTCCCCCTCCTGGAAGGAAAGATTAGGATGTTTTTTTAGTAAAATAGCTAGACCTTTACTACCCCCACTCTGACTAGTGCTTACTATCTTCTGCATCCACCTGCATGGTCTGAACAACTTGATACATTATTCCTTAGACAGGTGTGTTTCTTGTAGAACTAGTACTACTTCGCCGTAAGCCATTAATATTCCAAGACAGAAACCTCAACACTTCTGCCTTCACCATCTATGTTTTACATCCAAATCCAACTCGGATAACCCCCCTAAACCCACCACGTCTCCGCCATTCTGAGAACACATTTTTTTTCCCACATGCTCCCCACCCAGTGTCTCCCACTCCCCCAACCTCTCCCAATTCAACCCCAACCCATGGTTTCCTAGGAGAACCCACCCTACCTCCTTTCTCTTGACGTAACCACCTTAGGCGGGACCCCGCTGAGCTCGAGCTTAGCTCTTACACAGAACTAACTGACGTACATATCACTATGCCATGACTTTTGTTCCTTTCTTTTTTGTTTCTTCAACCTAGCCCACCTTCAAAGAATACTGACCTAGAAGGGAGGGAGAAAGCTTCCATCTTTCGTCCGTATTAACTGCCCTTTTCCAGAGGTTTCATTAAATCGTCTACTTTCCTGCAGTCCTTGAGGTTATACTTTTTTATTATTTGCCATTACTTTCAGGGTAGCGGGGAACTTCGATTGAGCCGTGGCCCCCAACCTCTTCAATACATCAGTTCTTTTCCCCAACTCCCATTGCTTATTGAGAGTTGTACTTGAAAGGTCCAATATAATTTAAAAGGGAACTCCCTCCACCAGTAGTGACTTCTGTTTCAGCGCAGCCGCTAAAATACGCTCCTTAATTGCACAGTAGTGGAAGTTAACCAGAATTTTCCTAGGCTTGTCTCTATTCAGGGGCTTTCTGAAAGGATCCCTATGCACCCTTTGAATGTCCCTTGCGATATATTCCTCTGCATCTTTGATTTGCACTCCTTGTTTAATCAGGCAGACTACAAGTCCTTTCAGATGGCCACCTTCCATTCCCTCCGGAACCCTCTCACATAAACCTCTAACCTCCTTCTGGTTCATGTTAGAGATCTCAAAACCATTCCTAACTTCCATAGATAGGAATGTTAGCATGCCTGCAATAGACTAACTGAGAGGCTACAGTTGTAGTGGGGTCTCCCTCAACAAATTTATACCCATGGGCTCTCGATCCTGCTGCTGATTAGCCCCTTCTAACTTATGTAACTCATCGACCTCTAGCGCTTGGGGATTACTGTTCAGCACAGCCCCACCTATGGGACCAGCTCTGGGACCTTTATCTGAGAACCTGCATCTCCCATTTCCTCTAAATCTAAGCCCTCCAAGGCTTTTGATATCTGTTGGGACAACACTCAATTTGGGTTTCTCCCAAATTCATACTGCCTTTTGGACCAGCCTTGTCAAGATGCCAATCCTGCTGTGAAGACTCTCTTTCCTTACAGGCTGGTGATTTAGGAAAAACCCTAAAATATGTCCTTTAAGAAGGGGTGATCTTTGGTCTTTTATTCAATGACTTACTACTTTTTAAGTTAGGGATAACTTTAGCTCTATTAACTTGACGCCCTTGATTGCCAGTACTAGTTGTTCTAAGGGGGGCTTCCCCAACGGCACAGGGCTCCTGCCATATTTATTCATTCTGGCAGCTCCCCCTTCTTGTCTACTGCCGACCAAGCCCCTAGACCCACAAACAGCTCTTATCCTTACCCCTGGGAGTTTGGCATCTCCCCCACCCCAAGCTGTACTGCAGTCAAAGCAGAGGAATCTAAGTTTCCTCGTTCCTCTGGGGCCAAAATTGCAGCAGACAGAGTCTGGGCCTCTTCTCAGCAATCCTGCCACTGTTATCGCATATGTTGAGGCTGCTGCCTTTCCCCCGGAAGGGAATTATTGCGGCCGCCCCTACCCCCACATTGGAGGTCAGATGCCGCTCTGGACCAGGGCATGGCTTGCTCTGAGCCATCTCCGCATTGCGACCCCTCCACCGCGTCTAAATCCTGGCCCGCTCTCCTACCTACGAATTCTGTAAGTAGGCAAACTCTTACTGATATCCTAACATTCTGGGTTCCTGCCTGGGCTGTGCTGTGTTGTGAGCTGCACACGCTACCAATGCTTTCACTCCAGAGCCCCGCAGAGCGTACTCTCCCACGGCCCGCCAAGTAGCCGGCCGCCATGTTCTCCAGATCTGCTAAACTCATCCTTGAAAAAATTACATTTTGTTTAGAACATTCAGCAAAGTCTTCTACTTGCTCTTTGGAGCCAAATAATGTTTTATTCTAACAGAGAATGAAACAGCAAAGTTAATCACTTAGTGTAGTACAACATCACATTGAAGGTGGACGACAGCCCCTAAGTTAGTCTGCTTCACTTAAAGCACAATTTCTACAGCTATCAACATTAAACTTCTTACAATTTACCATCCTCACTAGGAAAGATTAATCTATCCATCTGTCATGGAATGACTTCTCAGTGGTGTAACTGCTGAATTCTGTCTTTAGTATTTCTAACTCTTCCAGCACAAAATGTTTCTCTTGGGAAACTCTGTGAAGATAGTTACTAATGCAGAGTGAAATTCAATTATCCAGTTGTGTTGTTATTAATGCTTTAATTACCACAATGCATGCTAGTGATCTAACTTTTAATTTTCCTCAGAGAAACTTTTGTGGATCTATCCAAGACCTCAGCGTCATGTTGTAAATTGTAACTGAGAAAAATTAAAAAGAAATATTCAGTAGGCATCATTAATGACATACTCTATCATGCACGAAGTTAACATTGTGGTATGAAATTCCACTCTACATCATTTGTTCTATTGTGCTGTCTGTATGTACTGTTTACATAATCTAAAAAAAAAATACAGTGAAAAAAATTGGCAAGAAAGTCATCATCAGAAGGCCACTTAACACAAGAAAGGAACATAATCTTGAGGTGAGTCGGGCACGGGTAAATATTTTATTCATTGTATAAACTCCACAGTCTTCCCACGGCCAGATCAAGTGGTAATGTTGTCTGTGGCTTCAAGACCTTTATCACAAAACAGACTCAAGAGCAGATGAAATGGAGAGGAACGGGGAGAGTTACGGAAATTGAAGGTATGTGCTTCGAAAAGTGCTATTGCTAAGACAGAAGAGATGCATTTTCTTTGGCACAGAGCCCTGATGAAATGCACACCCTTCCTTACTCTCAGCAGTTGGCAACTCAACCCTGCCTCAAAACAAGACTCAAACAAATTGGGGGAATACTTAACAATGCCTGTAGTGAAGGAAGTACTCCAGCACCAGGATACCCTCGCAGGTGATAGTGCGCTTTACAAATACACATAGCAAGACATCGTGCCTGCTTGGTTAATTTAACCTTATAATGGATTGGCCGTGACTTGATGTGAAGTACGTCAGACCATTCAAATGTCTATCTTGTTAGTCTGAGGGTGCTGGTTGTTGTACGTTAGGCAGACAGTAGCAGATTTCCAGGCTCCCGAAACAACTAGAAGCCACAAGAGAGGCTTCAGGTCTCATTAGAGGAATAGGCAGCTTGATCACGTTTCTTGTGTTCAAATTTGGGACCACATTCAGTGAGGGTCAATGCTTCTGTGATATTGCCTTGTTTCTATAGTGGTGCTTACCCCCAATTTGCATGAGGAAATTAATTTCAAGTAGGCCTGGGTTAAATTTCTTTCATGGCAGTATTATCTCTCGTCAATTTGTGTATTTTATTTTAGTATTGTTATGCAAGATGCCCGAAATTAAGTCATTACATCACATTGTGTAATTTGCATTTTGTTCAGGAAAAAATTGTATCACAAGAGCACAAGTACAACGTGAAGCAAACTGAATGCAAGTGATTATTATTCCCATTTTTTTTACTTTTTTTACTGTTTTTCAGCTCAAATTAGATCCTTGTGTCAAAATTGTACACATGGGTCCAGTTAAAAAAAAATAGGAAACTGGCGGACCGCTGTTTTACATAATAACATTACATTTTGTTCGGCATTCCACATAAATTCTGCAAAGGAAACTGCTACATTCTTTCAGGCCCTGGCAGGGGGCAGGGGCCTGTACGCCTGCGAGTCATAGGTCCCATCCGTTCACAAGTAATTCCACAAATCACATAGCTCCTGTGATAGGCTTGCACAAGTGGAAGTAGGTAAAACTCAACATTGTTAGAAGGAACAGAGATGCTTTGAGATCACCAAATACAGTGACCGTCCTTTAGTTGCCCCATAGCTACATGCAGAGGCAGGTGGGTGTAAGTATCTGAAAGAGAGTAAAACACACAAGGGTGGCCTGTAGGCCGTCAGAAAAAATGAGTTGCCATAACAGTTGTGCTTCGGAGGCCTGATGGCCGGGACACTAGTGGGTGACGGAGTCAACTAGAGGAGGTAGTTGCAAAAGCAGACACGGCATGTGCAACTTAGGCATGGACGGAAATGGCATTGGATGTCACACATTGGCAGATGATGCACTTATCTGGGGCAGGAATGGACATGCTGCTACTAAATATAGTGGGGGCACCGGAACAGCTCGTTTTCCTGTAGGGAGCTGCAAAAGAGGGGAGCTGCATGTGGTCAGGAAATCATAGGCAGCGTAGTGGAAGCAAAAAACAAAGACCTGCTCAATGTCCTTCGGATGCCTTACAGCGGGAGCATGGGGAGCAGGCAGGAGCCAGGAAAGGGTCAGCAGCGGGCAGACACGACACTTGCAGCCCAAGGAAGAGACTGGTAGCGAGGTAGAAGCCTTGCTGCCAAACTCTGGGTACCTGACTAAGGGGGCTGTTGTTGTGGAGGCTGTGCGTAAAAACTGACTACAAGCAATATTGATAAACAAACCCAAAGGACAATCGGGAAGGCTGAGAAACAAATAGTTCATACATGGAACAGGTTTATAACCACTAGTTGCCATGTTTTGTTGGGTACCATGTAATGTATAATGTAATAAAACTGCAGCCGTTAATACTCCAGCAACGTCTTCCCTCTTGTTTGTTGAGGAACAGGGAGGGGGACTGGGAAAAGGCTACGGAGTACATAGACAAGAGAATGGCTGGCAGGGGGTTGGCATGCTCTCACACGTCTGGGAGGGGTTAAGACTGTTGAGGAAACAGGATGGTAAATTGCATTGGGGCCTAACTCACAGACCTCTTAATGCAATTAAGTTATGCTTATGCGCACAAAAAGTGTCACCTGCAAGCGCAAATGGCTGATCCTGATTCACAGAAACAGGAACTGATGATATTTATACTCGCAGGTGGAACTTCCTACTGAGGAAAGGGCAAGAGTGCTGGATTTTCTGCAGTTGCACACTTAGGGTAACAGAGGGAACAGAGTGCTCCTAGGAGTCGGGCATGTAAGTAGCTGTGAGAATGCGTTGGTCACCCACAAACTTTGTGGGTGTTCTCTGATGTCTTATTCCACCTGCTTTGATTTCATTTTACAAAAATATGGAGTAAATGTGCAAGTTTAGTGGGGAAATTACCCACTCTTCCCCATATTTGCAGGAAGCGTAGAAGGTGTGATTGCTCCAAATGAACAAAATATTTAGCATGTTGATGCAAATAGGAAAAGGAAGAAAATGTGCATTGTGACAAGTCCAAAACACTTGCTCCTGTTCGTACTGCACCAAATCACAGTAATGGATCAATTCATAAAGGTATTTTTGGATGTAAACCTAGAAAAATGGTTCAAACAGTTACATTTACCACATGAAAGAAATTTACAAAAAGATTCTTGACAGGCAAAAATGGATTTACTACTGTGTATTTCTCTACCACAAGTCCTGAGAAATCTACACTAATAAATCTGCCTCAAGGGGTATAAAGTGGCTGTTAGAAAGGGAGGTTTGCCTGGTAAGTTTGTGAATCTCCACAAACTTGCAGTTGCAGGCATTAGCAGACTGAAACCCAGAGGAGTAGAAATACCCCAAGGTTTGCTGAGAAGATAGGGTAAGTACCTCCCTCCCCCCTCCTCCCATGGAGGAAAATAAGATTTAAAAAACAACTGTGTTGTACTTTCGGCTGCCCAGCCACTGTGCTAAATTGTATACTTTGCACTATTCTGCACTGGAGAAACAAGTAGCGTTAAAAAAGTTACGTTACCAGTGTAATATTAGGTATTTGCTCCCTGCACTGTGGCTTTCCAGGCTCACTATTTCACCTGCTTTATGAATAACAAGAAAAGTGTGTAGAATGAAGTGCAGGTGGAGCTGTACACCTCCATCTGTCCTTTTACACTTTTTTGCACATTTTTTGTTTTTTACTCCGGTCCTCATCACAAAGGCATTTTGGAGTACTTGAAGTACTATTCCTATAGTATACTTCGCTTATTTTTACATGCCTTTATGAACTAGCCCTAAAATGTCTATAAATTGTATTGTCCAATAAATAGTTATGTGCAAATAAAACAGACTGTGGCCTCTATGCACCTTTACTGATAGGGAGTGGGACATTTTGGGGCGATTTCTAATGGCACGTAAAATAGTTCTACTTCCTGTAGTCATGAATGTGTCAGTGAGTCCGCCTGTGTGCACGGTCGCCTAGCAGTACACCTTGAAATCTGTGAGTCAAGGAGATGTCCAGGTGTTCTTCAGGGGATGTTTGTGAATAGACTAGTGGTGAGCGAGACAATGAAAGGTTGAGCTAGGCTAGAGCCTAAAGACAGTCTCTGACTCAGCTCGAGGTTCTGTTGGATCCTCAGGCCCGTTGGAGTCGAGCTTTTGTGTGGCTTCTGCTTGCCAACATTGCTCTACCCAGGATGTGGTGTTATAGCCAGAGGTACCTACTTTCCAACTGGGGAACAAGGTTCAAGTCTAGGCGTCGGCTCAACATCCTGCAAAAATGAATTTGACCCTCTGTACTGCAACTGGTATTCCTGTAAGGGGCTCCAGTACCTTTGGGTCGAGTTTGCACTATAAAGAAATATCAGAAAATGCACAAAGAGGTAAAAACAAAGCTTTAACATAAAAAATAAGATACAGATACCCATTTAGTGATTTGTACTAAGTGAAACCAGAAAACCTGGATAAATTGCTGCTTCTCTGCTTAAATTAATGATATTAGGCAAAGGTTTTATTTCACCAAAACTCCTTTTTTCATATTGGCATATGAAAACGCTTCCAAATACTTGAATTCAGAATAACTCAGAACAAAAAACTATTATGTTTGATTTGTTAGACTATGATATTGCTTTGTAATAATTTGAGCCACACACAGGGTGGACATGACAAATGTCATGCTTCTTAGGTCACTGATAACTGTCTCTAGTGTGAAAATGGGGAGGGGCATGAATGGTTTTACGTTCATGTTTGTAAACTGACCCTTTCAATAAGTACTTTTTAATACAGTGTTATAATGTGACTTTTTTTTTGTAATCTGTTTTATTAATTTCAACACACATTCCCGACTACATTTACAAAACTGGGTTGTTATACACCACATTCCAAAAAGAAAAGACTGTTCATTGACTCAAGCATTGAGTCTATCACCATACACCAAGCAGTGTATACGTGCAATACTAGTGCATCACATTACAGCACAGTACATTGCAGTGCATGTACTACATATATTACATACCACCTTCAGCATTCCTGTTTACTGTGGCACATTTCTATAATGTGACTTATTAATGTCAAAGCGTCCACATGTTAAAAAAATACCCTATTTTGGAAGCTGAAGAGACTTTATCATTATTGTACGTTATGTTTGTTGTATGATCTACATAGCAAACATTTTCATGGCTCTGCTCTTGCACGGGCTCTAAGAGCTGAGCCAACCCCTTGGCTCGACTCCCCTGTTATTAAGGTGGCACGCCCACCTCAAGAATCCACAAGGTGTTGATGTGTGCCAATTATAGGCACGTGACTACGAGGCTTAGGCCGACACATTTCTCGGTGAATACGGCCAGTGACCCGTTTTAATATTTTTTTTATCAACTTTATTGTCGAGCTCGATTTGGCGTGTTGCAGACTTGATTCTAAGCCTGGACTAGTCCTCGGTAGAGAGAAGACGCAACGACCATGGCGAAACCCCAGAACAATAAAACTCTGAGTGGAGTGCGTTCGGGTTGGCGGGGCTGGCAATCCACGGAAGCAGATGAAAATGAATCGGTCGTTTGTGGTAAAGAAATAAAGACAAACGAGGCTCTGCTCTCCCCAAGAAGCGCGCGCGGGCCGCAGTGCACCGGTGTTGACTCAACGTGTGGAGGCCTGCGCGGGCCCTCGGCCTCGGCAAATAGCAACAGAGGCGCTTTATTGAGAAGCCGAGTGTTTGTTTTTGTGTGATAAGGCTGTGGGATGCATACAGTATCAATCATCTGATCGGCAATAATGCTGCCTAGTAAATATTTAGCAAACAGGGAGTTAGCAACCAACCAGCCCCGGCAGCGACGCCGACAGAAGCGATATGGACAACCGGCTTCAAACGTCGTCATGTTAACGACGTGTACCGTCCATATTGCGAACCCAAGCGCTGCTTCACAGGTGCTTTATGTATATCGTTGTGGGTAGTTCTCAAAATAAGGTACAACCTCAGAAAGTGTACTTACACTTTCAAATGGCCAGTCTCTCCCCTTGAATTCCTTCGAAGCCGATTGGCTGCTCCTGTACCTTCAATTTTCTTCACTTTTCTTTTCAACCTTGAACACAGGTGGATTCCATTACTTTATCGTGAACATTTGAAGTCCTTGTATTTCATGACTTGCTGATCCAACTGAAGGTCTGAGCCAATAACACACAGAGGACACGTGTGTCGACGGGGCCATGGGAGGGGGTGAGGGGGAAGGAGGGGGTGATGAATTCCCCGCCGCATTCTTTGGTAGTACGTCATTTTGTACAAGGAGATCTCGAGTAATCCAGAGACCCTCTCCCAAGAAAATGCGCTTCCGCAGTCACCTAACATTCAAATGCCCCCTTTGATGCAAATCAAATCAAATCATTAACATTTATAAAGCGCGCTACTCACCCGTGCGGGTCTCAAGGCGCTAGGGGAAAGAGGGGGTTACTGCTGCTTGAAAAGCTAGGTCTTTAGGAGTCTTCGGAAAGCGGAGTGGTCCTGAGGCTGGTGGGGAGGGAGTTCCAGGTCCTGGCCGCCAGGAAGGAGAAAGATCTCCCACCCGCCGTGGAGCGGCGGATGCGAGGGACGGAAGCGAGTGCGAGGCCAGAGGAACGGAGGAGGCGGGTGGGGACGTAGAAGCTGAGGCGTCGGTTGAGGTATTCCGGTCCCTTGTCGTGGAGGGCTTTGTGTGCGTGGGTGAGAAGTCGAAAGGTGATCCTTTTGCTGACTGGGAGCCAATGCAGGTGTCTCAGGTGTGCGGAGATGTGGCTGTTGCGGGGTACGTCGAGGATGAGGCGGGCCGAGGCGTTTTGAATGCGTTGCAGGCGATTTTGGAGTTTGGCTGTGGTTCCAGCGTAGAGGGTGTTGCCGTAGTCCAGGCGGCTCGTGACGAGGGCGTGGGTCACGGTTTTTCTAGTGTCGGCGGGGATCCAGCGGAAGATCTTGCGGAGCATGCGGAGGGTGAGGAAGCAGGCAGAGGACACGGCGTTGACTTGCTTGGTCATGGTGAGAAGAGGGTCCAAGATGAAGCCGAGGTTGCGGGCGTGGTCTGCGGGGGCCGGTGCGGTGCCGAGGGCCGTGGGCCACCAGGAGTCGTCCCAGGCGGACGGGGTGTTGCCGAGGATGAGGTCTTCCGTTTTTTCAGAGTTCAGCTTTAGGCGGCTGAGCCTCATCCAATCTGCGACGTCCTTCTTTCCCTCTTGTAGGTTGGTCTTGGCGCTGGCGGGGTCCTTAGTGAGGGAGAGTATAAGTTGGGTGTCGTCGGCGTAGGAGGTGATGATGATGTCGTGCTTGCGTACGATGTTGGCGAGGGGGCTCATGTAGACATTGACAAATGAAAGGGTTTTTTCTTAAACCCAAGTTACGTGGCTTGGGGGGGGGGATTTCTTTTTACGGGAGAAGACATTTGAAACAACGCATACATAGAGATGCTGAAAGCACGAGCCTTCCATAAAAAGGCATTTCCAGGGGTAGCAGCTTTCGCCTGGCACTGCCCCTGCTACCCTGGTATAAGTGGCCACGAGGGAAGGGACAGGCACAGGGAGGGAAGAGGCCTCTAAGGGGCAAGTTTACATTCTATAGTTCATCTTTGACGTCCCCCTAGCCCCTCAGCGTCAGTAAAAGGCCGATAAAATGCGCTATGTGGGAACACAAGGCAAGCGTTTGATGTTATTAGAGGTAAAAAGGTGAATTACGTCAAAGTACCTCTACCCTTTAGGACATTTTTTGTCAGTGGAGTTGTTTGAAACCCACAGAGGTAGCCGTGCTACCGTTTATGATTCAGCTTGTGAGCGCCGGGTGCGGTTAGAATGGAGGCACAGAGCAAGGAATGCAGGCGCTACCAGGCAGATGATACATTAAAGGGTTGTTGCTATAACTGTGAGGGAGCCTAGAGTGAGGGTACAGTAAATCAACTGCACAAGCAAACAAATAAGCACTGGCAAAGCAAATATGCCGATCTTTATTGTGAACATATGTGCACATAAACATACCACCCACGGCACTGCAGACACATACAAAGACAAAATACATGTGCACATAGACACTTTTGCAAACACACTGCCACTGTGAAACCTAAGCACGCTCTGTGCACGCGTTGACACAAATGCACACACATTCCGAAATCTAGGCACTGGGCACGCTGCCTCTGTCAGCCCAGCCTCTTTTTTGCCCCTGTGTCTCTCTCTGCGCCGGATGTTTCTCGCCCACCCATCTGCCTTTGCTGCTCCTGTCTTAGAGTGCTCTGTTTCTCTCTGAGCCCTGTTTGTTTCTGTGCCAAGTGTCCGACTGAAGGGTCGGACTGGGACAGAAAATAGGCCCTGGCACCAAAATAAAAGTGGCATCGTTATTGAGTTAGCTGAAAAGTGGCCCACCTTTCAAATTGGGGCAGTTTTGAACTTGTGAAGACATGTTTAAGTGTTTGACAGGTATGGGAAACTTTGAGGATCTGCGTTTGTTTTAGGCCAGTTTTTAGGTCACAGCCTACCAGAGAGCACAGCTGCCTGGTTTGCTAAAGACATCTTGGGGACATTCAGAAAGTTGACCTAGGAATGCATTCTGCCTGTTGTCTGTCCATTTGTGGTTTGTACCTCACGCTAAAGACATCTTGGGGACATTCAGAAAGTTGACCTAGGAATGCATTCTGCCCATTGCTTGCCATTGGCTTTGTGGTTTGTAACTCACATTTTCTTGCTTTCCATTTGTCAGCTTTATTTGTTTTAGGCAGTCCAGCTTGAGTTCATATTTTCCCCAGCCAAAACCTTAATTACAATGCCCTACTGAGACTTCTCTTTCTGTAAACAGGCCCGTAAATCTTCTTCATATGTCGTAGCATTTGCTGTGCATTCAAAGTCCGAGGTCAAATGTCAGATGCTGTTTTCCAAGGGCAACTGTTTACTTTTCTTTCCTTGACTTCAAAGTGAGATGAGTTATGTAACAATCTTGCTGGAACAGAGTAGGAAATATGTTTTTCTAGCACACAATAACATTTAAATAAACTGTGTAAATATTTCTGAATATATCAGAATTAGAAACACAAATGCAGCACATTTTTTTCTTATTTCTGAAGTGTGTTGGAAATAAATACTTTATATGATCAAAACTGATCATTACAATAAGTTAGGGAGTTTCCACACATTTTCGTCTGTTCACTGTATAGTTTTGTTAGTAAAACTGTATGTCTGTACAAATTTAATGGTCATTTCAGTTGAAAATGTGTTGTCTGTAATGGCAGTGTGCTACTACACCATGAATACTCCAATCTACACCACTCCACTTTATTCTGCACCACTCCACACCACTGCACTGTGCACCACTCCACACCACTCCACACCCCTGCACTACTCAACTTTATGCCACTTTATGCTATGCCTCTCTATCCTAACCTGTACCACTCTACTTTGTGCCAGTGCACTCTACAAGACTCTTCTAGGCCACAGTAATCTACTCTGCGCAACTATATTCTACGCCACTGTACTCTACGCCAATACAATCTGCACCAGTGCACTTTTCTCTGTAGCACTCAACTCTATGCCCCTGCACTCTATGCCAATCCACTGTACACCACTCTAATCTACTCTGCGCCACTGCACTCCACACCACTTTACTCTACACCATTACACTCAATGCCACTCTAGACAACTGCACTCTACCCTGCACAAATGCACATCACGCGCTTTACTCTACTTTGAAAAAAATCTACTCTATACCACTCTAGTCCACTCCGCGCCACTCCATGCCACTGCACTCTAGTCTTAACCACTGCAGTCTATGCCAATGCACTCTACACAGCTGCACTCTACGCAGCATCACTGTACTCTATACCACTACTCTCTTCACCGCTCTACTTCACTCTGCACCACTTCACTCTGCACCACTACATTCTACCCTGCAACACTGCACTCTCCACCACTGAACTCTATGCCACTCTTCTCTGCACTACTCCACTCTACGCTACTCTACACCACTGCACTCTACGACAGTATAGTCTACTCTGCACTGCACTCTATGCCACTTGACTTTACTCTGCGCCACTGCCCTCTGCATAACTCAACACTGCCACACCACTCTGCACCTCTCTGTCACTGCACTACTCTGTGCCACTCAACTCTGTGGCACTGCCCTTTGCTATGCACCTCTCTAATCTACACCACCGCATTCTACAGCACTGCATTGTATGCAGCTGAATACAGTGCCAATGCCTCTACACTCTACAACACCATACTCTGCCACACTCTACTCCAATGCACTCTACACCAGCCCACTTTACTGTATGCCACTCTATGCAACTCCACACTATGCCACTCCAATACATGACACTCTCTACCACTCCTCTCTACACCACTCTACTTCGCTCTTTGCCATACCACTCTACAATACTCCACCCCACTCTCCTCTGTGCCACAAGTTTTTAGCCATGCTGAACAGCAACCATACATGTGTACAAAGTGGCTAAAACAAATTGGCAGAGCAAATATCCCTTCCGTAGGTGAGACCTATTGTCTTTTGCCAATGCTTGTTTAAATGGGCAACTACTGTCAGTCACTGAGTACCTGTACCTGCACTTCTTTAATTTGAAAAGGAGTATCCCTACACTTTTTAGCACTGCTGCAATACAGAGGTCGTCACTTTTCATGAGCAAACAGGTACTCTAAATAGTGAGTACCTGCACTTCTATATTTCCACTTAAACTACTGTTGAAGGCAATCTGTAGACCATAAAACAGACTCACAGACAGCCAATAAAACAGCCTACACACTGACTTGTCAGACATAGCTGTTTGGGCACTGCCTGATTGCCCTATAGCCCAGTCCGATCCTGTCCCCCTGTATCCCTTGTCTTATTCGCCCCTATCACTCTCTGCAATGTATTTATCCTTCTGATCATTTCTCTGTGGCCGTTCGGTCTCTGCTTCTATCTTTGTTTCCATCTATGTGACACCTACCCCCTGTGGTCAGTAGATATAAGTATTCAGGAGTGTACTGACTTCAGCTGTCACCTTCTTTGTTCTTCTTTCCACTCTCATAAACCCTCTCATTATAATGTTAACCACTTACAGGCTCTTTCACTCATGTTACTAATGCTTTTTCAGGTGCAAAAAATCTAATTCCATAGCCTAATATTTTGAGTGGGCTTACTGAAATGTTTTTCAATAAACTTTGCTTATTCATTGTGCCTTAAGTTCATCTCCTTCTTCCCAGGATCTTTACCCATTCTGGTGATTTCTTTCCACGTTCTTAAATATAGCTAGTCAAACTTGTAACTTTTGGGGTCCCAATTTAGATACCTACTAGCAAGACTAGCGGTTTAATTAGTCTTTGTATAGCAATCATTGTCCTTGTTCTACACCAGGGACTTCCAACCTTTACTGTAATAAGAGCTACTCATGTTCAATGAAAACATCCTGAACTACTAATCTTATTAGTAACAGTGAACTCGTGAAAGGAGATTACATTGGTGGCCTCCCCATGCAAGATTACCAGCAGTGATCACCTTAGCGCATAAGGCAGGGTTGCCAGCAGGAATGTAGAACAAGCATTTGTAATGCCATAGGTCACGCACTTGCTTGAGTTAGAGCTATTGGCATTGTAAATTCATAACTGGACTTTTTTTGCCACATAAATTGGTCAACCCTGCCTCATAATTTCGTCTTTTGCTGCCATATAATTCCAGTGACCCTGCAGGTAACTGAAGCACTTTCATTTACCTTCTTCCTCTATATGCAGCAAAAAATGAAAATGTTGCCATTTAGCATCCTAATTTAAATCTGCCATGCTAATTCCAATAGAATACCACTTTCACCACCCCACCTTCAGAGTTGGTGGCTGGCTAACACAATTCTCCAAAAAAGACATAAGTCATCCACGGAGGAGTAATGAGAGAAATCAACTAGAAGGGTCACCCAAACATATCAGAAGTGTTCAGTCATAGTGTAATAATTATGTTAAGTTGGCCTGAATTATGATCATAATCTGAGCGGCTCGGAAGGAAAAGAACTGACGCACACGCACCGAGATGGCATCTATATAGACAACCGTGATGTGTCAGACGGCTCCAACGACGCTGACGACGCCATGCGGAGCTGAACAACGCACACAGATCCGAACGATGCCACCCGACAGCGCGCGCGCACGGTACTGCTCAGCAGAAAAATTCCAGATTCGAAGCTGACGCCAGGCAATTCTAAGGTAAGGAATCTGCAGCTAGATAGAGTCTCTACCAGATAATTCGATACCGAAGGCAAGTAACTTGTTCAATTATCATATAAACGTTTATCAGAAATAAACTTTTGGCATTAGACTGTAATGCTCAAAACAGCTCCTAAAGGGCACCATAACAAAAATATCATTTGTAAGAAACATGGTCAGGTAATCATATTGTTAGACCTAAGAGCAAATAGGAGCCCCTAGAGGATGTTTTAGGGCTAGCAGGCCTACTGAAATGATATTACAAATAAAGCTTTTAAAACAAAACTTCTCCCAGCTGGAAAACAAAAGTTGTAGACACGAGAAAGCTTAAAAGACACTGAACGAGGGGAGGGGTTATTTTTTGGGGGGTTCTGACTAAACTAGTGTGGGGATCCTGAGATGATGTGGACAGCATTTTGAAGGTGGTCCCATTATCCTAAGACCACCACAGGCTGAGTTATGAGCAGAAATGTTTTATAAAAGTAATGCCCTGCAAAGCTTTATGGGCGAGTTTTCATGCCACAGATATTATAGTATGTTGACTGCAATGCCCAGAACAGCCCCTAGAGGACACCACAATAAAAATAGCATTTAGAAGAAACACGGTCATGTAACCATTCAGTCATCCCTTAGAAAGCTTAAGCATGTGAAAAAAGAACGAGAAAGTAATGCAGTATAACTATATATTTATCCCCTAGAGAGCATAGTACATTACACATTTTCAAGGCTAGCAGAACGATTATAATGATATTACAAACAAGGCCCATACACATAACTTCTCCCAGCTATAAAACAAATGTTCCAGCCATGCGAATGCTAAAAAAGATAATGAATGGTGGTAAATATTTTGTAGTCCTCACTAACATAGTATGGGGACCCAGGGATGACATAGACAGAAAGAACACGATGTTGTGAACGTTTTGGTGGTGGTCCCTTTGTCCTAGGACCACCACAGGCTGAGTTATAAGCTAACATGTTCTGTAAAAGTAATGCCCTGCAAAGGATTATAGGACAAGTTTCCGTGCCACAAATATTTTAATATGTTCATATGACAGTAATGCTGAGAACAGCCCCTAGAGGACCCCACAACGAAAATAACATTTGTAAGTAACATGGTCATATAACTGTATTGTTAGGCCCTATAGCTTATAACTACAAAAAAATGGCAGAAAATAATACACTGTAACCATATATTTGCTTTCTATATATAATAGGACATTACACATATTCAGGGAAAACAGACCTCTAGCAAAGATATTACAAAGAAAGCAATTAAAACTTAGCCTACTCCCAGATGTAAAACAAAGTTCCAGCCATGAGAAAGATTAAACAAACACTGAATGATGTGAAGGGTTATTATTTTGGGGTCCCCACTAACCTAGTGTGGGGATCCAAAGACGATGTAGACAGAAAGAGTACGTTGTTGTGATCGTATTGGTGGTGGTCCCATTGTCCTAGACCCACCACAGGCTGAGTTATAAGCAAAAATGTTTTGAAAAGGAATGCCTTCAAAGCATTATGGGACGAGTTTCCTGAGTGCATTGAATATTGTATTATCAGCTCTTCCTCTGTGCAAGGAGAGCGACTTTCACTTTGAGGATTTCTGTTTTAGTAAAACATTCACCAATTTCAAGTGTTTTAAGGGGAAGCCACAAGAAAAGACTCTGATTAGGTAACTGTGAACAATGTGACCAGCGCTCCAATACTGCAGATCGAGTTTACATTGTTGTGCCTGTTTGCGCTGTGAGCACTATGGCTGCCATGCGGCACGAAGGGGAGAGACAAAAAAATAGTTCTCCAACGCTAAAGTATATCAGCAGTCGTGCAATAATCCAAGTAAGACGGGCAGTCGGCAAGGCGTGACAAAAACAGCCTCAAGGCGGGACAAGCGTAAAGCAGTTACCAGTGTCATCAAGTGATTTTTGAAAAGGCAATCTCATTAACGAGTTAAAGTGATGGGCGTGAGGTGGGTGTGGTTAAAAGCCCTCAATACATATAAGAGGTCAAAGCGCTTGCATGCTCGACCTAAAAAGGCTTTGTCAATGTGGAATGCCTTTACCTGGGTAATACTTAACAGCCATAACTCAAATGCCCCGGCCACTGAGGTAATAATATTAGGAATACTGCATGTTTTTCACCCAGATGCAAGCATTCAATATATTTTAGAAATCTGATTTTCCTCCAAACAGTTGATGAGTTCTAAAAATAAGCACATTTTCTTCTAAATAAATTTTACCATCGGAAGCTTCTAAACTAGTAATCTGGGCTGCACATAGGAGAGCTTCTTCCAGTTTGCTGAAGAGTTTCTAGTACCTCCCGACCTACTCGCTGGAGAAGTCTGCACCCAGAATGTCAACAATTCGGTAGGAGTGTTCCATATTACCATACAAAAACAGTTAAATATCATCAAACTCTTTCCAATTCAAAGGTGTATTATAGTAGCTCACCTCAATGTCTTAACATTTATTATGTAATACCTGGCAGTAAAGAAGGGCTAAAAATCAGAGTAAACTTAATTTTTTTTAATCTGCATTGTTGTAAGCTTGCTCTTCCTCGTGTAACAAACCAAGGGCCAGATGTACTTAGAATGGATTCGCAAAAAAGTATTTGCAAAATGTGAATTTTCTCAAATCAATTCACACTTTTCAAACCAATATAGGTAATAATAGAACGGTTGACAAAATAGGGAATCCTATTGAGTTGCAGACTGCCCTGTCTAGTGAATATTCATTCATTGGACAGGTTGCAGTTTGTGACTCAGTACGATTATTCACAATCACAGGGATGGTGGCCTATAAGGGTCAGCAGCATTCCACAATCCTTGTGATTGCTTTTCCAAATTATATCCTTTTTATTTTTTTTAAAGCTGCCTGATTTTCTTGAAGGAAACAGGACTACTTTAAAAAATATATAGTTTTCGTTTTTGAAACTTTTCAGTGAGAGCTTGTAGTATCCCATGGGCCACTTGATACAGGCCCTGGAAATTATATTTCAAATTGCAAATAGATGGGATCCAAACGGGAGCCTGTACCTTTTCTGTAGTTTCAAAATGGATTGATACAGGGATAATTTCTGCCAGCCCGACCTCAGTGTTTGCTCGCGGCTGGAGGTGCTCATTTAAATTAAGGCCGGACTCCCGCTTCGTGGGATACCGGAGAAGTGCAGCAGCGGGGCGAAGGAGAACTATAGGCCCAAGGGTTCATTTCTGCCAGCACGCCCACAGGTTTAGCTTGCACCTGGAGGCACTTACTTAAGTTAAGGCTGGGCCCCTGCTGCACGGGATACCGGAGGAGGGCAGCAGCGGGGCAGAGGAGGACTTCTGGCCCCAGGGATCGTTTCTGCAGGCCAGCCCACAATGTTTGCTCGCGCCGGAGGCGCTCATTTAAATTAAGGCCGGGCTCCCTCTGGGTGGGACACTGCGGGCATGTGACCGGGTGAAGACCGGGCCAAGAGCGGGCCTGTCTGCGCCTGTCAGACCCCAGAAGTGGCTGGGCCAGGCCATCCCCCTTGGCTGTTTGGGTTAAACTCAAGCTGAACCCTCTGCATTTCCACCAAGGTGATAAAGAAACCAACGTAAGGCTACTTACATATAGATACTGAGCTTATTATAATGTTTATTTTTGATTGTTTTCGTTTTATTATTTCTTCATTATGCCCGAGGCTCAAGCAGGGAAGTGTAAGCCTGTCCTTGGCGCCTCATCAGGGCCTCAGAAAACAAACACGGACTCTTTCCTGTCCCATGTGGTTGGCATTATTAATAAAGAAATCGAGTTGGCAGAACACCCTCTTTTTGTTTGTTCCCAATATTCTTCACCCTCCCCTCCCCCCCTTGGTATTATAGATGATGAGACAATCGGCCTTTCTGAAAACAGGGCAGATCCACAAGTTTTATTTATTTTAAACTTCCACCAAGAAGATCAAGGTCAGACGCAGCCTGATACAGAAATTTCTGCACCCTCATGGGTCTCCCATTCTTCTGGCTCCTAAGAGCCCGAAGTTTTGATAGTCACCCTGACGCTCGTAGAGGAAGCTGTGGGGAGGAAGAGAAAGAGACAGGAGCCTGCCTGGAAATCTAAATGCCAAAGGGTTAATATTACCCGGCCCCCTGAGCAGAAGGCTCCACCAAAGGGCAATGAGATGGAGCTGGGTTTCCACCAGGATACCCTAAAAGCTATGATGAATGTTGCCTTGGACTCAAAACTAAAGCCAATCTTGGAGTTGCTGGGATTGATTGAGTTAGAACTTAAGAAGCTCAGTGTACAGAGACTTAGCCAGGGGGAGGTTTTGCAGCTTCATGATTTGTATCCCCCCATGCCCTGATATAACGTTCAGACCTTCACTCTCGGCCCAGGAAGGGGACACAGAGGCTTTGCTGGTCAACCAGAGTAGCGCTGCTTGCTTGCCTATTGTCCGTACTCAGCCAGAAGTTGAAGGAGGGGCCTCTGGAGCTGATAATAAAGTCCATGCAGGGCCTAGTTGTGTAAGGCATAATGAGCCCTCAACATATATATCTGCGAACAGGCCAAATGCTGCATGGTTATCATTTGGAGCATCACTGATTAAGGAGCCACACCCATTGATTAAGGCTCCAAGGATTGGGCCAAATGATATTCGGCATCACATTCCTCCAGAATGTCCCCCTTATATCGTCATTTTTGGAAAATGTCCCAATCCTGTCTTCTTTTACTTCAGAATCACATGCATCTCTTTTAAATAAGGTATCATATTGGCTACGAAAGCACTCTGGCTGGGCTAATGATCCTTCCAAAGACATTATCTCTACTCAAAGGGTCTCTTGGATTGGACTATCACGCAAGATTTCACAGGGTGACTGCATAATTGTAAATTTTAGAAGGCCATGTCTAGTTCGGTCTTTATTAAACTTGCTCAGCCAACCTCATACTTATATGGGGGTTATTAGAGCCCATCCACTGGGTTTTTTATCCTCCTATGGTTCCAAGGTTGGTGCCCAATGTCAGCCATCGAGTCCACAAAGGTCCAGTACAGGACATGGTTAGCAATCAACCTTATACCATTGTTTCTACTTTCCGTAGAATTTCTCCCCTAGCTTCTTTAGAGCAATTGGATTGATTACCCCTCCAACGGCACAACCATGTACTCCAGATAATTATTCCATCTCCTCCCCAAATGTTCAGCAGTCATTGACTGAAGTTTTACCCTGTCAGTTATTAAATGAAGATTTACGGCGAGAGGAGGTTTTTGAACTAATTTCTTGGAACGAGGCTCCAGACTGTTTGAACTTGGTGGGTCACTATCATGTAATTTGCTGCCAAGAGACCTGGTTACTGGACTGCCCGCATCTCAATGGTTTTACTACTTACTATGTGCCGGCTACTCCGTCCAAGTCGGGTTGTGCCAAGGGATGCTCAGTGACATTTATTGCCACAACCTTGGCTAACTGAAGTCTCAGAATTGGCTATCAACCCATGTTATTGCTTAATTTTGATCACTCTCCACAAATCCTTTAATCTGTTACTGGTTAAGTATTATTATTATTATTATTATTATATATTTGACCCAGCAGAAACTAAGATCGTTGATGGGTTAGAGAACAACCTACACAAGATTTCCAGTGGCCTTAGGAAAGAGGTTTTTATTATGTGGGTGAGTGATTTTAATATTGAACTCTGTAGTAATAGTTCTTCTGTAATATGTGGCATTTGTGATGAATTTGATGACCCACTTATAAATTTTAAACATACTCTGTGGTTTAACATTAAACAGAGTATCCCTTGCTAATAATCTTGTATTTGCACATGAACACAGTACATGGTGATCGACTCAGATTCCGTCCTTTACAGGGCTAGGATCCTTTATAGACCAGATTATAATTTCTAAGGAGTTGTTAACAGTTCTTATAGCTTGTAAAATGTTGGTTTAATGCATAAGTGATCATAACCCTTTATATCTGGAGTTAAAAAAATGTAATCATATCCAGTGATGCTCAGGGAACTCCAGAATTTCCAATTAGTTACAACAGGAGTTAAGTATTAGCTGGGGGAAAATTGACAGAGATTTATTTACACATAAGCAATCTGAGATCAACCAGATCCTCCCAGAGGATCCACACCCTTAAAATGTAATCCAGGCCTTTATCTCCCCCAAAGAGTATATGGCAGACAAATTGACTAGAACACCTGGGAATCCAAGGACTAGCCCAATGTGGTTTAGTAGTGATTGCTCCAAAGCCCATAATGCATTAAAACTGGCACTAAATAAATACTCTCGAGATAGACTGGGAATAGTGAAGGCTAGGAAGATCTATAAACAAGCAGCTTCAAGAAGGAAGGCAGAAATAATGGAAAAGGCTTGGGAGGACTTAAGATTTGCCAGTGAGAGAAAAGATTCACTTGCGTTTTGGGAAGTTGTGAATTCTCAAATGCTCCATGATAAGTCCATTCCTAGGGGTGAGTGCATGGTCTCAAAAGAGGTGTGGGTGTCTCATTTTTCAAATATTTTTGGTCCTTAGGAGCAGTTTCCCACACATGTCACCATTGTACCATTCTGCCAATGCGAACTAAGCAAATCTTTCAAGGTTGCAAACGGTATCTTAGCAATTAATAACAGCTCCTCTGAGAAGGCTCCAGATCTGGATCAAATTCCTATGGATATTTTTAAATCTAACCCCCAGTGTTGGGGGCCTTTAGTAACTAATGTCCTGAGTAGTGCTATTGCTGGTCCCCTGGTAAACGTGTGAGGAGGCCACGATTGTCCACATTTTAAGAAAGGGTGGCAAAAGTCAATACCATTGTTATCGGCTGATTTCGCTCCTAAATAGCACACTCAAGACTCTGGGAAGGGTCATATTGGCCAAATTAGAAAGCTGGGCCAATGAAACCCATGGTGCTCTCAGATTTGCCGTTTGGGTTTCGCCCAGTCTTGGGCACAGTTGATCAGGCTTTAAATTTGTCCCTTTTAGTCCAAAAGTACACTAAGGCCAAAAAAGGATGTGTCCATCTTGCCTCTATAAATCTGACATGTGCATTTGACACAGTGGACTGTTCTAGGTTTTGAGGTAAAATGTTACAATTAGGTATAGAAAGATCAATTATCTCCTTGCTTCACAGATTGCATGCATATACCAAAGCCATTGTACGTTATACTAGGAATGGGGATCTCACAAAAGATTTTCTGTCACGCTCTGGTGTGAGACAGGGCTGTGTCCTGGTGCCATTTCTTTTCTTAACTTATGTCAGTGATTGGGATATCACCTCCCAGGGGCTGGGAAAGATATTCCTAAGATCAGATCACAGGAAATACCAGTTTTACTTTACGTAGATGATGCTGTTCTCATAATGTGAACAGCTAATAGTCTTCAGTCCATGTGAAATGATTTTAATGTTTTCATGCAAAATCCAGGCTTAGAAACTAACTGCACAAAGTCATTCATAATGAAATGCAGACCAAAATTGTCCAAGACTAGAAAGTTTTTACTCGGAGGCGAGGAAATCAAGAAAAAAACACATTGCATGTATTTGGGTATCCCGTTTGATATTGATTTTAACTTGAAGTTTCTATTGAATGTAACGGTCTTGCAATTTCAAAAGGCAATAGACACAGTCTTTAGGTTTGCGAAAAGGTTGGTTCACAAATAAATAAGTGAATGACTTTGTATTTATAAGAGTAAATGAGTGTCTGTTGCAACATTTGGTGTGGGCATTTGGGGTTATATAAACTGTACATCTTTACAGATTGCACAAAACACGTGTATACGAAGCTTGTTGGCAATTCGACAGTGTACCTCAACATCATTTTGTCACGATGAGGTATGGGTAACGTTTTAGAGGATTTTTATTAACCACTTCGCTGCCAGGCCTTTTCCCCCTCCTGTGCCAGGCCTTTTTTTGCCTATTTGGGGCAGTTCGCGCTTAGGCCCGCATAACTTTTTGTCCACATAAGCTAACCAAGCCAAATTTTCGTCCTTTTTTTCCAACATCCTAGGGATTCTGGAGGTACCCAGACTTTGTGGGTTCCCCTGAAAGAGGCCAAGAAATTGGCCAAAATACAGGGAAAATTTTGTTTTTTTCAAAAAAATTGGAAAAAGTGGCTGCAGAAGAAGGCTTGTGGTTTTTCCCCTGAAAATGGCATCAACAAAGGGTTTGCGGTGCTAAACTCAGCAGCTTCCCAGCTTTCAGGAACAGGCAGACTTGAATCAGAAAACCCAATTTTTCAACACAATTTTGGCATTTTTCTGGGACATACCCCATTTTTGCAATTTTTTGTGCTTTCAGCCTCCTTCCAGTCAGTGACAGAAATGGGCATGAAACCAATGCTGGATCCCAGAAACCTAAACATTTCTGAAACCTAGACAAAATTCTGAATTCAGCAAGGGGTCATTTGTGTAGATCCTACAAGGGTTTCCTACAGAAAAAAACAACTGAAAAAGAAAAATATTGAAATTTAGGTGAAAAAAACATAAATGTTTCTCTACGTTTTACTCTGTAACTTTTCCCTGCAATGTCAGATTATCGAAAGCAATATACCGTTACGTCTGCTGGACTCCTCTGGTTGCGGGGATATATAGGGCTTGTAGGTTCATCAAGAACCCGAGGAACCCAGAGCCAATAAATGAGCTGCACCCTGACGTGCGTTTTCATTCTATAACGGGTATACAGCCATTCATTTGCTGAAATATAAAGAGTAAAAAATTGCTATCAAGAAAACCTTTGTATTTCCAAAAAGGGCACAAGATAAGGTGTTGAGGAGCAGTGGTTATTTGCACATCTCTGTATGGGTGACCATACTAGCATGTGAATTACAGGGCTTTTCTCAAATAGATGTCTTTTTTACACACTCTCCTATATTTGGAAGGAAAAAATGTAGAGAAAGACAAGGGGCAATAACACTTGTTTTGCTAATCTATGTTCCCCCAAGTCTCCCGATAAAAATTATACCTCACTTGTGTGGGTAGGCCTAGCGCCCGCGACAGGAAACGCCCCAAAGCGCAACGTGGACACATCCAAATTTTTGGAAGACAACAGAGGTGTTTTTTGCGAAGTGCCTACCTGTAGATTTTGGCCTCTAGCTCAGCCGGCACCTAGGGAAACCTACCAAACCTGTGCATTTCTGAAAACTAGAGACCTAGGGGAATCCAAGGAGGGGTGACTTGCGGGGCTCGGACCAGGTTCTGTTACCCAGAATCCTTTGCAAACCTCAAAATTTGGCTAAAAAAAACACATGTTCCTCACATTTCTGTGGCAGAAAGATCTGGAATCTGAGAGGAGCCACAAATTTCCTTTCACCCAGCGTTCCCCCAAGTCTCCCGATAAAAATGATACCTCACTTGTGTGGGTAGGCCTAGCGCCCGCAACAGGAAACGCCCCAAAGCGCAACGTGGACACATCCAAATTTTTGGAAGACAACAGAGGTGATTTTTGCGAAGTGCCTACCTGTAGATTTTGGCCTCTAGCTCAGCCGGCACCTAGGGAAACCTACCAAACCTGTGCATTTCTGAAAACTAGAGACCTAGGGGAATCCAAGGAGGGGTGACTTGCGGGGCTCGGACCAGGTTCTGTTACCCAGAATCCTTTGCAAACCTCAAAATTTGGCTAAAAAAACACATGTTCCTCACATTTCTGTGTCTGAAAGTTCTGGAATCTGAGAGGAGCCACAAATTTCCTTCCACCCAGCGTTGCCCCAAGTCTCCCGATAAAAATGATACCTCACTTGTGTGGGTAGGCCTAGTGCCGGCGACAGGAAACACCCCAAAGCGCAACGTGGACACATCCTAAATTTTGGAAAAAAACAGAGGTGTTTTTTGCGAAGTGCCTATCTGTAGATTTTGGCCTCTAGCTCAGCCGGCACCTAGGGAAACCTACCAAACCTGTGCATTTCTGAAAACTAGAGACCTAGGGGAATCCAAGGAGGGGTGACTTGCAGGGCTCGGACCAGGTTCTGTTACCCAGAATCCTTTGCAAACCTCAAAATTTGGCTAAACAAAAAAAAGGTTCCTCACATTTCTGTGGCAGAAAGTTCTGGAATCTGAGAGGAGCTACAAATGTCCTTCCACCCAGCGTTCCCCCAAGTCTCCCGATAAAAATGATACCTCACTTGCGTGGGTAGGCCGAGCGCCGGCGACAGGAAACACCCCAAAGCGCAACGTGGACACATCCTAAATTTTGGAAAAAAACAGAGGTGTTTTTTGCGAAGTGCCTACCTGTAGATTTTGGCCTCTAGCTCAGCCGGCACCTAGGGAAACCTACCAAACCTGTGCATTTCTGAAAACTAGAGACCTAGGGGAATCCAAGGAGGGGTGACTTGCGGGGCTCGGACCAGGTTCTGTTACCCAGAATCCTTTGCAAACCTCAAAATTTGGCTAAAAAAACACATGTTCCTCACATTTCTGTGGCAGAAAGTTCTGGAATCTGAGAGGAGCTACAAATTTCCTTCCACCCAGCGTTCCCCCAAGTCTCCCGATAAAAATGATACCTCACTTGCGTGGGTAGGCCTAGCGCCGGCGACAGGAAACACCCCAAAGCGCAACGTGGACACATCCTAAATTTTGGAAAAAAACAGAGGTGTTTTTTGCGAAGTGCCTACCTGTAGATTTTGGCCTCTAGCTCAGCCGGCACCTAGGGAAACCTACCAAACCTGTGCATTTCTGAAAACTAGAGACCTAGGGGAATCCAAGGAGGGGTGACTTGCGGGGCTCGGACCAGGTTCTGTTACCCAGAATCCTTTGCAAACCTCAAAATTTGGCTAAAAAAACACATGTTCCTCACATTTCTGTGGCAGAAAGTTCTGGAATCTGAGAGGAGCTACAAATTTCCTTCCACCCAGCGTTCCCCCAAGTCTCCCGATAAAAATGATACCTCACTTGCGTGGGTAGGCCTAGCGCCGGCGACAGGAAACACCCCAAAGCGCAACGTGGACACATCCTAAATTTTGGAAAAAAACAGAGGTGTTTTTTGCGAAGTGCTTACCTGTAGATTTTGGCCTCTAGCTCAGCCGGCACCTAGGGAAACCTACCAAACCTGTGCATTTCTGAAAACTAGAGACCTAGGGGAATCCAAGGAGGGGTGACTTGCGGGGCTCGGACCAGGTTCTGTTACCCAGAATCCTTTGCAAACCTCAAAATTTGGCTAAAAAAACACATGTTCCTCACATTTCTGTGGCAGAAAGTTCTGGAATCTGAGAGGAGCTACAAATTTCCTTCCACCCAGCGTTCCCCCCAGTCTCCCGATAAAAATGATACCTCACTTGCGTGGGTAGGCCTAGCGCCGGCGACAGGAAATGGCCCAAAACACAACCTGGACACATCACATTTTTTCATAGAAAACAGGGCCTACCTGTGGATTTTGGCCTCTAGCTCAGCCGGCACCTGGGGAAACCTAGCAAACCAGCGCATTTTTGAAAACTAGAAACCCAGGGGAATCCAAGATGGGGTGAATTGTGGGGCTCTGACCAGGTTCTGTTACCCAGAATCCTTTGCAAACCTCAAATTTTGGCTAAAAAAACATGTTTTCCTCACATTTCAGTGACAGAAAGTTCTGGAATCTGAGAGGAGCCACAAATTTCCTTCCACCTAGCGTTCCCCCAAGTCTCCCGATAAAAATGATACCTCACTGGTGTGGGTAGGCCTAGCGCCCGCAACAGGAAATGGCCCAAAACACAACGTGGACACATCACATTTTTTCATAGAAAACAGTGCCTACCTGTGGATTTTGGCCTCTAGCTCAGCCGGGCCCAGACGGGGCCGAAATGGCCTAAAATAAATTTGTCCCCAACCCCCCTGCCCCCCCGGGAGCGACCCTTGCCTATGGGGTCGCCCCCCCCTTGCGTGACATTGGTGCCAAAAAAAAAATCCCCGGTGCCTAGTGGTTTCTGCCCCCCTTGGGGGCAGATTGACCTACAATCGGCCAATCTGCCCCCAAGGGGGGCAGAAATGGTCTAAATACAATTTGCCCCCCAGGGGAGCGACCCTTGCCTAATGGGTCGCTCCCCATCTCTACAAAAACAAACAAACAAACAAAAAAAACCCCAAAAAAAACAATTTGCCCTGGCGCCTAGAGGTTTCTGCCCCCCCCGGGGGCAGATCGGCCTAATACCAATAGGCCGATCTGCCCCCAGGGGGGCAGAAATGGCCTAAAATAAATTTGCCCCCCCCCCACCCCCCCCGGGGAGCGACCCTTGCCTGCAAGGTCGCTCCCCTTGCGTGACGGCGCAAAAAAAAGATCCCTGGTGCCTAGTGGTTTCTGCCCCCATTGGGGGCAGATTGACCTACAATCGGCCAATCTGCCCCCAAAGGGGGCAGAAATGGTCTAAATACAATTTGCCCCCCAGGGGAGCGACCCTTGCCTAATGCGTCGCTCCCCATCTCTAAAAAAACAAACAAACAAAAACAAAACCCACACAAAAAAAAATTTGCCCTGGCGCCTAAAGGTTTCTGCCCCCCCCCGGGGGCAGATCGGCCTAATACCAATAGGCCGATCTGCCCCCAGGGGGGCAGAAATGGCCTAAAATAAATTTGCCCCCCCACCCCTCCCGGGGAGCGACCCTTGCCTGCAAGGTCGCTCCCCTTGCGTGACGGCGCAAAAAAAAGATCCCTGGTGCCTAGTGGTTTCTGCCCCCATTGGGGGCAGATTGACCTACAATCGGCCAATCTGCCCCCAAAGGGGGCAGAAATGGTCTAAATACAATTTGCCCCCCAAGGGAGCGACCCTTGCCTAATGCGTCGCTCCCCATCTCTAAAAAAACAAACAAACAAAAAAAAAACCACCAAAAAACTATTTGCCCAGGCGCCTAGAGGTTTCTGCCCCCCCTGTGGGCAGATCGGCCTAATACCAATAGGCCGATCTGCCCCCAGGGGGGGGCAGAAATGGCCTAAAATAAATTTGCCCCCCTCACCACCCCCACACCCCCGCCCCCCCCCCCCCCCAGCGAGCGACCCTTGCCTACAAGGTCGCTCCCCTTGCGTGACGGCGCAAAAAAAGATCCCTGGTGCCTAGTGGTTTCTGCCCCCCTTGGGGGCAGATTGACCTACAATCGGCCAATCTGCCCCCAAGGGGGGCAGAAATGGTCTAAATACAATTTGCCCCCCAGGGGAGCGACCCTTGCCTAATGCGTCGCTCCCCATCTCTAAAAAAAACAAACAAACAAAAAAAAACACAAGAAAACTATTTGCCCAGGCGCCTAGAGGTTTCTGCCCCCCCTGTGGGCAGATCGGCCTAATACTAATAGGCCGATCTGCCCCCAGGGGGGGCAGAAATGGCCTAAAATAAATTTGCCCCCCTCACCCCCCCCGGGGAGCGACCCTTGCCTACAAGGTCGCTCCCCTTGCGTGACGGCGCAAAAAAAAGATCCCTGGTGCCTAGTGGTTTCTGCCCCCCTTGGGGGCAGATTGACCTAAAATCGGCCGATCTGCCCCCAAAGCGGGCAGAAATGGCCTAAATACAATTTGCCCCTCCAGGGGAGCGACCCTTGCCTAAGGGGACGCTCCCCATCTGTAAAACACAACAACAACAAAAATCCCTGGTGCCTAGTGGTTTCTGCCCCCCGTGGGGGCAGATCGGCCTAATAAAAATAGGCTGATCTGCCCCCATGGGGGGCAGAAATGGCCTAAAATAAATTTGCCCCCCATGGGAACGACCCTTGCCTAAGGGGTCGCTCCCCTTACGTGAAAAACAAACAAACAAAAAAAACTCCCTGGTGTCTAGTGGTTTCTGCCCCCCTTGGGGGCAGATTGGCCTCATAAAAATAAGCCAATCTGCCCCCAAAGGGGGCAGAAATGGCCTAAATATAATTACCCCCCTATGGGAGCGACCCTTGCCTAAGGGGTCGCATCCCACACCTAAAACACAAAAGAAAACAAATAAAAAAAAAGTATCCCTGGTGTCTAGAGGTTTCTGCCCCCCCTGGGGGCAGAAAAGGCCTTAAAAAAAATGATCCCCTGGGAGCGACCCTTGCCCAAGGGGTCGCTCCCTTCTGTCAATTTCATCTAAAAAAAAAAAAATCCCTGGTGTCTAGTGGGGTTTCAAAAGCCGGATTGCAAGCAATCCGGCTTTTGAAAGCCTCGGAGAGACTTCAAAGGGAAGGAAATACATTTCCTTCCCTTTGAAGCCCCTCCGGGCCTCCCACACGTGATCGAAAGAGAAATGCTGAGCATTTCTCTTTCGATCGCGCTGGAAGCTCTGCTTCCAGCGCGATGGGGGAGGTTGTGTGATTGTCAGCGCGCGCTCGCGCGCTGACGTCACAGGGGGGGTGGGGGGGGGGGGTCGGGGGTTGAAGGGGAAGGGATTCCCCGGTCAGCCCTGACCTAGGGGGGTGGGGGGGCGGCCCTCGGGAGGAGCGCTAGCGCTTCTCCCGAGGGCAGCATTGCGGACGTAATGGTTACGTCCATGGCGCCACACGGGCGCTGCCATGGACGTAACCATTACGTCCGTGGCGGGGAAGGGGTTAAACTACAAAATCTTTTATTATACAAATTTGGAAAAATTCTGAGGCCCACCTGAGTAGACTAATTCTGTCAGATTGCAAGAACATGGATAACTCCCTAGATATCTCTTGGCTCAATTATGCCAGAAAGAGCTTTGAAAGATGTGGTACATCCAGCATATTCTATCATCCCCTGGCTATTTTATTTAGCGTTTCCACGAGTAAAGTCATATAACTCTTTCTTGAACAGATGTATAGGGCATTTTCAGGAACTAGCTCTGAGGAAAGGGGAGCTATAGTTACGGCCCCATCAGCATGTCCAGCACTTTATCTGCAGTTAATTAAAAACGAGAGACAGAAGTTTTTACTGACGAGTTTTTTTAGTAGCCTTCCCCAGTAGAGGCACTTGGTTTTTAAACTTGGCCCCATGTCACTGTGAAGCATCGGCTGATCAATCAACTATTCACTTTACCTTATTATGGACATTTTATTTGTGTCAGAGAAGTTGGTTCTTGTGCCCAGAGAGAAGAGAAGAGGTTACTAGGATTATGAAATGAGTTCATGTTTTGGGAGGGGTACACTTTTGGTCATAAGGGGAAGAGAGGACGAAATAGTCCAGAAAAAGTAAACCAAAAAAGGGAATTGCAAGGGATTAAATAAGAAATATGAGAAAGATGAGATGATGAAACGGGGGGTCGAAGAGGTTAATGGAGGGAAATATGAATCACTGAGGAAGGAGGATGTGGAGCCAGCATGTGTTACAACTCAGACATGTATGCAGCATTTATTCACTAAAAACATTATGTACATAAGAAAAGAACAACTTTCAACTGTTTTGATTGGACCCCCAGACGAATGTGGTGAGTGCATGTATTTTCACTACTCTCAACTGTTGAAACTACAGCAGAAGGGGCCACACTACATTACCACAGCTTGTGCCAAGTTAAATAATAACATAAATAAAGCACAATTACACCACCGACTCATGATAAAATGAGTTTAATGGAGGTCCAGCATTTCAGTGTTATCAGAGGAAGCTTCACAACACTCAGCAGCACACTGTGTTATAACTCACAGTAGTGTGGTGTAACTTTACTGGTCATTTTGGTAGTGAAGTATTCTTGTATCACCAAAACTGAAATTCATTTCCTTAGATAAATGCAAACTCTGTCACATTGTAGGTACTCCTCAGACTCGGTGTGATGCAAATAAGGTCCACCTCCCGACACCACCAAGTCACCGATAAAAACCACGGTGTATTGGAGTCATCAGGTGAGGGAAGGAAGGGGAAGGAACAGCAGGGACGGGATAACTGTAAAGAAAAAATACACAGTGTTAATTATCACATTGCCTATCTATTCTCATAAAGTCTCACTAAAATACCCACGACCGTCCCTGCCCATAACTCAGGTGGGCAGAACTAGTCCAACGCCTGTCTATTCTCCACCTAAATCATCGATGGATGCCCAGGCCGACTACGAACACCACTAGTCACTTAAGGGTTTTTCAAAACCCGATGTTTATGCAAATTAATCCTGTAGCTAGGTTGCAACAAAAAAGAGAAAAAAAAAATATATAATAAGGAAAAGAACTTGTCCCGCACTTCTTCTTTTGATTCAATTAAAACATTGAGCCTCTAAGTAATGTCACGCACTTGAAGAAGTCACCCCTTCCTAATTCATAGAATAAGATAAACGGACAAATGTTCCCGGCTGTTTGACTTCTGCAAACAGTACGTCTTGATCCTGAGTTGCCACGAAGAAAACAAAGGTTCTGTCCTGAACTACCACCATTCATGTTTCACGAGGATCTCTAATTTTTGTGCACCATCTCTGAAGTACACCAAATGTCGGATCACTAGATCCAAAACCATACCGGAAGGCGAAAGCCTCCGGCAAGAAACCGGCTCGCCTCTTACCACCGGTTCCAATTCTCGAAGGGAGGCAGCTCGTATCTCCAGCTGCCTTGAAATGCTGATCTCCGTGAGGGTTCCGGATGCCTTCAGTTCGTCGTTGTGGACGTGGTGACTTCCCCCATGGGAACGCCGTCCACCCTGCCCTCGTTGTGCCTCCGACGGGGAATGAGGAAAGAATAACGCGCAACCGCTTCCGGGAAGTGCCGGAGTTATGCGGTCTTCCCGCGCGAAGCGTCATGGGGTATGTAGTCCCTAAGGACTACAAAATCCCGATCGGCCAGGTAGGCGCCTGTTACCCCCTGACAGTACGCCCCCCTCCAACGCGCCTCCTAGGGCCAGGTTTAGTGGGATGGCGAGCATGAAACCGTTGCACCGCCCTAGGGGCATGGATATTGCCCTCCGGCTCCCATGAATCCTCCTCGGCAGTGTACCCTTTCCATGAAACCAAGTACCATAACTTACCCCCTCTCCGCTTGGAATCTAACACACTGCGCACTTCATACTCCAGCTGCCCATCTCTAACCACCGGAGGTACCGCCCGTTGGGCCGTTGAAAGAGCTGGTTTCAAAAGGCTGCAGTGAAACACCGGATGGATCCTTAAGGAAGCAGGTAAGTTAAGACGGTAAGCCACAGGGTTTACCTGGCGTGATACCACATAGGGACCAATGTAACGAGGATGAAAGACGCTACGTATCTTGAAGCGTATATACTTGGTGGAAAGCCACACTCGATCCCCTGGTTGATACACCGGCGCCTCACGCCGGTGCTCATCACCCCATTTCTTATACTGTTCCTTGGCCTTCTCCAGATTGAATCGTATCTTTTTGTGCATGGATTGGAGGTTCTTAATCATAGCATGGACCGTAGGTTGATCCGTGACATTCCGAGGTATGATTAAAGGTAACATCTCCGCGTGGAATCCCGTGTTAGCACGGAAAGGAGACTCCTTTATCGAGCTATGCCAAGCATTGTTGTATGATAGTTCGGCCAGCCACAGCAACGCTACCCAAGATTCCTGGGCGTCCTTTGCATAGCATCTCAGATATTTCTTCAGGGTTTGGTTGAGGCGCTCCGTCTGGCCATCGGTTTGTGGGTGGAAACTGGTGGATAGGGCGGATTCAATGCGCAGAACCTTGCACCACATGTGCCAAAACCTAGCGACGAACTGGGGGCCTCGGTCCGAAATAATGGTTCTTGGTAGGCCATGTAACCGCACCACTTGCGACAGAATTAGATGGGCGGTTTGGCTTGCTGTAGGTAGGTTTCTGCAAGGGAGAAAGTGACCCATCTTGGTAAGACTATCGATTACCACCATGATAGCGTTGTACCCCTGATCCATTGGTAATCCCACCACAAAATCCACGCTGATGGTTTGCCAGGGTTTCTCCGGAGTGGGCAAAGGCATCAACTTGCCCTGGCTTTTTGCGTTTTCTCCCTTGGCTCGAGCACATATCTCACCCCGAGCCACCCATGTCGCAACGTCTTTAGCCCAACCTTCCCACCGGAAATGTCGTTGAACTATTTGCGCGGTTTTGGTGTATCCTGGATGACCAGACGTTACTGCATCATGACACCACTTGAGGGCTTGTACTCGGAGTTCATGTGTTGGTAAATATAAACGATTACCTTGCAACGGTATTCCATGCTTAAGGGTACGGTCCTGACTTACTTCGGCCCATTTCTTCCATTGAGCAGCAGACTTATGCTTCGAAACCTTTTCTAGGAAATGGGAGACATGAAGGGCACAAATCACTCTTTCAGGTTGGATGATTGCTTCATCAGGTCTTGAAGCGATTTCTTTCACATCCTCTTGTCGAGACAGTGAATCTGCCTTGCGATTATCAACCCCAGGACGGAAGGTGACTACAAACTCATATTCTGAAAAAAACAGCATCCACCTCATTTGTCGCTGGGTAAGCTGCCTAGCCTCCTTCATATACTGAAGGTTTCGGTGATCAGTATATACCGTGACCGGGTGTTGGGCCCCCCACAGATAGTGTCGCCATTCCTGAAAAGCCTTTTTTATGGCTAGCAGTTCCTTTTCTGCTACCGTATAGTTGAGTTCCGCAGCGGATAGCTTCCTAGATAGAAATGCAACAGGATGAAGCTGTCCGGTGGTTTTGTTTCTTTGGGATAACACAGCCCCAATCGCTATGTCCGAGGCATCTGCTTCGACTATAAAAGGTACGTCTGGCTGTGGATGTTGAAGTATAGGTGCTGAGCAAAAGGCCTGTTTTAAAAAGCAAAAGGCCTTCTCTGCCTCCTCTGACCAAACAAAAGACACACCCTTTCTTAGCAACCTTGTTATAGGTGACACAATGTGGGAAAAACGACAAATGAATCTCCTGTAATAATTGGAGAACCCAAGGAAGCACTGCACGTCTCTCACACTAGTGGGTACTGGCCACCCTTGAACGGCCTGTATTTTTCTTGTCGACATGCCGAACCCTTCAGGGCTTAAATCCACTCCCAAGAACTCAACCTTCTGGACATGGAACTCGCATTTGCTCAGTTTGCAATAAAGACTGTGATGTCGCAATGCTTGAAGTACTAAGGAAACATGTTCAAGGTGGCGCTCCAAGGATGTAGAATACACCAGAATGTCATCTATATAAACGATCACGAAATGGTCTATGTATTCTTTGAGAACATCGTTCAGAAAATACTGGAAAGCCGCTGGGGCGTTACACAACCCGAACGGCATTACCAAGTACTCAAACAGGCCATAGCGAGTTTTGAACGCTGTCTTCCACTCATCCCCTTCGCGGATTCTGACCAGATGGTAAGCTCCCTTCAGGTCCAACCTTGTATATATTACTGCCTCTTTCACCTGTTCCAATAGCACAGGAATGAGGGGAAGAGGGTATCTATTCCTTATCGTGTTCTTGTTCAACATTCGATAATCGATGCATGTTCTCAACTCTTTATTAGCCTTAGCTATGAAAAAGAGTGGGGAGGCTGCCGGAGAACAAGAGGGTCTAATGAACCCGATTTCCAGGAAGTGGTCCAAATAATTTCTCAAATGCTTGGTTTCTGGGTTGGATAGAGCATATACCCTACAAGAAGGAAGGAGTGCTCCAGGAATCAGATCTATCTTGCAGTCATATATACGATGGGGTGGCAACGTCTCAGCCTGACCTTCGTCAAACAAATCCTTGAACTCGGCATACACAGAGGATAATATCACTGCTTTCTCCACCACTGTGGCCAACTGTAGCCCTTGAGCCAATGCTAACGTGGGGGGATTGTCGCACAAGAAACAGACGCTCTCACACCTCAAGGACTGAAAACTAACCGTCTTGGTTTGCCAATTGATAACAGGATTGTGTATTCTTAACCAAGGCATCCCCAAAATTATTTCGTACTGAGGAGCCTCTATTATATCTAGCCTGATCCTTTCTTTATGGGCAGGAGATACCCCTTTAAAAACCAATTCAACGTCCTCAGTTTGTTCTGTAAGGGGTCCAGATTTCAGTGGTGTACCATCAACTGCCAGTACTATTTCGGGTTCCTTCCTGGGAATGCTAGGAAGTCCCAGTCTCTTAACCAAACCTGCATCTATGAAATTTCCCGTGGCTCCGGAGTCTATCATTGCCCTTACTGGATAGTTTCGATCTCGGGACCCCAGCTCTACTGCTAACAAGAGATGTGACGCCTTTTCCTCTTGTGGAGCAAGGGTTAAAGAAGTTAACCGTAACCCCGGTTGGAAATCTATAAGAGACAAATCCTCTTTCTCTGAAGTCTTCCCTGAAGTAACCGCTGCCTTTTGAGTGGGGAAGTAGGATAACCTTTTTTTTGGTTTTTGGGGACACTCTCTCACATAATGACCCTTCCTGCCACAGTACATGCACAACCCCTGTACCCTCCTGGTCTCCTTCTCGGTCTTTGACAGGGGTGCCCTAACGGCTCCCACTTCCATAGGTTCCCCACTCAAATCATTGGGATTAGGAACTGGTTGCCCCTCCTTTTCTGGAATGACAGGTCGCCGATCACCTGCTCTACGCTCAACTCTTCGTTCTGCTATTCTGTGATTCAATCTTAGAGTAAGATTCACAAGATCCGTACAAGTGGAAGGCTGCGGATCTATTTGAGCTAGTATGTCTTTCATGTCGTCTCGTAAGCCTTGATAATAGAGAGACATTCGCTTCTCCTCTGGCCACCCTGATTCCGCCACCAGTCTATTGAAGGTCGTAAGATAAGTGACCAGGTCAGATCTCCCCTGTCTCAGCTCCAATAATTCCCTATCAGCGCTAAAGGTGGTTGTTCTATGATCAAACACCCTCTCGAAGGCCGCCCGAAAGGCATTCCAATCCGCTAATAAGGGGTCATCGTTTCTGACTAACGGCACTGCCCAGTTAGCTGCGTCTCCCGAGAGATAAGAAATAGCGAACATTACCCGGGAAAGGTTAGAGGGAAAAGACGCAGGCTTACAAGAGAATTGAAGAGACAACTGGGTTAAAAAGGCCTGAACTCTCCTGGGGTCCCCTGAAAACCGTTCCGGACTGGCCAAAGGGATTGGAGGGGAGACGTTCACGGTTATCTGCGGTGTAGATGTTGAGGCATCGAAGGGATTCCTAGTAAGCCTTTCTACTTTTTCCCTTAGGGTCGCCGTCTCGGCCCTAGAATTAGCTAACTCTTGTTGCACCACCACCAACGCCTGTAATACGTCATCCATAGATGCCATTTTGCATTACACCGAGCGGGAGGAGTATTATTCGTGGGCGCGTTATTCTGTCACATTGTAGGTACTCCTCAGACTCGGTGTGATGCAAATAAGGTCCACCTCCCGACACCACCAAGTCACCGATAAAAACCACGGTGTATTGGAGTCATCAGGTGAGGGAAGGAAGGGGAAGGAACAGCAGGGACGGGATAACTGTAAAGAAAAAATACACAGTGTTAATTATCACATTGCCTATCTATTCTCATAAAGTCTCACTAAAATACCCACGACCGTCCCTGCCCATAACTCAGGTGGGCAGAACTAGTCCAACGCCTGTCTATTCTCCACCTAAATCATCGATGGATGCCCAGGCCGACTACGAACACCACTAGTCACTTAAGGGTTTTTCAAAACCCGATGTTTATGCAAATTAATCCTGTAGCTAGGTTGCAACAAAAAAGAGAAAAAAAAAATATATAATAAGGAAAAGAACTTGTCCCGCACTTCTTCTTTTGATTCAATTAAAACATTGAGCCTCTAAGTAATGTCACGCACTTGAAGAAGTCACCCCTTCCTAATTCATAGAATAAGATAAACGGACAAATGTTCCCGGCTGTTTGACTTCTGCAAACAGTACGTCTTGATCCTGAGTTGCCACGAAGAAAACAAAGGTTCTGTCCTGAACTACCACCATTCATGTTTCACGAGGATCTCTAATTTTTGTGCACCATCTCTGAAGTACACCAAATGTCGGATCACTAGATCCAAAACCATACCGGAAGGCGAAAGCCTCCGGCAAGAAACCGGCTCGCCTCTTACCACCGGTTCCAATTCTCGAAGGGAGGCAGCTCGTATCTCCAGCTGCCTTGAAATGCTGATCTCCGTGAGGGTTCCGGATGCCTTCAGTTCGTCGTTGTGGACGTGGTGACTTCCCCCATGGGAACGCCGTCCACCCTGCCCTCGTTGTGCCTCCGACGGGGAATGAGGAAAGAATAACGCGCAACCGCTTCCGGGAAGTGCCGGAGTTATGCGGTCTTCCCGCGCGAAGCGTCATGGGGTATGTAGTCCCTAAGGACTACAAAATCCCGATCGGCCAGGTAGGCGCCTGTTACCCCCTGACAAACTCCTGTATTTCTTTAGACATTCAATAAATTAAGGTACTAAAAGAATGTAGTGAGTTATGAGCTGACAAACACAGTAAAATATTACTGTTCCAAGATGACTTGGTGCACTGAATTTGATAATTCCACGTGGTCTGTTCCTTTTTGAACAACATCTACACTGTGCTTCTAAAGTGGATTTTCCAAAGATAAATATCTGGTTGTAGTGCCTGTAAGGCAGTGATGGTAGGTAGCACCAAGATAGAGGGCTTCAGCACATAGCGTATCATTTAAACGCAAAGCACACATACACACACATATATAGTATGCATGACACAGTGACTGTGTATGTGTGCGTGTGTATATATACGTTCAATGGCATGTGTAGCTGCAGATACACATGCTGTGCATTATCCTGCCATCTAGTGTTGGGCTCGGAGTGTTACAAGTTGTTTTTCTTCGAAGAAGTCTTTTCGAGTCACGAGACCGAGGGACTCCTCCCTTTCGGCTCCATTGCGCATGGGCGTCGACTCCATCTTAGATTGTTTTCTTTCCGCCATCGGGTTCGGACGTGTTCCTCTTCGCTCCGTGTTTCGGTTCGGAAACGATAGTTATCAATCGGAAAATTCGACAGTATTGTTTGCACTCGGTACCGGGTTAGTGCTAGCACATCGACACAGAAGAGCTCCGGCAGCCCTTCGGGGCTTACACTCCTCGGCGGGGCCTGGTCGGCCTGACCGCGTCCATCTTCAAGGCTCATGGAACGGACCCCCTTCCGCTTCTGCCCCAACTGCCACGCTAAGTATCCTTATACAGACCAACACTTGGTCTGTAATCTGTGTTTGTCCCCCGAACACAGAGAGGATACGTGCGAGGCCTGTCGGGCATTTCGATCCAAGAAGACACTGCGTGATCGTCGAGCTCGAAGACTTCAAATGGCATCGACACCGGCAGGACATCCCGACGTCGAAGAAGAGGAGACTTTCTCCATTCCAGATTCGGACTCGGACGAGCCCGAGAGTGAGCAGCCGACGAGGCAACAAACCGTGAGTAAACCAGCCTGGCAAAAACTCACAAAAAAATCATGAAGGCCCAGGGGACGCCACCGCCAACAGGCCATGGCTCTACCCGAAAACACGGTGACCAAACATCGGCACCGAAAAAGGCCTCCCAGAAGCCGAAGACATCCGTCTCCGGTCGAGATACCGGCTCCGAACAGACTCGGCACCGAGATACCGGCTCCGACCAGACTCGACATCGAGAGATTGGCACCACGAAGGCCAAAAAGATTTCCTCGGAACCGAAAAAGACTACCGAAAAGGTTTTGGTACTGAAACATGCAGCCTCGGAGCCGAAACACAGCTCCTATACAGAAGAACAGGGCCTTTCCTCACAATTACAAGGCCACAGGTTTGAACAAGAACTGGGCATGGGAGAGCTAGACCATACCCAGAGGAGGCTCCATATACAAAAAGACACGGGGAAAATCAGAACTCTTCCTCCAATAAAGATGAAGCGGAAGCTCGCATTCCATGAGGCGGAAATGCAGCCAAAATCAAAAGTGGCTAAAGAAAAAACACCACCACAGTTTTCTCCACAGCCATCGCCACCGCACTCGCCACAGCTGTCCCCAGTAGCAACACCCCCAATGATGCAGTCACCAACGCACACAGGGATGAGCCAAGATGACCCGGATGCATGTGATTTATATGATGCACCGGTCTCAGATAATAGTCCGGATTGCTACCCGGCAAGGCCATCACCGCCGGAGGACAGTACTGCTTACATGCAGGTGGTTTCCAGGGCAGCTACTTTTTATAACGTAGCCTTGCATGAAGAGCCCATAGAAGATGACTTCTTGTTCAATACCCTGTCATCTACGCACAGCCAATACCAAAGCTTACCAATGTTACCAGGCATGTTAAAACACGCCAAACAGGTGTTTCAATACCCTGTCTAGAGCAGAGCCATTACACCTAGGGTGGAGAAGAAATATAAACCTCCCCCTACGGACCCTGTGTACATTACACAACACTTAACTTCTGATTCGGTGGTAGTAGGCGCAGCCCGGAAGAGGGAAAACTCACAAACGTCTGGAGACGCACCACCACCCGACAAAGAAAGTCGGAAATTCGATGCAGCAGGCAAAAGGGTGGCAGCACAGGCAGCCAATTAATGGCGAATTGCCAATTCGCAAGCTCTACTGGCCAGATACGACAGGGCACATTGGGACGAAATGCAGCATTTCATTCAACACCTTCCCAAAGAGTTCCAGAAACGTGCCCAACAGGTTGTCGAGGAGGGCCAAACTATCTCCAACAACCAAATAAGGTCGGCTATGGACTCAGCAGACACGGCGGCCAGGACAGTAAACATGGCGGTAACCATTAGGAGACACGCGTGGCTACGCACCTCCGGATTTAAGCCAGAAATCCAGCAGGCTGTGCTGAATATGCCTTTCAACGGACAACAATTGTTTGGGCCGGAGGTGGATACAGCGATAGACAAACTGAAGAAAGACACTGACACGGCCAAATCCATGGGGGTGCTCTACTCCCCACAGAGCAGAGGCACTTTTAGGAAGCCGCACTTTACAGGGGGGTTCGGGCCCAGAGCACAGAGCCCTCCACCTCACAAGTTAGACCCACATACCAGGGCCAATATCAGAGAGGAGGTTTTCGGGGACAATATAGGGGTGGACAGTTCCCTAAAACAAGAGGGAAATTCCAAAGCCCAAAAACCCCACAGACTAAACAGTGACTCCAACGTCACAAACCCCCAACACACAACACCAGTGGGGGGGAGGCTCACAGATTATTACCAAAACTGGGAACACATAACTACGGACGCGTGGGTCCTAGCCATTATCCAACATGGTTATTGCATAGAATTCCTACATTTGCCACCAGATGTGCCTCCAAGAGCACACAGCATGTCCAAACAACACTTAGATCTGTTACAACTAGAAGTCCAAGCATTGTTACAAAAGGAAGCAATAGAACTAATACCCAACCATAAAAAAGGAACAGGAGTTTACTCCCTGTATTTCCTAATTCCAAAAAAGGACAAAACACTGAGCCCCATATTAGACCTCAGAACACTAAGGGCCTCATTCCTACTCTGGTGGGCGGCGGGAACCGCCAATTGGCCGCTACGCGGTCAAAAGACCGCTGACGGCATTCAGACCTTCCCGCTGGGCCGGCGGGTGCTAACTATGTTAGCGCCCGCCGGCCCAGCGGGAAGGAGGGCTGCAACACAGGAGCCGGCGGTGTTGCGGCCGTGCGACGGGTGCAGTTGCACCCGTCGCGCTTTTCACTGTCTGCTAGGCAGACAGTGAAAAGCTGGCTGGGGCCCTGTTAGGGGGCCCCTGCACTGACCATGCCAGTGGCATGGGCAGTGCAGGGCCCCCCAGGGGCCCCAGGATACCCGTTCCCGCCAGCCTCTTCCTGGCGGTGACAACCGCCAGAAACAGGCTGGCGGGAAGGGGGTCAGAATCCCCATAGCAGCGCTGCTTGCAGCGCTGCCATGGCGGATTCGCCCAACCGGGGCTAAATCGCGGGAAACCGCCGGCCCCGGTTTTCTGACCGCGGCTTTACCGCCGCAGTCAGAATGGGCAAGGAAGCACCGTCAGCCTGTTGGCGGTGCTTCCGTCATACGACCGCCAGGGTCAGAATGACCCCCAAAATCATTACATCAAATCAGATAATTTTCACATGGTAACACTCCAAGACGTGATTCCCTTGCTCAAACAAAAGGACTACATGTCAACATTAGATCTCAAAGATGCTTATTTCCACATACCCATATATCCTTCCCACAGGAAATACTTGAGGTTCGTAATCCAAGGCGTGCATTACCAATTCAAAGTGCTACCATTTGGCATCACAACAGCCCCAAGGGTATTCACAAAATGTCTTGCAGTAGTAGCTGCTCACATCAGAAGACAGCACATGCATGTATTCCCTTACTTGGACGATTGGTTAATAAAAAACCAGCACTCAGCAACAGTGTCTTCTACACACAAACTACGTCATAGAAACCCTTCAAAAGTTAGGGTTCTCTATAAACTACCAAAAATCACATCTACATCCATGTCAAATACAACAATACCTAGGAGCAACAATCAACATACAAAAAGGGATTGCCACTCCAAGTCCACAAAGAGTATAAGCCTTCCAAAATATAATACTAAAAATGCACCCAAACCAACACTATCAAGTGAGGTTTGTAATGAAACTCCTAGGCATGATGTCTTCATGCATAGCCATTGTCCCAAATGCAAGACTACACATGCGGCCCTTACAACAGTGCCTAGCAAACCAATGGACACAAGCACAGGGTCAACTTCAAGATCTTGTGTTGATAGACCGCCAAACACACTCCTCGCTTCAATGGTGGAATCCTATAAATTTAAACCAAGGGTGGCCATTCCAAGACCCAGTGCCTCAATACGTTATCACAACAGATGCTTCCATGATAGGGTGGGGAGCACACCTCAACCTGCACAGCATACAGGGACAATGGGACGTTCAACAAAGGCTATTGCATATAAACCATTTAGAGCTGTTAGCGGCGTTTCTAGCATTGAAAGCATTTCAACCGCTAATAGCCCACAAACACATTCTTGTCAAAACAGACAACATGACAACAATGTATTATCTAAACAAACAGGGTGGGACATACTCATCACAACTGTGTCTCTTAGCACAAAAGATTTGGCATTGGGCGATTCACAATCACATTCGCCTAATAGCACAGTACATCCCAGGAATTCAAAACCAGTTAGCCGACAATCTCAGTCGAGATCACCAACAAACACACGAATGGTAAATTCAACCCCAGATACTACAAACTTACTTTCGAAGCTGGGGAACACCACAAATAGACCTATTCGCAACAAAAGAAAACGCAAAATGCCAAAACTTCGCGTCCAGGTATCCACACCCTCACTCCAAGGGCAATGCGTTATGGATGAGTTGGTCAGGGATATTTGCTTACGCTTTTCCCCCTCTCCCACTCCTTCCGTATCTGGTAAACAAATTGAGTCAAAACAAACTCAAACTAATACTAATAGCACCAACCTGGGCTCGCCAGCCATGGTATACAACACTACTAGACCTGTCAGTAGTACCTCATATCAAACCACCAAACAGACCAGATCTGTTAACTCAACACAAACAACAGATCAGACACCCGAATCTAGCATCGCTCAATCTAGCAATCTGGCTCCTGAAATCTTAGAATTTGGGCATTTAGACCTTACACAAGAATGTATGGAGGTCATTAAACAAGCTAGAAAACCAACTACAAGACATTGTTACGCAAATAAATGGAAAAGCTTTGAATATTACTGCCATAATAATCAAATTCAACCACTACATGCTTCCGCAAAAAACATAGTAAGCTACTTATTACACTTACAAAAATCTAAACTAGCTTTTTCTTCCATTAAAATACATCTCACAGCAATATCTGCCTATCTGCAGACTACACATTCAACATCACTCTTTAGAATCCCAGTCATCAAAGCATTTATGGAGGGTTTAAAAAGAATCATACCCCCAAGAACACCACCAGTTCCCTCGTGAAACCTCAATATTGTATTAACACGACTCCTGGGTCCACCATTTGAACCCATGCACTCTTGTGAGATGCAATACTTAAACTGGAAAGTAGCCTTCCTAATAGCTATCACATCTCTTAGAAGAGTAAGTGAAATACAAGCTTTTACTATACAAGAACCCTTTATACAAATACACAAACATAAAGTGGTTCTCCGTACAAATCCCAAGTTCTTACCAAAAGTTATATCACCGTTCCACCTAAACCAAACAGTGGAACTCCCAGTCTTTTTTCCACAACCAGACACAGTAGCTGAAAGAGCCTTACATACGTTAGACATTAAAAGAGCACTAATGTATTATATTGATAGAACAAAACAGTTTCGCAAAACAAAACAATTGTTTGTAGCCTTCCAAAAACCTCATGCAGGAAATCCAATATCCAAACAAGGCATTGCCAGATGGATAGTGAAATGTATTCAGACCTGCTATATTAAAGCAAAAAGAGATCTACCTGTTACGCCAAACGCGCACTCCACTAGGAAAAAAGGTGCCACAATGGCCTTTCTAGGAAATATACCTATGACAGAAATCTGTAATGCAGCCACATGGTCTACGCCTCATACATTCACAAAACATTACTGTGTAGATGTGTTAACGACCCAACAAGCCACAGTAGGACAGGCTGTATTACGAACATTATTTCAAACAACTTCAACTCCTACAGGCTAAGTCACCGCTTTTGGGGAGATAACTGCTTACTAGTCTATGTACAGCATGTGTATCTGCAGCTACACATGCCATCGAAGGGAAAATGTCACTTACACAGTGTACATCTGTTCGTGGCATGAGACGCTGCAGATTCACATGCACCCTCCCGCCTCCCCGGCAGCCTGTAGCCGTTATAAGTTGATGAAACTTGTACATTTGTAAATTTGTAAATATATTTTATACACATTATGTACATACATACTCACTCCATTGCATGGGCACTTTTACTATATACACAACTCCTACCTCACTCTCTGCGGGGAAAACAATCTAAGATGTAGTTGAAGCCCATGCGCAATGGAGCCGAAAGGGAGAAGTCCCTCGGTCTCGTGACTCGAAAAGACTTCTTAGAAGAAAAACAACTTGTAACACTCCGAGCCCAACATTAGATGGCAGGATCATGCACAGCATGTGAATCTGCAGCGTCTCATGCCACGAACAGATGTACACTGGGTAAGTGACATTTTCCATATAGTTGGTGGTCAGTGATTGAGTAAGCTTTCTACCAAGCCTGTTTTAGCTTGCGAGTATAAAGCGGATGCCTTTTGACCTCCCCTGAAAATTAAATGATGCTGGATATCCCTGGGGTTCTCTATGTGGTTTGTATCTTTGTGCTTTCTGCAATCTCTCTTTTTTCTTACATTATTTCTTGTAGTAGGATAACCATTTGTTATATTAGTTAGAGTTTGGTGCACCGTAGAAAAACTTGGCACAAATCTCCTAAGAGTTGGAGAATCCATTAACGTTCCAACTCCAAATAACGAAGAAGACCTAAGAAAGATTTTTGAGGAATTTCATTACATTGAGATCATCATTAGCATACAAAGAGCTATTTAAGGCCTTTCAAGATAGGGGTGGAAGAAAGAGGTTGTTTGTGGACAGGGCATATGCACCCCACAGTCGGGGGGGTATCAGTGATAAATGTGTGTCCCTCACCAGTGTACACTCGCTATATCGACACAGGTTTCAGTGATCTGAGTTCTATGACCAGTGCCCTATGTTGACTGTGCCCGAGGGGACCTTTCATTGTTAGGCTTATATTTGCTGATATACAAAGATTAGCCTGATTCTGTCTAGGCCTCGTCCCCTCCCTGTATGATTCACTGTGGAATTGCAAACTAAACTACGGCCTAGATCAAATATAAGCTGCAAATATTTAATTAATTTAACACAAACAGTGCTTTCTTTATGGCAGATAAGGGCCGGAAGGGTTACTGTAGAGTCAGATAAAGGACAAGGATAAGTTACATAGAAAGAAACAAACAAATATGTATGATGGGCATTGATGTATGTTATGTGCTAGAGTGGGGAGGCATAGGCATGCTTAAAGGCTTACCACTAAACCAAACTCTTAAAAATGAAGTACTGGTTTGTCAATTCCACACCCATCCAGCCTGCTCCTCTGAGGCATCCTCTTTTCGGCAGACAGAGCCTTGTTGATTAGGGTGCTTGTGTCAGTCGATAAAGACCCCTGCCTCAGTTAAATTGAATATTGCTGTTGGCATTTTGTTGGCAACTAGGCTATGTTAACAAAAGGAGTTACAATAAGCTTATATACAAACTTGATAATAGAAGATGGAAGAGGTGGTGTAGAAGGGCTCTAGGGTCCTGGGGTTTTCTTTTGGACCAACTTTTAAACTGAAATATGAGTGCCACGCTGGAGGTGGAGTCTTTGAAGTGTAACTGCTGATTCTATAGAGACGAGGCATCCAATGGTTGAAGCCTCTGCTTCTTTACAAACGCTTCCACTCATCCTCTTCCAGGCAGAAGGCAAAATGCAAAGCTGTAGCTCTGGTGAAGTCTCAATGTAAGTGTTTAAACAGCTACGGTTAATGATTCTGGCCTAACCGCTCTGTCTCTTGTACCCTGTGTTGTATGTGGCAAATGTCGAAGTTCCTCCCTATTCAGCAAAAAAATTCTGACTTCTTACTGACCACTGCCCGATATTCTCTCTGTGCTTTGAGTTTACTGAGCAGGGACTGCCACCGTTTTCTATTCTCTGTCCATTCAGGAGCCTGACACAAAACGTTTTGCATCTTGTGAACCTAGATCTTGTTTACATGACCTGCACATGCTCAATAGGTCACTTAAACAAGCTGACTGAAGGCAGAGGTATAACAAGGTAGGGGTGCCATTGAAGACCCCCACTTTTTGAAGTGGGCCTCCATCAGTTGACACTGAACTACTAAGTTCAGAAGATTTGCTTCGTGCTGTTCACCATGCTCAACACAATGCACACTTACATAACATTTCTGCCTCCTGGAGCAGTTTTGAAAGCAACCTTTAAACAACCCTTCCAACTTTCAGGTAACCCCTCTAAGCACAGATCCCAATTACATACCCAACCCCTGAACACAGACCTCGCAACCACGCTACCCACCTCACTACACGTAAGAAATTGGGGATTATCTTTGATGTCAAGGCAAGTCAATTTTGCATGTAAATGTTGAACATGTAGCTCTGTGATTTATACACTTGCTACTTCAAACTAACCACAGGGTTGAACTCACAATAGCTTTAGTTATGACAGACGTCAGTTATTACAGTGTTGTCCACATTTTACCCACAGCCAGAATGTGCCTGATCCTATGCAAATAAGACCATTATATATAAGTCCTGAGAACTCTATGTTGGCCCTTTGCATTGTTCTCAAACTTCTGGGGGAGAGGTCTAATTTACCTATGATCCTTTGCCCAGTGTACCTCCGAATGACTGAGGCATGGAAGCAGTTCTGTGAGAGTTCAGCGTACTTAACCATGGGATGCCTTAAACCCAAACCTAACAGTCGAGATGACACGAAGGGCCTGATTATTACCTTGGATGAGGGGATAAGTCTGTCCTAATTGTGACAGATATCCCGTCCACCATTTTACAAGCTCCATAGGTTATAATGGAACTTGCAAAATGGCGGGCGAGATATCTGTCACATTTGGGATGGAGTAATCCTCTCCGCCAAGGTCGTAATCAGCCCCTAGATGTAATTCAGAAAAGCTTTGAAAAGTGAGCTCTTCAAGCTTGCTTGCATATGATGGGAAAAGGGGGTTGTGATTTAAGAACATTGGAAGAAGGTTTTTCACTCCTAACAAATTGTTACATCTCACTGAATTGGCAAATTCAGACTGTTATAAGTGACAGTGCTCTGAAGTAACTGTAAGATATAGAGTCCTTTACCAAACTGTCAAGCAAAAAAAAAACAGAACAAAGGGTTAGTCGCCAGTTAAAGAGTAGAGAAAGGCCACTTTGGATAAAGGCAGTATCAGAAGAATTATCGTAATTACGCAGTTTTGCTTTTTTGCCACCTTCATTAAATTTAAAAGAAATGTTTGCAAATCGCCCAAAACTACCATCGGTTCAGCAGAGGCGTGGTTACTGAGCATCCTTCGCTCCCTGATGCAAATGAGTCCTGGATTCACATTGAGAAATTCCTTCATAAATTCACTACATTCAGATCCAGCTTCAGCATTACATCCTCTATCCTTCAGCTTTCATGAAATAGCCAGCTGTCCGTGGATGCACTGAGAAGCGAATCTGACTCAGACTAGGTAAATGAGAATTTTGACATCCACTGAACAGTTTCTAATGTTGGAATTCTCGAGGTCTGGGTGCAATTGCTACTTCAATCTTGATATCAACTTTGCCATCCTCAGTAAGAACTCTCACTTCACGGAAGTCCTTGTCCAACCTTGTTAAAACACATCTTGCATCTCAGACCTCATTCCCTTAAACTCCTTATAAAATCCTGTTGGTACCCTTTCTTCGTCAAACACTGTATCATACATGTAATCATCACTCTCCCATCTCACCATTATCTACATCTTCCTGTGCTACCACCTCATACGCACAGTCATGCAAGTCTTACTTGATTTGGGATCTGGGAGTCTTACTTGAATTGAGATCTGAAATTTACTCTGTGCCATGGTAACCTTCACCAGTCTTGCTCTGACAATCATTCAGCTAATTAAACTCTGCCCAAGACTTGGCATACTCTTTGTCCCTGGTCTGCCACCCTTGGCTCACTACCACCATTAGCAACAGCATTATCTACCTTCACACTCACACCTGGAAAAGGCAGACGTTTGCTCATGAGCAAAGAGTCTGTTTTTATTGTTTTGCTTCTCGCTCTATGTTCTCAAATATCAGGAGAGATGCTAAAAGAAAAGTCAGCAAATTGCTATTTTTTAAAAGTGCAACTTTGTTGTCAAAACAGTAAATTTTCAACACATGTCAATTTCGTTGAAACAGGTGCAAGAATGGAGGGTATATTTGTATCCCCAACCTCATTCTAATGGACTGGCATAATATCAATCTCCTATCTCTTCACCTGGCCTAACTGTGGGTTTGGATATTTGTATGTCTCTCCTAATATTGCAATGTTTGCAAATAATTGTAATGATTTAAAACCATATGGCCATACATGGTTCAGGGGTTTCCTTTTTAGCTCCTCTGCCTTTCCCACTTGCGTGGTGTCCATTTTCGTACCACCCCCACCTTGCCCAAGGGCAGGGGTGTCATACATTGTATTGAATTGTATTGCAGCATTTATATAGTGCATCCTACCCCTATGTGGTATGAGCCCCACCCCTTGCCCTACAATGGGCAATAGTGACCTGCTTTGTTCCTTCACAGCCTGTATGATGCTGCTAGCCTCTAGGGAGCAGGTCAGTAATCCAGCCAACCTAAACAATTGTGCCGCGTCTCAGAGGTAGCTGTGAAATGCCCCTGTTCTCCACAGCCAGTAGCATTATAAATAATTTTAAAAAATAGTACACCATCAGTCACAAATGGACATCTTGTTCTTGTTTCTTGAAATCATTCTTAAATGCAAAAATTAGTTTTTTCTTGAAATATGTGTGGGAGAAACATAATTGTTCATCACACTCCTCTAAAACATTTGAAGAATATTGTTTCGCATTACTTTCCAGGTGATTTTGGAGTATATACTTTGAACAAGGATCCTTCACTGGTTGTTGCCATACCGGTTGAGTATTTGATCTAGACATCTTGAGGTAACCTATGGTGGACAGGAGTATCAAATGTTTATTCAGGTATAATCTGATATTATTTTTCATACAATGGGGATATCATTATTTGGGCACAGTTGAAAGAGAAAGGTACTGAGATACTAATGATGTGCAGCTATCAAAATGTGTCCACAAAAAGCCATTCCATTTTAGCAGTATGTTAAGGAGCATGAGCATAAACCTTGTGTATTTACTTTTATGTGGTTTCAAAGGCTTTGAATGTGATTTAGCAACCACTAAACACTTATTTACAAAGTACAAAAACCTTACTGCCAGTTGGAAAGGTTTTTCCAATTCAGAAAAAAGGGTTTTATTATTCTTTCTGAATCGCAAAGTGAATGAGGGATAAAAAAGGGTTTCCCCACTCTTTGCAAGTTACAAAGGACTGTACCAAAGGTCTGTGATGGGGTTCGATACCATTAAAAATAAGTTACTAGTTCTGAAGTTGGGGGAGCAACTGATTCGCAACAGACAAGCTATCTCCATAAGAGAGCTTTCCCCTTTGAAATAATGTTGGATGACACTGGGCTTACCCTCTACTCAGAGAAGGGTGTTTTGGAGGGCAGCTGACCACTGGGATGTCTCAATCCCCTGACACCCCCCCCCCCAACCCCTCTTCCCCACCCAGGAGGTTTGGGCAAGTGGAGCAGTACACGACTACCCTGGGCTATGTGGGACTATATTTGGGCTACTTTGTAGCCCAGGGAACTTAAGCAGGCTTTTTCTGACCAATGCCACCATTTTGTTGGTGCTTCTGGGAGTTAGTTCAGGTCCCTTTGTCATGAGTTGCGTTTGTTTGGTGGCATTCGCGGCTAAATCATTGTAATCTCACCTGGTACCTAACAGCGGTTCCCAGAACATGTCTTTGGCAGAGAAGATGACAGAGGCGGTGCGCCTGCTGACCGAGGCAGGCCGGCTTGATTTGTTAAACGAAGGCACCATGGTAAGTGGCAGGCCTCTGCGACGGACGTCGGAGGGGGTGGCAGCGACCGTACTGCCTGCTCGCCCCATGGGGTAGTGGGCTGGCTGCTCCCAAGTCGGGAGAGCGACCTCAGTGGTCAAAGCATGCAGCGGGGAAGTCGATCGCTGCCATCGCCTCCACACAAGGTGGTGTTGGCGGTGAAGGTACATCGTGTGCAGGCCTGAAGTGAAGAGCCACACGAAGCCTCTCATTCAGTGAGCCTTGGTTCGTGACGGGAAGACGAGGATGCGTGGCTGCTGGTGAGGGCCAGGGAAGGGCTGAGCAGGGCGGAGAAGGGGAGGAGGGAAGGCGGGACACCCAGCAACTTGCACTCAGCAGTCAGGAAGGAGCAAGCAAGGGGCCAGGGGAGCCTGTTCAGGCATCCAGGGTGGGCTAAAAAGGGGGGAGGAGGGAGGACATGGAGGGGAACGAGCCCATCCATGACAAGGGGGATAGGGCAGCTGGGTAGGAGGGGAAGGGGATGGGCATTGTCAGAGAATGAAGGGCGTCAGGGAGGTCAGAGGCCCCCCATGGAGTTGTGGGGGTGGGGCCTAGGCAGGTGGAGGCCAACAGGAGCAGGTAGCTTCTCAGGGAGCCGGGGGGCTCAGGAGCAGGGGACTATAAGAGAGGGGTAGATCAGGAGGGCAGCAAACAAAGGAGGGGGAGCAGGGGAGCCTTCGGGACCGGCATCAGTGCTGGTGGCAGTGTGCCTAGAGTGGAGTGACGAGGGAGAGGAGGAGGAGGACGTAGATGGCAGGTATGAGGCAGCTATGAGTGCAAGCCACGCATCAGCAGTAATTCCTCCTAAGAAGGTATATGGCAAGCAGCCAGGCAGTGAGGTTGCACGGGGTGAGTAGGAGGGACGGAGGGAGCGGGTGGAGGAGGGGAGCACAGGCGCGGGGTGGCATTTTCATCAACCTGGAAGATGATTTCAAGGGACAGGGCGTCGGTTGGGAATTAGTGTCTGAGGGATTGGGGGTGGGTCCCCAGCACTCCTGACCTGTGTTATTATTCACAGAATATTTTTCACAGAATGTGGTGGACCCAGGAGAGCTTGTCACAGCTCAGCGGCCCTGGGAGGAAGAGAAGACTGGGCCCTGGGTGGCTAGCCGGTTGTCGTCAGATTAGATGACGCACACACAAGGGGAGAACGTCATGGAAGCCTTAACACTGCGCGAGGCAGTCTGGAAAATGCACCCGCTAACGTCACAGCACTGCGGAGATGATGTCTGGGCGCTAAAGAATGGCAGAGAGGGCACATTATGGCCCCTCAGCAGCAACCACAGGAGTTTGCGCACCTCCATGGACGGGTATCGGAGGCATGCGGGTCATGGGCAGGGACCTCATATTGGTACGGGGAGGAGGTGAGGTCGATGATGGATTAGGATGAAGAGAGTTTGGGGGAGATTAGGGAGGAGGAGGGGGAACACAGGGAGATAACGAAGTGGTAGCAGAGGGGGAGGGATGAGGAGGGGTGGGAAATCTCACCAGATTTTTCATAAGTCGTTGTAGGTGTTGGAGAGGCCTGATAGATTCTGGGATGCACTGCAGCAGGCAGGGACGGCAAGGCAGTAGGCACCGGAGCGGACACTGGCCTTGGGTGAAGGTGAGTTCACTTTACACCGCAGCAATATGATCCCGGTGGTAGTGAAGGCCAGGGAACGGGTGAGTGGCAGGAAGGCCCGTCTGAGGAACGGGATATATGTAAAGAATACTGGGTTGGGGACGGATGTGAGGACTCCTGGGATTCAGACTGGTGGCAAGGACGAGGTGTCAGGTGAAGAGACAGCAGGTGAGGCTAAGGAAGGTGCAAAAGGGGTCAGCCAGGTGGAGGGAGTGCCAGACAAGAAGCAAGGGAGGGCAATGGGCCACAGGAGACCACAACAGATGTTAAAACAGAGCCATTAGAGAGCAAGGAGCTGAAGCGAAATAAACTGCCCTGTATGGGAATGGCTAAGCACTTGGGGGCGCATTTAATGCTAGCCACCAAAGAAAAGATCTAGAAGGTGGAGTACGTAGAGATGATGGAACTACTGCATAGAGGGCTAAGGTCTAAAGAGGTGTTGAAGGAAGAGGAATACAAATTGGCGAAGAGGCCAAGAGTGCTGGCCACAATAAAAAATAGTACGGTAGCATTCCTTATATTTGCGAGTGCATATTGTGAAAAGTACCGCTAGAGGTCTGTGGCGCTTTTTAAGTATATGGACATTATCCGGAAAGCGCACTATCGGGCCAGTGTGCATCCCATAGTTTACCGGCCCTTTCTGGTCCACTTCACCTGTGGAGGGGTGGGATCAGCAGGCCAAGGACAGTCGGGTGCGCAAGGTGCCGGACCCAGCTAGATTGGCACATGCTGGGACTTCAACAGGGGGCTCTGCTCCAGGGAATACTGTAAGTTTAGGCATGAGTGTTCCAAGTGCGGGGGCAGACATATTGTTATTGCATTTGGGAGAGAACGACTTGGTTGTTGAATAAGTTTTGCAGGTGATCAATACAATTAAAAAGGACTTGCAGGAGATTCAGAGACAGTGGTTTGGCTGCCATATTATTTGTACAGCATTTATTCCACGGAGAGTCTGGTGGGGTGTGCACTGGCTGGGGGCAATTGAGAGGGCAAGGAGGAAAATTAATAAAGAATGAAGGTTTTTTGTGCGAGTAGAGTTGTCTCAGTATTGAAACACGTGGATCTGCGCTTCAAAGATGCTGTGTGTTTTTTGTGGGGCTGGTGTACACTTGTCCTTCATGGGCATGGAGCTTTATCACCTACAGATGAGGGAACGGTTGAAGCAGCTACTGAACATTGCCCTGGGGGTGGGGGGCATAAAAAGTCTGTGAGCCTTTTGGTGGGTGATGGGGGCATGGCAAGTTGCCAAGGTGTACAGAAATGTATAGTTGTTCAAACTGGCAGTCCAGATTCATAGGGAGCTGGTAGACAACAGCATGCGTAAACGAGCCAGGAGGTTAAATATTGGTCAAGAAGTTATATCAGTTACAGCTGCAGCGCTATGATAAAATAGAGGGCAGTTTAAAGATAGGTAGCAGTCTAAATAGTTAAGGACATACAGGATTACAAGGTCAGGGACGAAGGGAGAGGGGGAAGAGTAGGATAGGGGAGGGTGGTGAGTTATACAGAGTTGAATTGTTGTATATAGAGAGGCCCTTAGTTTTGTAAGACAAAGGCCAAGGCTTTTATTGTAAGCGCACCTGTATCCAAATAAGCAAGCTTTTTCACACACATATGCCTGTGTCTTTGGTTGGTAATGCTCCCCTGTTCCCCAAATATTTTTTAAAGGAGCGCCTGTCGCTTTAATGGACACAGTCTACTTAAAAAATGTTTAGGAGAGAATGCAGTGTTGATGGTCTGCTGTCCATTTCTGTCAGCTCTAGTCCGCCTTCCCTATGTTTGCAGCAATTCTCAAGAATCCTAAAATGCAGTCTGTCTATTTAACATTCAATAGGCAGGTCGTTTTATGCCACCATGCAAATGGGCAATTTGCAATGTGACCTATCCGTACACAGATCAAATTGCAGATTACATCCTGGATCGCAAACCAGCCAGTGCATGATTTGCATATCTGAAGTTTATGACTGAAGGTAGTACATCAGGCCCTTATTATATTCTAGTCTCTGATAAATATCTAGAGAAAATATTAAAAGCCTCTGAAATTAATGATGTGGACTCTGACTTTAGACAACAGATATTATTGCCATTGTAATTCTAAAGAATGTTGTTGCACTATAGTCTATTTGTAATCTCTCTTGAATAATATATTCTATAAGGTAGACCTCATCGAAGAAATACCACTTTGACCAGTAGCATTGCCTGTGATAGTGCAGTTGTGTGCTATAGTTGGTGGTATGTTCTTATCACAGCATAACATAAAAACTTTTCTATAAGGTACTATTGGACCATACAAATGAATGTTGCATTGCTAAGGACTCAGCAACCCAATCATTGTGTTGTCATCGCTGTAGTATGGTGCCTACACCAAACCTACACTTCAGTTACCAACAGATCAAGGCCCACCCAGAAGTAGAGGTGTCAATTCAGTAAGTAGCTCTGGGTGCCACAATTGTGGAATTTGGGAGCTAGAGCATGAGATGCAGATGGTAGACCTGTGAAAGTAATGGTACTTGGATTTAGAGCAACGGGCTGCATTAAAAAAAAAAATGCTTTCTTTAAAAGAAATCACAGACATGGTGGTCTGCTCAGCCCAGCAGGCCACTATCCCTGTGACTATAGCCATTCACAAAAAATTTCGACCTACCTCATGAATATTAACAAGGTCGGTCGATTTGCAAGCCATTGCGAATCACTAAATGAAACTCATGGAGTTTCATACATTCAGACAGCGATTACGTAATTGGGATTCGCAGATAATCGCAATTAGGTAATCACTATTTGGAAAAATTATACGTCTGGCCCTTAGTTCCTAGTGCAGCTGTCAAGCATTTTGGCTTGAACCAAGTCTCACACATTAGAAAGCTACACAACTTGCTTATGTGAAAGTTCAGGAACTATGCTTGTGCATCAAATTATGCACAGATCCACAGTTGGGGCAGGGGGGAGTCCAGTGCTTAATTTGTGCCAGTGTTTTGCCAGTGCTCGGCACCGACGCTTATTACAAAATACTGCCACATAAATATGATAGTCTACCACATGGTGGCGCTGCCTTTCTCTTTTTGAACAGAGCAACTCGAAAGAGTGTTTTACAATTGCACGTACTGTTAAACAAAACATGAAAACAGCAACTCCATTCATTAAGGATAACTTACGATAACCTGGAATAGTCCAAAATGTCCCTTGTCTAGAAGTGGGATGGTTGATATGTAGCAATGGCTTTTGGGCAACGCTGACTTGGGCAGTTGGTGGTGACAGCCATGTTAGCTTCTTGAAAATTACTTTGGGCCCTCACATTTGTTTGTACAAATAAAGCACGGTGTGCCACAAATGATGCATGGCATTCTTCACCTTTTTAGATTCATGGGCCTCTTCTGGCCCGTGCCTATGGTAGCCTAAGCATCTGTGAAATTACAGACTGAATTTAGAATACCAAAACAGAGATGTTTTAAGGCATCTGCAAAGCGGGCCCGTTCTGAAGTGAACTGTCTCTTTAGCTCACTTATGTGTATTTCTGTATCTCAACCTTTAATGTATCATTAATTTTTGTTCTGTAACGTGGGGCTTGAATTAGCAGAACATGTGTAATAAAGTTTAAAGTTGTTCCAAATAGGATCCCCCAAAATGTTCTTGCCCAGGGCCCCAAAAATCCCCCAAATTCACCTGTGCTAGTGTGTTCTCCAGAAAGTTACACATGAATCAGCCTCTCAAAAAGAAGCAAATTCAGCTGGCAAATTTGTTTGTATCCCATTCACACTTGAAAGTTTGTAAGTGCTGATTCAACACTTACTTGGAAAATTGTAACGATTCCTGGTATTCTGTTTGAATAGTGACTGTCACACTTCCTGCCCACTGCAGTATCAATGTTGCAGTCCACAACCTGTTGTATAGGTTTATTTCTTTCCTTATAAACAAAACTATCTGTGATAGTAGACACAAGAAGTGTTTTGTTTTTTTAAGTACTGACAATTCATCTATTAGATACATTTCATTTTTAAAATATTTTTGTTTATGGGATACATTGTGGGAGGCAACGTGGCCTAGCCACTAGCCAAACTTGGAACTAGGCTGGAATCCTGGCCTCAACTAACCAACCTGTGATTCCTGGCAACTCACTTACGGCCTGATTTAGAGTTTGGCGGATGGGGTTACTCTGTCACAAATATGACGGATATTGCGTCCGCCGTATTACGATTCCATAATATACTTTGGAAATCGCAATATGGCAGATGGGATATCAGTCATGTTTGTGACAGAGTAAACTGCCCGCCACACTACATCAGACCCACAGTTTCCTTGTTCCTAAAAAATGCAATTTGTATCACAATCTGCTTCTCTTGTAAAGTGCTTTAACATCTTAGGTCAAGAACGTGCTATGTTAAACACTGAAATAAATAAGTAAAATAAAAATCAACAAAGCTTTCACATTTAAACTGAGATTTCTGGCTTCACCCCCATACTACTTTTTAAAAATATTCCTATTAAATCGAAAACACAAGAGAAGAATAATGACATGATACACCACTCCATCAGATCCCAGCCGACACCTCAAAATTAGTCAGCGTACTTCTTGTTCACAATCAAAATATAAACCAGTTGTGGATTATATTGTGCATATTGTGCTGACCCCATTCCTGAAAAAACCCTGCTGTGAAATGGGACATGGGGTCGTAAGGTGCGATCTGTAAAGTGCAACCCATGTCTACCTATCCAAAAGATGTTGGCATATACATACAAATGTTGGCAATTCATAATTTTAGCGAGCCAGTAGCGTAATAGATAGCAGGAATGGAAACAGCATCTGAATAAAATCCAAAAAGTGCATACCTTGCCTTCCCCATCCCTAGATACTACTCTAATTACCCTATTGCAACATAAATTGCTGGTCCAATAAAAGCTGACGATAAGGAGCAGCACATATCAGCTATCATGAGATATTAACTCGGATCAAGCTAACTTCTATCTTCCTCACAAGTTTAGGACCATCTAACACAGGATATATCTACTAAAGCATGCCTGATTCTGATCCTAATCCAGCCACCCATAGGAGAACAGAGACCCATCAAATCCTATCAGAGGAGAACCCACCCCAGATACTCTTTACACAGCTACACACCTGGCTGAGGATCAACCCAACCCCAAAGTGGTGCTCAGAGCAGCTCACCCTGTCTCCTGGTTTTCTTCTACCTGTGCAGAAATAGAGACCTTTCCAGACTGGATAATGTCAGCAATCATGTTAGCCATTGCTGAAAGGTGAGTGGACTAGGATCCAGCCAGGCAGACGCAATGCATAATGAAAACACTGCCATAGCAACTAAAATAAACATGTGGCAGGAGTTGGGAACAGCCCTATTATGAACCCCCAAGAGTTCTAACTCAGGGGTTAAGGTGATATCGAGCTCTAAGGGTCTTTCAAATAATTTATTGATTTCTCCAGTATTGGATCTTTCATAGATTCACATGCTTGAATCATCCCCGTCGTCGAGGTGGGAGCCTCACGGTAAACTTAAATATATAAAAAGCAGTAAGTCAGTAAAAATAAAACCAGTAGGCCCAAGTAGGCCTCATAAGGTATTTTACAGTCTATCCACTTTGTTTTGTGAAAAGACCCAAACTTGAGTATCAACCAATCAGGATTCAGCCCCTCCCAAACACTCCCAACAGAGGCTGAATTCCCTCAGATTTTCTACCGCACGTCGTGTGAAGGGAGTCTCCCTGAGCTCTGCTCAGTTTTTTTCCTATTTTCTGACTGAAGATTGTTTTTTCTCTCAGGAAACTAGTTACAACTTTACTATGTCTGAAAAGGCAAAGAAGGGTCTGTTCAGAGACTGTGACAACTGTGGGAAGAAGAGACTACATATTGATGACCCCCACAAGAAGTGTATTTACTGCCTTCATCCAGACCATAAGGTGAGAGACTGCAAAATCTGTCGCACCTTTAGTCAAAAAACCCTCAAAGACCGAGAGGGTAGACTTCTCTTATGGCTGCAAAAACAGAAAGCCTTAGAGCATCCTTCATCAGACAGCGAAGAGTCACCACAAACTTCTCGCCCTCAGAAAAGAACAGGTGAGAGAGATAGAGGTGCGGATGAACCACCAAGAAAAATGCACAAAAAGACTAAACAAGTCTTAACTGAAGAGGCAGTTAAACATGGACCAAAAAAGGTTCATTCAGAACCTACTACGCCGTTACACCGGAAAAGCACCTCAAAGAAACCATCCCTGTCTCTGTCACCACAAAAAGAGTCAGAAAAACTCTTTTTGGTGAAAAAACAACCGTCGACGACCGCCCCGTCGACGACAGTGTCGACGGTAAAAGCGACCACGGTATCGTCGACGTTCACAACACCATCCTCACCGATGATTATGACGTCGTCGCCTTTGTCATCGACGACGATTATTACTGCAAAAATCTTCAAAAGAGCTTCGTCGGCAACCACATCGTCGACAGCGGAGGCCTCCTGGGTTCACAAATCATCCAGGGCACTCCCATCTACGCAAACTACGTCGGCGAAGCGACCGTCGTCGCTAAAATACCCGTCGACGAAGGGACCGTCGACTAAGGAAAAGACGCAGTCATGGACGGAAGCGTCGACGAGAGACCCGTCGACGAGAGACCCGTCGACGACAGTACCGTCGACGAGGGAGCCGTCGACGAGGGAACCGTCGACAATGGATCCGACGATCACCACAGCATTAACAGTTTACAAACCTTTGGACATTTCACCAGCTCATTCCTCCTACCATCATGAGGACTCCACCAGATTCTTACCCCTTTCCCTTATTAATATAGGGGACAAGCCATCTGACATTTTGCAGATGCATACATCACCAAGTAAGGTGCTGCCATACCCACCGCAACATCTTTTAGACGATGAGGATGATGACGTTCAAGGAATGTTTGGGGCAGCTAGTAGCCCGTCCCAACTAAATGTCAAATGTCAAGAGTTTGATGAAGAAGAGGATCAACATTACCAGCATAGTTATGCTTCAACATCTTATCCACAGGCAAACCAACCATCGCCTCTAGCTATGCCTAGCACATTAGTGACAGATTTACAACATATGTTGAAGGACTACTATAAAAGGTTCCCACCGTCAACTCAGTCCACGCCACCTAGACCTCAGAGTTACCAGCAAGCTCAAACTACTAATGTTTCCGAAACGCCACAGGCTAGTAGACCTGTAACTAGCCAAGCTCCGGAAGCTTACCTCTCGTCGGACGACGAAAGGGAAGAGGGCGAGCTAGCAGATTCAGCGGCTAGTGAATGGGACGACTATCTCGTTCCCACACCATCTCCACCTCCAGCAGCTCCAGTGGATTCTCCTCCAGAAGACATAGGAGGTTTCCATAATATCATAGAGAGAGCGGCGAAACGTTTTGGCCTGGAAATTGTTTCCCATGAAACTGAGTGTTTTTTGTATGACTTTAAAGAGCCATCAAAGAGATTTGTAAGAGCCATACCTATTGTGGATTTCTTATGGCAGGAGGGTTTGAAGGCAATGAAAAACCCGGCAACAGTGCCTTCACAAATGCCAAGGCTAGAGAAAAAATACAAGGCCCCAGATGATTCTCCGGCCTGTTTAGTCTCACAACCGAAACCTGACTCGGTTATATCACAGGCGGCTCAACGACGATCCAAAAACCCCTCTACACCTATTGCGTCTCCCCCAGACAAAGAGGGAAGGAGACTAGACAATATCGGTAAGAAATTCTCCTCGGTTGCTGCAGTAACGGTCAAGGCGGCAAATTCCCTCGCCATCCTGGGAAGGTACGATCGGCAGATGTGGGCAGACATGTCCGTTTTTGTAGATTCACTGCCAGAAGATCTCAAGGTGGAGGCTAAAAAGGTCTTGCAGGAGGGAGAAAGGGTTTCCGCAGAGATAATAGACAGTGCAATAGATATTTCCCTCACTGGCTTTCGACAATTAGCTGGAGCAGCAGTCTTGCGCAGACAAGGGTGGCTTAAAGCTACTTCATTCAGACCAGAAGTCCAGACTCGTGTTCTCGACATGCTCTTCGATGGAGAGAGTTTGTTTGGCAAACATGTCGATGATATGCTGCAGGCTATCAAGACGGATACCGATACGGCAAAATCCCTAGGTACCCTGCAATATAAAAAACTACCTTTTCGTGGAGCAAGGGGTAGAGGTAATTACTCCTTTCGAGGTGGATACCAACAATACAGGTCACAATATACATCTTCCTCCACAGGACCAGGACATCAGCACCATCAACAACAGCAGCATTATCGATTACCACCAGCCGCAGCTTACAAACATCCGGCTAGAGGAAGAGGAGCTGCCCGAGCAAGAGATACAGGCAGAAAGCAATGACCAGCGGATAATCTCAACACCTCCCCAATCAATATTGAAGGTCGGAGGTCGCATCAATTCTTATTTCCCCAAGTGGAAGGCTATAACATCGGACAGATGGGTACTAGATGTGGTGACCAGAGGTCATACTCTGGAATTTATCCAAACACCACCGAGTGTCCCTCCATCGGGTACACCGCCTCTGAGGTTGAGCCAACTTCTCAGGGAAGTAAGGATAATGCTAACAAAAGGAGCAATAGAACCAGTCCCTTTATCTCAAAGGAACAAGGGATTCTATTCCCGGTTTTTCCTTCTCAAGAAACCCTCAGGAGACTGGCGCCCCATCCTGGACTTGAGAGCACTAAACAAGTTTCTAAAGAAACAATCGTTCAGGATGGTAACGTTGCAGGATGTCCTGCGTCTCTTAAACACGGGCGATTGGATGGCATCCCTAGACCTCCAGGATGCTTATTTTCATATCCCCATATATCGCAACCATCGCAAATTTTTAAGGTTCAGGGTAGGAAGTATGCACCTCCAATTCCGGGTTCTACCATTCGGTCTCAAATCAGCCCCCAGAATCTTCACAAAAATGCTAGCTCCAGTAGCAGCACATCTTCGCCAGGCAGGTATCCAGGTCTTCCCTTACCTGGACGACTGGCTTATAAAGGCACCCTCAAAATTCCAAGTAACAAATCATATTTCCTATTGCCTTCATTTGTTACACAGCCTGGGGTTTGTAGTCAACTACCAGAAATCTCAGATATACCCCAAACAAGAATTGAGTTTCTTGGGAGCAATTTTGGACACAGTACGCAGCAAAGCGTACCCATCACACGAGAGGAAACAAAAGTTAACCTCATTGGCAGACAACCTATCCAGAAAAAAGTTAGTTTCAGTCCGCATCTACAAATCATTGCTCGGAATGATATCATTGTGCATTCCGCTAGTTCCAGATTGCAGGCTCCATATGCGACCCCTGCAAGAGCAATTGGACATACAATGGACACAGGTCCTCGGCTCCTTCGAAGACAAGATTCGCATAACGCCTCTAATGAAGAACACTATGAGGTGGTGGGCGACTCCAACCAATTTCTCAAAAGGGCTGTCTTTTCTTCTTCAAACACCAAGTTACATAGTAACAACGGATGCCTCTCTCGAAGGATGGGGTGCACATTGCCAGGACCTGCAAATCAGCGGAATCTGGAATCAGCAAGAGAGCCAGCTCCACATCAATTATCTAGAACTCAAAGCAATACACTTAGCTCTAAAAGCTTTCTTGCCAAAGATACAATGTTCAAGCGTCTTAATCCGGACGGACAACATGACCAGCATGTTTTATCTAAACAAGCAAGGAGGCACAAGGTCCCTACAACTCTCGCAGCTAGCCCAACAAATTTGGACATGGGCCATCAAACACAATATTTCACTAAAAGCGGAGCATGTGCCAGGACAGATCAATGTTCTAGCAGACACCTTGAGCAGGACAGTAATTCCTTATCACGAGTGGGAGCTAGACCAGAAAACTCTCAATGGCCTGTTTCTATTATGGGGCAAACCAAACTTAGACCTATTTGCCACTCTCGAGAACAAGAAATGCCAGTTCTACGCAAGTTGGCTTCCCCAAAAAGATTCGTGGGGGAATGCGTTTTCGATGAGATGGTCAGGAGTTTATGCCTACGCTTTTCCTCCGATCCCGCTCATTCCGAGAGTCATCAGGAAAATGAAGACGGAGGGGTGTCGACTTCTACTCATAGCTCCCAGATGGCCCAGACAAATATGGTATACGGAGCTCCTCATGCTCTCCGAACGACCACATCTACCACTCAGACAGAGTCCGACTCTTTTAACGATGCACCAGGGACAAGTCACACACCCACATCCGTCGTCTCTTCATTTGTCGGCTTGGCTCCTGAACACAATGAATACTTAAATCTCTAAATCTCCCCAGAGTGTAGAGACATCTTAGCAAAAGCTAGAGCTGACACTACCAACAAAACCTATAGACTTAAATGGAAACGGTTTTGTGTTTGGTGTGCAGCGGAAAATATACATCCTTTATCTTCTACTCCGGAACAGATACTTCCATATCTCCTGCTCCTGGCAAAATCAGGACTTGCATATTCTTCCATACGGGTACATCTGGCAGCAATCTCCAGATACCGCAGATCACCAGATAGACTCTCTTTGTGTTCCACAAGAATTGTCAAACAATTTATGAAGGGCCTTTTTCGGGTCTTCCCGCCAATTAGGAAACCCCCGCCTCTATGGTCATTGAATGTTGTGTTGATGCAACTCATGAAAGCTCCTTTTGAGCCGATCCACAAAGCTGACCTAAAATTCCTCGCATGGAAAACAGCGTTACTGTTAGCTCTTACTTCGGCAAAAAGAGTCAGTGACATTCAGGCTTTCATCATCAAACAGCCGTTCCTCCAGTTTACAAACTCAGGTGTCATCCTGCGGACAAATCCTAAATTCATTCCGAAAGTTCCCTCAACATTTCATTTAAATGAACCAGTCATCTTAAAAACCTTTTTTCCAAATCCGCAAACAGTGGCGGAAAAAACATTACATTCTCTCGATATTAAAAGATGTTTAAAGTTTTATCTACAGAAAACTCAGGCCATCCGCCAGTCGGATCAATTATTTGTAGCATTCGGCGGAACAAAGAAGGGACACGCGGTGTCCAAACAGACTTTGGCAAGATGGATTGGCCTGGCGATTCAATTCTGCCATTCAAAAGCAGGAAAGCCGCTCCACACCAAGGTGAGAGCCCACTCTACAAGATCGGTAGCCACTTCAGCGGCACTCTTTGCAGGTGTACCACTACATAGCATCTGTAGAGCAGCAACATGGTCCAGCCAACACACATTTACAAGACATTACTGTCTAGAGGAGACAAACCAGGTCGATACAGCAGTGGGACAAGCAGTGCTGAGGCATCTATTTCGTTAAGGTGAGCCTCTTACACATCCCACCACCACACTCGAGGTATGGTCATTAATGGTTCATTTTCTTCTACTGTTTAACGTGTCGTATTCTCCATAATAATAACATAAACTGTGTCAGGATTTCTTGCCACACACATTTTATTGCTTTTATATTCGTATGTTTGTGAATATAAATATAATTATATGTAAGTGCATATTTAAAACTGAACTAATGTGAATCACATCACGTATAGATTTACGATGGAATTACAGTCAATGTAATTCAGTAAGTAAGAAAACATTACTGCTCGTTACTCGGATTCAAGCATGTGAATCTATGAAAGATCCAATACTGGAGAAGAAAATTAGTTACTTACCTGTAACTGCAGTTCTCCAGTATTGGTATCTTTCATAGATTCACATGCGACCCACCCTCCTCCCCTCAGAGGCTCCCCTATTATACAGATATTAAACTTCACACTCCTAATAGAAAATCTGAGGGAATTCAGCCTCTGTTGGGAGTGTTTGGGAGGGGCTGAATCCTGATTGGTTGATACTCAAGTTTGGGTCTTTTCACAAAACAAAGTGGATAGACTGTAAAATACCTTATGAGGCCTACTTGGGCCTACTGGTTTTATTTTTACTGACTTACTGCTTTTTATATATTTAAGTTTACCGTGAGGCTCCCACCTCGACGACGGGGATGATTCAAGCATGTGAATCTATGAAAGATACCAATACTGGAGAACTGCAGTTACAGGTAAGTAACTAATTTTCTTCCTTTTTAAGCGGCACCAATGCGGGGCAGGCAAAAAGGTGGGTGTGTAATAAAGATCAAAAACCGTTTTGTAGTGTTGAGCTTGCATTCTGGCTGAACATAACGCCGTCCAACCTAATTTGACGGACTCGAGGAAAGAACAGTCTACAGAGCCTAATTTCTTCTGCCACTTGTCCAGAGAGAGTTCAAAATGCCATATATTTGAGTAGTTGAACAGTCCATTCCTTCCACCAAACAATCAACTAAAAAACCCATCAATTCCACTTTAGAAAACACCCTTAGGCCCCCACTCCCTCCTAAACAGAAAGCCACGGATGTGAAGATATTAAAAAAATATATTTTGTTAAATCTCAAAATTCACCCACAGTTCCTTGAGGGAGGCAATTCCATCCCCATCATAAAAATGTCCCAGTCTCTTCAACGCCAACCTTTTCCAAGCCTGTACACAGGGATTTTCAAATATTTCAGGGAGTATAGGATTTCTCTGTAGGGGAGTGTAGTAATTAAACCACCACACCCCCATTTTCCTTCGTAGGGTGGTCCAGATCTTATAAGCGGCCCACAGAGTCTTAGACCAGACTTTCTTATGATTACTAGGTTCAATCTGTCTCAAAATACACCCCAGGCTTCTTGCCCAATCAGTAGTGCATATATAGGGGGAACTGTACCACCAGCCAACCTATCTTCACTGCGTCCTCCAACCAGAGAACACATATTGCAGTTGACCAATAATAAAGTTTAAAGTTGGGGACGGCCCAGCACCCCCTATCCCTGGACAGCATCATAAGATTGAGCCCTTCTGATCTTGTCATATGCCCATATAAATCTACAAACCAACTAATCTAGTACCTTAAACTAGCAGCCCTCAAATTCAAGAAAAAGATACAAACCTTTGGGCAGAAAAAGATTTTGTTTAATGTTACTATGGCCAACTGAGATCATTTTTGGCCTTACTGATAACTGGTGCTAAATTACCCTCCATTATCTGGTCTAGATCAGCCATGATAGTGACCCCAACATATATGGCTTTCTCAGCAAAATGCACATCATTAAATTGTACATGACTATTAATCGCTACCTGAGTCTTACCCTGATCCAACAAATATCCAAAGAATTCCCCATATGCGAGCGCCTCCTGTTAAATCTCCTCTATTGCCACACTTGGGTCAGGGGTGAGAAAAGCCACATCATTTGCATAAGTTAAAACGTTAGCATCCCAGCTCTGGAAGTGGATGGGTGGGATTAAATCCATTAGCCTCGAGGTTCCTAAGCAAAAGATCAACATAGAGGGCAAAAAAGGAGGGAAGCAAAGACCATCCCTGCCTTGTACCCCTCTGGATCTGGCCAGACTTGGCCGCCCGTCATCTGTAACCTGGCCGTAGGTCTGGAATAAACTGTTTGCATCGCATTAATAAAATCAGCTAGATTCCATACCAACTCATCACCTTCCATAAATACCTCCAGGAGACCCTATGAAACACTTTTTCTGCATCTACCAGAATCAAAGCCATAGGGTCCAGGGATGTGGAATTCCTAATGCCCGACGCCCTGGACATATTGTTTGGGGGTCAAGGGCAACAAGTTTTCATGTTTATTTTGTCCTTGGGACAAGTAGGCCCAACCCCCTGCAACACAAACCCTTTGGGTGCCAGTTTACAGAGAAGGGAACTGTCTGCAGTTGAGGTAATGTGTGTCCATATGTTAATGCTGTTCCAGCATGTATTTATGGTTCATTAATTAAAAGCCTTCATTATTAGAGCGAGTGCTGTAAATACACATTTTAAGGTCACATTACACTACTGCCAGTGATTCCAGTTAAAAAAAAAAAAAAAAAAGTGTACACACTTTTGAAAAGTTTAACAATGTGAGGCTAAGTATAATGCTCCCAGAATGCTCTCTGATTAGATGTAAATGTTTGCAAAATCTTGTAAGCAAGAGTGATCATTCTTTCCTTTTAAAATAAATGCAAGTAGGAAAAAATTTTTTAGCTACTATGATTTTAGGTGCTACGTCTTTGAAGCGTCATTTAGTAAAATGTGTTGATGCATACTAGTATTTCCCAAAAATATTCCTAATGGAAAATCAGTGTAACCATTTTCAACAAGATTATGGGAAACATGAAAATAAACAAGCATTGGCAAAGCCAACTGCGCCGACATTTTTTGTGAGTCTTTTGGTTTCACCAATCCCTGTCTTGTTTTGACATGGCTTTTGTAACACTTTATTTTTGTGGGAGCTGCCAGGCCCTCAACATTGTAACAAACACTGGCAAAAAGGGAAAAAAAAGTTTTGGTCTCAAAAAGCACACTGCCGCCAGTGGTGTTACAAAGGCCCCGCAGCCACCCTCCAGAGGGCCCCTTCAGCACAGCACCTGCCCTGAGTGAGTCTGGAGGGGTGGGGTCCTCCTAGTTCTTTCTAGGGGGGTGGGCATGCAGTTTAATTATGCCCCTGATTGCCACAGTGGTTTCTGGCACTGAACCAAACAACTTTGTGTGCCAATATGCTCCTTGTGGAAGAGCAGAATACAATCACTCACAGTAAAACCACCCAATTGAGAGAAATACGTTTATTAAAAACAAAATGCCTCTACCGCCATACCTAATTAGGCACCTGATTCTTAAAGAAAGTGACAAAAGTGCACCCATGGTATATGTCTTTGTATTAGAGGCTTTCATGTATTCACAAGAACTGACAGAAATAGACCAGGAAATAGTACTCCTAGAAAATATTTGTGAACAGTATTTTAGCACAAGCAAATATGCATGTGTAGATTTGCTCATGGGAAAATCTATTGAGTGTTTACAAGTTCACTTTCCCTCCAATCACTTTTTTTCCAACCCTGGAAGAACTTCTGCTTCTGCCCTTGTCAGGAGTAAATTTCCAACCTTTTCTCATTATGGGGAAAGATTAGAGAAGATTTGGTGAAAATCCTTAAAACATACAAGTTAGTAGGTTTGCAGACTCAAGGCATTCCAGCCCTGGAACCTTTGCTTACTGCTTCCTCCAGCCACAGTATGAAGATCAGGGAAAGGTGGCAAAATAAGTATGCTATAGTAGGGATTGAAATTGCAAGTATTCAACCCCTGCCATGGTAGTAGCCCTGACATAATCGGAGAGGCTATTATCAAAGCTCTTACATAATGAGATTGCTGCCATAATTTGTTGCTGCGCAACATGGCACCAAAGGGACAAGTAGATTTTTTTACCGGATAAGTAGATTTAAGAAGTAACCTGTCCCTTGGACTAGTAGATATTTTATTCAATTCCACACCCCTGTTAAGGTAATTAGTCTGTAAGTCCCTGGCTCCTCAGGGAGTTTCCCCCTTTTTTAGAAATACCACAATATTTGCTGAGGACCAAGAACAGTGCTAGTTGATTCTTTTGGATCTGCAAAAACAATACCACCAGTTCTGGGCCAATTAAGGAAAAAAAAACACTTTGTAAAATTCTAATAGAATTTTATCAGACCCTACTGCTCTCCCCCAATCCCAAACTTTTGAAAGCTACAAAAATGTCCTCCCTGTCATAGACACATCCAAAATAATTTGGTCAGGACCTCCTATCTTATTTACTGGAAGTACTGCCAGCTGTTTCCAGCCCCCTTTTGATCTTTTTTCCTGATACAACCCCTCATAGTAAACCCAGATAACCTCTAGCATGTTTTCCTAGTCCGTAACAAAATCCCTCCAGGCATCTTTGATTCCATCAATCTCACCTTGGCTCTCCCTCTGTCTAGTTCAAACTGCCAATAGGTGGCCCACCCGTTCACTATATTCATGACATTCAGGCCTCCAGGAAAGAAGTTTATCAGCAGTTTTTTTTTATGAAATGTTGCAGATTGCGGCCTTAGCTAAAGCCACCTTATCTTGAGCTCCCCCTAAATCTGCTGCCACTTCGCTGCAGAGATTAGCTGAGCCTCAGTGTAGGAAGTTGGCTCTGTATGCACTATTTCAAAGTAAGGAATAGTATGCACAGAGTCCAAGGGTTCCCCTTAGAGGTAAGATAATGGCAAAAAGAGATAATACTAATGCTCTATTTTGTGGTAGTGTGGTCGAGCAGTAGGCTTATCAAAGGAGTAGTGTTAAGCATTTGTTGTACATACACACAGGCAATAAATGAGGAACACACACTCGGAGACAAATCCAGGCCAATAGGTTTTGTTATAGAAAAATATCTTTTGGTGCCCAAAACGCATAGGCTTCAATGGAGAGAAGGGGGTGCCCCGGTTCCGGTCTGCCAGCAGGTAAGTACCCGCGTCTTCGGAGGGCAGACCAGGGGGGTTTTGTAGGGCACCGGGGGGGACACAAGTCCACACAAAAAGCACACCCTCAGCAGCGCGGGGGCGGCCAGGTGCAGTGTGCAAAACAAGCGTCGGGTTCGCAATATAAATCAATGGGAGACCAAGGGGTCTCTTCAGCGGTGCAGGCAGGCAAGGGGGGGCTCCTCGGGGTAGCCACCACCTGGGCAAGGGAGAGGGCCTCCTGGGGGTCACTCCTGCACTGAAGTTCCGATCCTTCAGGTGCTGGGGGCTGCGGGTGCAGGGTCTTTTCCAGCCGTCGGGATTTTAGAGTCAGGCAGTCGCGGTCAGGGGGAGCCTCGGGATTCCCTCTGCAGGCAGTCTTTTTGGAGCAGTTCCGCTGTCCTCTGGAGTTTCTTGTTCCTCTTGAAGTAGGGCAGTCCTCTGAGGATTCAGAGGTCGCTGGTCCTTGAGAAAGCGTCGCTGGAGCAGGTTTCTTTAGAAGGCAGGAGACAGGCCGGTAGGACTGGGGCCAAAGCAGTTGGTGTCTTCTTTCTTCTTCTGCAGGGGTTTTCAGCTCAGCAGTCTTCTTCTTCGGTAAGTTGCAGGAATCTAAATTCTTAGGTTCTGGGGAGCCCCTAAATACTCAATTTAAGGGCGTGTTTAGGTCTGGGGGGTTAGTAGCCAATGGCTACTAGCCCTGAGGGTGGGTACACCCTCTTTGTGCCTCCTCCCAAGGGGAGGGGGTCACATTCCTATCCCTATTGGGGGAATCCTCCATCTCCAAGATGGAGGATTTCTACAAATTAGAGTCACTTCAGCTCAGGACACCTTAGGGGCTGTCCTGACTGGCCAGTGACTCCTCCTTGTTATTCTCATTATTTCTCCTGGACTTGCCGCCAAAAGTGGGGGCTGTGTCCAGGGGGCGGGCATCTCCACTAGCTGGAATGCCCTGGGGCATTGTAACACGAAGCCTGAGCCTTTGAGGCTCACTGCTAGGTGTTACAGTTCCTGCAGGGGGGAGGTGTGAAGCACCTCCACCCAGAGCAGGCTTTTGTTTCTGTCCCCAGAGAGCACAAAGGCCCTCACCACATGAGGTCAGAAACTCGTCTCTCAGCAGCAGGCTGGCAGAGACCAGTCAGTCCTGCACTGAACAATTGGGTAAAATACGGGGGGCATCTCTAAGATGCCCTCTGTGTGCATTTTTTAATAAATCCAACACTGGCATCAGTGTGGGTTCATTATTCTGAGAAGTTTGATACTAAACTTCCCAGTATTCAGTGTAGCCATTATGGAGCTGTGGAGTTCGATTTTGACAGACTCCCAGACCATATACTCTTATGGCTACCCTGCACTTACAATGTCTAAGGTTTTGCTAGACACTGTAGGGGCATAGTGCTCATGCACCTATGCCCTCACCTGTGGTATAGTGCACCCTGCCTTAGGGCTGTAAGGCCTGCTAGAGGGGTGACTTACCTATGCCACAAGCAGTGTGAGGTTGGCATGGCACCCTGAGGGGAGTGCCATGTCGACTTAGTCATTTTCTCCCCACCAGCACACACAAGCTGGCAAGCAGTGTGTCTGTGCTGAGTGAGGGGTCCCTAGGGTGGCATAAGACATGCTGCAGCCCTTAGAGACCTTCCCTGGCATCAGGGCCCTTGGTACCAGGGGTACCAGTTACAAGGGACTTACCTGGGTGCCAGGGCTGTGCCAATTGTGAAGACAATGGTACATTTTAGGTGAAAGAACACTGGTGCTGGGGGGCCTGGTTAGCAGGGTCCCAGCACACTTCTCAGTCAAGTCAGCATCAGTATCAGGCAAAAAGTGGGGGGTAACTGCAACAGGGAGCCATTTCTTTACACAAGCCCCCCCCAGCCCAAAGGCCAGGAGACTCAGCCAAAGCTGGGAGAGTCTTCCTAGTCTGTCAGGCGAGGAAGAGTAGAGGAAATAGGCTGGTTTGTTGCAGGGCCTACTCTGCCTTACATCCTCCTGTTCAGGTCATTCCCTCTGGGGAACTGACCCACTTCCACAGTGATAGGACCTAGTCTGAATTGCCTCTTGTCTGTGTCTTTAATGTCTTCACCCATTCTCTCTATTTTGGGGTTAGAGGTATCCACCTCTGCTAGTCTTATTTTAGCCAGGGTCACCCCTAGCTTACCCAAAGAGGTTACCCAGAGCTGGAGTAACCCCACCATGACCAACAGGGTCAGGGGGCCTAACTTGCTATTTGGCATGGGGTCAGACCACCATGCCAAGGATAGTGCAGCCATAAAGGCTAACACCCAGCAGAGGCCACTGACAGCTGTCAGTGCCCAGAACCACACCTTTAGCTCTTCACCTACAAGGGAAGGGGCTAAGTTACAGGCTTCTTTGGGTTCAGGGTGCCTGTCTGCTGTATTAGAGTGGGGGCTTACCACATCTTGTAGTAAACACCCTTCTTCCACTCTTTCTTCTGTTAGCTGAGGAGCCACCCACTCAGGCTTAACAGTTGCCTGACTAGCCAGGACTTCTTGTGGGTCAGGTTGGACTTTACCAGTGCCACTTTTGGAGTTCTCCCCTACTGGAGCAGAATCTCCTTGGCTTGCTGGAACCTTGGCTAAAGGTTGTCCACCAATCCTACACTGTTTTCTTTTCTTTTTCTTCTGGGGCCTACTTGCATTTACTGCAGAGGCAGGAACTCCAGAATCCTTGGGAGAGGACTGGCACTGGACCAGTTCCTCTCTTGGGCTCTGACTAACCTCTGGATAGTCATTTCCAAGGAGACAATCAAGGGGGAGGTCTGTACTGACTACCACCCTTCTCCAGCTAAAAGTCCCACCCACTTCTATGGGCACAAAAGCCACAGGCCTATCAGTGACCCTGTCTGGGCTAACTCTTACTCTGGCAGTCTCACCTGGGATGTACTGGTTTGAGAACACCAGCCTGTCATGCACAATAGTGTGACTGGCACAAGTGTCTCTCAGGGCAGTGGCTGTGATTCCATTCACTAGTTGGTGGTGGAAGTGTCTACTTCCCTCTGGAATCTCCAACTCACATGTTGGGCCCTTTTTCCAGTTGAAGGCTATGAAGACCTCCTCATCTGAGGAGTCATCCCCAATGGCTACACTGGTTACCCCTGGGATTTTGCTAGGGGGTTTGTTTTTGGGACAAGAAGTGTCCTTGGTGTGGTGCCCTGTCTGTCTACAGTTATGGCACCATACCTTAGTGGCATCCCAGTTCTTACCCTGGTACCCACCTTTGTTTTGGGTTGTGTCTCGGGGCCCACCCACCTGGTCTGGTTTTTGGGGGCCTACAGAGGACTCTTTTTCTTTGTTTCTAGGGTCACCCACTTTCTCCTGAGGAGGTTTTGTAACCCCTTTCTTTTGGTCACCCCCAGTGGAAGTTTTGGTTACCCTAGTCTTGACCCAGTGGTCTGCCTTCTTTCCCAATTCTTGGGAAGAAATTGGACCTAGGTCTACCAGATACTGATGCAACTTTTCATTGAAGCAGTTACTTAAAATGTGTTCTTTCATAAAAAAATTATAAAGCCCAACATAGTCATGCACTTCATTTCCAGTTACCCAACCATCCAGTGTTTTCACTTAGTAGTCTACAAAATCAACCCAGGTCTGGCTCGAGGATTTTTGAGCCTCCCTGAACCTAATCCTGTACTCCTCAGTGGAGAATCCAAAGCCCTCAATCAGGGTTCCCTTCATGAGGTCATAAGATTCTGCATCTTTTCCAGAGAGTGTGAGGAGTCTATCCCTACACTTTCCAGTGAACATTTCCCAAAGGAGAGCACCCCAGTGAGATCTGTTAACTTTTCTGGTTACACAAGCCCTCTCAAAAGCTGTGAACCATTTGGTGATGTCATCACCATCTTCATATTTAGTTACAATCCCTTTAGGGATTTTCAACATGTCAGGAGAATCTCTGACCCTATTTATGTTGCTGCCACCATTGATGGGACCTAGGCCCATCTCTTGTCTTTCCCTTTCTATGGCTAGGAGCTGTCTCTCCAAAGCCAATCTTTTGGCCATCCTGGCTAATAGGAGGTCATCTTCACTGAGGCTATCCTCAGTGATTCCAGAGGTGCTGGCCCCTCCTGTGAGGGAAGCAGCATCTCTGACTATTATGTTTGGAGTCAGGGATTGAGGGTCCCTGATCTCCCTAATTAGGACTGGAAGGGGGGAATTCTCCTCCAAGTCACTATCATCCTCTGGGTTGTCATCCTCAGAGGGGTTGGCCTTTTCAAACTCTGCCAAAAGCTCCTGGAGCTGTAGTTTGGAAGGTCTGGGGCCCATTGTAATTTTCTTTATTTTACAGAGTGACCTTAGCTCCCTCATCTTAAGATGGAGGTAAGGGGTGATGTCGAGTTCCACCACATTCATCTCTGTACTAGACATTATGCTTCTAAAAGTTGGAATACTTTTTAAGAATCTAAAACTAGTTCTAGGTTCTAATTTAAACTTTCACAAACTTTTAAACTAAAAGAAATGCTAAACAGGATCTAACACAAGGCCCTAGCAAGTCTTTTAAGAATTTAGAAAAATAGTTCAAATTGCAAAAATCAATTTCTAATGACAATTTTTGGAATTTGTTGTGTGATCAGGTATTGGCTGAGTAGTCCAGCAAATGCAAAGTCTTGTACCCCACCGCTGATCCACCAATGTAGGAAGTTGGCTCTGTATGCACTATTTCAAAGTAAGGAATAGTATGCACCTCGTCCAAGGGTTCCCCTTAGAGGTAAGATAATGGCAAAAAGAGATAATATTAATGCTCTATTTTGTGGTAGTGTGGTCGAGCAGTTGGCTTATCAAAGGAGTAGTGTTAAGCATTTGTTGTACATACACACAGGCAATAAATGAGGAACACACACTCAGAGACAAATCCAGGCCAATAGGTTTTGTTATAGAAAAATATCTTTTCTTAGTTTATTTTAAGAACCACAGGTTCAAATTCTACATGTAATATCTCATTTGAAAGGTATTGCAGGTAAGTACTTTAGGAACTTTGAATAATCACAGTAGCATATATACTTTTTTCATAAAACACAATAAGCTGTTTTAAAAGTGGACACAGTGCAATTTTCACAGTTCCTGGGGGAGGTAAAGTATTGTTAGTTCTTGCAGGTAAGTAAACCACCTACGGGGTTAAGATTGGGGTCCAAGGTAGCCCACCGTTGGGGGTTCAGAGCAACCCCAAAGTCACCACACCAGCAGCTCAGGGCCGGTCAGGTGCAGAGTTCAAAGTGATACCCAAAACTCATAGGCTTCAATGGAGAGAAGGGGGTGCCCCGGTTCCGGTCTGCCAGCAGGTAAGTACCCGCGTCTTCGGAGGGCAGACCAGGGGGGTTTTGTAGGGCACCGGGGGGGACACAAGTCCACACAAAAAGCACACCCTCAGCAACGCGGGGGCGGCCGGGTGCAGTGTGCAAACAAGCATCGGGTTCGCAATATAAATCAATGGGAGACCAAGGGGTCTCTTCAGCGGTGCAGGCAGGCAAGGGGGGGCTCCTCGGGGTAGCCACCACCTGGGCAAGGGAGAGGGCCTCCTGGGGTCACTCCTGCACTGAAGTTCCGATCCTTCAGGTGCTGGGGGCTGCAGATGCAGGGTCTTTTCCAGCCGTCGGGATTTTAGAGTCAGGCAGTCGCGGTCAGGGGGAGCCTCGGGATTCCCTCTGCAGGCATCGCTGTGGGGCCTCAGGGGGGACAACTTTGGTTACTCACAGTCTCGGAGTCGCCGGAGGGTCCTCCCTGAGGTGTTGTTTCTTCACCAGTCGAGTCGGGGTCGCCGGGTGGAGTGTTGCAAGTCTCACGCTTCTTGCGGGGATTGCAGGGGGCTTTAAATCTGCTCCTCTGAAACAAAGTTGCAGTCTTTTTGGAGCAGGTCCGCTGTCCTCTGGAGTTTCTTGTTCCTCTTGAAGTAGGGCAGTCCTCTGAGGATTCAGAGGTCGCTGGTCCTTGAGAAAGCGTCGCTGGAGCAGGTTTCTTTAGAAGGCAGGAGACAGGCCGGTAGGACTGGGGCCAAAGCAGTTGGTGTCTTCTTTCTTCTTCTGCAGGGGTTTTCAGCTCAGCAGTCTTCTTGTTTGGTAAGTTGCAGGAATCTAAGTTCTTAGGTTCTGGGGAGCCCCTAAATACTAAATTTAAGGGCGTGTTTAGGTCTGGGGGGGGTTAGCAGCCAATGGCTACTAGCCCTGAGGGTGGGTACACCCTCTTTGTGCCTCCTCCCAAGGGGAGGGGGTCACATTCCTATCCCTATTGGGGGAATCCTCCATCTGCAAGATGGAGGATTTCTAAAAGTTAGAGTCACTTCAGCTCAGGACACCTTAGGGGCTGTCCTGACTGGCCAGTGACTCCTCCTTGTTATTCTCATTATTTCTCCTGGACTTGCCGCCAAAAGTGGGGGCTGTGTCCACTAGCTGGAATGCCCTGGGGCATTGTAACACGAAGCCTGAGCCTTTGAGGCTCACTGCTAGGTGTTACAGTTCCTGCAGGGGGGAGGTGTGAAGCACCTCCACCCAGAGCAGGCTTTTGTTTCTGTCCCCAGAGAGCACAAAGGCCCTCACCACATGGGGTCAGAAACTCGTCTCTCAGCAGCAGGCTGGCAGAGACCAGTCAGTCCTGCACTGAACAATTGGGTAAAATACGGGGGGCATCTCTAAGATGCCCTCTGTATGCATTTTTTAATAAATCCAACACTGGCATCAGTGTGGGTTTATTATTCTGAGAAGTTTGATACTAAACTTCCCAGTGTTCAGTGTAGCCATTATGGAGCTGTGGAGTTCGTTTTTGACAGACTCCCAGACCATATACTCTTATGGCTACCCTGCACTTACAGGGGGTCATTCTGACCCCGGCGGTCTGAGACCGCCGGGGCCAGGGCCGGCGGGAGCACCGCCGACAGACCGGCGGTGCCCCGCAGGGCATTCTGACCGCGGCGGTTCGGCCGCGGTCAGATGCGGGAAACCGGCGGTCTCCCGCCGGTTTCCCGCCGCCCTGCAGAATCGCCATGGGGATTCTGACACCCCCTACCGCCATCCTGTTCCTGGCGGGTCTCCCGCCAGGAACAGGATGGCGGTAGGGGGTGCCGCGGGGCCCCTGGGGGCCCCTGCAGTGCCCATGCCCATGGCATGGGCACTGCAGGGGCCCCCGTAAGAGGGCCCCACAAAGTATTTCAGTGTCTGCCATGCAGACACTGAAATACGCGACGGGTGCAAACTGCACCTGTCGCACATACCCACTCCGCCGGCTCCATTCGGAGCCGGCTTCCTCGTGGGGAGGGGTTTCCCGCTGGGCTGGCGGGCGGCCTCCTGGCGGTCGCCCGCCAGCCCAGCGGGAAAGCCTGAATGGCCTCCGCGGTCTTTCGACCGCGGAGCGGCCATTTGGCGGTTACCGCGGGGCGGGCGGCTACTGCCGCCCGCCCCAGTCGGAATCACCCCCACAATGTCTAAGGTTTTGCTTAGACACTGTAGGGGCATAGTGCTCATGCACCTATGCCCTCACCTGTGGTATAGTGCACCCTGCCTTAGGGCTGTAAGGCCTGCTAGAGGGGTGACTTACCTATACCACAAGCAGTGTGAGGTTGGCATGGCACCCTGAGGGGAGTGCCATGTCGACTTAGTCATTTTCTCCCCACCAGCACACACAAGCTGGCAAGCAGTGTGTCTGTGCTGAGTGAGGGGTCCCTAGGGTGGCATAAGACATGCTGCAGCCCTTAGAGACCTTCCCTGGCATCAGGGCCCTTGGTACCAGGGGTACCAGTTACAAGGGACTTACCTGGGTGCCAGGGTTGTGCCAATTGTGGAGACAATGGTACATTTTAGGTGAAAGAACACTGGTGCTGGGGGGCCTGGTTAGCAGGGTCTCAGCACACTTCTCAGTCAAGTCAGCATCAGTATCAGGCAAACAGTGGGGGGTAACTGCAACAGGGAGCCATTTCTTTACACTCAGCTTCCCCCAACGTTCTATAAAGTAACATAAGTTTCTGATTATGCACTTTTTGTTGATTCAGGCTAAAGCTATATGTATCACCCCTTAAAGGCATCCCAAACGGCCTGGCTGAGGCACTCCCTCTATTAAATGTAAAAAAATCAGGCATCCAAACATTCATATGCCGGATATAATCTTCATCTTATCTTGACCCTCCACCCGAATCTCCAACACAAGCGGATTATGATTGGACATTATCTGGGGGTATTGTTCAATCTTGCTGCCTCAAACTAAAATATGGGAGATCAAAAATTAGTCCAGCTGTACGTGTTCTTATGGGGGCAGAGAAATAATTATAGCCTGGATTGGAGGCTTTTACCTTATGCCAGATGTCCACCAGCCCATGATCTTTCCCCAAGTGAAGCCGGGATTTAAGTACTTTAGGCTTCCTGCCTGAGTAAACATGACTCCCCACATCAAAAAGGCAGCTAATCACACTAATATTAAAATCCCCAAAGATTACAGTTGGGGTTGGCAGTAAGGACAGTTCAACAGCCAGCAAGTCAAGAAAGGTTGGGTCATCTAACTTTGACCTATACACTGAGCAGAGTGTAAACAAGCTTTTATCATCTTGATATTCAACGATAAACCATTGCATATATTTGTCAGTGAGACTGTGTTAGAAGCAAAATAAAACCCTTCATGCCAAGATTGCCACACCCCAAGTCCTGGTTCCTTGAGTTGTACCCGCAGTTATTGAAAAGCCTACAGCTTCAAATACTTTTTGTCTCCCCCCCTCGAGGTGCATTTCATGTAAGCAGAGAATATCTGCTCACAAGACTTTTAAATCAAAGGCTACCTTCCGCCTTTTAACACCATTGTTCAGACCACAAATGTTTACTGTTGCTATATGCAATTCAAGCATAACCGAAAATCAAGAAGGTCTTCCTGTCATTTATAGCCAACATCACCACATCTTCCAAGAACCAATCATGTGTAGCAATAACAAAACCTTCCTCCTCTTGTGTTGTGACTCCCCATGCCTCCCCAATCCCACCGACTCAACCCCTCCCCGCTGAACCCACCGACTTCACCCTCTCCTCCAAATCTCCCCCACCACATTCGTGAAGCAGTCAGACCTCCCAAGTCCTTAGTGATGGCTCCTGAGATCATCCTCTATGCCGCCCCCAATCACCTGTCACAGTTCCTGACACCAAGGGAACACAAGGAGAGGGACAGTAATTACCCAAATCATCTGCATCAGCATCATAAACCAAAAATTACAATTACAATGAAACATACACACCCAGTAATCCATAAACGAGAGTAAATGCTTCGACCACAGACAGAATACAGCACCCTCATTGCAAATTGACACCCCTTTCAGCTGACTTTATTAATTGAATAATGCGTTGTCCTGGCCTAGTCCAGCCCAAGTCCAGCTAGCCCAGTCCTAATGACCTGATGTCAGCTCATTTAGATACTCTTTAGCTTTAATTTTTAAAGAGAATGAGAGTGTTTTGCCCTTAAAATTGACCGTCAACTGGGCACAACTGATCAAGAAAGCTCCCCCCCACCTCCCCAATGTCCTGAAAGGGCTTTATGAGCTGCCAGAGTTGCCACCTCCGCTTTGCTGTCACATGGCAGAAATCGGGTCTCTCAAAGAAGGTCTGGGCATTGAAAGCACGTTTAGAATCAGGCTGGGCATTTTTTGAAAAATTGCTTGCCTCCGCAGGTAATTTCCAAAATAAATGAACACTGCTGTAGGTTGATCAACAGCCCCTGCTTGTGCCGCCCCCGGCTTATTGATCATCAGAGTAAATCGGTATACTCTTTGTCCCTCCATCTCCCAGTTCAAAGAGGACAACTCTGGGAAGGCCCTCTTGAGCACCAACAGCATTAAGGTCCTGATGTCCCCACCTTCCACCCCTTCTTTTCCTAAAAATCTCACATTTTTCCATCTTTGCTGATTCTCAAAATCCTCTGTTTTCCATAATATATTAGTAAGTTGGGTCTTATGTGCCTCTGTTTGTCCTCTCAGTGCCCCGATGATTGATTCCAGTGCTATGGTGCGGACTTCTACTGCGGCCATCCTCTCACCAATCTCTGTGCTAGTTTTGTTTAATTTCCTGATCGCCCCTGCAGCTTTTTTATGGCCACCCTTGCCCTACAGCTATCATTGCAAGATTCTTCCTGGTGCTGCTTTATAGACTGCTATATGAGGCTCAGCAAAGGTTCTTCTGCCCCCACCTCCAGGACCAAATTCCTACCATTCAAGGGGGATATTGTTGGTTGCGGACCTTGAACTTCTGTATACACTTGTTGTGTCACTGAGTAATCCCACCTCAGTAAACCAGGAGCATGCATCTCCTTCTCAGGTTCGTTCATACTAGCTTGTCCCTTTAGTCTTTTCTTATGTTTAGGCCACCTGGATGTGGCAAGAGGTTCCTCGGAACGATTACTAGAACTGACCTCAGAGGCAGTTTATATTGCCAAGGTCAATAGGGGTAGAGATAGAAGAGTCAGAGCCATCAGTGAGAATTTTTTTTTTTATCTCTAAAGTCAGATGGCTTTTCTCTTGTTTTCAGCTGTTTAGCTCCTCGTGCACCAACAGAAATATCTGTCTTGGAAGACCCGCATTCTGTGGGGTCTAGGAGGGCAACCCTCCTTCCAATACTCCGTTCCTCTCCTCTGGCAAGGAGGAGCTCTCTTTAGGTGATAACTGTGTCTCTAGTTCGTATGCACCTTCTTGCAGCCGCCTTGCCTGGCAGATCGGTTGGAATGGGTGGTTGCACCCCATCAGCCCTGTCTATCTCCACAAGACCCTGCCTTGGTTGTTCAACACAAACATCACTAACCTGCACAGTGTCCTTAAGGTCTGCCTCCTAGGACCCTTGAGATAAGACTAGTGAGAAATCATTTAACGCCGAACTTGTTGAGGAGTGCAGAGCTGTATCCTTGGATTCTACAATGTCTGTCCTTCACTCAGCGGTAGACCCATTCAGGATACCGACATTGGCCAGGGACCCGCCCCATCTCTGTAGCGCTTACGGGTCCTCCACCCATCAACGAATCATCTTGCCCAAGGGCTGGAACTGGAGCTGGGGCTGTATCTAAATAAATTCACAATCAAAGATTGCAGTTTGGCCACATTACTCCTCAGCCTTCGTTGCTGATTCTCATGGCTGAGGGCTTTTTGATCCACCCTGCCTTGCGGCTTGCTTCTTTGTGCTGCGTTCAGTTCTCCTTTCTTTAGGCCTGCGCTGCTGCCATGGTCATTTTTTTGGTGGGTCTGACTGCCGAAGTGCTTCTGAGGAGTGACCAGCTTCATAAGATTCTAGTCTCACCAAACCTTTTCTTACAAATGTATGTTTGCTAGGAAGATTATTTAAGACCAACTTCATTCTCAAAAGCAGCATCTTCCCAGTACCTTATTTTCAAGGTTAATTCCCAACACAATGCAATTGTTACTGTCCCTCTGCTAATAACTAATATAAAAAAATGGAAAACTTTCAAGAAGAGTGAAACGCAATGAACATATGATAGACGTATCTAAAAGCATTACTGAAAACAGTGTACAACAGTTTAATGCCCATAGTGCTGTTGTGTTGGTCATCACTGTTTATAGATATTGGTGCCATCACCCTTGAAGTACCCATCTAGTCCAGATAAGCCACAGTTTTTACTAAGACTAGTGAAAAACTGGTCTATTACTAGGAATGATATCACCTTTCTACAGCTTCGTATTATACAGCCTCCATCTTAGATTTAGTTTTTCACACCTCAAAATGTCATTAAAAAGTATAGTCTGTGATAGTTCATTTATCCCTGCTACCACCAAATTTGCACTTTTGCTGCTGTCTAAACCATTCATTCTGCACGTTTCCTTGCCTTGAAGTTGAATCCCAGGGCTAACAGCTATTTACGACAATGCTGATTGTTTAAGATTGATGATACCTCTGTATTGTTTTGAGTTGTATTCTGGGTTCAGAGTCTTCCTTCAGTGTAGGACTGAAAGCGGTGTAGTAATAATTAGAGGTTATATGCTCATGGTGTATTAAGGGACATTTCGTAGTATGCATGATTCAGATGGCTTGCTATATCTTTGTTGCACACAGTATTGCATGTTTGCATTTCAGATTGGACAAACGCCTTCCATGAAGAGTGAGAATCCAAAGCTACGAGTGGGAATTATATAAGGAACTAGCCTGCCCTCCATTTTAGTAAATGATGCAAAAATATATGTTCTCAAAAATGCAAATCTAAAAGCATTGGCCTGAAAAGATATTATCATTCCTCTCTACTCATTGTAATGTCAGCTCAACAAGACAAATGACAAAAGCTCAAAATGAGAATACACATAATGAGAAAGTACCTACTGGGAACATAGGAGTAAATGTCATAAAAGAGAAGAAGCACAGTAAATCAAAGAGATATATAGTAAACAAAAGCACTAATAAGAGGATTAAATTAATGTAAACAACTAACATGGGTATATTGTAGAAAAAGTATCTAAAACATACCCATTTATTCCAAGAACTTAAAAAGTACTTTTGTGATCTAAAAATGATAAAGTATATATTACTTATACCAAATGACCATGAATTAGAGCAGTGATGAGTGCTATCTTAACTATGATATGTTATTGGATTTGCTTTGTGGATTTCTTGTTTGTGAGGTAAAACGTCAGGTGAGTTCTAGTGTGCTGCAATTAAAAACTGTGGTTTGTCTTAGTCACACAAATACACTAGAGTAGTAATTACGTCTTTGCTTACTAGGGTACTCATTTTAACCCTTACAGAGAATCTCCTTTAGAGGAAGTGAGGTTAATGAAGAATTGATCCCTAAAGAAAAAAAAGCTTTAGAAAGAATTGAGAATAAGTATAGGTAACATGGCAGAAATCACATTCACATCTCCTCTGTAATAAACTAAGGATGCCACTGATACGAATGTTTTATGACTTATGACTTGTGTGCCTGCGTAATATTAGTGTGGGGAATAGCTGGGAATGATTTTCTATTGATGCTACTGTAGAAAAAGAAGGTTTGTATGAGACAGGATTTAGATTATAGTTAACACCACTTTGTTTTGCTAAATGAAAGCATGAACATCTCTTAGAACATGGTAGGCTGGATGTCATTGTATGTAAATTCCTGAGAACCATTTATATTTCCCCCATAATAGAAATCTGTTCATTAAATGATAGTCATTTGGACAGTTATGAACATTTTGGTGAACCTGTGACAAGTCGAAAAAAAAGAACTCCGCTTTGGACATCAATAAGTAAATCCATTATATTGATAGTAACACAGACTGGATACATATCTAAGAGGATCGCGTTATTACCAATGATATGCAGAGAGCAATAATTTGATTTATCAATATATTTGGTCTGATCATATCATCTGTGATAAAGGTGATAGAGAAAACTTTGGAATTAAGAGAAGAAAACATTGCTACTTTTCTCATATTCCAACATTGATTGCTGCAGATTGCCAGTTCTGGTGTTTCAGATGAAGATCAAATTGTGCTGTTTCATAATTATGGCTCTAAAGGGAATGTAATTTAAACATTGCTACATTAGAATGTTTGTTGGTTGCTGATTGGATGCTTTGTATCTCAGCAGCAGATAGGTGATAACTTAGTGGCTAAGCATGGGACGGGGTTACTACACTGTGATGTCACCAGTGGTCACTGGAGGCATGATGTCACTTCTGCTACCCTTAGTATTTTGATGAATCAACATCTATGAATACCACTGGATTATACTAAATTATGTGGCCTTCAATTTGGAGATTTTAAAACGTTCAAGTCTTTTAGGGTGCTAAAATGTACAGAAACCATTGACCATTGTTGCTTTTGCTAGATATCAGTGAGCTTAGTGCCACAGTAAGAAGATACATCAGTAGTCTGTGGTCTAAGACATCAATATGCACCAGAATACATCCAGATGTGAGCCTGGAAAACAGCCACTGGCTTAGCTTAAATGTGAAATGGAGTAATTGAAAGCTATCATAGTGATAATAAATATAGTAGAGTGTAATTCTTAAACTTCTACGAATGAAATTCACCATGGTGTACTGAAATGCACAAAAATTGCTCTGCAAATTGAAATTTCTATATCCTAATTCAGTTGAATCAAAATCAGAGGATATTTGGGTGGGCGGATTAGATTTGCTCCTTTGGTCATTCTATCAGTGTTACGGGTTGTCTGTTGAAATCAAGCTCTAACTGGAGGAGAAATGGGAGGGATAACAAGTGTAGGCCTGGGTGATTGACACCCAAAAATTTGTGAACGTTCATAAATTTATATATTTGCATATATACGCATAAGTGTTATAGATCCTTTCCAATCCTGGGACAGAATTATGGGTGGGAAAGGAAGGGGCTACGGACCCACTTTTGTTTTCACAAGAGTTTATGGGTTGTACCAGAAGATTACCCTATGCAGAGGAAAATGTTTTCCCTATTTTCTGCCATTTGTACTTCAATGGATACTCCCCACCGTGTGCTATTCCACTATGGCATTCATGGAAATTCACAAATGTCAAATGTTTCCATTAGTTCTGTGGTGGGTATTTGTGAATTACTCAATAGTAGCAGGGGTAGTCGTAGTAATAATAATGATATTAATTGTTGTTGTTGTTATGATAACTTTTTTCCAGTTTTCTTTCAGTCTGGTCTAGAGACCATTTCATCTGTCTCGTAGTCTCCAAAAGTCATACTTAATATTCATAGCAATAATAGATACAGAAAGGAGACTCAGTCAGCCTTCTTTTGTTCTTATTTTATGGCTTCATCCCACAGGATTGTACACATACTAAGTGAAATTGACCAACCCCTTAAGTTGAACTTTTTGTCATCACCATTCAGTTTTTGAATGAGTTCACAGGACAGCCATTGGGTGTTTCCAGTGTCTGGCTGTGTGATCTGAATACATTCTGGCCTTCCTCAAGACAAGGATAGACATTAGCAAATCAGTTTGTGGCTCCTTGACTTTGCATGCCGGTGCTGCACCCTCTCTTTGGCTACTTGAATTGGGCAGAGTAAAAGCGTTCATGTAGGATGGGACACTGGACATGGAATTCTGTGAGGTGAATGCACAGAGTACAACGCCCAGTCCCATCAGTCAGAACACTATGTTGCAATGGATCATAGTTAACAAAAAGAAAATTGTATTCTGTTTGCATTTCTGAGAGCCCCTTTAGTTTTTCTCATTGAGACTAGATATAGTGTGCGTGGTGATAAAGAACCACCAAAGTCATCCCGAAAAGTTATTCCTGAAGTGTTATAAAAAATCATGTCAATTTATGCTTACTCTCAAGGTTTAGCCCCAGCGTTGACAGCATCTTTGATGCTGATTTTGAGACAATATCCTACCAATCTTGTGGAACAACATAATTCTTAATTTATGAACAATCAATATACTTCTGACACAAATCGAGCTAGCAACATTCGCGTCTCTTGCATTCACACACACATAGAGATTCTTTAAAATGTTATTTTGAATTTTCAAAAACAAATAAACCAGGTCCAACGCAAGTCTTTCTGACAACTGAAGTAACTTTTATGTTTGTCTCTGTCTATTCAGCGTATCCACATTCTGCAAGTCCCTATTCCCAAAACACAAAAAATATTTAAACTGCAAAATGAAAAATCAGCAGAAAATATCACATTATATATGATTCAGCAAGCTCCCGCCCAAATGATCTTTACGTTTCAGAAAATGCCAGTATAAGGTATTTTGATTTCAGATTAACTGTCCAGCAATTAATCAAAACTCATGTTTATGTTTTTCAGCAACTCAAGCATCCCAACCTGGTCAATCTGCTCGAGGTCTTCAGGAGAAAACGAAAACTTCACTTAGTTTTTGAGTACTGCGATCATACTGTGCTTCACGAACTGGACAGATACCAACGAGGGTGAGTCATGTGATGGAAAGACTTAGATGCTGTGTCTGCGCACAAGAGACTTGGTCATGTTCAATATTGCCTATCGAGGTTAGTCCAGTGGCAACGATGAAAATAAACATTTTCTTACAAAGTATACAATATTATTTCATGGTCTTAAGAAAGTTCATATTTAAAGCAACCCTGGAAGGATGCATATCAGGACAAGATAACTTGGGAAGACAGCATCAAAGCTGGAAATTGGTTGTACGGTTATTTACCTTCTGAATTCTGTTCATTAACCATCACTACTCGAATTAAAGATATGCCTCCATATTTAAATTGACGCATTCTCTCTTACCTTTATGTTATTAATCCAAAGTCAAACTGTCCATTTTCTTTATATGTATTCATTTTTTGTTTGCCGCATGGATGCAGTTGAGGCTTAGTGTATGCCTTCTGCATCAAGGAAATGAGTCCAGGTTCCGTACCATGCTGCATGGCGAGAACAAGGCTGTTGTATCTGGATGATGCTCTTTGGTTTGGGGATGAAGGTTGATCTTGTTCTTTGGTTTCAATGGATCTCAGTAGACAAGGAGGCATCCAGAGAAAACGAGGCAAAGTCTGGACTATTGTACTTACTTTCCGATAAACCACTTTGATTAGTGTAGAATTGAGGTTACCAAGGCATCCCATGTACAAAGGCTCTGCAGTGACCCCTAGGCTTTGGTCCTTTATGCTTTCTTGTTCAATTTGCATATCCATTCCTCACTCAACAAATTAAACCCAGCTATTGTTTTGTACATTTTATCCTATTTTGGGAATGCTTTGTTTATTTTTGTGTACAATATGAAGACCATTTGAGGCTATTGTAAACAAGTTCGGTAAAATATTGTGCAGCCTTAGATCACATTATTAAACCTCTTACAGACTTATCCTAAATCAGATTGAAACTCGATTTGTTTAAAAATTGGAGTTTGAGCCTCAACAGTGAGACAGAGTTTTGCGGCTAAATCTGAACATCTGAAATTTACCCCTTGACATTTCTGCAGGAAAAATCTTGTGAAATGTGAAAGGAGAAAACTACTCACAAAGAAGCTAATAAGCATGTAGTAATTTCAGAATAATGGAGCAGTATTGCAAAAAGCAATTATTTCAAACTATGGTTTCTACTGTACTGGATGGGTTATTACTACAGCATTGTATCTAGAACCTCAAATAAGCACCATAGATAATGTTTGGCATTTACATCCCTCGTAAATAGATGAACATCCATTCATTCATACAAGCTTATCTTCACTTTTTACAAATGCTCGACTTTGGGTTGGTTTGGTATTCACTGGCGGTCACGTAGTCTCAGTTCCTTGCAGAGTGGGTATAGTTCATAAACTTCATGTTGTGTAATTAAACATTCCATAACTTCTATGACTGTTAAGAGCTGTCCTCTCCACCACCATGACATTTCTGTGATTATGTAACACCGGTTTGGTTTAAAAACGCATCTGAAGTACTTGTATATATAAATTCCTTTGTTGGTCTTCAGAGTGAAGGATTCAGAAACTGTTTTGTGAAATCGCCCATTTCCCTCAGCACCTGTCTGTGGCCATGGGTGTTCAACCTTCCATAAGAGCCTTTTCACGGCTTCTGCAACCATGTTTTTCCTGGCCGATCTGTCCCGCAAAGGAGGCTCTCCCTATGGTAGTTTATCTCTAGAATTGGGTATAGGGCCTGGCTGATAGAGTCGATTTCAAATGGAGTTGAGTTGGGCTAGTTTCTCATTGAGCAGAAGAGAATAAAAAAACATTTCTTATTTCTCTTTTTGGCACAATAAGACCACGCCTATCTCTTCCTTCTCCATTATTCCTTGGAAGGTTCTTTGTGGACAATTTCATGCTTTATTGCCCTTTCCCAAAAGGCAAAAGTGTGGGTTCTTTGACAGAAGGCAATCATTGGTTCTTGTCTTTTAGTTCATACTCAAATTAAACATAAGACATTGTAACTAAGGGTGTGCACCATTCATGTGATGTTTGTTTGCGTAAGTATGTGAAATTTCACTTAAATTGTGTAAAGGTATGTGAAACTACTCGGAATGCCAAACATGTAGTGCTGTACTTTAGCTCAAAATGTGCCCTTGGGTCCATTTTGGACAACAGGAAGCATTTTGTTAATAACAAATGCACAAAAAAACTAGCACCGCTCACCAAACACAAAAATGCCCCCTTAATTTATTTTGTGGATTACCAAGGCCTGCAGTAGGCTAAGGCAGACACTCATGCCGGGGAGAGTCTCTCACTGCCATTGGTTGTGGCACTAAAATCTCCAAGTGAGAAAAAGCTGGATTCCTAAGGTCTCGGAGATTGCTTCCCCATGACAAATTTGTCACCTTCCTACGTTCCAGAGATTTTCAGTGGACTTAGTCACCTTTTGTTTGCCAAAATCAACCAGGCAAATTCACATTACTGTTTTAGGGACATAACATGCTACCTGTGACAAATTACACAGTCATGGTACCACCAAAAATAGGATTCATAAAAAAGATGAAAACTCTGAGAGGATCATGCCGAAAAGGCAGCCTTCCAACATCTACTGATACTTGTGTTGAACTATGTGGATCATATCAGATCCAGATTTGCATTTTTATTTGAAGAGTTTCCAGGAAATGTACCAAATATGTGAAACTAATTATCCAGTTTGTGACAGCAGCTTCTTGTTACATACACCATTTATTCATAAAGATCTCATGTGATATCATTAATACCCTGCTTCGTGTTTCAACTTTCAATTTGTAATAGCTCCGTCTCACATCCAGCCATTGCAAAGACCTTTGTACACCTTCATAGGGGTGCTTTTGACTGCTGCATTGGTGGCATGTTATGTGGCTTTCAACTGCACAGACAGAAGCACTATAAAATGATCCTTGATGTTGTTCAGGGAAACTGAGGTGTCATAACTGCAGTGAAGGGCTTGAAGGAAAAGATTGAGTCTTGGACTTTTTTTCATTTTGGAAGCTGATACTTCATGATCTAAAGTGTGAGATAGGCATTTGTGAAGGCCTCAGCAACCTTCTGTAAGATACTATGCTGCTAAACGTGCCCTATTTCATAAGGTCAGTTCAGTCCGCTCGTGCTTACATCTTAAGCAAACAGTTTTCATCTGCTAAACTCTGCTGCAACAGTTTGTTAGTTTGAGTTTTTACTTAATTCCACTTCTAAACTCACGTGTCCCATGGTTGGGTGGAACACAGATGAACTGGATATCACATTGTTACTTGGAGTACTGATTTCTTGTAATTTTCTCCTGAATCAATGTATGAGATGATTTCTCAGTTTCTTCCAAGGTGTATTCTAGCCCAATGTGTGGCACTGTTCTTTGGATGCTTTGTACTGCTCATTGTAAAGTTTCTTCTATAGCTTCTGCAGATCTGAAAACGAGCAGGAGGTTCTGACACTGCCAATATTTTGTTTAATATTATAGCATACACTCCCTTCCTTTAATCTTATAGCCCTACCTCACACTGGCAACAAGTAAGTACCAAATCCATAGAACTCCTGTACAGGTTTGAATGCCCCTTCATTTCCTGAATATAATCTTGAGTGATTGGAGTATTATGAACATGCATTGCAGCAGATCATGGGAGCAACTGTGGTAAAATGGCTACTCTGGAATTATGTTTGTACATAAAATGCCAGAAACGGCAAGAGAAGAATTAACCCCTTAGGCCTCAGCCAGCTAGGTCCTCTAACATATGCGTACATGGCGTGCTTCTTGCTGTTACAAGACATTGCCTTGGAAATCAGAAGAAGACTCTAGAGAGAGCCACAAAACTCCTGCTTGGCGTCTGCGGCCGAGGTATGTTTTGAGCCAATAGGAATGAGGCCCTGCCTAGCTAGATTGCTGCAATTGGGAGGGAATGTGAATCTGCAAGCTTTGATTTGGAATTTCTTCTTATTGGTCAGTTTGCATGACTCAGAGATGACTTAGACAGAAAGAGCACGTCATGCTGAACGTTTTAATGGTGGTTCCACTGTCCCAGGACCACCACACAGTGAATTATGAGCAAAAAGGTTTTGTAAAAGGAATGCCCTGCAAAGCATTATAAGACGAGTTTCCGAGTGCAGTGAATATTGCAGTATTTTGCTGCAAAGCTCAGAACAACCCCTAGAGGACACTACAATGAAAATAGCATTTGAAAGAAACATGGTCTTGTGATCATGAAGTCAGCTTCTAGAGGGCACAACCACATGAAAAGCAAATGGCAGAAAGTAATGCAGTGTAACCATATACTTAGGTCCTATAGGACATAGTGCCTTACAGATTATTAGGCCTGGCAGGCCTACTACAATGATATTACAAACAAGGCCCTTAAAAACAAACTGCTCCCTGCTGTAAAACAAAAGTTCCTGCCATGAGAGATTATAAAGACACTGATTTGTGGGAGAGACTACTATTTTGGGGTCCCAGGGATGGCCTAGACAGAAAGAGCACATTGTGCTTAATGGTTTGGTGGTGGTCCCGTTGTCGTAAGACCACCACAGGCTGAGTTACTGGCCAAAATGTTTTGTAAATGAAATGCCCAGCAAAGCATTATGGGGCGAGTTTCCCAAGTGCAGTGAATATTGTACTATGTGCCAGAAGAGCTGTGTTGAGGATTTCCGTGTTTTGTTCTGTTTAAAATGGCCAGTTTGTATATTTTTCAACTGCTAAACTTGTACGTAAGTAGAACTCATGTAAAACGCTCCGCTGATCGAGTTTGTGCTATTTCAAATTCACGTATATAAGTGGTACTCATGTAAAGCGCTCCGCCTATCGAGTTCGCACTATTTAAAACGTTCAAAATAAATAAATTAATAAAAATACACCCCTCCAGCCTGCTGCCTTTGGGCGCAGACACCAAAAAGAAAAAGCGGCCTGCCCAAGAACAAGGAAGAGGAAGGGTGAAGCAGAGAGACAAAAGAAAAAAGAAACAAGCAAACAACACCCCCCTAGATGTGTGTGTGTGTCGCCATACTCAGATGCATCAAAAATGTTTAAGGGCGGTTGGGGGCTGTGTTAAGAGCATTAACCAGCTCCTTGTATTAGATTACCATTATGCTTTGTCAATAACATACAACTGCCTGCCGTGTCAGAATCGATAAGCACTGGAGGGTGGGGGAGGTGTAGAGGTAGAGAGTTTTAGAGGTAGAGAGGTGTAAAAGCAGAGGTTTAGAGAGGAGTAGAGGTATGGAGTGGGAGGGTTAGAGAGAGAGGGAGGGGTAGAGAGAGAGAAAGGGGTAGAGAGAGGGAGGGGTATAGGTGTAGAGAGGTAGAGGAGTAGAGAGAGGGAGGGGCAGAGAGGGTGTAGAGATGTAGAGAGGTAGAGGGAGGTAGAATAGGGAGAGGTGTAGAGGTAGAGAGGGGTAGAGGTGTAGAAAGGTAGAGGTGTAGAGAGGTTAGAGTTGTAGAGGGAGGTAGGGGTGTAGTGAGGTAGGGGTAGAGAGAGAGGTAGAGAGCGGGAAAATAGATAGAGAGAGAGGGAGAGGGTAGAGGTAGAGAGAGAGGGGGTAGAGATAGAGAATTAGAGAGAATGGTAAAATTAGAGAGAGGAAGGTAGATGTAGAGGTAGAGAGGGGTAGAGGTGTAGAGAGGTAGAGAGGCAGAGGGAGGTAGATAGGTACCTTCTCAGTGGTGGTGTTTTATCCACAGAGCTGTCTTGCTGTCTTGATGTCTCTTTGACACTTCAAGGTCATTTGGATCGGTAACACCCGACCTGGCCAACTATCGAGGGTTTTAAGATCCCAAACTCCAGGTTTCTTGTGGTGTTAGTGCGCAAAAATAAACATGGGACTGAAACTCCATGATTCTTTAGGATGTCAACCAACGTGACAACATGTGAAACTTTACTCGCATGTAATACTACCTCTCCAGAGCTCACTAGCTCCTTACAGCCTAGAACTGCCATTTCACAAAAATCACTTCCAGACAAAAAGGTAGGTTTGGAAATATCCTTTCTGGCACAACGTTAGTCAAGAACAATTTTACTTATTTTATAATTTATCGGCATACGTATGCATTTGGTTTTGTTATAATCATCCCTGGGAGGCTGTATCTGTATTTTGAGAGAACATTTGTATTGCTGTGATATTTAGGGTAATAAAAAAAACAGCATGGGTGAGATTTTTTAACAGAGACTCCAGCGAGTTAAGTGAAGCCTGAGCTTTTCTCATGGCTGGCAAGAGAGCACACATGTGACCCCAGTACCCTTCCCTTCTAAGCAGTCATCCACCACTCCCCCAGGCCCAGCCTGTCTTTCGCTATAGGAACACTGCCTGGTTTGAGACGATTCTTCTGACAACATAAATTTTGCAAAGAAGGCTGTTAGCCTTATAATACCATTCCCACAGAAGGAGGCTCTCTGCGGTCTCAGGCGCCTGCCAACATGAAAATGATTCCAGCACAGAGAACATCCTTCTGGTGGGAGCATCTTTCGTAATCTATGAAATGTCCCATAGATGAAGAGTCATTCTTGTGAGGAGATCTTTAAGATTCTGAAATACAAAGTGCTATTTTACATTTGCAGTGCTCAGTCAAACAGGCGTTAAAATAATTAACAACCTCTTAAAGATGAGCCTGGAATAACCCAGGGTGTGGTAAAGCGTCTCCCCAGAGCCCTAGCCTGCCTCGCGCCTGCAGGTACTGGAGTCTCATCATTCTACGGGGTAGTCACTGAAGGAACAAGGTACTCTGCAAAGGAGGTGGGGTTCATGTCTCACAGCCAGCTGCCTAACCTGTGTTGGCTGCAAAAGATCAGTCCTCGTAACACTACCTATTTGATGCGAGTCAAAATCTTTGTAATGTTGTTTTTGTTGTGAGAAGGTACAAGACATAATTGAGAAAGTTTCATCCCAACGTTCTGGTTATATCTAGGCGCTGTAACGTGAATACCAGGGACATGGCTGCTCAATCATTTACCCAGCATGTCGGCTGCTTTTTAAACTGCAGGTTTCGGACTACTTGATACTAAACAATTCATCTGCCAACAAGAGATAAAAGGTAGTATCAGCCGCCTGATGGGGAGGTGACTTGATCACTACTATGTCAGTCGGATAACCAAGAAAACAAGCAATGTTGTGGGAGGGGTGAGGGGGATAGCACGACACGTAAGCTTCCAAGTCTGTCAAAAGACTGAGAGAAGCCCAAGTTACATGAGAATACCTCCGATCGGGTTCACGCTATATGAAACTTGAAAGCGCCATGACCGCCATGGAGCATGAAGGGGACAGACAAAAGAAAAAAGTAGTGCACCCACACTAAAGTATATGGCAGATCGTGCAGTAATCCATCCAACAGGGTCAGTCTGCAAGGCATAACAAAACAGCCTCAAGGCGGGACCAACGTAAAGCATTTACCAACAAAGTCGAGGGATTTTTGAAAAGCAGGGCCAGGAACGAATGAAAGTGAAGAACATGAGATGGGTGTGGTTAAAGCCCACAGAACAGATGACAACATGTCAAAAGGACAGTGCTTGCGCATTGCTAAGCTCTACCTAAACATGACTGTATGGCCCATCTACTACCCTGTCCCTCTGCCCTGTTATCACAACACACGCCATAAATTTAACTCAATAAGGACATGTGTAATAGTTCCTGCATCGGGGTATTGCATAAAATGATTTATCCTGTGTATAACATCATTAAAGTCAGCCCCACTTCACTCCACAGTAGTTGCGTATGAGAGATTAGCCTGTGTCTGTCTTGTGCTTTAAATTGTTTTAACATGGTGCCCCATGCCGTGGCTATAAAATGGTTGCGGAGTCCCCGGTGTTCTTTATGGATTTCTTGGCTCTCACCCGAGCCCCAGCGCCACACCTCTTCATGCCAGCTAGCAGCTAAGGGTGCAGTGTGGGATTTCCAATGTCTTGTTATCTCTCTTTTGGCAAATAGGAGCGCCAGATCCATAAAACGTGCCATCGCTTTTGAGGATTTAAGCCTAGGATAAAGGCCCAAAAGACAGTGTTCTTGTGTGTATCATTATGGTTTGCCACTCGAGGATCTGTGGGAATGGCGGACTTCAGTCCATAGCCACATTAAGGCCGGGCAGGACCATAGCATGTGCACTAAGGATGTCTCTTCATGTCGACAACAAGGACATGCTAGTGAAGCCTTGCGGAAAACCCTGTGTAATTAGCTGGTGATATGTATGCCCTGTGGAGGAGCATGAACTGAATAAGCTTAAAGCATGTATTACGAGGTATCATTCTAGGGGATGCCACAACAAAATTCCATTTCTTATCATGTAAAGCTTGGCCTACATCAGCTTCCAGCTGTGTGCATAGTGGGACAAGTGAGGTGTTTAAATGGGTGTGAAGGCCTTTGTCTAGCCATTTAATTCAATGTCTGTCAGTTCCCATTATGTGCATTGCCTGGACGAATGCATGTATGGTGGGTTCGGCACCCGACTCTCATTGGTCAGTTATTGTTCCTGCTTTTGATGTTAGGTGTTCCTTGGAAAGGAGCAGTAAATGTGTCAGTTTGAGAAATTAAAGCCTCAGCCTTCAATTTGGACTTTGGATTTGAATAGTATTGATCGGTTGTGACAAATGATGTATGTTTAAATGTGAATGGCTTGATCATGATATATTTTGGTTCCTGTTAATAATGCTACTTGTTTTCACTACTAATGATAAAAGTTAGGGGTGTCTAAAGATAAGTTCCGTAGGGTCCTATTTAAAAGAAATTGAGCTTCATCAGGGTATAAATTAAACTTTTTCCATATCCCACTGCATGACGAGTATTAGAAAGATTTTGGCAGAAGGTGGTTTGGATAAACCTTAATAACTGACCTTAGGTTCATATTTATTGAGGGAAGGACAAACCAATCTGTGGCCACCTCTGTATGATCTACTTGATCACAACCTTGCTCACAATATCCATTTAGTTTTGAACTTTTGAAGCGTTGTTTAATTAATATGTTAGATTTTGAGGCAACAAAAAATAATTAGGTAAGTGAAAACATACGGTGTCAAACCACCATAGATTTCCTTTTGTTCCAGTGATAATGGTTGTTATTGTCAAGGTCAGGACTGGACTGTGAACTAAAAACAGTTCTGGAGAATGTTTAAATACCAGTGTCATTTTACACACAGTGAGCAAAGCAACAAACACAAACCTCTCTGGCTGTATTGCCTGGTGTGCTGAGAGACTGTCAGTTCTAACTGGACTGGTTGAAGGATACTCGTCTCAACCACATTGAGAGCAGGCTGCTGGCTGCCAAGGGTTCGACAGTCTTCCACCTGGCTAGTCTGTCTCTGGGCTGGAAAGACTTGAGAGATGTAATGGTTTCGGCTGCAATGGAAGACAATAAGTATGTTATGTATGTCACAGGCGAGTTAGGTTTTAGGCCATACACGGCCAAATACTGGCAGATGTCAAGGAGTAGTTGATGATATGAGGTGGAGAAGGGTAGTGTGAGTCTTTGAGGGAAAGTAGAACAAGATAATTTATGCAAGAAATATGTTACAGCAGACGTTGAGTGCGGAAATGATCTCCCTGAAAGAGGTTTATGGAGAAAGACAAGCAAGGGTTCAAGGCAGAACTGGTGTTTACTGGTGCTAAGCTGGACAGACAGCTTCATCGGCAACAAGCTAGGGAGAAAACCACAAAAGTTTACCCCCACTAGTAACAGTAGCTTACAGACTGCCATCCTGCAGGCCTTTGCCCTCAGTTGACATAGTCGTGAGAAGAGTGTTGCATCCTGCTCCATTTGTGACGGTGGTGGACAGGTTGAATGGATGAAACTGAGGGAATAGCATGATAGAGATGCTAGAGAGCAGCCTCTGTGCAGTATCTTAGGTGGAAGCCTGCTTGTTGTGGTAATTGATGGTGTCCTGGACGGAAGCCTGTTTGTAATGGCCTTTGATAGTAACATGCTAAGTGAGTCATAAATACTAAGACTATATAAGGCTTATGAGAAGGGGCTGTTGGGAAATGGAACTGTGTTTACAGTAGGGTTAGGGGTCAACACATGGTTAACCTTTTAGATTAGTATTATTTAAGAGGTACACAGGCGACACTAAGTGTTTCGGTTCAAAAATCAGGATAAACTTACGGTTGAATGCTTCAAGTGATCTGCCTCATAAATGGTACAAACACTAATCCTCTGTGTTTGGCAGTTACTATGGGGTGCGCCACTGTTGCGCCACCAGGTTTTGATTTCACCCTCTCAGTAAGTGAAAAGCTCTTCTCTCTGTAAGTGGCTAATTGCTGTCAGCAAGGCTTATGTTTACGGTAGATGAAAGCACATTCCATTGTAGGGTTTGGGTTTCTGACAGTATGTCAACATTCGTAGACTGAAATAGCTTGGGATGAGTTAATAATGGCATCTTGGCTCCATGGAAATGTTAATAATAGCTTGATTTGTCACTTCTGCAAGGTAAGCAGGAAATAAAAGGCATGTGGAGAAGCATCAGCTGTGGCGCTGTGTAAACCCAGCCATAGTTCTACCTCTTCATTTAAGAGTATGAAAAGAACACACATGCATGCTTGCGCCCAACAAAATAGGCTCCGCTGTGGATTTTTAATGCCTTGTATTCAGTGACATTTTTCCCATCCTTTTTAGGGTTGAGTCTGCAAGTGCATGTACGACCTTGTTGTTTTCAGTAAAGGGATTGGAGCCCGTCTATCGCTCACCATTTGTTGGTTTCCATGGCACTCTACTTTACAACCTCGTAAATCGTCAAGGCATGTCTGGCATCATTTCCATTCCTCTACGTGGAGCAGGGATCAAGCACTAATTGATTTCAACTTAATTAGTACCCGTCCGCTGCTCCTGACGTGATCGAGGTACTATTTTGTTCTAACTTCCAGTGCCCCGGAAACAGAAGGCTTGTGATTTACGTGCCCTGCAGGACAAACAAAATTGCAAAGTTTTATTTTTTAAAGCTGACTTTATTTTCATGTTGTTAAGCCGTCTTTTCTCAGTGTCCACTCTTGTTTTTTTTTCATTTGTGGGTGCTGTTGTCAAAAGATGACAATTAACTTGTTTGAAATATGCGAGACCCATTGCATTGCAAATGCTTGTTTAACTTTGGCTGCTCCTTGGTCTCGTGGTCTTCTGGAGCTGTTGTAGGCACCATCTGACTTGCAACTTTTAAAACTATATTACAAGTTTGAATGGTGGCTATGTGGAGTAAAACATTATAACGTCCTGCATGAAGACAACAGTTCAAATGTAAAAAATCCTCATTGCCTTGTATCATTTAAAGAACTTTGCCAGTTTAGCGTAGACATTGCCTGCACTTGCCAAAAAATGAATGTCTTTTTATAAAGAAGGATTGGCAAAGCCTATAACTTCTGCCATATTTAAAAAGTGAATCATTATGGATCTGCCAAGCTTCTGCACAGTGTGGTAAGCAGAGTTATGCATACAAAATAATAAATATTCACAAAAAATACAATGCCAGATAATCTCAAACCCATTTTGACTGGAACTGTCAGCTCTTCTTGTCAAAAGGTAAAAATAAAATACCTATTAAGCCTGCACTGTGTAAAGCACTGCCATACTGGAATCAGCATTGTCCCAAGTTCATAATAGGCACAGTGAGGTTTTACAAGCTCTCTCACCTCTCTGTTACCCTGTTGTTGTATTTCATGGTTTGTCCTGGCCAGTTAGCAAGTCATTTGGGGTATGTCTGGCTTTCCAAAGGTCCCGACTATGTGTGTGCCCGGTCATGCTCTGGTTGATGGATAGCTGGCAGCTCAGACAGGAAGTACCCGGAATTGCTGGTCTGCACTGTTATGAACACCGCTGCATACACAGTTGAAAGCATGTTCTGCAGCAGCTCGCAGCGGGCTCCAGCACCTCTTCCCCTATACTGTAGACAGTAGACAAGGTAAATAACATTATTTTTATACAGTATAACTGTAAGAGCTGCAAAAACACAGCAATCACACAACTGAATGATGCTCAAGTTATCCAACTTGAAAAGTTGAACTATGTTGGCGTTGCTGACCTATAAACACATGATCTGCATGTCACAACAGAAGAGAACAGCAATCACAGAACTCAGTGGTTCCCAATCTTTTGACTCCTGAGGACCCCCACTGAATCATTACTGAAAGCCGTGGATTCCCAAGCAATGTGTACAATTTTAATTGTAAACATTAAAATAGTAATTCTCAAAAAATACACAAACAAGTATACACCAAACAAATACTTGAATTACTAAAGATATCATTATTTTATATTGAAAGAATATGCAACAAAAAAAATGTTAATGGGAAGGTTTGCGCTGCATCTCACTGACTAATTTTTCAATGTTTAGTTTTATTTAGGAAAGCCGAATCCTCAAGTCCGATTCTACATTGTTCAAGCGATATCTGTTTTTATTTTTTAGGTAAGATCTGAGAAAGGTTTTTCACATAAATATCTGTTGGGGAAAGGAAGTAAAACCATAAGGGCCCCTCAGCTCTTCATCACATGTAATTCGTTTGTTTTATAGCACCTCTCAAACCAGTGGAGGGTGTCAGAGCACTTTACAGGGGACTACGAAGTGTAGGATTCACATTTCTTCCACACTGGTAGGCATTTTCTAAGAGTGGTTGGTCTAGAGAAGCACAGTCTCAGGATTCAGAAGATAACATAGTGGTTAGCGTTGACTTTAATAATAAGAATGTATTTCTATGCAAGCAAACCTTTTTTAGAAGCGTAAAAAAAAAGAATGAATGTGAAAAAAGATAACTGTATAACTTGTACCATGCAGTTTGCATGCAGCACTTTCATGACAGTTCATAGCTCACTGTGCGAGATTGTTTGTAACTTACGAACTGCACAGTGGCAAAAGAACCTCTGTGACAAAAGCAGTAACCCATTGTGCTATGCACATAAAATCCTGTTCTTTGCATGATAGGTTTTCTTTGCAGCAGGCATATTATCATCTGCACTGCCTTAGATCATTCAAAACTGCCACTAGACAAAACTCCCATCTCTGTCCACAAGGTACATTAGTCACCAGAGTTATCTTGACACTTTTATTGTTGCCCAAAAGCTGCTGGATGTACAAGGAACTTTGCACTGCTTTTAGAACTACTTCACAAAGAAAGTAATATGTATAAAAACATGCATGTGTTTCTGTCAGAGGCCTCAGCTGGAGAAGTGCCTTCCTGTTGGCCCAAGCCTGCGGACCCCCTTGGAATGTGTCACGGACCCCTGGGGGCCGCGCACTACATGTTGGGAACCTCTGGCTTTACTCCTCCATCACTCTTACTGGCTGTCCACTGAGGGAAGATAAAAACAGGACTGCAAGGCCGTGTTCATTGCTGTTGTCACTTTGACACCTGTCGACTCTTGGACTGTACCCCCTCTCTTCACCCTCGGTTGACTGGGGTATACTGATACCCACATGGGCAGTCAGGTACAGGAAGCGCAGCACATAGGAGTCAGGGTCATCTTAAGGATTTTTGGGGGCCCCAAGCAAGACATATGTTGGGACTCCCACAGTAAATCTAACTCATTTTGAACTAATTCAGTCTTTCATGAGTGGAGGGATTGAGAGAAGAGAGGCAAAGAGAAAGGCGGGGATTTACTGTTTCTGAGGGAGAGGCAGTTGAAGTAGAGAAAGGTGAGGTAGAAGGAGAGAGGGTAGAGAGAGGTGCGTGGAAAACAGCAGCAGGTAGAGAGTGTAGACAGATAAAGAAGGCGCTGTGGTTGATGTAGGGGAAAAAATTGCGTTTCCAATATAAAGTTGGACTTTCTTGACTTTGTACACTGTGTGGGCATATTGTGTCGGGAACCAATCTGTGAACGGAAAAAAAGTAAAAACCATGCAAACGCAATTAGTTATTCAGTAGGGCCTGATGTGTTCAGCATCAAAGTGCAGACGGCTATTGCTGTCTTCAAAAGATAGGTATCCAGAAGCTGGGTTTAGAACTAATTCAACATCTTTCTAAACTAGTCTTTCTAAACTGCAGCCGGTGAAAAAGCTGTATTAGTTTACCAATGGCCATTTGCATATGCACATTTAAAATTCCACTGTTGCTTTTATTATGTTTCCCTTTTGTTATTTTCATATGTAGCAGTGCTTTGAAGCCGCTCCTCTGCCTTTGAAGAGCTGTGTTCCCGATAGAAAAGTAGCATCCGAAGGCTTTAATATTCATGTATGGGAGCTAAAGTTTCAAGGGCCTGAATAGGCTGTTAGAGATCTAAAAAGAGAGTGAGTGCATATAAACCATTTTGTAATTATGCTTCTCAGATAGAGAATTTCACCCTTAGTCGCTGCATGGACAGCGTTCATGAGGATGCAAGGGGATTTTATCTTGGGAATCACAAGCCCTATATGAAGAGATCTTACCTGTGAAGGGGCGTAGTTACCAACAGTGCAGGAGATGCAGTGCACTTGGGGCCCAGGGGCATTTTTGGCCCACTTTTCGTTTCCAAACTTGGTGATGGGTGGCTCTTGTTTCTCTCCACTGTAGGTGACTTTTATTAACTGTATCCCTCCCCGAGAAATGGACTGTCATCGTGCACCCTGGCTTTAGGCGGCTGTGAGGGCTGGGGCCGCAGCCTTCCCCACACTGCTTAAGTTAAGTTAACTTGCACCCCAGTACCACTCGTGACGCAGTAAACACGGCACGCCTCTATCTAAGGGGTGGATGGAAGGACTGATTGATAGGTTACGATGTTCACATGGTGAAACATTCAGAAAAAAACGGCTGGAGCAGGAGAGAATAAAACATACTCAAATTATATGGAGAAGAACGTTTTTAAGCTCTCCTGAAGGTTGTGTAATTGGGATTTGTCAGGGGCAAATCAGGGCAAAGTTGGAAAGCCTGATAAAGAAAAGTGCTGCCCTCAGTATGAATCCTCTTTATTCATGGATCTGCAACAGAAATTGATTGGCTGACCCCAGGGTTCAATGGCAGGGTTGTAATGCTTTAGCTGCAGGTTTGCGCTGGCAGTATTTTCCCTAAAAATTAATTTTTGGGTTTATCGGCAGCCAGTGCAACCTCAGTCCGGAGGTCTTAGCTGATAAGACTGTGACAAGAACTTGTAACATCTCTGGTGACAGGTATCATCTGGGGAACCTGATTTTATAGAAGAGAGCAAGGGAATATGCCCTCTCTTTCGGGATCGATTTGAAACTGGACTATTTTTTTGGTCTCACTAAAGACAGCACATGTGCTGTCAATTTCGAGATCTTTTGTTTTCTAACAATTTAGAGGCTACCATTTTCTTACCATTTATTTGGCTTCTTTGTCACTCTCATTTGTTAGCTTCTTATTGGTCAGCTGCTCGTGGCTTCCTTCATTTTCATGTGCTTATCCCTCCTCCCTTGGAGCATGGACGCATAACTTGTATCCTTCTGATGCTCATTTTTTTAGACACTACTTTTTTCTTTGTGTTTAAGTACTCATCAGAGTGCATATTTTTTAGCTGGTTCCCTTGTGTACTTCTCCTGCCTCTCTCCGTTCCTCGCCTGTGTTGCTTGAACCCACTCATTCCCCTCAGTGTAGCTTGTACACACCCTTCATCCCTCGTCTGCCCCCGACATCCATGTTGCTTGCCCCCACTCGCCCTCCCTCATCTGTGTTGTTTGCCTTCACCTGCCTTCATTCCCAACTTCCATTCTGTTGCCTAACTACATCAGCCTCCTTCTGTCCATGGACGTGCTGCATGCCATGCCTCTGTGGTGTTGCTAAATGCCCCCAACCCGGCCATCCATGGTGTTGCTGCTGCCCCGACAGGTGGTCTTATTGTCCATGTTGTTGCTTCTTGCCCCCACCCCTGCTTTAGTCTTTCGTTTTGTTGCTTCTTGTCCCAACCGCCCACCCTCCTGTTGCCCATGTTGTTGCGTCTTGCCCTTGTCCGGTCTGTGGTGGTGTTGCTACCCACGCCCCTGCCCCCACTCTTCCTCACATTATCCATGTTGTTGCTTCTTCCCCAACACTCGCCCTCCAGTTTTTTGTGTTGTGAGGCTTCTTCAAGTTGTCAGTGTTTCGTTGCTTCTTCCCCCATCTGCCATAACAAAAAAAATCACTATGACTCAGACTCAGTGTTCGCGTTTCCCCACATCCACCGTTGTCCATGTTGAGCCACAGCCCGCCCTCCTTGTTACCTCACTCGTACCAGCAATTTGTTTGAAAAAGGATCTGTACTTTCTGTGCAAAACGGCAAAACACATTAACAAGTCAAATACCTCGCTTAGGCAAGACCTTTTGGCTTTCCCAGTGTTTAATTTTACTCTTCCTCCTATACAGAATAAAGATTATTTCTTGTGAAATATGTGCTGTTGTTAATTTCCCTATAAACAGCTGGATCTTTTGCAATTGTTTGCAGAAATCTTGAGTGTCTGACATGGTTTCTAGCGGGCTAGGCAGTGCCAATACATTTAGTGGAGGAGGTTTTCGCTTCCATGATCTGATTAATTGTGACTTGGGATTTGGCAGTTGTAATAGGCTGCTTGTAGACTTTTAATTGATGTCTGTATTTTCCTCTGTCCCTGAGTAATTAATCTCCACTTCATTTCTGTTTATGGAGTGCAGAGGTTTTCCTGTTTTGTTTCCCTCTGAGAATCATCCCTTATCTAGATGAATCTTTTTATTCTAGTCATTTTGCTACGAACTCAATAGATGGAATCTTTGTTCATACAGCTCTCAAGTTTGTCAAGGGTAATGTTTAATCCTGTCTGTTTAGCTAGGAGGTGTTTTCCTGCTCTAAGCTTAGTAAAAACTGCATTCCTGTCCGTTGTGCCAAACGTTTAGGTTCAGTTTTTGGCAGATGTAATTTTGGTCTGTTCGGAGGTTCACACAAGAATCTCATTGGAATCAGGTGGTGAGCTGTCTGTTCCATTGATAATCATCACTCTGGCTTGGCACAAATGTCAAATGCAAAACTAAGATTGAGCCCACACCCTGCTGGAGGGTCGGTAGTTTCAGCATCTGAGATAAGCTTAGAGAGAGCACATTGTGTTTAAAAAGTCTTTGATACACTTATTGAAAATGTCAATGATTTGTCTATTATATGCCCTGCTGCTATTGCCTTTGGATAAAGAAGCATAATTTGGCCCAGGTTGTCTTTAAGGATATTGTTAAGAGTGATGTGATATGAACAAAGCAGTATGTCTGGATATACCAGGCCATCAGTCATCTTATTATTATATAGCCCTCTGCCTCATTGTCCCTCGCTAGGCTGAGATAGAATTTTGTAGCCTTCAGGTAAGGCAATGACAATACCAGGATTCACAGACGAAGGTAGCCATGTTTCCCTAAGGCAGTGGGTCCCAAACTTTTTTGACCCCCGGCTTCCTTGACCTATTGGCCATTGGCCGCAGCTCAATATTATGTGACTTTTTTTTTACAGATTGGGTGATGTAAGCCAGGCCTTGGGAGCACTTCCATTTTCCTCCATGAAAATAATTAGGATGAAGCCTATAAAGGGCTTATGCGACAGGGACTTGTCTTGAGTGACCTGGAGTACGTACTGCCAGTAACCTGCTGCTCCAGGCCAATGCACAACATTTTTGTCACGCTCTTTCTGCCTGCCATAGCGCTTTCTCCTTGCTCCTGGCAGGTTAAAAAAGCATATATTTGATATTGGATCCTGCAGCACCACCCACACTTGCAAGTCCCACACATGACAATAGACCCAATTCAGGCCTCAATGGGAGAAATACATTCTCCAGATGTTTTTTTAAAAACCTCCCATTTTCCTTTTAAATATTGGCATGTATGTGATTTCATGATTACCCGCTTTTCTTGAGTAGCTGAAGAACACGGACAGCAATACCACCCCATCACGCTCTTTACTTATTAGGCAAGACATCATGCGCTGGTCCAAACCATTCCACAATTGGTTTTACAATTTACGACTTGACATTGCAGAAATCTAACAAGTTTGATTTATTTGTACTGTGATTCTTTCTTTTTCATAGTAACTACTGTATGGCGCTGTTCTAAATGTAACGTATCTTTAGAATAGAGCCGTACTGTAGTATGAAAGATAAAGAATTACCGTGAAAATAAATCAAACTTGTTAGGTTTCTGCAATGTTACGATGTAAAGTGTAAAACCCATCAAGTTTGATTTGTTTCCACTGCGAGTCTTTCTCTTTCATGCTACTGTGTGACTTTGTTAGCTGCACGGTAGTATGAAAGAGAAAGACTCGCAGTGGAAGCACATAAAACTTGATGAGTTTTACAATTTACAACGTAACATTGTGAAAATCTAACAAGTTTGATTTATTTGCACAGTGATACTTTTTTTTTTCATACTACCATATGGCTCCATTCTAAATGTAACATGTCTTTAGAATTGAGCCGTACGGTAGTAGGAAAGAGAAAGATCCCAGTGCAAATAAATCAAACATGTTAGGTTTTTGCAATGTTACGGTGTAAATTGTAAAATCCATCATGTTTGATTTGTTTCCAGTGAGAGTCTTTTTCTTTCTTACTACTGTGAAAACATTTCCAATGTGCCCAAGAAATGTACAGCGCCCCTGGTGACTTCGGACGTTGCACCAGGGTGCCGCGGCACACACTTTGGGAAACACTGCCCTAAGGAATAAAATAACCTACAGTTGTAGTAACACGGTAATTGGTGAATTTCATACTGATATTTGGGCAATCGAAAGTGTGGAGAAGTGCCACTGTAAGCTCACTGTGGGTTTTCCTGGCTAAAGTACTGTGAACCCCACAAGAAAACCCTGACTCCAAGCTCCCTCTTCTCGGCCATCTCAGCAGCTTGCAGCTGTGACTTTCTGTCCCAAAATATGTCTACTTTTTCCCCTTCTCCTTGCCCCCCCAATGGGGATCTTGGAGTCATATACTACTGCCCAAGGGGACTTGGGGACGGTTCCCCAGAGATACTCTTTTTTTCCTCAGAGTCGTCCGACGTTTCTTCACCTGTCTCTAAGACTCTGACTCTAGCCCCCATTGTTCATTTTGTTATGTACCCATGCTACAAGGGTCCTAATTGCTTCTTTCTTATCTCTGACTTTGACCCCGGCTTTCCGGGCCCCTTATTGAATGGCTGAGGCACCTACCCTAAAATATTCTTCACTTGAGCTTGCGTGGCCTGTCATTTGCAACACCTTGGCTTCATCTCTCCCTGCTCATTCTGACTACACCTTTTTTTATGACATCCAGTGTTGGGCTTGGCCCTTTCTGCATGGTCATCCCCAAACGTTTTACCTTCACTCTCCTGTTTTCTTAACAAGTTTTTGTTGGTTTTTAGGACTGTGCACACTTTACCACTGCTAACCAGTGCTACAGTGCCTGTGTTCTAGCCTTAAAACATGATAGAATTGGCTTATACCCAATTGGCATATTTAATTTACTTGTAATATCCTAGTAATGTGGCACTACCTGTGCCAAAGGCCTGTAAATTAAATGCTGCTACTAGGTCTGCAGCACTGATTGTGCCACCCACCTAAGTAGCTGTATAGACATGTCTCAGGCCTGCCATTGGAGCCTGTGTACAGTTTTGAACTACCATTTTGACCTGGCAAAGTAAACCTCTTGTCAGGCTCAAATTTATTTTTTAATGCATATAAGTCACCACCAGGGTAGGTCCTAGACGGAACAGATGGCAGGGTGCAATGTATTTATAAAGTAGAATGTGTACTTTTATGTTTTACATATCCTGGTAGTGAAAAACTCTTTAATTTGTTTTTCACAACTGCAAGGCCTATACATTCCATGGAATAACATTGTAGTGACCTTATTATATTTGATAAGTGTAATTTCCATATGGAAACAGGTGAACAGTTCATGTTAGGTGTTGCTGGGCTTGCACTTTAAAATCCTAATTTATGGTGAAGTGAATTTTAAATTACTATTTTAAAAAGCCACTTTTAGAAAGTTGGCATTTTCTTGCTTTAGCCATTTGATGCCTGCAGCCTGTCTCTGGGTCACATGAGTGGGTGTAGTTGACAGTTGGGCTTTGTGTATTCCTCCTAGACAGCCACACACAATGGGATCTTAGGTGTGACTGGATGGAGCATCACTGATAGGATGGGAGGGAAGAGCTGAACCCAGCCCCACTCACACTTTAATAGGCTGTGTTCTGGCTCCACACAAAGGGTTGCATACCCCCTGTAGTTAGTCTGAAGGCAGGGCAAAAGTGCACTTCAAAGGCATACCTCTAGAAGCTTCTCCCCACTTCAAGGGTGCAACTGGGTTTTTATTACTGGACCACAGTCACCAACTCCTGAGTACACTTCTGGATCTGTGGATACTCTGCCAGGAAAAAGGACTGCAGTGGCTGCTTAAAGGGATGCCACTCTCCTGGACTGCTGCTCTAAAGGACTGCTGACCTGCTGCCTTCTGCTCCCTTGCCTGGTTGAGAAGGTCTGGAACTGCAAATCTTGAACTCGGAACATCTCCAAGAGCTAGTTGGCTGGTCCCCATTTCGAAAGCCTCAGGGACACAATAGGCTTCCAACAACCTTGGACCAGCACCTGGACTTTGCCATCTGAGAGTGTACCCTGGCAAACTGGTGTCACCCCGGTTCTAGACCCTTGGAAGTGGGCTTAAGGTGCTCTGCCAGTTCGTGGATCCAGCGAAACCGATGTACCTCCTTTGCAAAACCCTGTCAGAACCGATGTATCTCTACTATTGCGTGGATTGACCTGCATCACCTCCACAACCTCTTCGGAAATGCCTTGACACATCCTTGCCACAAGCCATCTTTGACAGTACCCTCGACAACGGACTCCCCATCGCAGCCTTGCAGCTCCTCGGAACTGACGCATCGCCCCAACTGCCTGCTTAATCCTCAATGCCAGACTTTGCATTGCAAGCCCATTGACAGGGTTCTCGATGACGATGCAGGCTCTTGCATCGCAGCCTCACTGCATCTTGGATTGAACACATTGCTTCAGCTGTGCAACGCATCTTCGACACAGATCCTTGCAAGGCTCCACAAATCAGGACTTTAGGTACTCTGTTCAGGAGACCTAACTGGGTCCCTGCAACAGGCGCGCACTCCATTGCTGTTGGCCTGAACTTGTGACTTTGTCCTGGACTGACACGACCAGACATTCACATTTGGCACTTTGTGCTTTTTGGCGTTGTCTTCACTAAAATCTTCAACATTGCATATCTCTGGTTTTATTATTTGCATTTTTGTTGTTGGTCTTTATTAAAGGAAGTTCTATTTTTCTAACTTGGTGTGGGAAACTTTACGCTTACTTTACACATTGCAGATAAGTTAAGCCTAACTGCTCTGTGCCAAGCTACCAAGGTTGACCACAGGTTGATTTAAGGTTGGCTTGTGCCTTACCCTGACAAGGATTGTGATTGCTGCTCACACCCCAGTGAACAAACAACTCACTTTCTTACAACTAGTCTTCTTGCCCCTACTTTCAGAGTCTTTCAAGGACCCAGCTAATGCTGGAGGCCACAAACAATACAACATACCTCAGGTAAACCTCATATCTTGGTGGCACAAAAAGAGCTCCATCTTTAATCATCTGTCTGCTTGAACACCAGGAAAGAATGTGCACTCCTGAAGAGGCAAGTGTTGTCCTCCTCTTTCTTGTTCCTACCACTTTCTTTACCACCTTTCAAGCGACTGGAGTAATTCAGTTCGGTTCACCATTAGAAACATTGATTGTAACCCCTAATTAAAACATGTGGACCACTTCCACCTAAACATATAAGAGGCAAAATATATTAAATGCTAAACAAAATACATACATCAATCGATCACAAGAAACATGAGATCTACAGTACAAGCAGACAGAAAAAGTGATGAAGCTATAATACGAACTATTATATAGTGTGTTATAAATTAAAACACTAGGAAACTAGTGAAACAATGTAAATGGCTCCCTTTCTTCTGCAAAAATGAGAAATTGCATTGTTCATTGTTTTACTGAATTACAGCACTTATTTTGATCACTAGGTCACGTTTGTTTTCCAAGTATTTAGAGGCATTTGATTGAATAGTCTGACAACAAAGCCATATTGATGTATGCCTTGTGAAGACATATTGTCCATGATAAGAACACTGAGGGCCTGATTACAACTTTGGAGGAGGTGTTAATCCGTCCCAAATGTGACGGATATACCACCAGCCGTATTACGAGTTCCATAGGATATAATGGACTCGTAATACGGCTGGTGGTATATCCGTCTCTTTACCGTCACTTTTGGGACAAATTAACACCTCCTTCAAAGTTGTAACCAGGCCCTGAGTCTTCTGAATCTGTATGTTGTCAATGACTGTGTTTTTTGGTTTATGACAGCCTCTGGACTGTTAATAATGGTATACTGAAAATAAGAGTATACCTTTGGATTTACGCAAATGTAAACTTATATCTGCCTTATTAGATGCATGTAAAGATGAGCAAGGGAATGACTGAACTCTGTACATGAAAAATAGTCATAGATCAACTCGTGAGAGAAAACAAGTGTAAATAATGTGTAACTATTCCCTTAAAAGGCAATATACTTTCTTAAGACAAGAACTAAATGTTTAAATGTTACAAAATGGTTTGAATAATCGAACACCATCATTTTTTAACATAAGAAAGAAGCATAGCCTCAATTAACAAGATAAACTAGTCAAAGGTTTGCAAACCACAGGGATAGGTAACTTATTTATTTTAGCTTTACTTGACATATGCCTCTGTCCTGCACTTTTAAATGTGAAGATGGATCCCATCCTAAGAACTGTGACAGATTATGCCCTAAAGAAACTTTGCCATTCTTGATTTGCAGTTAGAACTTGACATAAAGACATGAAAATAGATTGAAATGAAGAAACTCCATTTCTGTCCACCATTTTGCACTTCACACATCAAGGGCACTAACATCATTTGGGTTAATAGTCCCAAAATCATTCACTATCAAAATGCAACATGACAGTGTGTTATTTACTCAATGTGTTTTATATAAAGCAATTCTATGCTAGAGTTTTGCTAGTGATATGCACCTGCATCAAAACAATAACAGGGAAACATTTGATATGTACACGAAGAAAGCAGGGGTAAAGTGCTATGCTGATATTTTTCAAGTACTTTTGCCCAAAGAAAGTTTCTAAAACGTTTTCCTTTTACTGTGAGGCATAACAGTGGCTGAACATTATATAGGCATACATGTCACATCAAAATTAGTCGTATGGGTATAATGTATAGAACAATGTATAGTTCTATTAAGTAGTAGACATTTTCTCCTACGGATGTATTTGTTAATCCATAAATAATTGATCCAGAATATAGAGTACTTGATGTGGAAGTGTGCATCAGCAAACATGCAAATCACTTGCCCGTGTATATGTTGGTGGTTATGCCTTGACAGGTATAGCTAACATAAATTGCACTACAATTTCTTTTATTGGCTTTTCATTTTTAGTTGGGCAATATTTTATACATTACACTGAACCAACATTTGCTAATTTAAAATAGAATTTGAAGATTTTTTTGAGATTAAGGGGGTTATTCTAACTTTGGAGGAGTGTTAATCCGTCCCAAAAGTGACGGTAAAGTGACGGATATACCACCAGCCGTATTACGAGTTCCATAGGATATAATGGACTCGTAATACGGCTGGTGGTAAATCCGTCACTTTTCCGTCACTTTTGGGACGGATTAACACCTCCTCCAAAATTAGAATAACCCCCTAAGTGTTTCGCCTGGCCTTGGTAAACTATACATAAGTAACAAATAGATTGTAAAAAAACATATCTCAGTCTCTACAACATCCCCACTTGCCAGGCAAGGGACCTGACAAAGTCGTGACCACATGGCAGGTCCAAGTTCTCAGTATGGCATGCCGCCAAAGCTGGTGGATATCAGTGTGATAGGTAGCAGTTCCATTCCTTCACTAGCTAATGAGGGAAAGTTAGATCCTTCTTCTCTGAGTGTTGGATGATAAGGGTACACCCTAAAGTGGCACTGCTTTTACTCTGGGTGGCTACTGACCCCATGTTCGGAGCAAGATATGTTAGAGGTATACACCCTTGTCCAAGTAGGGACCACAATCCTAGTCAGGGTGAGTCACACACAATCTAAATTATCCTGTGCCCACCCTCTGGTAGCTTGGCACTGAGCAGTCAGGCTTAACTTAGAAGACAATGTGTAATGTATTTGTGTAATAAATCATACAATAAAACAGTGAAAACACTACAAAATATACACCACACAGGTTTAGTGAAATATAAGAAATTGATCTGATTAAATTAAGGTCAAATCAATCAAGATTTGATAAGCACAAGTTGAAATATCATGTTTGCAAAGTTAAGAAGAGTCTTAAGTCTTTAAAAATCAACAGTTGTCTCTTGTGTGCACAAAGTACCTGGTTTGCGTCAAAATTACTCACACGGAGACTGCAGAGGAGAAGATGCATGGAAAAAGGAAGATGTGCGTTGGATTCCCTGAAGCGGCACAGACGATGCGTCATACTTCCCAGGCAGCAAGGGCTTTGCATCTATTTCCGACACGCAGTCATGGATCCTCACTGCGATGTGGGGTCTTTTGACGCCCAGGGACGATGCGTGGAAATCCTGGGTGTGCGGGATGAAGTCACAGGTGCTGTGTCGCTTCTGTGGACGATGCATCAGAATTTCTGTTGCACGCCAGGTGCTGAGTCGATTCTTTACTCTGGAAGTCGGGCTGCGTCGTTCCGGCTTGGCTGTATGTTGATCCTGTATGGCTGTGCGTCGAAGTTCAGGTCCCAATGCAGGCACTGCGTCGATCTCCACTCAGGGAGCCGGAGCTGTGTTGTTCCGGTTCAGCTATGCCCCGATTTTCTTGGCGCTGGGCAGGCTGTGCGTTATTTCCAGTAAGCGGTGCGTCGATTTTCGCCGCACAAGGAGTTTCCTTGAAGAGAGGAAGTCTTTTAGGCCCTGAGTTCGGAATCAGGAGGCAAGCTCAATGCAAGCCCTTGAAGAGCACTTCTCAGCAAAGTCAGAGGCCAGCAAAGCAGCAGTCCTTCACCGCAAAGCAGTCCAAGTGAGTCCTTTGGGCAGCCCTGAAGCTCCTCTTGACAGGTTGCAGGATCTGGTCCAGAAGTGTCTGATCTGGTGGGGTCAGGGACCCAGTTTCTATACCAGAAAATGCCTTTGAAGTGGGGGCGACTTCAAAGAGTGGTTTTGAAGTGCACATGGTCCCTTTTTTGTACAGGTCTGTCTGCCAGGGTCCCAGTAAGGGGTTTGGCAATCCATTGTGTAAGGGCAGGCCACTAGCCTTTGAAATGTAAGTGTCAGGCCCCTCTATCCTTCTAGCCCAGGAAGACCCATTCAAGTATGCAGATGAGTGCAGGTGTGACTGAGTGTCCTGTGTTTGTGATTGTCTGGGTGAACTGCTCAAGGGAGCTGTCAACAAGCCCAACCCAGATGTGGATTGGAGACAGGCTGTAAGGCACAGATGGATTTTAAGTGCAGAGAAATGCTAACTTTCTTAAAAAGTGGCATTTCTAAAATAGTAATATAAAATCCAACCTCACCAATAAGCAGGATTTTCTATTACCATTCTAGCCATGCTACGTTACCCCTTTCTGATCAGAATCTACCACTCAAACAGTATATGAGGGTAGCCCTAATGCAGGCCACACAGGAGTGGAAAACGAATTTAGGAGTTTTCCACTACCAGGACATATCAAAAATACAGGTATATGACCTGCCTTTTACCTCCATCGCACCCTGCCCTATTGGTTACTTAGGGCTTACCTTAGAGGTGACTTATATGTAGAAAAAAGGGAGTTTAAGGCTTGGCAAGTACTTCTAAATGCCAAGTTGAAGTGGCAGTGAAACTGCACACACAGGTCTTGCAATGGCATGCCTGAGACATGGCTAAGGGGCTACTTATGTGGGTGGCGCAACCAGTGCTACAGGTCCAATAGTAGCATTCAGTCTACAGGCCCTGGGCACATGTAGTGCACTTTACTAGGGACTTATTAATAGATCAAATATGCCAATTGGGCATGAACCAATGTTACCAGGTTTAAGGGAGAGAGCATATGCACTTTAGCACTGATTAGTAGTGGTAAAGTGAGCAGAGTCCTAAAACCAGCAAAAACAGTGTCAGAAAAGTGGAGGGAGGCATGCAAAAATTACTTCCCCATAATTGCATGTGCATTGTTTGGGTAGATGAGAGATATGTATACCCTTTGGATGTGTTCCCAGCTTTTTGCCTGTACACAATGTGCAGCTTGTTCAAGGGGGCTCAGTGTAAGTCAAAGCAGCTGTCTCCCTTCTCCCTGCCAGTCTCCCAACACCACTCCTTTAGCACCCAGCCAAACAGAAACTATTGTATGTTTGGTTGGAATTCACATCCACTTGAATGGAGCAGGAAAAACGTTTTGTATTTATCTTCCTCGAAGCAAGCTAGTTTAATCTGTTCAGTCTGTGGCCTGTGTGAAGCAGCACCTAAACAAAAAGTATGTGGTTGAGGGTGAGACAAATACTGTAAACCTAGACAAAAGAGGTGGGCTGCTAGCCCACCCTCTGCATCCTGTGTCCTGGTCTCTCAAGGATTCCGGGCCTGATAAGAGCACCAGATTGAACAGAAGTAATCTCGTTCCCAAGCCACAACCTTATAGGGACAGTTCCCATGGTAGCAGGTTGCCATGGTGCTGAGGTACCCATGAAGGAAATGTACTTTTTTGTACTGTTTGGCTACCTCCAAAGTTTTGGGACCAACTTCGAAACTTAGGGACTAGTTGCCACTGAACTTGTTGTAACCTAGCCCTTTTGACATGGATATCATTTAGGGGATCACCAGGGGTCGCAGATGTGACCCCTGACTTGCCCCATATTAGCCCTGGCCGGAAAGGTGGCAAAATCAGTGGCAAGAGTAGGGGAGTGGCTGTGCGTTTTTGATTTTCCTCCTGTTTTCATTACACTGACAGTGAATAATATTCTATTATTCACTTTCAGCGTAATAAAAAAGGAGGACGCAGTTGGAACAAGACCTGTGTGTCTGTATGTGTAAGAAAGTGTCTGAACCTAGGCGCTAGAAGTAGGAGTGCTGGGGGCGTTCGGAAGTGAATGAGTAATAAAATTGCCTCTAGCTTTTGTGCTTCAAATACAGAAGTCAAATGTCAGGCTATAGCTTCTCGCAAGTAGCTGTTAATTCTTTTAACATGGAGATTGGGGTTTACTCTTTTTTAACAGCAAAGAAGATGATGATGTAAAGTGGAGGATGTGGCAATCTTGCAGGCAATACACCTATAATAAAACTTAAATACCGGTAGATGTACCGTACAAATATTTCAGACCTATCAGCAGTTCGATTTTCACAGTTTTTCGTAATTCTGAACTGAGATGGAAACACATTTCCAGAGGATCAAAATGAATCAAGACATATTTATTTCCTGAAACCGAATTTCCACACATTATTGTTTTGGTGCTTTTCACTAAAAAAAACTGTGTCTGGCAGATTTAGTGTGCACTTCAATGAAAATGTCCTGTAAATTATACTGTGCTACCATGCTTTAGTAATATATTTGTGACCACAAACAACATGCTATCCCCTTACCATGGCCCTGCTGAAACCCGTTGGTATTTTCAAAATCCCCATGACTGCAGTGATGTAACATTGATGGCAGCTCACCCACTCTGACAAATTGTCTACCACTTCTATGTCTGAGTGAAAGTGAGTGAGAGTCGGTGACAATAGGGGGTTTGTGCAAGATTGACATCCGGATGTACTATTTTTCACCCAGGACAAGTTTGCACAAAAGTTGATGTACTGCCTTGCATCTGAGGGACAGAGGACGAATGTGCCATATATTGTGCATTTTTTCTCTCCCCTTGCACTGGTGCACTTTTGCAAGCCTTGCTCCAACACACACACCCATGCCCTATAGTGCAAATGTGTGTGCATTCTCTGAAGCATAGGTTTTGTACTGGAAGGGGCCCCTTCCAGTTAAAAACAAAAATATGCTTAAAGGCTTTTCCTACTTTGTATGTGTGCTAGCAATGTGCCGAGGGGGTGTAAGATTTTGGCTCAAATTCCTTCTCCCAGTGTTTTGTAGATGGGGATTTGCATCATAACACATGGTGTATGCATAGAAATATGCACCACCCAAGAATAGCCCCCTTGATGCAAAATAACGCAATGCAGCACATAGCACATCTTTGCATTAGTTTGGGATGCTATCTAACGCAAATCCTGATTTGTATTGGATAGTAAATCCCACCCTAATACTTTAAAACTTTGCAAACTTGGTGCAAAGTGTTAATAAACCTGTACATGAGTGTCAGTATGAGTGCGACTAGGGATAAATGCAAGTGAGTGAGTGAGTGAGAATAAATAGGAATGAGTGTAATGGTGTGTAAGAATGTGAGTGAGAATGAAAGAGTGAGAGAACAAATTTGAGTGAGTGAGAACGTGAGCAGCATTGTGATGTGATGCTTACAAGTTTTTTGTTAGCCCTTGCATACTGAAGATAATTATTCGCTTATAGTGGGGCCCAAGGCACATTATTGGTCCTGGCATATTTGCAGCAATTCTTAGCATGACAGACACCTGTAACAAAATACTGGCACAGGCACACTGGGGGTAAATCTTGGCATAAAGAGAACCAATGGTAAAATACTGGTATTGGTATATTAGAAGTAATTAATGACATATGGGGCTCCTCTGGAAAAATACTGGCATAAATGCAAAAGTTCTTTGCATGTGAACACCAGTGGCAGTATGCTGGTGCTAGCACAATGGAAGTAAGTCTTGGCATAACGGTGCACAACCTGGCATATGGGACGGTGGCAACCATGACAAAATGGTGGCCGTGACACAGTGGTAATGTTTTACATAAGAATCTCCTATGGTATATAGACATTATAAATTGCACAATTCTGGTGCCGGTAGAACTTATGTCATTTTTAATGTAAAGTGGCATGTATGGGGACACCCATGACAAAATGCTGGCCATGGCACAAAGCAGGTCGTTTTTAGGTTGCAGCCTACCAGACAGCTCAGTACAGTTTGCTAAAGACATCTTGGGGACTTTCATGAAGTTGACGTAGGAATGCATTCTGCTTGTTTCTAAGTCACACTTTCTGGCTTTCCTTTTGCGGTCTTTATTTGCTTCAGGCTGTTCATGTTCAGTTTGTCATTGCCATTTCCTAAAGCATGTTTTCTATATTCTTCCACAAACTTGCTTTCTGTTAACAGGCTTTTAAATTCTGCTCCTATCTTGTCTCATTTGCTATGCATTCAAAAACCGAGGACAAAAGTCAGGCGCTATCTTCCAAGGGCATTTGTTTACTTTTGTTTCTCTGATTCAAAAATGAGAGGATTTATATGACAATATTGCTGGATACTGGGGGTAGGAAGGAGTTTTGTTCTAGCACACAACAACATTCAAATGAACTATATATGTATTTCAGAATACATCAGAATTATGAATGCACAAATTAAGCATTTTTTGGTTATTTCTGAAGTGTGTTGGAAACAAATACTTTAATATGATCAAAAAGAATCATTAAACTAGTTTCCACACATTTTCATCTGTGCACTGTGTGGTTTTATTAGTAAAGCTGTATGTCTGTGCAAATGTCTGTAATGGCAGTTTGCTACCATACCATGCATACTCCACTCTATGCCACTCCGCTCTACTCTGCACTACTCCACACCACGGCATCTCCTCTACACCACTCCACTTTACACCACCCTACACCTATGCACCACTCCACTCTATGCCACCTTACACTACTCCTCTCTACTTTACCCTGTACAATTCTACTCTGTCCCAATGCACTCTTTGCAACACTACTCTACACCACTGCACTCTTTGCCACTGCATCATACACCACTTCAGTCTAGGCCATACCAATCTACTCTACATAACTTCTCTTTATGCTTCCGTAACCTACGCCACTCTGCAGCACTGCACTCTGTGCTAATGCACTTTACTCTGTAACACTCAACTCTATGCCCCTGCACCCTATGCCAGTCCACTGTATGCCACTCTTATTTATTCTGTACCACTGCACTCTACACGACTTCTCTACGCTAGTACACTCTAAGCCACTGCACTCTACCCTTCACCCCTCCACCCTACTCTGAAACAATCTACTTACACCACTGAGCTGTACGCCAATCTACTCCACTCTCCACCACTCCACTCTGTCACTGCACATTCTGTCACTCTACTCCTAATCACTGCACTCTATGCCAGTGCACTCTATATAACTGCACTCTGTCACTGCACTCCACCCCACTGCACTCTACTCTGCATCAATGTACTCTACACCACTGCTCTTTACACCACTCTACTCCACTCTACACCACTGCACTCTGACACTGTACTCTGCAACACTGCACTCTTCGCCACTGTACTCTCTGCCACTCTGCTCTCCGCCACTCTACTCTGTACTACTCCACTGTATGCCAATGCACTCTATGGCACTGCAGTCTACTCTGCACCATTATATGCTACTCTGCTGTGCACCATGCTCTGCCACTGCACTCTATGCCACTCAGCTCTACTCTTCACTCCATGCCACTACACTCTGCCACTCAACGCTACTCTGCGCCACTGCCCTCTGCATCACTCATCTCTATGCCACTCCACTCTGCCACAGTCTATGCCACTGCACTCTACGCCACTCTACTCTGTACCATTCTATTCTGCACCACTCCACTATGCACCACTCTAATCTGTGCCGCTGCACTCTATGATGCTGCATTGTACGTGCACGCTACGCCTCTATACTCTGCAACACTCTGCATCAATGGCACTCCACACCAGCCCACTCTACTCTATGTCACTCCAGTGTTTGACACTATATGTGACTCCACATTATGCCACTCCAATACACAACACTCTCTGCTACTCCACTCTACAACACTCTACTCCACTCTTCACCATTCCACACTATGACACTCCATGTCACTCTCCTGTATGCCACTAATGTTTAGCAATGCTGACCACCAGCCATGCTGGTGAACAACAAGGCTAAAACACATTGCAGCAGCGGCAGCCACAAATATCAAGGGGTTGGCGGGGGCACAACGGGGGAAACAACTTAAAAACAAACAAAAAAAACAGTTTTCGGTACCGCTGTCTCCTGCCACCTCGCTCCTCTTCTGGTGTCCCAGCATTCACTGGGACACCAGCACAGGCTCCCCAGCAATCCTGGTGCCGCTCTCATGCTGAACCAAGCATGAGAGCAGCATCAGGATTGGTCTGAGCAGCTTGGACTGCTGCTCAGACACTGCCCTGGGACTCTGTACAGTTTCTCCAGCCCGGCTGTTCAACACAGTTGGGTTGGAGAAACCTAAGTGCGCATGTTTTTGGGCCGAATTGAGATGGCCGGCCAAACACACATGCACACTTAAGTGCGCTCACTCGTCCTCCTCTCCCCTCCCCCAGCCCCCTCCAATGGCCCACCCCTTCCTGCACTGCTAACTCTTAGCCAGGGGAGCAACGTCCCTCCACCATTGTGAAGGAGCCACCCCTGACACATTGGCAAAGCCAATAGCTCTTGGATAGACGAGACCTATTGGTTTTGCCAATGCTTGTTGACACATGGGGGCACCTTTGCAATGCTTTGAAAAAAATTGTGGTTAACCTCTTGGGGAACGTTAGGATTCTTCGGCATGGCAGCCAGTGAAAAGTTTTGAATATTTAATTAGTGCAATTACGACACCTATGGCATTTTAGTAAATTTATGTGAATATTTTGCTTCCAAATGTAGTATTATTTCACATAATTCTTCTAAAAAACAATTCTCAGAGGGTGTGGGGCCTAGAAGACTTCTGGCTTACTCAATTAGCTTAATTCAGGGCAGGTCCCCTCCTTCTTGACCCCCCCCCACCCCTACAAACATACAAAAGTTGAAGTCAGCAGCATAATGTATATAATATATATAAAATATATTTTAGCTAGGTAGTATCTAAAATAGACATTTATCTGCGTTATAATGTTATAGAAACCATGTAGTTATTATGGCATTTCAAGCATGGCAATTTTGATGTGACATGCCTTCCTAGAAATAAATCAGTGTCAAGGGTCTTATGATGCCACTTTCTGTGATGTCATGAAGGGTCATATGTTATGTGATGTCACTAGTACTTACTTTCTAAAGAAGGATTGCCGGTGCCCGAAACTCTGTTCAGAAGCCTGTGCAATTAAACACTGGGACACCGCATACCAAGGCTGGTAGTCGCATATCCACCTTATGCTTTTATTCTACTACTAGGCACTCTCTGCTCCTTTATCTCACCCTTGCAAGTGCCTGCTCTCTCCCTTTGTGGCTTTTTTTTCCCTCTTTCTGTTCCTCCATATTTCAGATTTGTGTGTTTTTGCTTCTTTTGCTCCCGGTAAGTGTCTGATACTGAAAAATAAGTGCCAGTGGCCACCGGCTCAATTGAAGCTATATATGTCACTTCCGCTATCCCTGTCATTTTTTGTGAATCAATGCCATGCCTCTTGGCTTTTTCAGTGTTCACCACTATCCTTGAGGAGTTTTGCACAACTGTACAGGACAAGGGTAGGACTGGAGGCAGAAATATTAGCTGCTCTCTGGGGATGGGGAAAAAATATAGTCCGGGACTGAGGAAGGCTTGCTGGTGCACCTAGCATTAGACAAGAGGGAGACTTTCCAGTATGTGGAGCCCCAGCCTCAATTCATCTTACAGCTCTGGGTGCATCTGAGCACCACGCTGCTTCGTGGATTTTCTATTGGTGAAGTTCTCTAAAACCACAAACGAGTACCTTCTGGTCTGCAATTGTCGAAATGAAGGAAATGATTTCATGGACCATTAGTCACATCTGGTGATCGGTTTGCTGGGTTAGTGTTGCCAAAGGGGGTGCCTGGCACAGTGGAGGCCACGTCAGCCTGCGTGGACCTCGGACACTGCAGAGAAAAGGATTAAGTGCTCAGCGCTGCTCCGTAATGCTGGGTGTGGAGAGAAGCCAGGAGCAGGCGCCTTCAGTGGCACTTATCCCCCAGTGAACCACTCACGTTCGTAGTGATTCTTTTCTTCATGTGCCCAGCTATTCCTTGAAAGTCAACCCCTGAATAGGAGGCACTTGGTAACTTCGTGATATAATGGAAGTGTCTAGTGTTTGTGGCTCCATGGACAACAGTAACACTTGATACACAAATTGCTTAGTTGCCTTTGAATTCGAAAGCCCCGAAGAACTGGTCTGGGAGTGGGATCTCTTTATGTGGAGCAGCAGTACTTTGCTGAAGGAACTTGAGCGCTTGCATTCTTTCTCGCCTCGGATGCAAAGCTGTTATTAGCTTCTAAAGCCCAGATTTCCTGTGGAACACCATGGGCGCTCTTGCGACGCCACGTGGGGCAAACAGCATCACCGACAGAAAGATGCTGTGAGTGCAGTCACAATGCTATGCATCAGGTCCCACCAACCCCCCGCAGATCTCTGCAAATGGTGTTAATTAAGTAGGTGCACCACAACAAACACCCCTAAAATTCCGTGCAAAGTAGTAGAACCTGGCTTGTGTGGAACGCTAGCGCCAAATGAAACCAGGCACTAATAGGCTTGCAGGATATCACAAATTTCCACTCGGGACGCGGTTACTTCCCACAAAATTACTAATGTTATGCTATTTGCCCTTGGACAGTTACCTGCATGTAAACCTATATGACATCATCGGCATGCAACTGCTTGTAACGATGGCTCTGCACACTTTGTTTCATCTCACACAAAAGCGCACTATGGAATTTCACACAGTTTTGTGTCACCTAATTTTAATTTAATAAATCTGGACCTGAGTGGGGGTGCCAGGCCTCCTGAAACAACCTTCATCGAGGTACTTTATAGCTCCTCGAGGCAGAACCCGAGTTTGACAGTTCATATTCCAGAGGAATGGAAGATGGTGGAGGGGTGCTTCAAGAATAGCTCATCGTCTTTCATAATTCTAAAGCTCCCATCTGCAGTCACTGTCACTCAGTAAAAAATGATTTGGAAAAAAATAGCTATAGTCCAGCCATCACTTGCCCTTCTTCCCGGTGTGATTCTGTTGAAAGTGATCAGGTCTTGAATGTATCCAGGCAGCAGGGCATTCCACTGATAATTTGTACTTTGAAGCAATTGCCCACCGCCTTTTGATAAAAGATGCACCTTTTAATGAAGTATGCAAGGATAATGACATAGAGAGACTCATTCTGAAGCCAACACTGTAGCAGCCCAGGCTCTGGCCTTGAAACCCACCTACTCATCCATTCAGTATTAGTAAGCAAGTCATTTTAAGAAACAAATTAAGTAAGGCACTTTGTCCCTCAAAGATGGCGATAGAAGGGTTCTTTAATTCAAGTGGACACGGTGAAGGTCCTTAGTGGTGCAGAAGCCCACCCCCTTTCCCCCCCTGTGGTGTAATGCAAAATATTGGCGACCCGCTGCAGGATGTAATGAGGGGCCCCTGAAACTCCCATATCTCACAGGTATTCATTGGCCCTGGGCTGAATGGGTTGGGGGGGCTGAAGGTTTGGGGGGCCTCTGCACTGCAGGGGTTTAAGGGGCCTGCGTTATACTCCAGTGAACGAGTTCTGTAACAATTTGGGTTTACTCTTAATAATCAAGGTGTTTTGGCCAATTTCCCATCATCTTTGGGTATTTTTGTGCAACTGTCCAGTTGTAAAACAGTGAATAATGTTCACACTTGCGCAGTCGTGTTCAGTAGTGTTTACCACGTGGTGTAATTTACTATTTTTGTCTATTTGGCTTTTGTTTACAACAGGAAGTGCGCCCTTGGCACGAGCTCCTTTTAACAGGCTGTCGAACGGTTGTCCTGGCTGTAAAGCACACGGCACAGATAGCCCGACTGCTCTACGTTGTCATGGATTCTAGTAGATTTTTTACAGCTCTCATTAATTTGTGAAGTTTCATGTGTCTGTAATCAGGACGGGTTTGTGCTGCTTTCCAAAAGAAAACAACTGCAGAATAGTGTGCCCTCAGGAAGGCTTTCTCCCTACCACTTCTTGGTGTTTCTAAGTCCGCGCCATGGCAACGGTGTCGTCATTTCGTTTATAGCGCTCCCTTCATTCTCCTTATGTGAACCTCTGTTGACAACCGCGGTTTGTGTGCTCACCTGACCGATCGCACCGCCTGATTCACTAAACTGGGGAAAAAAACATTGGAGATCTGCTTCCACTGAAGTATTTCTTCCTTTGAACCGAATTTCAGGCGCATGTAATCCACATTGAGTATCCTGGCACTGGCGCATTACTCATAGGAGCTAAATCACGACGGTATTTATGAGTACCCGAAGTACTTCTACATGAGTACTGCCTCGCGTACTCAAAAATACCTTGGTGAACTAGCGCCGAAATGGCAAAATCCCTATCAGAAGTGCAGGGATGACACAGACCTTTCTATTTATATTCACTGAATATGACAATTCCTTGAATATTCCAATTTTAGTTTTTTTTTATAGCCAATTCACAAACTCATTTGTGAGCACATGAAGAATTACTACAGAAATACTGCTTCACACACTGAAGTGCTACTTCACAGTAGTACTACGGGAATACTGCTCATAGGCATAAAAGGCCTTTGTGAACAGGCCCCATTTTTTCTCTGGGGCTACTCGCATGAGTAAAATGTATGTGTGGAACTTTCAGCAGGTGGCAAAATCTATATACACGCAACACTCCTGCCCTTGACTGGACTACATTTTCATTTGTTTCCATGGTGACTGACTACCGAGTTTGGCGGTTTTCACTCATTTTTTGTAGGTAGTGCTTCTCCGGAAGACCCAAACACCTACCATCAGTCCTGAATTTGTGGATACTGGTGGATCATTTGTATTTACAAATGCTATTAGTAAGGGTAAAAGTCCATCCTTACAGAGTCTGTCAATCATTACTGGAATTTTATCCTTGCTGACGTTGTTTTTGTGCACTCAAGTGGGACTTAGTGCTTTTTTAGTTGCAAGGCCCGTGGTGGTTAGTGTAACCTTACTTCCCATTTGGGATGTAAATTTGCATGCTTGTTTTCTCATTTCCATTCTAATTGCTTGGTGGCACCTTCCACTCTTTGTTATGCTGCTACCTCCTGCGTGAAGTTCACACAGTGGATTCTGTATATTCCCCTCTGCCTTGGGATCAAGTGAGGCAGGATGCATTGGCAATGATGCTAAGTGGAAGTCAACCTGGAAGAAGGTCAACCGTTTGAAGCACGTGTGCACCAGAGGATTACTTCATTTTCAAGTAGTATGATAAGAGGACCAATATATACAAACATATCAGAAACGTGATGATGTGACGATAAGACCCTTTGTTAGGAATGGCATTTAAGGCAGAGCCCAAGTGGTACAAAAATAAAGGTGTAACATTTTACTGACGTCCGTCTGTATGTATGTGTGAATGTAAATGTTATGTCTGTAGCATAAACCTAGCCAAAAGGGAACAAAGTATTGCCCGTAGTCAAAGACAAAAATACATTCATAGTATGATAGGAGAGGTAGCTGGGCAGTAGATGGTATTGCATTCAGCTCGTTCCAAAATTAGAGCTTTGTTGGGGCAGTCCTGATGGATATAGGGATTGCGGTCCTGATCCTGGGTGCATGGATGGAAAAGGCCTGCTGCCTTGTTATTTCTGTTTTACACTTCTTAGTCTGCAGCCTGATGGTCTCCTGGCTGCAGGTGTGCTGAGATCCCCCAGAGAAGGTGACGTTGTCTGCTAGCTAAGTTGGGGTGTTGATCATTTAGACTTTGCAAATGATGCAGCTGGTTTTGAAGATAGTGCTGACTGACAATGGGAGCCAGTCGAGATCCTTCAGGGTGGTGGTGATCTTCTGACCAATCGCATTATATCACTGTTAGGTTGCATGGTGTTATGCTAATGTTACTTGCAAATGGCACATCTCAATCAAGTGGCTTCTTGGTGCCAGATCTCGAATGAGGACTGTGAAACAGGACTATGTTGTTTGGAAAGCCATGTTTTCAAGGGACATAAGTGTAAAGAAGGCTACCTGCATACTATTTCACATTTTGGTGGCCGTGCCCAAGAGTGCTTGCCCCCACATAATCAGAGTCTTGAAATTAGAATTTGTTTTGACCCTAGGTGACAAATGTTGTGCTACTGGCGAAGTGTGTGGCTTCAATGTCTACGAGTGGCTGCATACATGTTGCAGTCTTGTCAGTATGAAGATAGTGGTTTGAACTTAAGAACAAATCTTGCACTGGTGCTAAATCATTCAAAGGAACACAACGTGGTGCATAGTGTTGTTATGGTGCTTACTTTCCAGAGCAAAGATATTTTGTAGTGGAAAGGTACCTATTTTTCACTTTGCATCAAGCGGGTGTTACTTGGGTGGAACTTGGATTTTACAGCGCAATCACCCGTTTTTTTTTATTTTTATCCAAAGCCTGATCTACTAAGATGGTCAGACCAGAATTTGTGTCAAAATAGTAACTCTTTGAAGCAGCATTAACTTTGAAAACTGTTTTTATTTCTCCAAACGCTAGGCTTCTAGTACAAATGCACTGTTGGAAAAAACACACACACACTCGCTCTCTCTCTCACCGAAAAATAATAAATGTGCCCCTAAATTTTACATTAACATTGGGACTATTACCCTTGCTTTGGTATTGTAAAGTATTGGGCTGTAAGCCCTATTGGCAATGAGTCAAAAGAAAGAGACTAACTTGGCTTGGGTGTAGGACAAAATTGCAAACTGAACACCTCGGCCAGGTCTATAATGACCTTGCTTCTCTAGCTGTACCCCCTTCAGCCCTGATCTGGCCTGAACACCAACTGTTTGCCCCCATATTCACCACTGCTCCTTGCTTTTACCACTGCATCATGTCCGCTGTCCTCACCCTCAAGACGTAAATGCATTCTTATCTCCAGAAGGAAAACATAATTCACCCTGAACAAATGCCACTCTTGTAATTCTGTTACAATTCCCTCCTCTCCCCCCTCGTCCTTTAACACTGTGGCGCACTGTCAGATCTCTTCCCCACCACAGCACATTAATACAGTCTAGCCTCGCTGACAACAGCTAAGAATCCATCTTCCCCCCCCATGAGCACCAACGAACTGGAAGACTCAGATTCATAACTGTGCACCCACCACACCCGCATATACAGTCTGCTCAGCTCATCACCTTCCCTTTCTCTCTGGCCTGAAGCGGGTTACTATACACCGGATCAGTCAACCTGCCATGAGCCCTTTCTGTTACCAAGCTAAGAAGAAAATGTACCCGTTGGCTCCTCTGCAGAACCTGGCAGGTCCCATCTACTCAACGATGGACCCACAGTGCACTCTGGGAGCAATGCCTTTCCCTGAGGCCCTTCTGGGGGTACACTCAGCCCCATCCCAGTTGGCTAGGTTTCCAAACTGCTGTAGTGCGCGGGCAGTGATTGGAAGAGTGCTGCCTAAATACGAGGTGAAGTCCCAATCACGCTCAGGGAAGATCTTGTGGATTTGTAACCACGTTTAATGTAGAGCATCATGACATTCGCTTCTACATGATTTCCTTATATTCCCACTTTCAAGCAAAGCGCAATTCATAAATCATTGTTTAAGTATTAAGTTATACATTGAATACATGTTCACAGAGAGAAAAACAAATGTTAATACCAGGGCCTGCTGTACCTAAAGAGAGCCCCCCTTGGAGTTGCTCTGAATGGTATGTCTCAGGCAGGACCCAGCTGGGTCTTGTAAATGTCACTAGAGAGCAATTTATGGCTTCGCGTGGCACGAACTGCAGGTTGCTGCATGTCTGGGCCTGGTTATTACCAATAGAGAAAATCTCCGTAAACAGTTAAATAGAATGCAAGAGCTCATCTGGAGCCATAAAAGAGAGGGACAACAAATTCGCTGTTTATTTTTAGGATTCTTGTGTTTCTTTTTACTAAGGAGTAGCAATTGCCTAACGCTTTGTTGCTTTCTGACTTCAAGTTGGTTTGGGAAGTTTAGGAGGGTTAGGAGTGACTTTTATTGCAGCTTGTTCTTGTTCATTCCCTTTGTTGCATCTTTTTATTTTGACCTTGTTGACCATCGTGTAACATTCTGAGGTATGTACATAGTTAGCAATTATACATCAGGTAAATTGCTGCAGCTTTCTTATGCACAGATAAATATTCACATAAGCACCAGCATATAAAAGCGTGGACTGAAGCACACACAATGGCGAAGAATGCATACAAATTAAAACGAACATTTTAATATGGCTATCTAAAGATAATAAAACATTTTGGTAACCATTATCGTCTCAAACACAAAGTCCCTAATTTCATGGGCTGCAGTAATACTGACGGTTCAAATAGTTGCACCCGAATTAGACTTCCAGTGGTGTGCAATTATCAAGTGACTAGCTTTTTTTTCAGGTAGAGCACAGTGATATTTTTGCAGACAAAAAATCCAGATTCTTAGTTTTTAAGATCAAAACGTAGTTGAACATGTCATTTTCCTGTATTATTCTCTATTCTGACTAGCAGACTTCATAAGGCCTGATTATGAGTTGAGGAGTGATTGTTGCCCTCCCACTGGGTGTGTTATTTATTGTGTCCAGTAAATAACACCTATTATGAGCATATGGGGAATGACATGCATATTTTGGTGCTTATCGCACCACAGTCGTCATGATATGGTAAATACCTGGGGCAGATTTAAGGAAAGTGGAGCCCCACTTTCCTTGCACCCCTTAGCGCCCTCCTACCACCACCATGTGTGTGCTGTATCTAAGATACAGCACACCATGGTGCAGAGTAGGAGGCAATAGCGTCAACATTTTTGACGCTATTGATGTGCTCTTCAGGGTTAGCATCAACATTTTGGATCTAACTTTGAACAGTACATAGTGGCTCATTGTAAACAATGGTGTGCCCCCTTTAACGCCTGTTCTCGTTAAAAGTGCTAAAATAAATGATAGGAAGAAATCTCTTAGATTTTGTTGTGCCATTGTTTCAGCCCACCCTAACAGGGGAACTCCCCCTTTGCATACAATATGCCTGGCGCAGGCATAATGTAGCACAAAGGGTTACAAAGTGGCGCTATGCATGCATTGTCCCACTTTGTAAGTCTGGCTCGGGGAAAAGGCCAGCTTAGTGCCGCGTTAGCATAAAAAAAAAATTACACTAAGGTGGCGCTAAAACGTAAAATTACCAATGACATCAAGTGATTTTTGAAAGGCAAGCCCACTGACGAATGAAAGTGATGGGCGTGGTAAAAACCCACAGTGCTTACAACAGGTCAAGGCGCTTGCTGACTCAATGTAAAAAAATAAATCCAGGGCAGCAAACATAAGCTTAAACTGAATTTAAGACCAACCTTTACCATGTTTCTTTCCCAAACCCATATAATAAACAACACCAAGTATCACACTAAGCAGAAACCTAACACTTATACAAACTTTAATCCCAATCCTAACCGTTTAACAAAACCCTAAGTACAACCCTACCCCTATGCATACAAATAACTCTTATCATAAAATCCGGTTAAGCCTAACCCAAGTCCTAACACAATCCCCAACATTGGGCCCAACCTTCACTTTGCATTTTAATATAATCCTAGACCTTCAAAGAACCCTAATCCTATATCTACTATCATCCCTTACCCTGCAAAGCTGAAGCCATTAATATATTAATATAAACATTAAACATTTCCATTGTGTAAAGGATCTTTCTTCACTGTTCTGCAAACTAATTTCTCATTTTCACTTTATTCAGGTTTGCTTTTGTCCATTTATATTTTCCCAGTAGTACTGTCATTGCATTTATTTTACAGAGATGCGTGATGCTGTGGAAAATGATGGCTCTTTTCAAAGAGAAGGTCTCAAAGGAGACCGTCATGTAACCGTTGACATCTACATGCTATCACACTCTTGTCAGGGCATAAAACCTGCTCAGCTAGCTCAAGAGTTTCCAGATGGCATTGCCATGACCTGCACTCTTCCTTGTCATGGAAGGTTTTCCAAACTCTCTGCAGATGGTTCAAAAATAACATCCTTATTCAAGAAATCTCTTTTGAACCTGCTTCTCTAGTGGTGTTGATGACAGGAATGGTTTGAGGAGGCTACCATGCATCCATTTGACTGCCCTCCAGAATTTGTTTTACCTACCACAAGTTGATGATGCTGGTGTCAGTGAACCGGGACTGTGGTGCGAGACGGGACGGGACTGTGCTTCGTGCTCCTCACGAGCAGTGTCCACAGGTGCAAGCAGCAGCGCTGCTGTCAGCAGGAGCGTCGTCGTCTGGGAGGCACAGAAAAAAAAAACAAGTTTATTAGTTAATTAAAACCATAAAACTTTCCTTCCACATAAACATTTAACACAACAATTTTAGTGCAAAAAGACAATTACAGTTCTTTAGCTTAAGGTGAAGTGGTTAGTGAGTTTTTCTTCTATATACAGATTTTAAGAAAGGAACATACTGGTGCTATAAGTATTAATAATGAGACAACAGAACAATCTTTTTTTTTTTTTAATGTAAAATGAATACAACGCCGGATAAAATCCTATGTTTAAAATGAAAAGCTATATGAGATATCGTTCCCCCGAGATATTTAACGGAAATAGTGGCAGACAACTGAGACATTGGTAAAAATAAGACAGAGTGGAGGGAGGCCTTCCATCAATTTTATCTACCCCTACTTACGTCTGATTGTTGAAGCCGGACTTTATTATGACACGAGCTAAGCAGCTCTGTGAACTACATAGGAGCCTTCCCTTCTTTAGGATATACAAAGCGGATTATATGAATTTTGCTATCGTTTCCGCCCTCCCTCTATCTGGACATTTCGAGAGGTCGTGATTTTATGAGTGAAAATTTCCGGAAATTGAACCAGCCTAATGTTCAATATAGTATTTTGAGTTAAAGGCTGCAATTAGTGCTTGTCTGCAGGATCTAATTCTTAAGACGTTAAATTCTTTTTTCAGCAAGAGTCTCCTTTCGGCCGCCAGGGCTGGACAAATGCAGACCACATGCATCAGGTTTTCATCTGCTAGATGGCAGAGACGGCACTCCTGGGAGTCTGCTTGCCGCTCCTTCATCCATTTTGGCATGAGGTCTAAGGTAGGGACCTCACCCAGCCTAAGTCTGAGAAAGGATTGCTTGATTTTCCGTGAGTACGGGCCCGCCATAAGGGGTGATTCTTTAAATGTTTTGTAGGAGTTAAGGATCAACCAACTATGTCCCCTTTGGGACAATGAGGTCTTGTCTTCTAGCCGGCTCTGTAATTTACTCGCTTTATTCACTACTTTATTGAAAATGGGGATGGGTAAGGACCTGTTCCATACCTCATCTAATTTCAGAAGACTCTTACTCTCTTCTAGGAATTTTATGTAGTTGGAGTTCCCTCTTTCTAGGATAATTTCCTGCCAGACTAGATTGGCTAAAGAGCCCTTTGAAGCGCGGCTCAATTTGTAGCAGCATTTAATGTATGCCGCCGGACGGGCTAACGACTGTTTGACCAGCATGAATTCCAGTCTGACCTGGGCTGGCGATGCACGCCCAGGGAGCCAAAAAACGCGTTTATAGGTTTTTATCAGAAGCTTTTCCAGAAGACCTACTTCCATCCACCTCATTATTTCGGTCCCATAGGTGATAGTTGGAAGAAGCTTCGCTCTCATTACAGCTGTTAATGGGTTCAAAGCATGACCACAGATTGAATTTGCAAGCTTACAAAAGGCGTAAGTAAGGGCCTGCGTTTTGTTTTTTATTGCTTCTTTTTGTGCCGTGTAATTACCTCTAGCATCCACTACCAATCCTAGGTATCTGTATGATGTTACTTCCTCTAGGGTTTTCCCATTCATATGCCATTTACCTTGGGTGGATGGCCTGCGGTTTAAGGTAATCATTTTAGATTTTTTATGATTAATTTCTAAATCATTGGAGCCTGAGTATTCTTCTAATGCCTTTAGCAATTTCTGCATTCCTATTCTGGTATTACTGATTAGTAATAGGTCGTCTGCATATAGTAGATTGGATACTTGTTGGCCGCCCACTGAGGGAGAGTGAGATGAGTGACCATTTAACTTGGTGGGGAGGTCTGCTGTGTACAGGTTAAAGAGTGTTGGGGCCAATACACAGCCTTGCTTCACCCCCACTGTTGTTTTGACTGCCCTGGATAGGTGAGAGCCATCCCCAAGTTTAACCTTCACCCAAGTATCAGAGTATATCATTATGATGGCATTTAAAATGGAATGTGGCAGCCCCCACTGAAGTAGTTTGGCCCACAATTTACCGCGGGAGACACAATCAAAAGCGGCTTTAAAATCAACAAAACATAAATAGGTTGGAGTCCCCTTTGCTTTTGCTCTGTTTATAATCAAGCCTAGCCCCATAAGATTTGTTAATGTTCCTTGGTGAACCCGGTTTGATTGAAGGGTAGAATATTGTTATCTTTGATCCAGGCTTCTAGATGTTTTAGCACACAGCAGGAAAAGTACTTTAGGTCAATGTCTAAAAGAGAGATTAGTCTGTAGTTGCTTGGGGAGAGCACGCACCCACCCTTATATATGGGGTGGATTACTGAGCCTTTCCAGGATGCCGGGACGTTGCCTGTTGTGATCACGTCATTAAACATTGCTGCCAGGAAATTGGCCCATCTTTCTGTTTCTTGTTTAAATAGTGCTTGCGGTAGGCCATTGGGGCCGGGAGCGCAGTCCATTCGTGACTTCCCGATGATTTTTAGTAATTCTGGTGCCGTAAATTTCAAAGGTTCCGGGATGTTGGGATCCCAGCTAATCATGTGCGACTGAATTTGAGGTCCTTCTTTGATGATCCGTTCTTTTAGATGGGACTTTAAATGGGATACCCATACTTCCTCTGTTATGTTTGCGTTATTGCCTGGTTTTACGCCATTGTCTATTATATTGATGATTTTCCAAAATCTTTTGGAATCAGATGTTTTAGTCGCAAAATGTAGTTTGGCCCACAAGTCCTCCTTTTGGGCTTTTTTAAAGGACCATAGATTCCTTTTGTACAACTTCCTTTGCTCTCTCAAGGCAGTTATTGTTGATACATTATCTGGGGATTTACGTAGAGACCTTAGTAATTTCCCTACGGCTGCTTTCCTTTTGCGCACTGGCAGCGGTAGAAGTGAACTTTGGCGATGATTCAATTGCGCTCCCTTTCTTGTGTTACATAAGGAATCTTTTTTAGTGAGATCTAGGGCAAAGTTCTCCCAGACTGTTGTCTGCTTTGCCCCACTTGTGGTATTTGATTCTAGGTTTCGTAGGGCCTCTTCTGCCTGTGTTTTGATGGTGTCTGAGGACCATTTGAGTCGCTTTAGATTTTCGGTGCCTAGTGTCCCGTTTAGGGCTGTCACTTTCTCCGTTTTTTGCGGTGATGCACAGATCCCCAATACCTGTGGCTTATGGTCGCTTTCCGTGCAGTCTATGATGGTGAAGGTGTTTACTAACTTATATAAAGCAGGGGACACTAAAGTGTAGTCTAGATAGGAGACTGATTTCCCGGAGAATCTTGTACATGCTGGTGGGATATCGTGGCATTTCCTTCCGTTTAGCGCGAAGAGGCCTACTAATTCACAGGTGCGTATAAAACTCTCCCCTATTTTGTCTTTCCGGAGTTTTTTGGGGAGGGTTTGGCTAGGCATTCTTGCCACTGTTTGGGTGTGATCCTCACTGGGGATGTGAAATAAGCCGAGATTGAAATCGCCCAATATTAACCAGAATGCTGATTTTACTGTACCTTTTATCCTTAATAGTTGCGTTAAAAATGTATTTGCTTTGATTTTTTTATTTTTAGGATTGATGTATGTGTTGACCAGAATCAATGGCTCCTGTGTGTTTTTCCCCCAATCGTCTAGCTGGATAAATTGGAAAGGTTGGTTTTCCTCCTTACGCTCAGAGATTTTTACTAAAAGGCTGGTACTAATGTAGATGGCAAGGCCTCCCGGGCCTATTTGTTTTCGTTGCTGGGTTATGATATTCCATGAATCCGATTATCGGTATTGATTCCATTGCCCAGGATTCCTGTATGAGTAAGATGTCAAAAGTGCTGAAAAAATGTATTACTGCAGGATCCTCCAGTTTTGACCGAAGGCCGCCGATATTCCAGGAGCAGATGGATAAAATGCTGTATGCGGGTTGATCCTTACCAATTCAATTGTTGCCCATCAGTCTTTGGGGTAAAACCGTCGCTACCCGTTCCCTTTCTGGGTACTTTTGTTGACCCAAAACCACTCTTTCCCTCCCTTCTTCTCTCCATACTTGGACTGTCAGCGGGTGTGTAGGTGGGTTCTCCTCACTGCACCTTTCTTCGATGGGTCTGCTGGCCTGAAGTACTCCTTTCAGAACCGACCATGCGCCTTTGGAGTTTCCCAGGTATTGTGGGGCTAGTAACGGGGTTGGATAGCGGTCTCCTTTGTAGATGGTTACCTCAATGCCCAGTCTTTCAAAAGGTCCTTTCTTTTCATGATCCGCTTTGGGATATCTGGAGCCGAGAAGATGGTAAGTGTTGGATCTGTGTGTTGGTTGCCTCTTGCTTGAATAAATTTTATAGCTGTGAGGTCCTTCGAGGCCACAAACTGAAGATCCGGTAAGGCTTTTATGATTCTTAAGATAGAAGATCGATTAAGAACATCTGTGGAGGACCTGGAGGTGAATTCCGGAATCCAGAGTAACTGGAGGGTATTCGTGTCTGTTATAAGTGACTGATTTGCTCTATGTGCCGGTCTCATCTTCTCTCTGACTGAGGTGTGAGCAGGTGATGCCGTAGAGAGGGGCCCACAGGTTGCGGTACGAGCAGCGGCTCATTGAAGTCTTCTCATGACGGCTTCAGTGAGACCAGGGTCACGGCGCGAAGTGGGGCATTGCAACTCCGTGCGGCGTCGGCAGGTCACAGTGCAGGCCAGTAGCATGTTTGGCAGCATTGCAGTGGTTTCTCAGCACAAAACACACAGTTCCCAGTGCTGCAGGTCGAGGAAACTGAAGTCTTTGGTGTCTCTGAGACTTCCTACAGGAGACAAGCTCTACTCCAAGCCCTTGGAGAACTTTCCCAAGCAGGACTCACAGCAAAGTTCACCCTTTGCACTCATTTCAGGCAGAAGCAGCAACTGCAGGCCAGTCCAGCAAAGAAGCACAGCAAAGGGACAGTACTCCTCCTCCAGCTCTTCAGCTCTTCTACTTTGCAGAGGTTCCTCATGATTCCAGAAAGATTCTAAAAGTCTGGGGTTTTGGGTCTTCTTCTTATACCCTGTACTGCTTTGAAGTTGGCAAACTTCAAAGCAAAGTCTCAAATGTTTGCAACATCCCTCCTTGTCCAGGCCGGGCCCCAGATGCACACCAGGGGGTCAGAGACTGCATTGCGTGAGGGCAGGCATAGTCCTTTCAGGTGTGAACAACTGCTCTTCCCTCCCCTCTAGCTCAGATGCCTCATCAGGATATGCAGGCTACACCCCTCCCCTTTTTGTGTCACTGTCTAGAGAGGTGCAAAACAGCCCAACTGTCAAACTGACCCAGACAGACAATCCACAAACAGGCAGAGTCACAGAAAGCGTTAAGCAAGAAAATGCCTACTTTTCTAAAAGTGGCATTTTCAGACAGACAATTTAAAAACCAACTTCACTAAAAGATGTATTTTTAAATTGTGAGTTCAGAGACCCTAAACTCCACATTTTTATTTGCTGTCAAAGGGAATCTGCGCTTTAAGGATATTTAAAGGCAGCCCCCGTGGTAACCTATGCGAGAGATAGGCCTTGCACAGTGAAAACCAATTCTGGCAGTATTTCACTGTTAGGAGATATAAAACACACTAGTATATGTCCTTTCTTAAACATACACTGCACCCTGCCCATGGGCCTACCTAGGGCCTACCTTAGGGGTGCCTGAAGTGTAGTAAAAGGGAAGGTTTAGGCCTGGCAAGTGGGAACACTTGCCAAGTCGAATTGGCAGTTTAAAACTGCACACACAGACACTGCAGTGGCAGGTCTGAGCCATGTTTACAGGGCTACTAGTGTGGGTGGCACAACCAGTGCTGCAGGCCCACTAGTAGCATTTGATTTACAGGCCCTGGGTACCTCTAGTGCATTTTACTAGGGACTTACCAGTAAATCAAATATGCCACTCATGGATAAACCAATCGACAGTACAATTTACACAGAGAGCATATGCACTGAAGCAATGTTTAACAGTGGTAAAGTGTGCAGAGACAATAAACCAGCAAAAACAGACCTGAAAAAAATAGGAGGAAGAAGGGAAAAAGTATGGGGATAACCCTGCAAAAAGGGCCATTTCCAACAGTTACGCTCCCACTTTTTGCCTGATATCTGATGCTAACTTAACTGAGTGTGTGCTGGGATCCTGCTAACCAGGCTCCAGAACCTGTGTTATTTCCCTAAACTGTACCATTGCTGGCACACAGCTAAGTCCCTTGTAAAAGCTACCAGTGGTACCAAGGGCTCTGTGGCCAGGGAGGGTCCCTAAGTGTAGCAGCATGTATTATGTCACCCCAAGGGATCCCTCGCCAAGCATATGCACACTGCCATTGCAGCTTGTGTGTGCTGGTGGGCAGAAAAAGTTAAAGCCTACATGGCATCCTTCTCCTGTGACATGTCCACAAATCACTACCTGTAGCATAGGTAAGTCACCATTCTAGCAAGCATTTCAGCCGTAAGGCAGGGTGCACTATACCACAGATGAGGGCATAGCTGCATGAGCAATATGCCCCTACAATGTCTAAGTCCATTCTTAGACAGTGTAAGTTTGTCAGTACGAACTCCACAGCCCCATGATGACTTCACTGAAGACTGGGAAGTTTGGTATCAAACTTCTCAGCTCAATAAACCCACACTGATGCCAGTGCTGGATTTATCGAAAAATGCACACAGAGGGCTTCTTAGAGATGCCCCCTGTATTTTACCAAAGGTTTTCGGTTGAACTCTAGATGACCTGTATAACCCTTTCTCCAAGAGCTGATTTAGGGCCCTTTGTTTATTTCCCAAACCAGCAGAGCTATCTGCAGAGGCCTGTGTAAACAGAAAAACACTTAGTTAAATAAAATGAAATAATGTGCAGCCTTGAATTCACTGGAAACAGACACACAGTTGCATTTCCTCTCCTCCATCTTCACCCACCATGTGCAATGAGAAGGCTGTTTTTCAGTGAAATAGAATGCAGCTCTCTCTCATAACTCTGATTGGCTGTTCCCAACCAATCAGTGTGAAGGTGTGTCTCACAAAACTGAAAATGTTTTGGTATGACTGAGGGATGAGGAATGAGGAGTAGGGATGATGGCTGAGGCATGAGAAGTAGTAATGATGGAAGATGGATGAGAAGTAGGGATGAGAAGCAGGGATAAGGGGTGAGAAGTAGGGATGATGGAAGAGAAGCGGGGATGATGGACAAGAAGCAGGGATGATGGATGAGAAGTAGGGATGATGGAAGAGAAGAAGGGACGATGTATGATGGATGAGAAGGAGGGATGGTGGTTGAGAAGTAGGGATGATGGATGAGAAGTAGGGATGATGTATGATGGGTGAGAAGCAGGGATGATGTATGATGGGTGAGAAGCAGGGATGATGGAGGTGAAGTAGGGATGATATGGGATGGATGAGAAGTAGGGATGATGGATGAGAAGCAGGCATGAGAAGTAGGGATGATGGATTAGAAGCAGGGTTGATGGATGAGAAGTAGGGATGATGTATGATGGATGAGAAGGAGGGATGATGGATGAGGAGTGAGGAATGAGGATGTCCTAAAATGGATGCTGTACACAAGACCCTCACAGTTTTTAACCCACCAGGTTTCAGTAAATCAAACCTTTTTAAATATATTGGGTGGAGGGAGGATATTCCCAGAATCAATGACAAATCTGAGGAATTTGCTGCATTAAATACTGATTCCACACGTTACATCTCTTTTCCCAATTGAAGCCTATGAATAAGAGGTGTTACTGCACCTTGTAATGACCGCACTGTGGGATAACGGTATGCGCCAAGTAAATCCCACCCCTAGTCTGAGCTACTCATATTCAAGCTTTGGAATTTTAATCTAAGTGTTGTGGAGATATTGACTAAACAGCAACACTATATGATTGATGTATTGTCCCAAAAAGGCCAGAGAGGCAACCGTAGTGGTTTTACCAGGTGAACCTTCAGCAAATGGAAATAGTAAAAGATTCCCTGGAGGAAAGAGAGTCCTCTTCTTATGCAGGAGCGCTAAAAGGCCAAAATTGTAACAAACTATAGGAATGAAGAGAGAGAACTATCTTGCCGCAACTATTTCTAACAATTTGAGGGAAATGCAATTATTTATAACCTCATGGTGTATGAAGGAGATGCTAATACCTAGAATATATGTAGAATTTAAATGGTAAATTAACACATTTAGCCAACCAAAACAATCCTGTCTATGACCTTTAGTTCACTTTGGAGAGATTCCAGGACATGCTGACAGTCTAATGCACATGATAGTTTACTCCTTAACCTTGGCTCAGTAAGTTTGATTGGCAAGAGAGGAGGCCCTGATGCTTGTGCCACAGAACACTTCTTTTGCACTGAATAACATGGTGAGATCAGTGGCGGCAGCCATAAATCTCAAGAGGGGGGAGGGCAGGGAGCTCACGGGATGGATGGAGGGAGGGAAACAATAAAATAAAAAATAATTTAAAAAAAATGTACATGTCTGCCGCTGGTCGCCTCGCTCCTCTTCTTCTGTCCAGTTGGTGTTGGTGTCCCAGCTCTCCCTGGGACACCAGCACAGGCTCCTCCACACAATCCTGGTGCTGCTCTCATGCTATACCTAGCATGAGAGCAGCAGCAGGATTGGTCTGAGCGATTTGTTCTGCCTCTCAGACACTGCATCGGAGTCTGTGCAGTTTCTCTAAGCCGGCTGTGCAACACAGCCGGGCTGGAGAAACCTAAGTGCACATGCCTGTTTGGCTGGCCTAAGATGGCTGGCCAAACAGATGTGCACTTAGGGCACTCCACTTCTCCTCCCCTCTCCTGAGGCGCACCCTCCTCCCCCCCCCCTCTTTCACACGCTGGCTGAGCCAGAAAATGAAAAATAAAACAATAGTAAAATATCGTTTTATTTTTTAGTTGTTCGCTCTTAGCCAGGGGGACGACGCTCCTTCACCATTGCGAAGGAGCCGCCCCTGAGTGAGATTGTGTCAAAAGATCAGACCAGCTACCTGGAAATGTTGACCAGGGTCTGACCACCATCTCCCAATAAAACAGTCACAAATGGTAACGAATCTCTGGGGAAGTGTAAATAATTGTGATTGAAAGACTATGCAAAGAAGCTATAATGAGGAAAGGTAAGTAGGTGGGTTAAACAACATTTGACCTAAACATCCATGTATGCCATCTTTTCCTGAGCGATCTGTTTGTAAGTGCGGTAAAAGGCACAGAACAGTTACTTCATAGACGTATTGTTTCAATAGTATAAGTAGAAAAGGCATAATTGACAATGGCAGAATTGAAATTATATCCTGTGCTGCACATTCGTGGAGGTTCGAGTGAAAAACATGTCAATAAAATTCACAAAAGGATAATAAGTAGTTTGAGCAACATGAATATTCAAATTATAGCTTGGTATCCCTGAAGAGAAAAAAAACAGAGAGAAGTAATTGTAGGTATCAATTGCAATTGCAAGAATAGCAAAATATAGGTCTAGCTTCATCTCCTGCCTCCCTCAATAAGAAACATATAAATAATGTGAAATTATAAAGGATTTGTCAAGGCAGTCATGAGACTTTAAATGATTTGGAGTTGCAGGTTTTAGTGCTTCCCAATAAGGTTTTGGAAGGATCCACAGCAGCATGGACCTGTAAACTGCTCCCGGAAAGTTCCAACTCACCCCTACTAGAAAAAATATACATGTTGAAGCACCATCAAGCCGTTTGAAATAGACAAAATCTTAGGAACAGTCATTGAAGATGCTATAGATGACAACATAGAAACATAATATATACCCAAATTGCAGAGTGGCATCCAGGATCCTCTGATTTTGTTTTTCAAGAACATGTGTGATTGTATAGGATCATCAATGACCGTAGGTTGTTCTGCAGATTTCGCTCTTGTTTCTTGAAGGGTGGACGTTTTCCATGTCATGTAGTTCAGGCAATATAAATTGATGGAAGGGTAACAAACATTGGCAAAGGCAATAGGCCTTGTCTCAGTGACCTATTGGCATTGCTAATGGAGTTTAGCCATGTTATACAGCATCCTACATGAATTGGGAGCTACATCGAGGGTTGATTATAATAAAGAACACGTTTGTATGTTACATTCTTATATCATCAAAATGCAAATCAATCAACACAGTACAAACACCTTCATTGGGATCTCAATGAAACAAGAGAAAACCTCTCCTGCAAGCCTAAGAACAGGCAGATTATAAACTCAAACGTGCAGATCACCAGAAAAATATCCTAAAGTTATTTTTTTAGCAGTCCTTGTGTTTTGACTAATTTAATCCATTAGAGCATTACTCCATTAAAAATAGCACCAGCAAAATCATAAAAACTTTTCGATTTGGATTTAGCAACCACCCCAGAAAGAGGAGCCTTTTCAGAAAACACCATAGACCGTAGTGCAGAGATTTGTCCAGCACAGGTGCAGATTTGTGTATTTGGGCCCAATCCTCTTTTGAAAAGGCACCAAATAGTAAAAGCAGTGTTTCACAAGATTATTAACCTAAAATCGGGGTTTGACCAGATTGTTAAGGCTGTATTCATTTAATTTGTATGCACTATTGCACCAAGGAAATATAAAAGCTATCATGTAACTTTGTGTAATTCTCGCTGAAATCACTGGGGGAAAAAATGATAATTACGCATAACTCAAGTTTTAGCATAGGGTATAGCATATGCTTTTTGCTTTTCTTACCGTATATTGGCCCTGATTCTGACCTTGGCGGACGGCGGAGGCCGTCCGCCAAGGTACCGCCGACAAATGACCGCACCGCGGTCAAATGACCGCAGCAGCCATTCTTACATTTCCGCTGGGCCGGCGGGCGCTCTCCAAAAGAGCGCCCGCCGGCCCAGCGGAAATGCCCCTGCAACGAGGACGCCGGCTCAGAATTGAGCCGGCGTAGTTGCAGGGGTGCGACGGGTGCAGTTGCACCCGTCGCGTATTTCAGTGTCTGCAAAGCAGACACTGAAATACTTTGTGGGGCCCACTTACGGGGGCCCCGCGGCACCCCCTACCGCCATCCTGTTCATGGCGGGTTTCCCGCCATGAACAGGATGGCGGTAGGGGGTGTCTGAATCCCCATGGCAGCGGAGCGCGCTCCGCCGCCATGGAGGATTCAATGGGGCAGCGGTAAACCGGCGGGAGACTGCCGGTTTACCCTTTCTGACCGCGGCTGAACCGCCGCGGTCAGAATGCCCTTGGGGGCACCGCCAGCCTGTTGGCGGTGCTCCCGTGGTCGGTGACCCCCAATGTTTCTTATTCTTGACAATATAATTTTGAGTAACAATAACAAACAAGTAACAGACCAGCAAATTACACTTTGAGTTTGATACAGTTCAACTAGTTCATCCAACTTTTTTCAAGAAAACCTTTTAAGCATATTTAGCCAGCAGCACCTGTTTATCCTCAGTTAGCTCGGGATAAAAAGCTTAATCCCCTATAGTTTTTATTTATTTATTTATTTGTTTATTTATTTGACATGATATAAAATTTGACATATGTGTTGTACTTACAGTACTTAAGATTCAGAATAAGGGAGCTGTGAAATATTTAGTATTATTGGTATTGAGGTGTCACTGAGCATTGTGATCCCCAACATACCTACTGGGTGGTTCCTCCATTCACTTTTATGGGTAATATTAGAAATATGGGCCTTTCATACCTACTTTTTATCATTCCGAGTTGTACTGCACAGAAAGCCCGCAGAGAAATCCTGACTTTTCATTGTAATACTGCAACTTTTACAAAAAAACATAAAATTTACCCTTTTCTGTCAACAGGGGAAGATGCTGAAACCTATGCAGATGCCTTTAAAAATTGCTTTTACCAAGACCAAAAATGTAATATTGGCTATGCCCAAGTTAATCCCCTTAGAAGAAAGTCAGAATGTTGCCTCTGTATTACATATAATCATCATCGGGTCGTTAATAAAATGCCCATCCAAAAAGTTGGTTTGTAAATTTTTAACTATGGTGCCAAGTTCTAAAATAGCGTTATCCATGATAACTATAGGAAGTATCTTATATCGAGAAATGGAGCTGTGAAAATCTTCATGCTATTGGTCAGCTGAGATGATTTTACATGGACCAAAGATCAAACAGGCCACTATTGTAAAACAAGATCCAATGTAGTTTTTAAGTCCCCAGCTGTAAAAATGCCCATGATAAAATGAAGCTGAATGTTATATGCGACACAACTAATTTTTAGCTTTCTGTGGTGAGGAAGTTTTTCTCCTCTTGTCATGAGGGCCCTGAGAGAATTCTTTTAGTTTTCTTTTGGGTGTTGGTTCCTCTCTGTTCATATGTAGGAAAGTTGCCAATGATGAAAAAGTGAGCAATTTGGTGAGAACCTGCCAAATGCTCCTTGGCGGTTGCTTACATGAGACACTTCCTATATTTTATATGGCTATATTTTTCTTATGGGGTTTGGTTTTGTTGATTTTGGGTCTCACCCTAGTCATATGTCTTTTTTTGATTCTGTTAAAAGAGATCACTCACACACAGGGGGTTTTCCTAGATGAATACTAGAACCGTGGTCGCCTTAGTAGAAATAGATGCTCCCCAGTTGGCTGGTTGTAGTATGATGGGTGTCATATCAAGAGAATCAACTAGAACTAATCCTAGGAAAAATATAAAAGGCAGAGTGGTATCCAAGATCTTCTGAACCTGTTGTCAATAACATGCGACTATAGGATCATCAATGACCGTAGGCGGTTCTGCGGTTTTCTGTCTTGTGTCTCAGTGCTGTCCTGGGCACATCAGCAGAGAAAACACGACAGTTTGTCCAGATAAATAATTGTGAATGTGCCCAGTTCTTGGAGACAGATGAATAAATGAGTAAATGAAGTTTCTACACAGATATCCGGTTTTGAAAAAATATACGTCTACTTGTGCACACGGTTCATTGGACATCTGTAAGCCGTTTTTCACCTAGTAAATGTAGAAATATAAAAGCATGTTATAATGAGGTGTGGTATTTTTAATTCGAACTGTGGGGATGGTCTGGATGAAATGGTCTGATTTGATGGAAGTCGAGGATAGTGTATTCCTCACCCACAATCCACAGAGGTAACATAAGTAATACATCAAGCGAAGAAACTGCCCTACTTCCTTTCCAGAATGCTCTACCACTTCGGGTTGACCCCCGCTTTACTCTTCCAAGATATTGTATTTCAAAGCGGTTGCATCCCTTGTGTAGAAGTGGTGTGGATCTCAGTATAAAAGAAGTCCGCCAGTCGGACTGTCTCCATTTCTAACCTATGACTTTGGCAGCCTTGAAGAACAACAATGACGACCTCCCACAGACATACATCTAAATGACTCTTCCTCCATTCTAGTAGTGAAACTTTGGCGGTCACACAAGAGAGCTAAGGGGCATTTCAAAGAAGTATAAATTAAAGCAAGCAAAGTATCTTTCATTATCCATAGTAGTCTGAGAAGACAGATTGAGAAAAGAAGGCAACCCCCAAAATGATTTGCATGCGCCCTCTTGTCCCCTGATCCTGAATCTCGTATCATGCTCAGCTGGTTCTCTTCTGACACTACGTCTTGCCCCTAAGCCTGTGTTTCAATTGACATTCCACTTTTCAGTGCCACTAGTGATGTGTGACTTGGCCTCTGTGCACTGATTCCACCCCCCCCCCCCCCCCCCCCCATCGGAATGCCCAACTTTCCTTCTGGGCTGGCACCCCCTTTTTCTTCTAGGGAGACAAGAGCTCTCTGTTGGGCTCCTAAGTACATCCTACATTTCTAGATGTACATGCCTTGCTTACTTGGTGAGTGAGCATACAGTGCCTGCCCCTGAGTGACTGACTGCAGCTCAAGGTCCACAGTCTGCAGTGCCTGCTCTCGCAGTCTGCCAAAAAGATCATCCCAACAGTTATCAGTTCAGCCTAAACTTTAGCTGGCTGTACAACATAGTGGCATCTGCGGACTGCACTCAGGCGACCCTTTCATGTGCACCTACACTCAGCGTCAGCCACACAACAGAGCAGCTCACCGATATCAATATCCAAGGGACACCATCCTTCTAATATGCAGCAGAAAGTGATAACACCGGTAGAAAGTCAGTTCTAGAAGCCTGGGGTGTTTCCGGTTACTTTTGCAGACTTGCACCTTCTGTGCGGGATGCTGTATCAGCGTAACTGCATATAAAATGGTGCCTTTCTTGCTCTGTTTCTGTAATGCTCAATGTAAAATGCACATGAACCTATTGTACCCTGTAAGAAACTTCACAGTCAACATTCAGCATTTCATTGCCTCATTGTTATCCCTATCAAAAATAGGAGCCCAAATCTTTTCAACCTCGTCATTTAACATATTGTTCACTGATGATGTTCAACTGTGTTCCCAGCCAAGAACAGTGAAACACCATCACCGGCGACAACTCATACCCAAGTGAAAGGGTTTCAATACTTAGAAATGCTGAGCATAGTACATAATAACTTCTGAAACATCAGTCCTAAGTTCAAAACTTCACGTGGGGACTGTTTCAACATTATCGTGCATCCCACTTCAAATGCTCTGTGATCAGGATGTGGATCATATTAATTCTGGGATTTCTCATAGTCACTAAGGGATATCCCTGTAGAGCTGATTTGTAAGACCTTGTGGTCTAATTTTCTTTGATCCTCTTGTTGTTGATGCGTTTCAGACTCCTACTCTTATGAGGTCTCCTCAGGACAGTGGTTGGCGTTGGTGCTCTGCGGGGAGCAGGGAATCTGGTTAAACACTATGTGAAGCTACCCTGGAAAAGGAAAGAAAGGAACAGAAGGATTCCCACTTATCAGATGTGTTATGTGTATCTTGTTTGTTGCAGCAAGGAAGGATATATGAAAGAATGATTAGCTCTTTGAGGTTTATGGCGTTCTCTTAAAAGTTTTGTTAATATGTACCTCACAGGTTGAGATGGGTTGTTTGTATTGGAAAAATATGGCACGAGAGCGGTCTGACTGTAGTGCAAAAACAGAAATTGTTTATGTGGTCTCCATGTCTTCTTAGTTCGCTAACACTGAAAACCATGCGGCTCGCCTGTATATTTAAGTTTGCTTGACAATTTTAGCAACTGGATGCTTAAAAAATGCTTCAGTGCTGGTTAAATTAATCCGAGAGTGGCACCTAGACGGACCCTACGAACCTTATGCAGTACACTCCCAGTCCTGACCTCGGAAATCAGTTGTAATGAAGAACTGTGTCAAGCGTTGGATGGAGCTCAATTGTAACGAAACAGCAGTTTCAGCACTCCAACTCCACACAAATCTGCATGTAATCCCAACATGTCAGTGTCACTGTGATAACTGGTGACCGTCCCACCTGCGTACACAGATGGAGAAGGTGCTCCCTCCATCTGTGGCAACATTCTGTGTATTTCCGCATAGTAGTAGCTGATTCTCGTCTTACAATGAGTATTTTGAAACAGTAATTTGGGTATCCTGGCATAATAGTGACACATGCCTGACATTTTATGGCCATTTATGACCAGTATCCATGGCACAATAATCTTCATCCAACACCTAATGTATGTGTTCTTGACATAATTGTAATTTTCGCTCTGTATTGCGTGATAGTGGTCGACCACAATGGTGCTGGCATTTGAGTTACTGTGGTCAATGATCTCAGGGCATTGATTTGGATGTCTTTGCCATAATGGTGGTTAACATCCAGATCCCTTAAATCCCTTATACATAGTGGATATCTCTTGTATATGATGATGAAAAGTGGACTAGAAAGGTGGAATCTTTCCATTTGGTAGTTGTACATGCGAGTGTGGTGAAAATTACAGGCTGTTTAGTAATCAAATGTGTAGTTTCATTACAATGAAAATCTGGTATTTGAGGACAAAAATACTCTTTCATGAAAGTAACAAGATTCTTTTCAGGGCAATTTATTTTATTTAGCGAGATGAAAACCTGCATTTTAGTTTCAAATGGCAGTATTTAACAAAAACTGGCGAGCTGAAATTATTAGCAAAATAAGTGTGTTTGCAAAATGTTTAAATCTGGTATTTGAAAAATAACGCAGGAGGAGTTCGGGAGGTTTACTGTTAATTTTGGTTGTTTGCAGGGTCGCCTCCTCCTTTAGGGTGGAGGAGTTTCACCCCCGCCAGCAACAGCAGCTGCAAACCTTTGAAAGAAAAGGATAATGAACATTGTTTATTATCCTTTTCTTTTGAAGGGGTGGGGCCAGCGGGGCCAGTGGGGTGACGAGCAGCGAGGGAGAGTGCTCAGCATTCCCCCTCACAGCGCATGTATGTTTGGCCGGCCGTCTTGGGCCGGCCAAACATACATGTGCAGAAGGCTGTCTCCAGCCCAGCAACAGAGTTGGCGGACTCGAGAGAGCCTGCACAGGCTTGGCCACAGGGCAGGCTGGGAGCCTGTGCCTGCAGCAGAAAGACGGGAGAGGAGCAGCGTGGGTGCGACGAAGAACGGGGTAAGTGTTTTATTTTTTACATTTATTTTAATGTTTATTTCTCGCGCCGCCCCCTCCATGCACCGCAAGCAGCTCCTGGTTACTTGGAACCAGAGGGTACATGTTTTCGCATGATTTGACTTTGTGGAGGAATTCATCCATATTGATAAATGTTTCTATAATAGGACCGCCACTGCAGTCTCACGAGTGAGCATTCACAGTTGGCAGAACATGCCTGTTCCTCTAAGCTCTGTGTAATTAAACACTAGCATTGCCCGATGAGTCTGTACATTTATCTGGTTCCAGCATTCTTGGCCTGTGATTGAGAGATTTATATTACTTTTGTTTTCCCACTCTGCCCATGCTATTTAGAAACTCTGTCATAACTGAGGCCAATGGAATGATGCGGCAAGGGAAGACCAAATTATGCAGCAGGGTTGACTAAATCATGCTAAAAGAAAATGCAAATAATGCAGCTTAATGCCGTACATTTTATGATAGTATTACTTGATTATTTTGTCATTTTTACACAGGTAAACAGTAGGCGAAGGTTTGACCTTTTTAGCACCAGTAAAACACCAAAATACACCAATAAGCAACTGAAAAGTGAGCTGACAACCGTTGTAAAGGACATTCCACTACACAACAACAAATTATAACGCATTTGCAGTTTTGATTTATGTAGAAACATTGTTTTGTTAAAATCTGCTGCTAATTATGCACAGAATGATGGATTATGTGGTAAATGTGCCAAATCCAGAATAATGTGGAAATGCTGTGATCACAGAATCACATCATCCCTATGGTCCCGGTCATAACAGAGGGCTCTAAATGACATTGATGAGGCAGGATTGAAATATAAAGTGAAGAAAGATGCGGCAAACATGTTGAAAAATAACAGGTCACATGGCATTGCTTATCCAGATTTATTAGCTGCCTGTAGCATACATATGGAAAAAATATACTGGTTTGCCACCATGTGTTTAGGGGAAGTTGAGACTCAACTCTTCTCAGGATGGTAAGGTTTGGCTGGCACCACACAAAATTAATGGCATAGTTCACTCAGAACCTCTAGATTTTCAACTGGTGTCTAAGAAATGTGTGCTGCAAAATGCAGCAGTTGACTTTGCTTTTTCAGGATGGACTAAGAGAGGAGCCTCCCTCCACCCTTACAAACACCCTAGATGGAGTCAGACTTCACACACTGCATCCCATGTCTCCGTCCCTCAGCTTTCAAAGCTCCCCAGGCTCTTCTGTTTCCATACAATTTTAGGACCCCGTGGACATTGTATTTCTCTTAGCCCTCCACAATTCTGCCAAGTCACCTCAGCCTTGCACCCTCTGTTGCACAATAAAGGGACCACCCCACATTGTACTGAATGAACTCTTGTATCTAGCGTTTAAAGTGTTCTCTTAATCTGCTGATAAAACTGGTAATCACAGATGATGTATTCAACTCGTTGTTGCTCGTTATCAACGTCGTAATTGTACATTTCTCGAAGCCTTTTTGGGGCACAGTAATGAATGTGCCCACGGAATGTGTCTGAGTTGGTTCCTGAGCTTCAGACAGCACAGCTGTCAAAGACCGGATGCAGCATAATTTCCTTTGTCTTGGGTTTGGCGATTCTGAGATGTGGGACATGCTTTCCTGTGGCCATTGTGTCCTAACATGACCATAAATAATGGGCGAGAGCTCGAAGGCAAAACAACAAAAGGAGATTAGGAGCACATGGCAGGTGTAGGTAAAGTGAGCCCAGAAAGAAAGCCAAGACTGGAAAAGTAATTAATGACCAGCGTGCACGTGGAATAAAAATGAGACAAAAATAAAAGCTTGGGTAAGAAGAATCCATCGAAAAAGAGTTTGACACACAGTGAGTGAGTCTTCTAGTTTTTTCTTACATAAGGAAAGAAGAACAGGAAGTGAGGTCAAGTCACAAGGAAACAGGCTGATTCGGATTGAGATGTGCATTGGTGAGCATCTTAGATTAGTTCCTGATTTGTGAAAAGCCAGTGATGGTCTGGGATCTGTGACTTTCCAGAATTAATACTCTGCCTCCTGGAATGCTGCACCTTCACCTCGGCATAGGGCCAATACTCTGCCCGCCTGTCAGTGCCTGTGTTTTCCCTGATATTGAAGAGAGGGCCGTTGGGACAGAAAGACGACTGCAAACTGCCAATCATCAGCTTCCTAAGCATGGTAAGCAAGAGCCACAGGCCGGCGACATGAACAGGCAGAGCGGTTGAAATAGCCCTTTTATGCTGTGACCACAGGCACTAAAATGCATTAGTCAAGCATTTATAGTGCACCGGGTCCAACCAATGAGGTACACTCAACCAGAGCTGCATTTCAGTAACAAGTGCACTGATAGTGTGTGTGCTGTGCTGCCTTACAGCCAGCAGTCACACAGATACACAGCAGCCCTCTTGTTTATCTGAGTGACAACTCCTTAACTTTGTTACAACGCCATGGGCTCGGGCTTCAATGAAGCCGAGCCTGGCCTCTCTTTCTCTAGCATAATATGTGGCCAGTCAGAGGATGGTATAAACCAGTACAATTTGGGGGACCCAACAGTGTATTTTTGTGGATCCAGGGGCAGCGCCTTGCCTGTTGGTGTTTCGCCAGGGCGCCATCCCCCTGTGACCTCGCAGTATGTATAATTGCAGTCGCGGCACGCTGCGCTATGAAGGGGAGGGGCGGCGCAGAGTGGGGGGGACAAAAACATTTAATAAAAAAAAAAAAGCTTACCTGCTCCACCGCCACACCTCTCCTCTTTCCCTCGTCACTGCAGGCACAGGCTCCCAGCCTGCCCTGCAGCCAATCCTGATTCTGGACGCTGCTCAGAGCAGTGTTAGGATTGATTGGGGTGCCCAGCCAGGGTGCTTCCAGGAAGACTTGGGAGTCTTTTTCTGCTCTCTCCCGCCTGCCGGGCTGGAGAGAACCGAGACGGCCGGTCAAACATACATGCGCACTGAGGGGAGTGCACAGTGCACTCCCCTCATCCCAGTCATCCCCCATGGCCCCTCCCCTTGAACAACAAAATGATAATAAACACAGTGTATTATCGTTTCGTTGTTAAAGGCTTGCAGCTGCTGCTGCTTGCGGGGGCGACACTCTTCCGCCATAGCGGAGAAGCCGCTGCTGTATGATTGACCATTAGGTGGCGTGCGGCAGGTGTTTTCCTTGTCAGACCATCTGCCACAAAATTGGTGCCTCGAGGGACCCTACAGCGCTGTTCTGCTTTGGAGAAGGTTGCGCTCACTGGCACCAGGGAGGATTTTTTTTACAAGCCCTTCCAGCCCCAACTCACCCAACCTCAGCAGCCCCGGCTCCAAGCAGACATCGCCAGGGACCCGGGATGTAAACAACTTTTCCCCTGCCTTGTGTGTTTGGGGTGTGGATGGTGGGCGATTCATTGCTTGGTTCTACTCGCGAGAAAGTGTCACTCAAAGTGTCACATGTTTGGTTGTTGAATTTCACTCACAAGTACACTGAAGCCATGTAACTTTCATACATAAGGAATCTGAAAACTTGGCAGCCATGCTTTCCTTTACCTTTTCCTTGTGGTGCCTCCTGGACTGCTGGTGACACACGTGGTACCCTTGTTTAGTCTTCCTGGCGCTTGCTTAAGGCTTTTAGCTGTACTAAAGCCAAGCAAATGGTATTATCACTGCTTACTGGAGGTCTGTGTTGTTGCGCTTACCTTGCAGGCGGGCACAGTATTACCTTCTTCCAAATAATTACTACAAACCTTCACCTTGTAACATCAAAGGTGATGCACCGCCAGGCCCAGGCGCCATTGAGTTTTGGCAGCTAGTGATCATCGTCAGACTAGTGTTTTGATTGTCATATTTCACGTTTCTTTATTTCACGTTTGATCTCTGTGTTTGTTTAAATGTATTAACACATTACATAACTGTGCTTTTTTATAGCGTACCGGAGCATCTCGTAAAAAGCATAACCTGGCAGACGCTGCAAGCGGTGAACTTCTGTCATAATCACAACGTAAGTCACGCGGCGCTTTACCCTTGCGTGTGGTTGGCAGACCGGAAGCTCAATGTGGGTTTAACCAGCACATCAGAGGCTGACGATGATGCTCCAATAACACTCGCAGAAACTGGTTCATAATGCTTGGTTAACGTACTTGACTAACCTAAACGCATCCTTATCACAAAAATATATAATAGATTAACAATTTCCTGTTTCACATTGCTACACCAGCGTTTGCACATTAAAAGGTGGTGGTTGAGATCGACTGTTTTACATACGACTGATATTTAATACATTGTTTTTCATTGCATCATGCTGTTTTTGAATTTTCTGTGGCTCATAAACATCCTATCAGACAAGCTTTCTTTTGTTATTTGCACTTATTCGAACTACGAGACAGCAGAGGCAGTTTTTAAAATTACAGTGGCATTGTGAAGTTTGGTGCAACAGACGTGGATACTCCAGGCATGGTGGATAGATGCATCTTCCAACTAGAAGACAAATATTTATATTATTTTGGAAGCCTATTCTATAAACAAGTGTTGGTAATAACCACCACTATGCCTGGGCTGGCTACCACAACACCACGGATGCCTGCAATATTCCAGGCTACCCTTTTCTAAAGATGGTACCCTTTATACCTGGCATAAATACCACTGTCCCTGAAATCACCATGTGTATGTTAGGAATAGTCTTCATAATACCATGCAGGGGCACAGTATGCCAAAAGTGACATTAATGCAAAGCAGGGCCGCGGGTGCCACGGAAGGCCATAGTATGTTAGGCCACAATTATGCCAGGGATAAGCACCGTAATACCTAAGATATCCATAATTATGTAAAGGATGGCCACTGTGACGCCAAGCATACACAGAATATGCCAGAGGTGGCACCATATTGACAATGCAGGGACCTAAGGTGCCAAGAATGGACATCATATTGTAGGGCTGCCATTATACCAGGGATCTCCACCGTTACCACGGGTCCACGGCTATGTCAGAAATGGCCACAATAGTGACAGGGATTTTCACCATAACGTGAAGGAATCCAGCATATGTTATGGAGCTCGATAATGCCAAAGCTGGCCACAATATGCTAATGATCTCCATGATATGGCATGGCCACCTTTATGAGGGGTGGCCACCATAATGCCTAGGCTAGCCACAACATGGCAGAGCTGGTATTATGCCAGGGATGCCCCCCATGAACAAAAATAATTCCAAGCATATCCACACATGGCCACAGATAGGCCCTGTTATACACACGCAAAATACACATGCACTCAGTCTTACTCGTGTAAAAGCACACATTCATAAACATACAAAATACCTCCAGCCCCTCATGCCCATTCATTTACCTCTAAAAATGCAGCTACTGCTTATGCCTTAGAAGTGATTTTCCTAGAGCCAGTTAATCGCTTCTACTTGTCATCCAGTCTTGGCAGAGCTTGTAGGGGCCTGCCATGCCGCAGAGCACGGTAGGAGGCTTCCTGAGAGCTTAGGAGACTGAGTGGTGCTCGATGCAGTACTCTGCCTGCTTGACCTAGGTGAGACCGGAGCCCTAGCAACTTGCTAGACAGGCAGGCCGAGGAGGGGGTAGTCTGGGAGCTGCAAGGAGAGGAAGCACTACTGATCGCTGGAGCAGGACCAGGCCATTCTGCCTCCTCGAATTATCTGAGTGTTGCGAGACTGTAGTGGTAAACAGTGTATTCTGCTGACCTCCCTTCTGCTCCACAATACCATGCAACACATGTTGGCGAGACTCATCAATACATGTCCCAGTAAAGCATGAACACGAAGGGCAGTTAACATTACCTGTACATTACCATTAACACTGTCCTAAGACTCCCTTACTTAGTTGCTCCTTACTGCCGTCTGTGGTTTCTCAGGCTATCCTGATAGTTGGGTAACTTCACATCTATATCTTAGACATACCTGTAACAGGAAGACTGTACCTAGTGGTAAATTAAATATAAACACAGGTGCAACACTGTCCCTTATGCGGAGGGACCAGTAAGCTACACATGTGCATGGAACACTGCCACATCTGTGCCACATGGTTTCGTCTTATTCAGGACATTCTGAATTTCGCTATGGCTAAGTGATCCACAGTGTTGTTTATTAAGGGTTTGTACCATCTCTCGCATGACGTAAAGCATTCTGTCACTTTACTTACCAGGTGGGGGCCCTACAAACTCAGCAGCGCAACGCAAGCACTTGTGCAACCCTTAGTAAAGGACCCCTGTGTTCCCAGCTTGGTCCTGAGATACTTCTGAAGATTGTGCTAGAAATAAGTTCACTAAAAGCCCAGGGAGGTGGATTATACTCCTGAATACGGAGTATAAGAATATCGTGGCATACTAATATCATGGACAAAATATTGAGGGACAAAATATCAAAAAGTAAGTGCACAGAAGGAAGTATAGAGTTACTATTCTTCACTCTACATATGTGTACCTTGAACTTCTATATCGTCAAGGTACATAGATGTGGAGTTAGGTCTTCAAAATCTACATACTTACCTGTCAATATATTGTCCCTAAATATTTTGTCCACATTATTGGTGTCCCACAATATCTTGGATTGATATTTAGAGAGCACACCGCAGAGGTGTCAGCTTAGCGCCTGCTTTTCCAAGTGAAGCATACATGTAGCATAGATTAAAGCAAAGATGATATCTGACTGTAGTTGCACCAAGTCTGTGAGGTTTGCCTTGCATCTCCCAGATTAATATCTCCTATTTAAGGGAGACTTGGGCTTGTAGGACTGTGAAATATATAGAAAATGAACAGCTCCTAGTTAATTTTAAAGGGTCAAGTACAATCCAGTAGAACTAAAGGTAATGTGCTTAACATTATTCAATAATATGCCTCATGAAATGCAGAAAAATGATGATAACCCTTTTGCTCGGTCCTTATCTGTCGACGATGTGTTTTTTCTGCAGTGCATACATCGCGATGTTAAACCAGAAAACATCCTGATCACAAAGCACTCGGTTATCAAGCTGTGTGACTTTGGTTTCGCCAGAATACTCAGTAAGTTCAATTTATTTAATATAACACAATTAACTAAATAAGAATGATTTTAGTTGCAACCCTACTCATTTATGTATCTGTGTGATGTGTCCCTCATCCTAACAATTTTGCCATATTTTCTCTATTTCATACCAGATATATTTTAAGGCCCGGGCAAAGTGGGTACCTGGCCAGGGCCCACATCTTCCAAGGGCCCCCCTAGGAAAGTAAACTTCATCTCTCTGAAGCTCACCACTGTTTACTCCTATATCTCAACCTCCTCTCTCTGCCTACGTCTACCACTGTCTCTCTTTGCCCAACGTCATTCTAAGGATTTGTGGGGTCTTCGGAAATATATATTTCAACTGTTTTGTGCTTCAGTTAGCAGAAAAGTGGGTGATAAAATTCAGATTTGTTGTGAATAGGGGACACTAAAATAAGTCTTGCCCAGGTACCCAAAAATTCTTAAGACAACACTATTTCTGACCAATCTATCACACAAATAGAGGTCTGTTAAGCGATTCTAGAGGGTGTGGAATCTTCTAATGGCTGCAAGTGCCACATCTCCGGAGCCAAAAATACCCAATTAACTCCACTGAGTGTATTCATTAGCTGCCTAGCATTTTAATAGAGGAAAAAGGAAATGTTTAATGATTTAATTATGTATATTTGTGCAAGATGTTTTAACATAACTACCTACAAAACATGTGTTAGGTCAGTAGAAATAAATATGTTGGCATGGGCAGTGATATATAATATGGATTCTTATCTCACTCTGGTTTGTGCAGGGGGAGAAATAGAAGAGAAAATGGGGACAGCTACTGTTCTGCACAGTGCAGACTGGTATATACTTTCTTACTGTGTCTATCTGAAAGACAGTAGCTGTGGATTTCTAGCCCTCCACTAGGCAACCATCTTGGTGGTTATATATTTTTTCTAAGCCCTTGGGTAGGAAGAAGTATTAATTGAGGAATATGTCACAGTGAGATAGTCTGCGATTGCTGAATCTGATTACTAAACTGCTTGACGCACTAATACACAGAGGCCAGATTACGAATATGCCAGGTTTTGGTGAAGGTATACTGCATTTCCACAGTAGTTTTGAGTATTCTTCTCAAATTGAGAAGTAACCACAAGGACCCTGAGAAACAAAGTCCTATTCTGAGCAATTTTTCCGATTCTGGGGGAAAAGACCAGTGGAGTTTTCCACCTGCCCTGAGCAGCCTCAGCAGGAAGGCGGGTGTGGTTTGGGCACGTGTAGTCATGGGACAGTCGGCTTTGGTAGCATGAGCCTGTCTGTGGGAAGCACTGACCGCCATTATTCCATTTAGGAACGTTACTTATATCGCTCCATCACAACACCATTGTACAGATTTGGCGGTCACTTTTTGGTCCATATAGGTAACAATCAATAATGTCCTTTCTGCTTGAGCAAAACATTATTGGTTTCTTCACGATTGTCTTGCATGTAGTTTTTAGATACCTATCTACGGTTGGTGTTTTCCTTGTGGACTGTCCCATTCGCTTTGTTCACCGTTGTTTGTACTTGGATGTCTCCTTCCACTTTACACAAAATACCTTCTGAAGTGCTATTTAGTTGTTGTAAACTGCTGGAATTTTCCTTCACTAGTTCTAGATTGTTTATATGCTTATGCCCACCAAGGGCACAATCGGGTGCAGGTTGCTTTATGCGTTGTGAAGCTAAAGGTATTTATGAACTAAGGTGGTCATTATGTACTTGGCGTGTGGCCCGCCATGCCGGCGGTGGCGGGAAAACCCACCAACTGGCATGGCGGGCACACCGCCACATCAAGAACACCATGAGGGCCTCCACCGGCAGCCCTCACTAACCGCCAGGCTGCCTCCGTCAGGCAGCCTGGTGGTGGTCGGAATCATTATCCGACAGGGCAGCGGTGCTGCCCCTCGGATAATGATCCCTAATCCTTCAGCCTTTCCCTGGTGGGGAAACCGCCAGGGAAAGGCTGGTGGAAGAGGTGCCCCTGCATTGCCCATGCACTTGGCATGGGCAGTGCAGGGGCCCCTGTGCAGTGCCCCATCGCACAGGTCACAGCCCGATTTTTGGGCAGTGATCTGCGCGACGGGTGCAGCTGCACCTGCTGCACGCAGGCTTTGGTGGCGACTCCATATGGCGCTGTCATTAATGTCCCGGCCAGGCATTCCTCTGGGCCGGCGGGCGGAAACAATGTTTCCACCTGCCGGCCCAGAGGAATTTTCCTAATATGGCCGGCGGGGATCCGGGGATGCTGGCGGTCAGTAGTTTGACCGCCAGCATGACCACGGCGGTTTCGACCGCCGTGTTCATAATGAGGGCCATAATGTGTGTTTGTATTGTTGATTTTTGCACCCTTGAAAAAGTCGTCATAGACGAAACACATGTCGGATGCCTGGTATTTGTGGAATAAAATACTTTACCCTACCACTGAACCTCATCGTTCTTGTCTATTAATTGGACCAACTTGGTGGTCTTTCACTGTTTAAGGACTACTTTACAAGCTCTGGGTGTATTTTATGCTTACATTTGTGTGGGTGTTTCTCTTGCACTTTCTTGGCACTATTTTGGTAGCATAGTGCGTTCCCCTGTTAAGCATATTACTTATATCCTCTGCATACATTTTCTACTTACAGGAAGTGTGACAATCCTTGTTCCACTGCTACCACACTTTTTGTTCCCTTTCAGAAAGTGTCAAGTGGAAGAATGCATTCCAGGGAATGATTTTATGTGCATGTGGTCCTTGCATCGTAGTCTCTGATTTATTAAAGTTAACACTGTGCCCAGGCATAACTCCATATTTTTTCAGGAGTCATAAAATGTCTCTCATTGAGATGCCAGGATTGCTTAAACACTGCATAACATAGTCAAGAGAAAGAGAAATCCTAAGCTCTGTTGTCTCCAGCACAGTACCCTAGATGACCGCTTTCTTTTTCTTGCTACCAGTGATTCAATAACTAAGGCATGCCAAAGAAGGAATAATGGACAGCCGTCTCCATTTTATGAGTGGAAGCTACATAAGGTTGAAAGACAACCATTATTGTATACTGGGATTTTTATAATAAAGATGGATTAATTATTGTTTAGGGGCAAGTAAATGAAAGTCACTATGCATAACATAGATTAAACCCCAGATGACCAGCTTAAATGCTTATTTGGAATCACTGATAGCGTGATACGTTCCGCCACTCCAGCTACCACATTGAGCACTCAGCCCCTATTCTCATCGAGTGGCTTCCTTGGTCACCCCCAAGTCTAATCGTTATGTATTGAATGAAGACTAACTAATTCAAGACAGACCTGTCTTGACATCAGCACTATTGGCAGAAAAACGCTGGCAAAACTCACATAATTGGGATCTTCATCTGGTGTTTAAAATAAGACTACCATGGTGTCTCAGAGTAGGGTACAAAGAGTCCCTGAGAGCTGGGCATCATTTCTCATCTGTACATTTCTGGGGGCAGCTGTTCCGCAACGTGATGGTAGAAATTAATATTTATCATAACTGGGCCTGGCACTTTGCTCTTTTGCAAGCTCTAAATAGCTGCAGTCAATACTTCAGTAGTGGTTCAATTTATTTTGTTCCATCTCCGAGACTCGTGAAAGCCAGAGGGTGCATCATCCCCAGTATGGAATATAAATAATTAAGTTTTGGTATCCTTAATATGTACCGTTTTCTGGCTATATTTCTTAATGGTGCCCCTTTACACATGCCTGCTCCAAGCATTTCATCGAATCCTTTCGATATCCTGAGAATATTATTCATCATCAAACAAGGCTTGAGAAAATGTCACAATATACTCTTCAGCCCAGTGACCTCTTTCAGATATATCCTACTTCTTTATCATTTTGGCAGTCCTGTAAGCAGAACCGCTGTTCAGGTTTCTTTTCCATTACCTGTATTTTTCTAGTTGCTGAGCTTCCCTATGCTGGAAGCTCCATAACCTGGAACAGAAGGCAGAGCGTGACCGCTAGGTAACCGCTTTCACAGTATACCACACGCTTGCATCAAAACCTCCTTCATACAATTCAGTTGCCAATAGTCCTCAAAGTCATGGTCATACATGTCAACAAGGTCAGATTAAACCTTCAGCAGAGGCAGCAGATCAGAATGTCAGGCAACCAGGCACAAAAAGGAAGGCATAATCCAACACTTCATCAGGTAAAATACCACAATAGCTGACATCCCTTAACATGGATCCTGGAATAAACCACGTATACAGATGGAAAAAGTGTTGTGGGGAGTGCTTGTTGGAAGCATGAATGCATGGTTGTAGTATTTGGCCGACCATTCACACTGGATTTCCTATCGATCTGGGGATCCATCAGTACATTAAAGTCACCACCTATGAATTGAAGATGTGTCAGGTAAGTACATATCTATGCTTTGGACCCCTTGTCTTGCTTGCTGTAAGTCATCTGGCACTCACTCTTTCATTAGTCTGAGCAGCACGCTCATGCTTTTGATATAGAGGATGCCTGGATTCGAAGTGCATTGCTTCAGTAGAAGGCAAGAAAGTCTTAGGATCAGAAGCACACAACCACCTGGAACAGCTTATATTGAGGTGACTGCTTAACATGATTTTTCTGCCTATCAGTCATTAGGAGTAGATTTGTATCCAATGATTTTCTGCTTGGATGCAGGGCTTCCCACAATGACTTACAAAATGGAAGCCTCTGCAGGTATCCAAAGCATCATTGTTGCAGTCCTCCTTAGATATGCATCATTGCTACTCACAGCAACAGCTGCTTTCCTGCTTTACAACTGCTCCTTCTGGAAGTATGGACGTTTCACATTTAGCCCCTAGAAGTTTAAGATTTTTCTGAAGCCATCTGACATGGATGCCCATATTGTGCCTTTTTTTTTAAGTTGTACTCTCAGATCTACACCTACATTAGAGGATAAATTTTAGCCTCCCTGAAATTTACAAACAGTCCCAGAAATATGCCAGGAAAGCTGTACCAGGTGCAGATTTCCATTTGTGTTCCTGGGATGGTCATATGCCATTCCCAGCATGATCCTTTTAGTGTGGTGCAGAGTTCTCACTAGCAGAGATGTCCACACAGGTGGAATAGAATTCCTATACAAACTGACATTTAAATATCTTTTTGACCACTGGGAAATGTGTTTTCCCTTTGGAGTGACCCATTCCCCCTTAACATCCTCAACAAATATGGGAATTATTCTTCCCCTTCATATAGTGGAAGCTGAGTTACGCAAACCATTGGCTGGAGTATATTCCTGACACTATCCAAGTTGGTGAAGGAGAGGAGTTTGTGAATGTTGACAAGCTGCTATGTTTGTGAGTGTTCACAAACATCCAAGGCAAACCACGCCTTGCAAAGCCAATTTCCCACCCCTCAAGTGGGATTTATGCTTGTGGAGCACTTGTGGAAGAGAGGTTCACAAAAGTAACTGGCCTGAGGCCTGTCAGGACTCCGTTTTCTGAATTCCTAGCAGGCGTAAGTTACATTTGGTGTGAATCATAGCTGTGAATCAGCCCCTACGCCCCCAGTTCTCTATGCCTTTCTGTCATGAGCTGGTTCTCCCTGCAAAATGTTTCTTAACAAATTAAACAGCTTTTAATTAATTAGACTGAGATGCCCACACTCATTACTCTTGTAAAACCCCTCAACAACTCTTGTACGTCACATTTTTCTCCATTTCAACTGGTCGCTTTACTGTCAAAGCAGCCCTTCGATGTAGGTAGTACAGATCTCGAGGGACGATTTGAATATACATTTTCTAGTCGGGAAAAACAATTATGGCACCATCAAGAGTCTTGAGTCTTAACTGTCTGATATACATATAAACTAGCAATGCTGGCACCAGCATAAGAATGCTAACATGCTATGGGTGCTTGTTCATTAGGACATCACCGTACCCACACACTTCCCTTGTAAGAACAAAATAATGCATATGAGTAACCAAAGCAAATACAGTTGTGCTCAACTTTTTACATTTTTTTAAACTGATAATTTTTACTAAATTTACTAAATGTTTCCCCTTTTTTGCAATTCAACAAATGACAAAATGGCATCAAATATGCTACCCATTGGTGTGCTTTGAAACTCCATCAGGACCCCAGAAACATGGTTAAGGTCATATAAACCTGCTTTTTAATAATGTGCTTTTCCTCCTTTTCCATCATTTTTCCAAAGCTGGTCCTAGCGACTACTACACAGACTATGTGGCAACAAGATGGTACCGTGCTCCGGAGCTATTGGTCGGAGACACTCAGTATGGTCCTCCTGTGGATGTCTGGGCCGTGGGCTGTGTCTTTGCAGAGCTGTTGTCAGGTGTTCCCTTGTGGCCAGGGAAATCAGATGTGGATCAACTGTACCTCATTAGAAAAACTTTAGGTAAGTGTGACATTAAAAGGTGTTTCCTAGTGTTTATTTAAATAATTATAAAGACCTAAACAAATCTGACGATGTCCTGATCTAGCACACCGCTTACCGCTCACCTTATTCAAGGACACTTACGAAGAACAAAGTGTGTACTGGATGGTATTTTAAAGACCGTCCTATTTTAAATGCAGTACACACATAGTGGAGGTGTATTGGCAACATTTTGCAGTAGATAGCCAAATCTTAAAGAAGCCTGTGCAAACGGCGTTACAATATTCAATTCTGGAATTATTTTCATGTCTGATTTTAGCAGGAAGTGTATAACGTTCCCAGTGATCCGTACATTTTAGTTGCCATTCTTTTATTCCTTTTTATGTGGGTGTCAAGGTTAACTTTTAGTGCTGAGTTACACACTAAGGTTTTGTCTAGATGAGTTGTGGAACGATTCCTATCTTGTACAAATGTTTAGCCCAACTTGCTAAAAATGTAAAGTTTTGCTTGGATGAAAGAATAAAGAACTCTCTTTTCTGTGACTTAAGTTTGACTGTCATATTTTTCATCCAGGTCTGCATTTAGGTAGGCATGTGATTAGGATTGTGAAGCGATTTGGGGAGTCCAGTTTAAGGTAAATCCAAGCTTCGTTGGAGTATCAGTAATTTACAAGAATGGGACAGATTGATTCCCAATCCAGGCCAGAAAAAAAAAAATCTGCTGTCTGAGGTAGAAGGCTCTGCACCTAGTCGCCCCTGCTTATCAGGCACCGCTGCTCAGTATTTCTTGAGCATCGAGGATATTTTGGAGCGAATACAACTGGAAACCCCAAATCTGAAACCAACCCTGGCCCTGAACACATGCTGAACTGGCACTGCAGACCTTTTTTCGAACGTCCTGTTGCTCAGGACACAGTCAGACCTTCCCACCTTCAGAAAACTGTTGAATTTGTTGTTCAGAGTCTCTCAATCTGGGAAGCTGTAAAGTACCACTCTTTTATGCTTCTAATGTTACCTAGGAAAAGCACTGACAGCGTTTAGATATGAGTGCTACTGAAAGCTGAAAATAAATGAATACATATAGTGAGTAATAGTTAAAAGTCTGAGATCAGGTGCTGCCCAAGAGCTACAGGTTAGGGACCCAAATAGAACACACCTCCATTCACGTGACAGATGCTCTGGTGATGGCTGAGTGGAACAAAGGACTATGTTTGTATGCCTGGATCTTGTTGCTTGGAAAAGGAGTTTGAGTGTCATGAAAGGCACATTGTACTGTGCATCGGATATTAAAGATAGTATGGCCCATATTTATACTTTTTTAGAGCCGGTTTTGCGCCGCTTTTTGACGCAATAACGGCGCCAACTTACAAAATAAAATTTTATTTTGTAAATTTGCGCCGTTTTTGCGTCAAAAAGTGGCGCAAATGCGGCGCTAAAAAAGTATAAATATGGGCCTATGTTTTTACTCCTGCAGCCAATATAAACTTTGTCAAGAATGTAGTCAGATCCAGCTAGAAGCCACTGCATAACCTAACCTGGATAATGCCAATGATATAGGTAGGTGAAGTAGTTAAGGCAGGTTGAGATATGGAACAAGTTTATAGGAGATCAGATAGAAGAAAACATAAGATCCGGAGAGACAAGGGGGTCAAATGAGACTCCTGGTTGGCATTCTAAGCTTAAGCATTTTATAGGTGTCCGTGTCTGGTCTTACATACCATTGTGTAGTTATGCATGCCCAGTTATGCCCTGGTGCGCGTATCATTGAATAAATACGTAGTAGACTGTTCTAAAATTATAGGTGATATGACATAATTATATGTGACGTTTAAAACATGGGGCCATACATTTCCCCAAGGCATTTCTAACATTTCTGAGTGTGCTTGAAAATGTGTATCATTTTGTGGCTCTGGACAAGTTCTTCAATATTTATATAATATTTAAATTATTTAGACTAGACTAAGGTGGACTATATCTTTATTAATATGGCTGGGAGACTGTGCCTGACTGTTTATATCATTTTTAATTATGATTGCTTACAACCTGTGACTATTTATATCATTACTCGCTACAGGTGCTACCCTGTGCGTGCTGGACTATTTTTTTCACCCTGTTTAACTATACGCTCTACACTGTGCCTTACTTTTCTTTTTTCTTACTGGCACAAGACCTTGCTTGACTGTTTGTACCATTTTATAAAATATGCAATCTTGAACCATGCCTGACTCTTTACACCATTTGTTTTGTTATGGACACCAGACCATAATTAAATATGTGTAGAATTATTTTTCAATAAGGGATACATTCTGTAACATTCCACATTATAATATTGTTGTAATAGGTAATAAACAGTGTTAGATTGTAACTAATGTTTATTAGTGATGGGCAGTAAATCCAAATTCAATTCATTGCACCATTTTGCATCACGTTTGTGTAAGTCTAGGCCTCCATTTTTAGGTCAGGCTTGACAATGAAGCTGTCTGCCAAGATATATTATTGCCAGCAGTGTACAATATTCATAAAGTGGGCTTTGCTCCACTCAAAGCAGTATTCCTTTCTCTGATTCATACTGTCGACTGGAGTATCATTCTGTCTTCTAGGTAGTGGCTCCACTGGACTTGTTTGGGTTCTATTTTACATATTGTACAAAGTACACTCACAAATCCATTGTTCCATTCACATCTTTGTCCCGCCTGCAATCTTGAAAAGTCAGTAGTGCAGGGTTTATTGTGAAAAACATTTGTGCGTGCAGCGCATGTAAACAGCATTTGTGAATGCCTGTGTCGAAATGTGTGGGCACACTTTGCCACATCTGTTGGCTTTGCCAGTGCGTGATGGTTATGGGTGCTAGGATGCACTTGACAATATCATTTCTTTTGATTAAAGGTGCTATGTAAATTAGTAAATGCATGCTCAGTTGTCTGAGATGTTTGATACTTCTGCAAAGTGTACGTAGAGTTTTGTAAATGTCTAGGTTTCACATAGTGCAAGATGTGCTCGGGAATACAAGTGGAACCTGAAAAAGGAGAACTAGTGGCATAAGGTTAAGCAGTAACAAGGTTTTTCAGAACTTTGAATGCTTTTCCTTCGTTAAATGAATATTAATCTGACACCAAAGCTTTCTTGCTAGATGCAGGAGGGGCACACAGGAGCCATTTGGGCACGTATCTTTTGCCTGTGGTCTGGATAGGGGCCAGTTATAAGCAGAGAGAAATTGGAGCAAACACTTCAACCTTTCTGAAGCAGCAAACATTTATGATGCATTCGCTCTTTTGTGGGTGCCAACATCATTTGCATTACCTGTCCTAGACCACTCCATTGTCACTTCCATAAGCAAGTAGTATAATTTTATTGTAACACTCAGCCATCCTCTTGCCTTCCTGCAGTAACTCACAGTATATATAGTCTCCTTACACACAACACAAAGATAAATGTGCCTGACAAATTCTACAAACACTATATACTGTTTTCCCTTTTGGATCATGCAAAAGATGTGCATAGTTCAAGTCCTTGAAAAACAAAGTACTCAAGTTTAGAAGATTCTTATTTCTAAGACCACTCAATCCTCCTGACATTATCACATTTTCAATTGAATAAGATAAAACAACACAAACAGCCTGATGTTAGCACGGGAACATGTAATGCAGTGGTCCCAAACCTGTGGTCAAGGGACCACAGGGGGTCCGCAAAGCCTCCTCAGTGGGTCCGTGGCTGCTTAGAATTTTAAATAACATTATCAGATAAATAAACTGAATATAAATAAAGTGGCTAACTGTACAATTGAACATTTTAACGTACTGTAAATGTCAAGGAATTTGAAATTGTAGGCTAAAAATTAAATTAGTATTCTCAGATTGATTCATGGGCAGAGTGCAGATGCATCAAACAGAATATAACATGGACGATGTCTGGCTTTAATTGAATTTAACATTAACATTTTCATTTATTTTTTATTTATATTTGTTTGGACATTAAATAAAATGTTTTATCATTTGTGCATGTGTTTGATGAAATGCTTGTTTCTGTATTGTTTGTGTATTGTTTTGCGGTTCAAATCATCAACAACATTTAAGTCGGGTTCCCCGGCTTCCAGTAATGACTCAGTGGGGGGTCCCAGGTTCCAGTAATGATAAAGTTGGGGTCCACAGAAGTCAAAAGGTTGAGAACCCCTGATTATTGGATTGTTTAGGCTGTGCCGGCCAATCAGGTTACTTAGAAAAAGTGCACTATTTACTATAAAAGGTGCTTTTCACAGCTCTGAAGATTGTAATGTAATAATCAATGAATCAGAATGCAGTTCCCATGACTGGTTCTGCTTCTTAAGTCTTCCAAAGCTACTCTTTATGTTGTCACAAGCAAATGTGTGTTTCCTGACTTCGCTTTGCACATACATTAGGCAAAATCGCACAGCTCCTGGGACTAGTTTAATCTTGATTCAGGAGATATTTTTTTAACCCCTATTGTTCTCATTGGGCATGTTCTAGTCAAATAATGTACGTCCCATTCTGTACTCACTTTTGAAAAAAAATAGATGCATGCCTTGGGTAGTGGGCAATTATCTCATGATACTTTCCACTTTTTTGTGTTTTAACTCGGTATTATTGCATTTCAAAATAGTCTCAAGCCCATTCCGTAAATTCCTTAGTTGGAATAGTTCATTGCAGTTTTGCACATTAAAAACCTATTTCAATAAAACCATCTCTTGGGGGCCAGCGCACAAAAATATTGGTGCATAGGGGAAGAAGCACTCAAAAAGTACTTTTTATGTAGTCTTTCATGCCTTTGTGAATCGGCTTCAAAACATCCCACTCCCTATTAGTAAAAGTGGAAAGAAGGCACAGTGACTTCTGTTTGTAGTGATTATAAATGATTTTCACTGAACATTCTCATTTTATTTCCATTTTAGATGTTTTGGGGTGAATCCACAAAGACATTTAAGGGGTACTTGAAAGAGTACTGCATGTGTACTACTTTACATACTCCAAAATGCCTCTGTGAAAAGCCCCATAAATGCAGGATTGTCAAAGTCTCTTGAATGCTGTGCAACATCAGGTTTATTCACATAGATCCTATTATATTGAACAAAGAGTAGTATTTATTGATGCCTTAGGTACTGATAGGTATAAGACGAACCTGCTGTGGCTCAGATTAGTTGCCAAACAGGACATCACAAGAGCATGGCAGGGGGTAGAAGCACCATCTCTGGAGGGTTGGAAGAAGGGATTGGGCACCCGTCTGGGGTTGGAGCATCCCATATACATGGCACGGGGTTGTCCATACAAACACGGTAGGATATGGTGAGAACAGGACGTGTCACTGGGGAATATGCCTTGAACCACTCCTGCTCAGGAGTGGTCTTTGGACAATGAAATACGTGCATTGCAGAGGGGGAGTGGGGATTATTGCTGGACTGCCTTACTAGGAAGAAAGGGCTTTGTAATCATGGGGTTTTGTAGACTTCATCAACATCTGAAGTGTGGAATTGTTTCTGTAATCAATGGTTTACTGTCTATTGCGAAAAACAAACGAAAAAAAACAATAAAAAGTGTTGTTAATGAAAAAAATATATATATTTATTATGCTAACATCCATTTCTGTCATTTCAAGGAGATCTGATCCCGAGGCATCAGCAGGCCTTCAGCACCAATCAGTTCTTTAATGGAGTGACTATTCCAGATCCAGAAAATATGGTAAGTAAGGCTGCTGGCAACCCAATTCTAATTCCCATCAGGGACTTTGAATCCAGCGTGGAATTCTGTGTCACTATAGATAGGCAAAGCAGACACTGAAGAGGAGACAAGGTAAAGATATACTATTGGTTGACATTAGGTATACAGTAAGTGAAAAACACTGCCAGGCTCCATCTCGATATAGGCTTTAAGAAATTACAAGCTTCATTTGAAGGCCATATGTTGCAATCAAAACTTTTCCTTCATACCTCATTTGGGATAGTTTCAGATAGACGTTTTAAGCTATGTGTCACAGTGACTACAATTAAAGAATACTGCATAGCATTCTTTCAACAACTGGTACATGGAAAATTAGGCAACCCCTTTTTAGTACTAAATGCACTTGACACTTGTGAATTATATTTTCTGTTAAGGCCACTGTGTAATATTAGTAGTAAGCAAATTTATAACAATTAACACAAGAAATAAAATAACAATAACAACACCACTGACAATATAGTGTCAATCATAGAAGTAGTCAATATCATCACACATTGTTTTTACTCTTTGGGATTATTTCTACATTTAATTTGAGCCTACTGTATTTACTTATCTCCTTTGGTACTCTTATTTCCTCCTCTTCCGTTTCATGTTATGCTACAGGATTTATGAAACATACATTTGTCACTTAACCAGGTGTACTGGGCTCAAAAGCTTTACATTGGACTATTGCCACAAACAGAACAACAGTCCTTCAATCCACCTATCATATGCTTAAAAAATTACTAGGAATCATTTTAGGTGTTTTATCCATCTGCTGTCCAGTGGAAGGGGATATCAAAACAAGTTTGGGTTTAGGATGACCTACGATCCATTTTAATTGTTGGTCTAGCCCAAGTAGGACCAAAGCTGAACACAGTGTTATAGGTGGCTTCCGAGGGACTACATTCCTGCCGACAAAAAAATGCTACCTTATTTCCAAACGACACCGTGCATCGTGCAAGATTTTGAAACAGAATCTTCTGTTTTCTTGCAAATCATTGAAGAGATCAGAAAGCAGAGATCATATGTATGTCAGCAATGTTCTAATCAAGGGATCTTCGGTGCTTTGAATGGAGATGTTTGTTTGCAGGTTTAGAGGCCCATGCACTGTCCACTGAAGATAACTTTCGATTCTGTGTTGTGTTGCTGTACGGCATAAAGTTTCATTGAGCACTTGCACAGTTTGTGGCCTCATAGCCCTGGGGTGGGAAATTGAATGTACATTCAGATTACTGAGGAAAGAGCATTACTTCTGTTTCAGAATTTTTTATTTTATGACAAGACCGGAGGCTCTATTATGCGTTCTTTTCTTACTTTATTTCAAATAGCAGCAGTCAAGAAACTACAACTCCCAAGAGGGTTAGTAACAGACTAACCAATGGGAGTAAAAACAAGAAGTAATGATGGACCAATCAGCTGAGGCCATAACCATAGAGTGTACACTTGACTGCAAGCAGCCCTCTTTTCTTGCTGCTCGCAGTCAAGATAAGTACACTCTTTTGGTCTTCCGTATATTTATTTGTCTATTTTATGATTCCAGTAAGAATATCGTTTTATATATACGTTGTTTTCCCGTTTTGGCATAGTGTCGCCTTCTCGGCGGCTTCGTAACATTTAATCCTTTTCCCTGACCCCCCCCCCTCTCCTTCGTGTTACCGTTGTTTTCTCTGTCGCGCGCGCTAACCGTTGCGCGTTCTTCTAGACGGTTCGCCTCGTTCTGTCAGCGCATTCCGCTACGCGCGCCTGACAGACGAGGCATTCTGGTTTCCTGTGCGCTCGTCGGCTGCCGAAGCAGCTCTATCTGAACGCCGGCTCCGTGCCAATTCCCGGGCAGTCCGGTCTCCTTTCTCCCGACGCGTCGTCCGAATTCTGGCCCTCCCTCTCGGTCCCGCCCCAAGGGAGGAGCTTTACAAACTCCATAGAGCGTGTTGCTCTTTTATTAACCCCTTGCTTCCCTCGTTTTTCTCGAGGCATTTTTTCAACTATTTCCAACTAATTTGCTCAGTCATTGTCATTTTTACCAAATAACTATGAACCCTGATATTTCATCTCTCAGCTCTGATTCTGAGGAAAACGAGGAATCCTTTAAACAGGATCTAAACAAATGTATACAATCCTCAGTAAAAAATGCCTTAAAGGCATCTATGATTACAATGTCAAAGAACATTGAGAGTTCAGTAATGTCCATGATGTCCAAACCTATGGCCCATTCTGCGGGGGAAGGCAGAAAACGCAAAATAAGCTCTTCTTTTAAAACAACAAAAGGCGCACATACAGAGAGTGAGCTTGCCTCACACCAGACTGAGGACTTGGTTCCTCCCAGGCCTCCTTGTAAGGAGGGGAACTCTATCAAAAAGCCGACCTCTCATGCAAAATGTAAAACAAAATCAAAAAATATCCCAGCGCCAAAAAAGATTGTTATTGCAAAGGTTTTGGACACAGATGAAGAGGGCATGGACGAATTATCGTTGTCAGACAATCCTGATGATACGTTTTCCCCTTCTCCTCCTCCCACCAAACGTATCAAATTTACCTCTAGTGACCCCTCTACCAGTGTTGTTGACGCGGAAGGTGTTCCCATGTTCGACCCATCCCTCATTCATCACCCCAATTCCACGGAGTGGTTTCCTTTGGATCACGTAGCGGAATATATTTCTTCCCGCCTGCGTCTTCCTTTAGACAAACAGACACGCTCCAAACCCAAATCTGAATGCCCTAGACCATCTTTGCACTCTAACATTACTGTAACCCCAGCCATTGATGAGTCCCTCATCACTTTCTTTACAAAATATGGAAAAGATCCCCGTAAAGGGGTAGACAAAGCTTGGACCACGTGCCAAGACAAACTCCTCGACGTGGTCGGCCCTCTAGCAAGAATACTTGACTTAGCCGAGTCGGCTAGATTGGAGGATTCTCCTATCGATCCTTTGGACCTTTCTCTTTGGACCCAAAGAACTTTTTGTCTGTTGGGCAATGCTAATTCTGCCATCATCCACGAGAGACGTAAGGGTCTCCTTCTCCGAATGGATCCTAAGCTGGCTAATCTGGCTACCAGAGATCCCGGCATTCAGGCCGATGGTAAACTCTTTGAAAACTCGTTCATCAAGGACCTTAGTCGTTTCGTCTCCACGTTTTCATCTATCGACAAAGCCCAACAATCTCTAAAGAAGGTCTTCAACCAGCGTGTTTTTTCCCAGGCCGGTAGGAGTCGCTTTACCGGCCGCCAATATAGAAACCAAGGCTCCAGAGGATATTCCAACCCCTCCTATTACTACAACCAAGAGTTTAAACCCCACTTCTACCCTCAAAGATCTAGGGGTTTCCGCAATCGCGGCCAGCGCATCTCCAGATCGGCCAATACCCCAGGTAAGCCAATGTTCTGGCCCTCCCGTGGGAGGTCGTCTTCGATTCTTCCTTCAAAAGTGGAAGTCAATTTCTTCAGACCCATAGGTGCTTTCCACTATCCAGGGTTATCGCATCGAACTTCTCTCTCCCCCTTACCAATCAGGTCCCCCTCTTTTTCCATGGTTCTCTCTCGAAATGTCAGCTCTAATTTCTTCGGAAATCCAATCATTGCTAGAAAAAGATGCCATCCAAAGTTGCATCCCGGATTCTTCCGGTTTCATCAGCTCTATTTTTCTCGTCCACAAAAAGAACAAAAAACTAAGACCAGTAATCAATCTAAAATCCTTCAACCAGTTCGTCGTCTATCGACACTTCAAGATGGAGACTATTATCCATCTCAGGGATATTTTACTCCAAGGCGATTGGCTAGTCAGACTAGACCTTCAAGATGCATACCTGACCATCCCGATCCATCCTTCTCACAGAAAATATTTGCAATTTCTTTGGAATTCAAAAACGTATCATTTTTCCTCCCTTCCTTTCGGCCTTTCGTCAGCTCCGTGGTGTTTCACCAAGCTCTTAAAACCGGTTGTATCCTATCTTCGATCTCTGGGCTTCAGACTCATTATCTATCTCGACGATATTCTAATTATGCATCAAACCAAATCCTCTCTTCTGTCTCAGCTTCAGATAACATCTACTCTCCTAGCAGAGCTCGGCTTCCTCATAAATCACGAAAAATCTGTGGTGGTTCCTTCACAACAAATAGTTTCTAGGCTTCCAAATAGATTCGGTTTCGGCTTCTCTGTTTCTTCCCCGGGCCAAGGTTTCCGCAATCAAAAGAGAGTTGGTTTTAACTCTCCAAAAAGACTCTATTTCCCTCAGAACTCTAGCAAGAGTCGTCAGCCTTCTTTCTTCTTCCATCCAGGCCATCTTCCCAGGACCTCTTCATTACCGCGCCCTTCAGCGCCTCAAGATTCTACATCTTCGTCGAGGTTTGGCTTTCTCTGACCTCGTGTCTCTAGACCAAGAATCTCAACTCGAAATCCAATGGTGGATATCCCATTTAGAGGCCTGGAACGGCAGATCCATCTTCCCCTCTGTGCCCGATCTTGTGTTAGAATCAGATGCAAGTCTCACGGGTTGGGGCGCCCGTTGTGGTTCGATATCGACTGGCGGTATATGGTCCGCAGAGGAGTCCAGATTGCACATAAATTGTTTAGAGCTTCTTGCAGGCTCCTGTGCGATCAGAAGTTTTACGAAAAACAGAGCAAGTTGCTCCATTCTGCTCCGCATGGACAACTTATCCGCAGTTCGTTACATAAACCATCTAGGAAGCACCAGGTCCAGACCCCTTGCTCTTCTGGCCAAGAGCCTCTGGGAGTTTTGTCTGTCCCACAAATTTTCTCTTCTTGCAGAGTATCTCCCAGGCTCTCTGAACTCCAATGCAGATTGGCATTCCCGACATATCTCAGATTCCAGCGATTGGAAATTACACCATTCTGTCTTTCGCCAAATAGAAAGGAAATGGGGCCCCTTTCAGGTGGATCTCTTTGCATCCAGACTCAACTCTCAACTTCCTCGTTTCTTCAGTTGGCGTCCGGACCCGTTGGCCTTAACTACAGACGCCTTTCTACAGGATTGGTCCAACACCCTCAATTATACTTTCCCTCCTTTTATTCTAATCAACAGAGTATTAAATCAAGTCAGGCGTCAAATGACGTCCCTTGTCCTGATAGTCCCCTTTTGGCAATCTCAAGTTTGGTTTCCACCCCTCCTCGAACTCACGGCAGATTTTCCAATCTTACTCCCCTCATTTCCGTCTCTCCTCCTAGACCCTCTCGGGCGGCCCCACAATCTGATTCTCAACAAATCGTTAGTCCTATCAGCCTGGCACATTTCCGGCCTACCCAGCGGTCCTTCCCTATTTCGTCAGAAGCTTCAGAGCTCATCAACAATGCATGGGCGCCTGGCACAAGGCGAGCCTACAGATCAGCTTGGTCTCTTTGGTCAAGCTGGTGTGTGGGAAAATGTGCCGATCCCTTTTCAGCAGATTTAAACCTAATTATTAATTTCTTAGCGGCCCAGGCGGGTCTGGGTAAATCATATCGTACAATCAATCTTTACAGATCCGCTATTTCTATGAACCATTCTAATATCGATGGCAATCCTGTCGGGATCCATCCCTTAATTTGTCGCCTTATAAAAGGAGTCAAACTCTCTAAACCTCCTACTGCCAAATACTCCCATGTTTGGGATGTTTCAGTGGTTCTGAATCTTCTACTTTCTTGGCCAGACAATCCGAGCCTTTCCTTAAAAATGCTGTCTGCCAAACTCACTATGCTCCTATGCCTAATTTCTATCAAAAGAGTTTCCGACGTTAAGTCCCTAGATGTCTCTGCCCGCCATTTTCTACCATCAGGTGTTTTATTTCACATTGCCAAATGCACCAAAACTAATTTACATTCGGTGTTCTATCCCTTTTTCCCCGATAAACCAAAATTATGTGTGGGTCTTTGTTTAAAAGAATACGAAAAAAGAACTGGTAACCTGAGAACGTCCTCCTCTAACCAACTTTTGATTTCCTTTCGCAAACCTCACAATCCGGTGACTTCCGCAACCCTGGCTCGTTGGGTCAAATTGATTATGTCCCTAGCGGGAATTGACATTTCTGTTTTTGGAGCCCGTTCCTCCAGGGGAGCCATGGCCTCTAAAGCGTTCGCTTTGGGATCTAGTTTGGAGGACATTCTCAGGTCGGCAGATTGGTCTAATGATAATGTTTTCAAAACTTTCTATTGTAAACCTGTTAGAACTGCTTCTTCAGTAGTTATTGATATGCTTTAAACTCGCATAATAGAGCCTCCGGTCTTGTCATAAAATGTAGATTTTCCTAGTAATTTATGACGGAAAGTCTTAATTTTATTAAAGACACGGAGGCGAATATTATCCCACCACTGTACTTTTTAATATGTACTTTCTCTTTCCCTCCCAGCGACTCCTGCATTACCTCCAGCTTCCGGATAACGCTGCTGGCGCCATCACCGCATCTTGCAAGAAGAACCCACGAGTCGTGTCATCACAACCCTCTCAAGATCATCTTCCTTTACCATTGTACTCCCAGTTTATTGCTGTGGTTCAAGAAGTTTGTTCCGTTTCCTTGGCTTTCGCGATTGTGGGACTCATTTACCCTTTGTTTTATGATTCTCTTTGACTTGCTCGTTCAAGAAAAGAGGGCTGCTTGCAGTCAAGTGTACACTCTATGGTTATGGCCTCAGCTGATTGGTCCATCATTACTTCTTGTTTTTACTCCCATTGGTTAGTCTGTTACTAACCCTCTTGGGAGTTGTAGTTTCTTGACTGCTGCTATTTGAAATAAAGTAAGAAAAGAACGCATAATATTCGCCTCCGTGTCTTTAATAAAATTAAGACTTTCCGTCATAAATTATTAGGAAAATCTACATTTTCAATATGTTTTGGCACAGATTTTCAGGTTTAGTGAGCAGGAGCCAGTCACTGCATTCTTTAAAGGTCTTGCTGGATTTCAGTAGAAAACTGAATGTGGAGGGCCAGATCCCCAAGGAAAATTGGCAAGATCAAATGGCTTTTATGTGCTCTTTTTCTGCCATGCAAAAAAAATCCTTAGTTCCACCAGTGTGCCAGTGGGAGCCACCAAAGGGACTTCAGCACCTGGGAAACATACCTACCCATCTGCGCACCAGACACAAACACGCTGCTGAATTTTACTGCTTTTCCAAGCATTGAACGTACTGCTCAGGAAGCCCTAAAAGGATCCTATGTGGATTTTCTGTATGAGACGGAACGAGTAAAGTAACAGCACAGACCATTGAGGGAAGAATAATTATCTCAATCCCATGTCAGTAATTAAGGAGAAAGTTATTTTGTGATTGCCTATGTAGTTGTGTTTTCTGTGTTTTCCTCCCTTAATTACCTTTACATTTCACTAATGTGGACGTTGATTTGCACTTTTTAAGATTGCAGGGAATGGAGCTGACAAAATACGGTGTCTTTGGTAAATTGGTGTGTTTCAGTTGACATTCTCCTTGCTGTAAAACTAGCATGCTAGCATTTCTTGCCTTTTTAATCAATATTTTTGGCCACAGGGAACTGATGGGGAATAAAGTACTGCCGTCTAATACAGCTTTGATACTGTCAATATTTAGCCAGCCCCTTCACAACAATACAGTCGTTCGTCCTCAGATAACGAACATATGTCAGAATATCGTTTACCGGAATATCATCTGACATAAATATTGTGACCTAAATATAATTAACGAAAATGTCCTTTAGGAGTAGAATTTCTACCATTAACTCCAGTCGGGTTATCTTTTTGTATATGTACCACACAATAAGGGTGCCAGACCCCAGAGATACCAGGAGGTTCCAGACCTCCCTGGTCTGTAGTGTGGGGCAATGTACAGACATAGATTCAAAAACACAATCTTCCTAAGTGTATAAGCTCTTTTGGAAAGACTTATGGTTGCAAAACAGCACCTTTAAAGTGCAGGCTCTCTTTCTGGAATATTCTTCTGCAGGGGGATCCCATTGCAAATTAGCACAGTTTCCTTCTAAAAGCATTCCATTGTTCAAATGGACACCGATCCTTTCTCTAAGTCTGTCTTTCATCTTGAACTATTTGACCTATCGTTCAGCTATATATACATGAACATTGCACCTTCCCATCTTGATATCCATTAATCTGGGCCTCTAAGCTCTTAGTTCAATCCCTATACACACCCCAGTGAGGATGTGTTGTCACAAATGTCCAGGATCATTCTGCTGCGTCGGATCTCTGACATCCTCATGAATGTGACAGCACTGGGAACTGTATCCCTTGACTCCGTATCTGATATATTTAAGACTCTCTTTATCAATGTGTGTGAAGTGTCCTCAACTATTGTACATCTCAAATGCGACCACTAGGATTCTTTCTTTTTCTCTTGTGTACTCACCTCTTTGATGGGGCACTGTTTTGGTCCCCCTGTAGTTTTCCTCCGGGACATACCATTTGCCTGGCTGTGCTAGGCCATTGAATTGTCATTTGTGACTACAGCCATGTTCAGTTGTGCATGCGCTAGGATTTATTAATCTTGCATCCGTCCTCCCACTTTCTGTAGTACTGAGCTTTGTGCATAGATGTTGTAGGACGATCAGTTTAGAGATATAATGCACTTTCCTTGTTTCTTCACTTTATCATGTGTTTGAATGCACAAACTAATATAATGCATTTTGGTTTTTTTGCGTAGTTGTTTTTTTTTTTTCTTAGATAACTTCTTGTCCGTTGCAACAATGATGATGCATGTCAGATCTGCTTCCTGTGTAGCAGTCTCTTGAGAATGGGGGTTCCCTTGCCATTTATACTCGGGTGTGATTTAACCTGAATAAATTCAGAATTACTGCAATTCATAATGAGAAACTGAAAATCTCATGGTAACCGACACACAGAGGACATCGGCACATTTAAATGTATTCAAAAATATCACAATGTTCATATAAATTATATTTCAGGTGTGTACATTTTGTAAGTCACAGCAGTACCTATGGGCATATTGACCAACATGTGGCTCAACAGAGCTCAGCAAACAAAGTTGCTGTGTTGCATCACTTAAAGAGAGCCTGTGCCATATCTTCAAAGAAATGCTCTCTCCATGCACTTTGTACTGCCCAGCACCAACGCAGGTACCCTTGTGCTACAGTGCAAGGGTGTCTGCATTGTGGTGAGGGTTGTTTTTTGCAGGATGAATGACCTCTCTGCACAAAAACTATCTTTTGAGGCTACTTCCTCTTTGTAGTATGTTGCAAAAAGCAGCACAAATGCAAAGAGGAAATAACGAGGAGAAATAAAGACATTTCTCCTGGTTACGTCAGCTTCAGCCAGACACACCATTTTGACTCTAACCTGTGTCTACACCTCTTTGTAAATATGGGTTTGCATCAGAAGCCATGCGAAGCCCACTGGGTATTCAAATGTTTCTTTGGAACTGTATCCCTTGAATATATATCTGATATATTTAAGACTGTTTGGAAAGCTTACCTGACACAAAGTAACACAAGGCAGCACAATGCACTGCCTTCCATTACTTTTTCCTACAAAGACATGCATGTCCACATTTGAGTGGCTTTGTAAATACCAAAAAGGATTTAGCGTTGGGCTGCATCAAAAATAGTAATGCAAGCCCGATGCAAACTCTTTGTAGATATGGGCCATAATATAGTTTTGACTGTTACTCCATTTCAACATATACCCTTGTTACTCATATATATTGACTCATACCCCAAAATATTTTGTCATTTGACTGAAAAAATCATATAATTTCACCTGCGCTCCTAGACGCATTTGTTCTCAACAATAAGGGTTCGGAATAAAATGGTCTCCTTGTGGCAGGAGTGTCCTGAATTAATTATGCAAAATTTCAGTAACTCGCTGAGTGGATTTCTCATCAGCCATACTGTTTCAGCAATAGAACAAATTTTGCAGCTGCCTTCACAAGGACACTCAATATATAGTAATGTTTCTATGGTTCCATTCTATAGTCTGTGGAGTTCAAAAAAGATATTTGCTTGAGTATTAGTGACAGTTCCAATTACAAGGTATCTGGGCTGTACAATTCTCATTTTAAAAACTGAGGATCTATTGTTTATCTTTCTCCAAAACGTACAGAAGTTTAAAAACCCTACTTTGGTTTGGCCAATATTTGATTGAAGCCATATTTTCCTCCACACCCAAGCACTAGAAATCACGCCAACTGCACTTATTACATTGATACTCAAAGTTTGGCCCCGGGGCCACATGCGGCCCTCTTGACCTTTACATGCTGCCTCCCGGAGAACAGCAGCACTCAGCTGTTTACTAGACCAATGCTAACAATGAAAAGATGTTAAATTAAACATACAAGAATGCATTTAAAGTTAATCAGAGTTAAAAAAGGAAATAACTTTTGAGTCATGCACCACTTAACTTTAGGAGCACCTTCATGTTTAAAGACATCATGCAGCAAAAGTGTAAAAATATGATAGTTTCTTCAAATTCAAAAAGTGTTTTTAATTTTCATGTACTACCTTTGCACTTTAGTGCATCAGATTATACCAGTGCTTTGAGAAGAATTATTTTAAAAGTGATAGTTTTCAAACAAGAATTTAGAAATATTGATTCTTCCCTCCACCCTGGCACAGTGTCAATAGTGAACTAAAGAGGCAAGTTAGTTGTTATGTGCACTCTTTGGGTGATCTGGGTTGCTATCACACATGAAAAATATATAGATTATTAAATCAAACACATGAGAGGGTTTGTACAACACGCATCCTGAAATTGTGTATTTCAAGGTCCACATATGTGATAATGAAGAAAACGTGGGAAAGTCAAATGAAAGAATTGCCTAGGATCACACAGTTTGGTAAAGTGGGGAAGCTGGGATTAATCACAGGTTTTTTGTTTCATATTGTGTAATTCAACAACTAGATGTATATACTTTGCTTCCCCTACACCCACCTTACTGACAACCCCTCCCCAGCCTTACCACACCCCACTGGCATCAATGAAGCCCTCCCTCACATAACAGAGGAAAATGTTTGGCCCCTGGGAAAATATTTGTGAGTACCCATGTATTAGATCAAAATGGCTGTTTGCAAAAGAAGTTCTAAAACATCAGGCAGTAAATAAATTTGCTGACAGTACTCAGTGTTATCCAGTCAGCCGTAACCGCAGAGGGCTATTCATGAACTTAATTAAATTTGAGATAGGTCAAGTTAAACTAGGAAAGTGCTTCAGGATTAGACACTTAGGGCCATATGTACGAACACATTTTCCCATTGACACAGAATGTGAAAAACCCTTTGCTACATCTGGCCCTTAATCCTTAGAAGAAGAATATATATTTTAAGGGGAAATCTAGGTGAGGCAATAGCACATAGCTCTAGAGAAGAGGATTATATAGCATTAAGACTCATCTGATGTTTTCAGGAATACTTGCATACCAGAACTCACCCCTTTAGTCTATGCCAATGATTATATGGATTTCATGCAACAGGATATCGTATGATTTTGTCCCATGGTGCATTTATCAGCAGATCTCAATAGTATGTCATAGTTGTCACTTTACAGCCCAACCCTGCAGCTTAGCTGTGGTAGAAATCCCTAGGAAGTTGTATGGGATGGCTCTGGTCGGTCCACTGAGTTTTCACAAACCTAGGCCTCTAAAGAGACCTCATTCAAGAGTTCCAGAATATGGTCTTAAGACCAGAACATATTACTAAAATGGGGAGTTGCACTTTGCATCCCGACACCATTTTTGTTTACAAACTATTATTTTTGGTGAAAGATTTTCTATTGTGTATGTAAGCTTGATTCAAGAGAAGTTTATGCTCCATCAAACTTGCTTCTTGCCCTCAGTGTGACATGTATCTGATAGAGACTTCTAGTTGCAGATTCCTTACCTTTGAACTTCCCCAGGCATCAGACTGGATCTGGCGATTTTTCTTCGAGCAGTACCTCTGCGCGCCGTCAGGTGGCGTCGGTTGACTCCGCGGGCGTCGCGCTCGCCGTGATGATGTCGCGTCGTATATAGGCACCACCCCGCGTGCTGACGTCAGTTCGTTTCTTACCGTGCCACCCTACGCACAGATCCAGAGAAGAGCTACATCAGTCATTTTTTTACTACATGAACTTTTTTGTCTAATTTTTGACGAGTTTGTGGATGTATCGAGAGATGTCCCGCAAGACCGGATTTAAGCCCTGCGACTCCTGTCAACAAACTATGTCGGTGACGGATCCGCACCTCGTGTGTCTCTGGTGTCTGGAGAGCGATCACGAGCCGAAGTCGTGCTCCAACTGTCGGGCCATGAACCCGAAGGCGTTGAGGGAGCGGTCCCTACATGGCGGCCAGACACTCAACTCCACGGCGCTCACGGTCCCGTTCGAGAGGAAGGTCTCGAGACTGGCCGCGGAGTCACCACCACTCTTCGTCCTCCAAGTCATCAGGACATTCGGGTCACAAAAAGAAGTCGTCGAAGAAGGACAATTGTTCTTTGACATCACCCCGTCGATCGTATGATACAACGTGGGAAGATTGTCGACGCTGTAGGACTCTGTCAATGAGCCTTCTTCTGGGTCGGCTCCGCGTTTCCCCGACTTCCCGGGAGCCAGATCCACCCCTGCCAAACTTAAAGAATTTTACGAGGCCATGCGCCTCATTTTTGGGTGGGCCGACCCGCCTTCGGGCACAGGTGAGTCTGTTGGAGTCCCCTCTGTTTCAAAGCCGTCGGCTTCGGCCTCGGCTTTGGAGGGCCCTTCCAGATCCAATCACGGATCCATCCCGACGCCACTCGTGCAACGGCGAACTTCCCTGGCATCAGGTCAGACGCCGATGCTTCCGACGTCGGTTGGGCCCACAATCGATGTCTATCCCATACTCATACCCGACGACCCGGAGCCGGAACAATGTCGATTGACGTTGATTCCGTTCTCTATGGGCTCCCCTGGGCCCAAATACCCTTATTCTTGTGGGTATGGATAAAGGGAGAGAATTGAGGGCGACGCTGGACCCTTTACCAGCTTGACCCCCAAACGGCCTGGGTACACGATTTGGGTGACGCCAGTGGTCTAGACACTTCCCCTGACACTTGTATGCTCTCTCCCCCTAGCGTGGCTACAGAGTGGGATGCTTCTTATTCTATGGTGGTGAGAAGGGCGGCTGAGGTCCTGGACCTCGAGCTACCTTCTGTGGAGGTTAGGCCTAACATCCTAACTGATGTGCTTCAGCCTGGGTCTTCCTCTTCTGAGCCCCTTCTTCCCTTTAATGAAGCACTGACAGACATCTTTTTGGATACTTGGTCCAGACCCACCACAGGGGCTCCTGTGAATAGGACGGTTGCCCGCCGCCATCGGCCTGCGCCTTCAGACCCGAAATTCCTGACTCAACACCCCACGCCTGAGAGCCTTGTCACCCAGGCTTCTTCATCATCTGGCGCATTCCCTGCCGCACACCCGGATAGGGAATCAAAAAAACTGGATAATTTGGGGAAAAAGTTGTTTTCTTCCAACAGTCTTGAGCTGTGGTCTGTGAACACTGCATGCCTTTTGGGCCACTATTCCCATACTCTCTGGGATACGGTTACACAAGTGGTGCCTACAGTTCCGGAGGAGGCCCGGGCCATCCTGTCCCAAGTCATAACAGATGGGAGGGATGCAGCTAAGTTCATGATTCGTTGTGGACTGGATACGATTCTCTGGGCAGATCGGTTGCATCAACTGTGGCATTGAGACGCCACGCCTGGCTGAGAACATCTGGCTTTTCGGGGGATGTCCAGCAATCCTTGATGGACATGACCTTTGATGGCACACGTCTCTTCGGAGACAAGGCGGACTCGGCACTTGAGCGCTTTAAGGATTCCAGAGCCACGGCCCAGTCCCTTGGCCTCGCGCCTGTACCTAGACCCGAGCAGTCCACCTTTCGCCCCTTTCATGGCTTCGGAAGGGGTACCCAACTGCGTCCTTTTCCCCCTGGCCACCGACCCCCGCATGCTGTACAGCCCCTGCGTGGCCGCGGACGCGGGATCCCACGTTCCCAGGGATCAGGGAGCCAGCGGGTCGCCCAGTCCACCCCCGCTCCCTCTTCAGTCTTCAGCCTCCAAGCCTTCCTAGTCCGCAGGTAAATCAGGAGCTAGTAGGTGGCAGGATACGCCATCACCTGCCCGAATGGCAATCCATTACCTCGGACAGGTGGGTACTCCAAATTTTCCAAAGGGGCTACTCCCTCCCCTTTGAGACATCTCCTCCAGCCATGCCACCTTCATGCAGTCAGACATCGGAGGATCATATGGCGCTTCTCCGCAAGGAAGTCCAAGCCCTTTTGGCCAAAGGAGCTATAGAGGTTCCGTTGCCAGAAGTAGGTTGTGGTTGCTATTCCCGCTACTTTCTGGTTCCCAAAACGGACAAAGGTCTTCGACCTATATTAGACCTTGGTCTCTCAGTCTCTTCCTAAAAAAGGAGAAGTTCAAAATGTTGAAATTGGCTCGGGTCCTATCTGCCCTGGATCACAGAGACTGGTTGGTAGCGTTAGACTTGCAAGCCACATACTTCCACATTCCCGTCTTGCCGGCCTACAGACGTTACCTACGATTCGTGGTAGGTCACGAGCACTTTCAGTTTACCGTGCTCACCTTTAGCCTTACCAGTGCCCCTTGGGTGTTCACAAAGGTGATGGTAGTGGTGGCAGCTCATCTGCGCAGGTTAGGGGTCCCAGTCTTCGAAGATTGGCTGTTGAAGGCGAACTCGCCCCAGACAGTCATCTTACCACCTCCAGACTACAGCGAACCTTTTGCATTGGCGGGGGTCCACTATCAACGTGCCAAAGTCACACCTGACTCCTTCTCAGACGCCCCCTTTCAACAGAGCTGTTCTGGACACAGTGCAGTTTTGGGCATATCCTCCCGAAAAGCGAGTCCAGGATATTTGGGCTATGATACCGATGTTTCAACCTCTGTCCTGGATTTCGTTGAGAATGACTCTGAGGCTGTTGGGCCTCATGGCCTCCTGCATCCTGCTAGTTCAAAATGCCAGATGGCATATGCAGGCTCTGCAGTGGGACCTGAAGTTCCAGTGGACGCAGCATCAAGGAAATCTCTCCAACAAGGTCCAGATCTCGGAAGGGACTGCGAAAGACCTGCAGTGGTGTTTAACAAATCAGGATTGGGTGGCAGATCCCTCTCCTTTCCCCAGCCAGATCTTACAGTCGTGACAGATGCATCACTCCTGGGATGGGGTGGCCAAATGGGAGAGACAGAGATCAGAGGCATCTGGTCTCTGGCGGAAACCGGGCTCCATATCAGTCATCTGGAGCTCCGAGCGATTCAACTAGCATTGAAAGCATTTCTTCCCTCCCTCAAGGGGAAAGCAGTGCAGGTGTTCACAGACAACACCACCCCCATGTGGTATTGCAACAAACAAGGCGGAGTGGGGTTGTGGACCCTTTGTTAAAAGGCCCTTTGTCTCTGGACTTGGCTGAAACATCAAGGCATTTCCCTGGTGGTTCAACACCTGGCAGACTCCTTGAATGCCACAGCAGACGAACTCAGCCTTCGATGCATGGTCGACCACGAATGGTGGCGCGAGGTCTCTTCCTGCAGTGGGGAGAACCTTGGTTAGACTTGTTCACCTCCGTAGAGAACGCGCAATGTCAGCTGTTTTGCGCGTTGGAGTTTCCAAGGCGGCACTCGCTCGGCGACGCTTTTCATCTTGAGTGGAATTCAGGCCTCCAGTATGCCTTACCGTCAATACCACTTCTGCCTAGAGTTCTGAAGAAGATCAGGCAAGACCGGGCAAAGTAATACTGGTGGCTCCGGACTGGGCACGAAGAGTCTGGTATCCCAAGCTTTTGAACAATGCCATAGCTCCTCCGATCAGACTGCCTCTTCGGGAAGATCTTCTGTCACAGCAGCAGGGGAAGGTCCTCCACTGTCAACTCTGCGACTTTTTGCATGGAGATTGAGCGCCCACAGTTGATGTCTTTTGACTTGCCACCCGAAGTCTGTGACGTTATCTTGCCAGCCTGGCGTCCCTCAACCAAAACTGTATACTCCTGCTGTTGGAAGAAATTTGTGGCATTGTGCATCGACAATTCTGTCGATCCTCTATCTGCTCCTCTCTCTCAAGTTCTTATCTTTATTCTTTCCCTTGCTCTGCAGGGTTCCCCCATGGGCACTCTTAAGCGATATCTCTCTGCTATCTCTGCTTTCTTAAGGTTACCTGATCAGACTTCCTTATTTAAATCTCCCATAGTTGGGAGGTTTCTTAAAGGCCTCACACATCTCTTTCCTCCTATCCCATTCATCATGCCCCAATGGGATCTCAACCTGGTCTTAACTTACCTTATGTGTACCCCGTTTGAACCGCTTCACAACTGTCCCCTAGGACTCTTAACTATAAAGACTGTCTTTTTATTTGCCATTGCTTCTGCCCGCAGAGTTTGTGAACTCCAGGCTCTGTCATCTAAGCCACCTTTCCTTGCCATACATCCTGATTAGTGCTTCGCACGAGGGCTTCTTTTCTACCTAAGGTAGTGACACCCTTCCATGTCAGACAGTCCATCTCCTTGCCTACCTTTTATGCACCCCCACATCCCTCTCATGAGGAGGAGAGACTCCACCGTCTGGACCCAAAAAGAGCGTTGGTGTTCTATCTTGATCGTACCAAAGATTTCCGGGTGGACTTTCAACTCTTTGTGAGATATGTGGGTGCAAAGAAGGGGTAGGCGGTGCAGAAGAAGACCATTTCACGATGGGTACTCTTGTGCATCAAAATGTGCTACGCTCTGGCTAAAAAGCAACCTCCTGAAGGTTTGCAAGCTCACTCCACCAGAGCTACTGCTGCTACCACGGCGCTAGCACAGGGCATTCCAGTCGGGGATATTTGTCAGGCAGCAGTGTGGGCATCGCTGCACACTTTAACCAAGCACTACTGCCTGGACAGTCTGGTCCTAAGGGACGGCTACTTTGGCCGAATGGTCCTGCAGGACTTTTTGGTGTGATCTTGGTTCGCAGGCCCACCACCGGGTATGGTATTGTTCGTGTATCTATTCAAAGGTAAGGGATCTGCAACTAGAAGTCTCTACCAGTCTCTTTTAAGAGGAAAAGATGGGCAGAGAACCAGACTGTACATTTGATGGAAGAGCTTCTGAGATCAAACTCCTTTATTAAAAGGGCTAGTTACATTCACACACAGAATGGAGAGAGGAGGTGGAGAGATCCTTTGATTTTGCTAAAGCGCTTAAAACACAAATCTAAAAGAAAATAATACACTGTTTGAAATATAATCTAGAAGAAATGTTAACAGTTGTGAAGCTAACAAGGTTTAGAGTCTGCTGTGGGATGAGGGAGGCATATATTTGTTTCTAATGCATTTATGTTAAATTCGATTGTTTTATGATATTTGCAGCACCACTGTAGGTTGCTCATATGTATTTACATACTATATTTTTTATGTTGGCAGGAACCACTGGAGGTGAAATTCTCCAATATTTCCCATCATGCTTTTGGACTAATGAAAGTAAGTGCAGATTCAAGGAGGCTGTATATTACATTAACTTTTGCGGGGCTCGTCTATCTGCAATTTACTGTTTTAAATCTAATCATGATTTCATGGCATTGCACATGTGATACAACCATGCTTCAATGTGTGTATTGCTGGTGGCTTGAGCTGTAGAGCTATGACATCACTTTAACAGGTTAAAGCTTTGTTTGAAGATATTGCAGATTACTGACGTGCCAGTGGCTTTAACTTCTGTGTCTCTGAAAGCATGTAGGAATTCGGGATCTTAACACCGTTAGAGTCCAGCCGTTTGGATGGGTAGTGTGTTGACCTTATACATTGTAGGGCAATGCACCCTGAAGTATGGCTGTACAATTTTAATAAATATGCTCTGTAAGTGAGAGTGCTTTCTAGTAGGTTGAAGTTTATTGTACCCATATGAAGTTAGATGCCAGCCAACAAAACAAATCTTGGCTAAATGAAGCAGCTGTTGTCGGTGTATATGATCTTGGCACTTTGAAATAACTTTTATTATTTCTCAGATCCATTTTGTACCTTAGCATAATACAGTTCTACAATATATCTTTGTGTGATATAGGGCCAGATGTACGAACCGGTTTGCATAGCGCAAACTGCAAAAATCGCAGTTTGCGCCATGCAAAACAGCCATCGAGATGCACATTCCCATTTTGCAAGTCGGTACCGACTCGCAAAATGGGAATGCAACTCGCAAATAGGAAGGGGTGTTCTCTTCCTATTTGCGACTCTCACCGCGATGCAGAATTGCTTTGTGACCGTGAAAGCGGTCGCAAAGCAATTCGCAGTTAGCACCCACTTGAAGTGGGTGCTAACTCATTTGCAAAAGGGAAGGGGTCCCCATGGGACCCCTTCCCCTTTGTGAATGTCGCCCAAAATATTTTTTCAGAGCAGGCAGTGGTCCAATGGACCACTGTCTACTCTGAAAAAACGAAACCAAATGGTTTCATTTTTTCTTTTGTAATGCAACTCGTTTTCCTTTAAGGAAAACGGGCTGCATTACAAAAAAAAAAACTGCTTTATTGAAAAAGCAGTCACAGACATGGGGGTCTGCTATCTCCAGCAGGCCACCATCCCTGTGAGTGCAGAGAATCTCTAGGGGGGTCGCAAATTGCGACCCACCTCATTAATATTAATGAGGTGGGTCTTTGCGACCCCCTTGAGATTCGCAGAAGGTGTCTGAGACACCATTCTGCATACGATTTTGCGAATCGGAAATTGCGAGTTGCACCGACTCGCAATTTCAGATTCGCAAAATCGCATTTTGCTACATCTGGCCCATAATGTGCTAACCTCTTCTCGTAGTTTGGACTCTTGCTCTGAGCAAGACTGCTGGTTTAGGGATGACAGTACTTTTGTTTGTAGGCGACTACGTCTTTCCTACAACAAGTCGCAACTGTTGTCCCAACCTTACCGGCTCACTAGCAGCACCTCACCAGAAACACAATAGTAAAAGGTGATTTGTGGCAGCCGTTACGCATGGACTCGAGAATAAGATATCTCAGTGAGTGTCATGGTTAAACGGAGATTACCCTTTTCTCACAGATATATCATGTCTCATACAAATACAGGCAATGACACATATGCAGTAGAGTTACAATAGTTTTTATTTAACATAACTGCAATTTGCGATAAGTTGCATGGGCTGCAATGATTAGGATAATGAATAATGCAAGAAACAGAATTGTGAAGACGAGAGTCATTATTACAAAGATCCCACCATCTTGCAATACGTAGAAAAGATATATGAGATGTAATATGCCCTAATACCCTAATGTGAAAGGCCTAACCTCCTATCTAAAGGAGAGCTGGGTTTGTTAAACCTAATCTGCCAATGCCATGTCCATGAGAGGAGCCCCCAACCCTCGTTACCTTGGAATGAGGTCTCTATCTCAGACTCCGCAGGGACACGAAGACTGGGTCAGCGTCAAGACGACTGCAGCATCGGTATCAGCGAGGGTGGCGATGACCTCTGGTCGGAATCCCTCTGATTATCTGTCTAAAGTGTGATGTATTTATACAGATTTACAAGGTCCCCTGACGTAGATGTGTTCCTAAACAATAGATAACAGACATGCTTGGGACGGCAATTAATATCAACAATCCCCCGAAAGTATAGAGAGGGAAAATCCCTAAGTGTGAACATCTACTGCTTGTTTGTCTTTGGTGCTTGATCTTGACGCCTTGGCGCGGTGATACTGATAATGTTACTCATAACAAGTGGCCTAACTATAAACAAGGCAGCCATTTTAGAAGAAATAAATAATTAAATGGGCTTAGACAGAGCAAGCTAAGTAGGTTAAAAGTCACTAGGTGACGGGGGCACGAGTCTACAAACCAGAGGCTAAGCTAACTCCTGTTATCCCATTAAAATGAACTAGGATTCACTACACTCTCACTGGCATAAGTAAGTCGGGTTGGCGTTCGCCTCTCAGCACACAGGATATTTTTGCAGCCTGTGGTGTGTGGGATTAGATCTGCAGTCAACCTTGTTGACTGAAATGTGAGACGCAGACAGTTTTATTGAAGAGAAGATTACTTTTGTGGCCCACTACTACATTGAAACAAGTTCACAATGTAGACAATCCTTTCTGTGCAGTGCAATGTTTCTGTAGTTATTTTTCAACTCAAATAGGTTTGAAGTTCATTGCAGTGCTGCCTTAGTGGAGTATACCATGTCAGCTGTAACTCTAAAATGAGACTGCCAACCACCTGAGTCTGTGCACAGTGGAGTTTCTTATGATGTCCTTGACTCACCCACACCAGCACTGTGGGGACCGGCCTTCCTACCTCCAAGATTTAAATTGATCTCTACCCTGGACGCATCAGGTAAATCAGCCTTCCCTTTTGCTTCTGTTTTAAGAAACAGAAGAAGGAGCCTCAAGTTGTGGTTGTTTCCAACACACATGCAGTGTAATTGAGTTATAGATGATCTTGCTTGTGGTGGCTACAGGAACTGTTGGTGTCCCCTGAAGTCTCTAGCAGTATGGGCGTGCTACAGCACATGCTTTGCTTTTTGTTTGATTATGTGACCTTCCAGATGCTGGCACATGGGGTTTGTGCTGCTTTGGCGGGAACTCCCAGGCCAGGAAACATAGACCACATACATTGTTCTTGTGTGGCACCTATTGCTTTACCCATGTGATGATATAATTGCATTAGTTTCATATCTACAACCCAAATTAACTGTTCTGAGTTTATCATCACCGCCAGACATAATTTTCTACAGCATTCAGCTTTTGTTCATCTGGTTGATTTTGGATTTGATCTTTAATTACTACACAGTCCCTGACATCTAAGGTCAGAGCATTTGATTTATTTTCTAAATTTGCTAAAATGTTGTGCCTTCCCAATATGTTGCTGAGTGGTTAAGCATGTTTTTAGTTTTGCAACGTGAATGTTTTATGGATTCACATGCTGTGTGTTATTCTACCATCTAGTGGTGGGTCTGGAACTCTTTGTATAGAAGTAGTCCTTTTTCAGTTTATTTTTATTTTTTGGGGGGGTGGGGAGCGTCGATGGTCCTACAATTTGGTACCCAATCGAGTCCTTCCTGACTTCATACGCCCTTTCCAGAAACTTCCATGTGTGGTCACCATCGTCAATAGTTTTTTTCTGCCGTTGGGTCTCGAAGCATTGCTGAAGACTCTTCAAGCATCCAAAAATAAGGACGTTTCGTCTGGAGTTTGTCAAGAGATAAGAGAAGAACATCGGATTCGGAGTCAAGAAGCACACCAAGTTACACTGAAGAATGCCTAGACAGGGGGCCCCCTATTCTGGGTGACCTGGAAAATACACCATTTCGATTTTGCCCAAGTTGCCATCACAAGTTTGCACAGGATAGCCACCAGGTGTGTAAGCTCTGTCTTCCATTAGATCATCTAGGCAATGACTGACTCTGCAGTATTCAAACCAAAAACTCTGTTCTGTTCGTTTGTCCGTCGTTGTCGATGATGACCAAAGAAATCACGTTGAGGAGGTTGACTGGGTACGGTGTGTGTGGCTGTGGCTGTGGCTGATCAGTCTGATGCTGGCTCGGAAAGCTCTGCTGCACGTCGGGCACAAGTTGTCTGCTAGTTTGGTTGGCAAAGAGCTGCCTATGGATTTGCACAGCTCACACTTCTTCTGCACCTCTGCAGTCCTGCTCTGCTCATAGCAGGTAGCGCGTTTGCTGATACAGCTTCACCAGGTGGGACGGTCAAGTGCTAGGGTTTCCCAGGAGTCTTGGTCAATGCCAAAGTTCTTTAAAGAGACTTTCAGCGTCTCCTTGAAGTGCTTTTTTCTGCCCACCTTGTGTGTGTTTGCCTTCTGTCAGTTCACCATCGGACAGTCTCTTGGGAAGGCGTGTGTCTGGAATAGGTACAAGGTGGCCTGCCCACCTGACTTAGGCTCTCCTCAGCATGGTGTAGATACTTGGCAGACCAGCTTGAGAGAGGACATCTGTGCCTGGAACTTTGTCCTGCCAGGTAATTTTCAGCAGCTTCTTAAGCAGTTCATGTGCAAGTAATTCACCTTTTTGGCATGGCGCTCGTACACAGTCCATGTCTCACAGGCATACAGTAGCATGACTGCCTTATACATCTCCAGCTTTGTGGAGAGTTTAATGCCTCTCCTCTCCCACACTGACTCCTGCAGCCATCCAAATGCAGAGCTTTTCTTGGCGATGCCTGTGTCTAACTCATTCTCAATATTCACAGATCTGGAGAGTGTGCTGCTGAGATAGGCTTGTCAACAGCCTTCAGGATTTCTCATTCAGTGATGATAGTTGGTTCCGAATACGTCTTCTGCGGTGTGGGCTGATGCACAACCTCAGTCTTCTTGGTACTGATTATGAGGCCGAAGTTTTTGCAGGCAGTGGAAAAGCTGTTCATGCTCTGTTGCATCTGGGCCTCTGTGGCAGCGTTGAGTGCCCAGTCATCTGCGAACAGGAAATCACGCACAGGATCCTCTTCAACCTTGGTCTTGGCCTGTAGCCTCAGCATGTTGAACAGCCTGCCATCAGTCCTATATCTGATCTTGATGCTGTTTTCTTCGTCATCGCAGAAGGCATCTGACAGCATGGCCGAGAACATCATGGTGAACAGTGTGGGTGCAAGTGCACAGCTTTGCTCGACTCTGTTGGTGACTGGGAAGACATCGGAGGAGTCTTTGTCATCCAGTACTCAAGTTAGCATGCGGTCATGGAACTGGCGCATCACACTGATGAATTTGCCTGGGAAGCCAAACTTCTCCATGATCCGCCATAGCCCCTCATGACTGACGGTGTAGAGGCTTTAGTCAGGTCTACGATAGTTGTGTAAAGGTCCCTGTTTTGTTCCTGGCATTTCCCCTGTAGTTGACGTGCTGTAAATATCATGTCCACTGTCTCAAGGGCCCCTTTAAAGCTGCACTGACTCTGGCAGGTTTCCCTGTTCCATGTGATGAGTGAAGCGGTTGAGGAGGACTCTGGCAAGGATCAGTAGAGAAATTCCTCTGTGGTTGTCACAAGACTGTCTGTTTCCCTTTTCCTTGTAGAGATGGACGATGGAGGCATCCTTGAGCTCCTGAGGGATAACTTCCTATTGCCACATCGTCTGAAAGAGCTTGTGAGCTTCTGGTCCCCTGCCTTGTAGATTTCAGCTGGGATGGAGTCAGTGTGGGGTGTATGGTGTCAGGGAGAGGCGGTACTTTTGATGGGGGAACAAGTCATGCTCTTTAGAGTAGTTCATCCACCTTGGTCCCCACCTAACACTCAGCTCTCACCGTAGCTCCTTGTAGATGTCTGCATGCAACAGCAGCCACACCCCGAGCAATGGTTTCGACTGGCCGACAAAACCAGATGAGGGTAGCTGATGGGTCTGAAACCCTTGGTGAGTTAGGGCTTTTCTACCTTCGCATGCGAAGACTGGATCTGGCGGACTGTGTGGAGGAAACCACCAGATTGGTTCAACGGGCAGGAAGGTGGACTCAGCAAAGTGCTGTGGAGCACAAATAGGGCACAATGAGACACATTAGGACACTGCTGGCCATCCACTGCATACTGACCCATTTCCAGTCGTCTTGACTACATCCTGGATTATGATAGGCTGAGACGAGAGAGTGAGGCTGACGATTTGCGCAACTCCCCCTCACTATAATCCAATTCACGCGCAAGTCAAGACATCACCCCCACCAAGCCTCCCCACCCCCATCCCCTCTCTCAAGTCCTTTGGTGATGGGCGAGTGACAAAGCAGCAGGTGCTGATACACTGGAAGCTGTAGCCACAATCCCACACACAGGCACCCAGGGTAATGGGTTGCTTTCTACTGGACTGAAGAAGCAGTGGAGGTCAGCAGCCCCCTGGGTGCCTAAGCAGCCCTATTTAGGATCGCTCTGCTCACCTCCATGGCCTAAGAAAGGGGCTAGAAAAGGTGCCCTAAACATAGCCTGCTTCACCCTACCCCTTGCCGCAGCAGGCGGGGATCCCAACCATGCTGTTGCATTACAAAGAAGAAAACATTGGTGACTCCGCTCACCATTGGCACATGGAATGTGTGCACGCTCATGGATAGCTCCAAAACATACAGACCTGAGAGACGGACAGCACTTGTCGCAAGATAACTCTGCAGGTACAACATCCAGATTGCAGTCCTCGGTGAGACGAGGTTCGCAGGCGAAGAAGCCAGCTGACAGAAGTCAAAGCTGGTTATACCTTTTCATGGAGTGGCTGCAGCAGCGATGAACGTCATGAAGCAGGAGTAGATTTCACCATCAGATCTAATCTGACTAGTAAATTAGCCAGCCTCCAAGAAGGATTCAACGACTAACTCATGTCTTTGAGGCTCCCCTTCAAAGGAAAGCGCCACACCACCTTCATCAATGCATATGCCCCTTAATCATTGCATATGCCCCCACCATGACAAGCTCAGAGGAGATCAAAGACAAATGTTATGATGACTTGGAGTTCCTCGTAGCATCTGTGCCCAAGGAGGAAAAGCTTGTCATCTTGGGCCACTTCAGTTCCAGGGTTGGTGCAGACTACCAGACATGGGAGGGAGTCATTGGGGGGAATGAAGTCGGCAAAAGCAACAGCAATGGTCATCTACTTCTGAAGACCTGCGCAACTCATGACATGTTGATCGCAAACACAGTCTTCTGCCTACCCAACAATAACAAGATGTCCTGGATGCACCCATGCAGCAAGTACTGGCATCTCATTATTTATGTCATAGTAAGGAGAAGGGACAGACAGGATGTTAGAGTGACTAAGGCCATGTGCGGCGCAGACTGCTGGACATACCACAAATTCATCCTCCCAAAACTCACCATGCATATCCAGCCCAGGCGGTGCCCGTAGGGGACAAAGACCAATAGGCGACTGAATGTCAGCAAGGTAGACCGGCACTCTGTGAACCAGAACCTCAGTGAGGACATCAACAGTGAGCTTGACCAACTCAGCTTTGGCACAAACAGTGCAGAAGAGGACTGGGCAGCTTTTAGAGGTGGTCTACAACACCACTCTCACTCACTTGGTCCAGAACACATGCAAACACCAAGACCGGTTCGACGACAATGATGAAGACATTCAGAAGCTGATGGATGAGAAGTGTGAAGCATTCAAGTCCTCCCAGCAAGACATTACATCTGCCTCCAAGACGGCTGCCTACAACTCCATCAAAGCAAGGTGCAATCAAAGCTCAGAGAGATGCAAGACTCCTGGCTCAGCAGAAAGGCATATGAGATCCAGAAGTACACTGAGAGCAACCACTCCAAGCATTTATACGATGCCCTGAAGACCATCTATGGGCCACAGTCCTCTGGAACATCACCACTGCTCAGTGCCAACTGGTCCACCCTGCTCACTCACAAGTACACCATCCTGAAAAGATGTGCTGAGCACTTCAACAAAGTTCTTAACAGGCCTGCCTCTATCGATGTCAAAGCCATTGACTGCATGCTGCATGTCACCATCAACACCTCCCTGGCAGAACCTCCAAAGGAATCAGAGGTTAAGGAAGCAATTAAGCTTCTCTCCAATAGTAACGTATTCAAACCAAAAACTCTGAAGGTGAGACAAAAACAGAGGCAGGCACATCAAGCCATGCAGGGCCAGTAAGAGAGTCCATCACTGAGAGAACTGGGCTTGTCTAGTGAGGAGCAGAATAATATCGCTGAGGTGGCCAAAGAAGAGGGCTTGCACGTCGTGTTGAGCGTCATCGACGTTGAAAAACATAATTGAAAGTCAAAGGAAAAAAGATATCAGAATCTAAATCAATTAAAGCTGCCTCTGTGATGAAGATCTCGCTGATCGAGATTAAGCATAAGTCAAAAGAACCCCTTGGGTCCCATTCAAAGGATACAGCAGGTGGCGCAACTTCGGAGAAGGCCAAGGTGTCAAAAGATGACCAAAGCCGAGAGAACTCAGAAAAAAACATTGAGTGAGCCCACAATGAAGGACGGCTCAACATCAAAAAGAAATTCGGCATCTCTGCTTGAAGCCTAAGGTCGGCCGAAATCAAAAGGAATAAAAGAGCATCTCAAAGCCGATATGGCTGCGGTTCCTCAGAAGAAGAAAGAGTTTGACGCTTCTCTGAAGATGTACAGAATTCCGCTGAAAGCCTCAAATGAACAGGCAGGTGGGATAAAAGTTGTTGAAGAACTCGAGCCCCCAGTGACACCGGAACCTCTGGAGGAGGAAGAACAAGACATCTTCTTCAAGGAAGAAGACATCGACTGACAGGTCACAGAAAGGTAAGATTACCTCGAAACACAGTGGCAAGATCTTGAAACAGACTCTGCAGAAGAGGGAATAGACATGTGTCCTTCGAGGCCTTCACCCCCAGAAGACATTATGGTGTATAATCAACTGGGCTGCAAATAAGTACAGTGTACAGTTTGAAAAAGAGAAAGCACATTCATTCATTTTACTAGAGACTTTGCTACCATCTCTGAGCAAAACTCAGTATCTCCCTAGGTTGCCAGGCATACTGCACCAGGGAAGTAAGGTCCTCAAAGAACCAGCAACATGCAGGTGCGTAACAGCAAGGGTCAAAAAGAAATATAAGCATTCCTCAAAGGACCCTACTTACATGAAAGGCACAGTACCGCATACTCTTATTATTGCAGCACCAGCCAGACAAAGAGAAAACATTCCCACAATATCTGGGCTGCCACCGGACAAGGAAAGCAAGAAAATGAATATGGTGGGAAGAAAATGTGAAAGTGGAGCTGCTACAAAGTGGTGCAGTGTCAACTCTAATGCACTGCTAAACATGTATGCCTATCAGCATTGGTAATAGATGGCAGAGCTCATGGCAGAGCTCATGAAACACCTCCTTGAGCAATACGGCAAAACAGCAGCATCCCTTGCAGATGAGGGAAAAAAGATAGCAAATACCTTTCTGAAATCAGCAACTTGATGTTGCAGGTACAGCAAGTATATACTGATGATGGTGGGAACAACCCTAAGAATATATTCAATACCCCCTTTTATGGGGAACACTGTTTGGAAGTGTTGTGGATGACACATTGCAACAATTAAAGAAGGACAGTGAGACCGCAGAATCTATGGGGGAGTTGCATAGAGTTACGGGCGCCTGCTCGGCAGGCTAGATGACAGAGTAAGGCAGCTCCTCACGCTCCAATGAGGGAAAAGTGACTCAAGGGCAAACAGTGCTTACTCCGCAGGCTGGCTCTCATACCACATGCAAGGCTACATATGAGACTAGTCCAGGAATGGATTCAAAATCAATGGTCACTAGCCACAGGGAGTTGGGAAGATTTAGTGGTTGTCACGCGCAAAGTACAGGAAGAAGTGAAATGGTGAAACAAGACAAATATAGCAATTGGAAGACCATTCTCAGACTCAACTCCCACAGTAACCATTACCACAGACCCCTCGCATATGGGTTGGGGAGCTCATGTGGGGAGACTGAAGATCAGAGGACTTCGGGGGAAAATTATGAAGCAGGTCAACATATCAATGTGTTAGAGCTAAACACAGTGTTCCTAGCCTCAAGAGGGGAACCTCATTGTTAATTCAGACAGACAACTCAACAACAATGTCCTATCTCAACAAATAGAGTGAAACAAAGTCCTTTGTATGGTCAAGACTAGCACAAGAGATCTGGAGTTGGACAATCCAGAGACAGCATCATAACAATGCACCTGCCATGGAAGGATAATGTATGAGTGAATAAGTGTCCACATCACATGTCTGGGAACTCAAACAAACAGTACTTAATCAGATTTTCAGACAATGGGGCACCCCAAACATAGATCTGTTCACAACACCTGAGAGCGCAAAATGACAATTCTTCATGTCCATGCATCCACACCCTCAGTCTCTGAGGCATGCTCTGTCGATACATTGGTAGAGGAAATTTGCTGACTCTTTTCCCCGAATTCCAGTGTTACACAAGGTGATCAACAAATGCAGACAATCACCAATGACACTAATTCTAATCCTGCCACAGTGAGTGATATAGACCTAATTTGCAGACTTAATAGAAATTACACACAACAATGTACAGAAACTACTAGGCCTTCAGGATCTACGCTTCATGCAAGAGGGTAGAGTTTTCCATCCTGAACCAAAAATGCTAAGTCTAGCAGCTTGACTCCTGATGACAAAGAGTTTGGAGACAAACCTACCAGAGAACACAATGGCAGTTCTCAGGGATGCAACACGACCAACAAAAAGAAAATGTTACTCAGCAAAGTGAAAATGATGTTTAAAATTGAGCCAAATACATTCTTTAATACAAGACAGTTCAAAAGATACAACATTCTTAAGATACCTTATCTGTTGGACAGCAAATTAAATTATGCTTCATTAAAAGTACATTTGGCAGCTATAGTTGCCTACACGAAAGAATATATATGAAGGAGTTTTTTCACAACACCAGTAATCAAAATATTTCTGGAGAGAGCAAAAAGATTAGCACTTCCAAGGGAATTACCAGCACCAACATGGAACATAAATTTTGTGTTAACACAACTAATGAGGAAACCTTTCAAACCCCTTCACAAAGCATCCTTGAAAATGGTCACTTTGAAAACAGCTTTTCTTGTTCCAATGACTTCTCTGCGTATGGTAAGTGAATTACATGCACTCACAATACAAGAACCATACATTCAAATACACAAAGAGAGAACAGTCATGAGGATAGACCCCATTTCTTGCCAAAGGTCATATCTTTTTTCCACATCAATCAATTCAGGTAGCAGGTTTCTTTCAAGATGCTAAAACTCCAGCCAAAATAGTGCTGCTCACGATAGACGCCAGAAGAACAGTCATGTATTAAATGGAAAAAGAAAACAACACTTTGCGTCTTTTGCAGACAATAACAAAGGAAAACCAGTTACAAAGAGTACCTTTCTAGGTGGGTTTCAGAGACTTTTTAGATGTGTCATGAAGCTGCAAGGGTACATCCGCAAACCAAACCATGGACACACTCAACTCGCAAAATAGGAGCAACAATAGCCTTTAGTCCAAAACGCAGAGGAAAATGTGCTCTTCTAGAATTACCTATTTTGCAAGGCTGTGAATCGTCAGCTTCAGTGACACAGCTATCATTAGTGGGGTTGGGAGGGGGCAGGCAGCAGCCACTTCTATTATGTAAAATATAGGCTGCCGCGATCACAAGTTTGCATTCATGGAGGTGTGATGCATGTAAATAAGGAAACACTTTTCCTCTGCACCTGCGCCATAATTAAGAGGCAATGAAGCCATCAGGAGGCGAACTGACCGTATGCCAAATACAGGTAAAGCAGTCAGAATGCCCCCAAGGGTGATCCTAAAAATGGAAAAGGAGTTCCAGGGACCCCCGAGACCTCCCCCTGCAGCCAGGTAAAGCCACTCAATGTACCAACCTGCAGGAATATCCCTGCTCCTCTTTCACATGCAGGCTGAGCTTCTGTCTGCAAACTGAACACCAGACTAGGAGCTACTTGCAGCCAGTCAGTATTTTACTAATGTGGTGTTCTGAGTGCAGGGCACACACTGGGAACGGCTCGTTCAGTGCTATAGGACCTAGTGCTCTCGGCAAACTAAAGATATGCTAGAGCGAGGACCGGGGCATTGCTCCCTATTTGTAAGACGAGCCCAGGTGGCCTGCACCCTTGCTACTCCCCTGGTGGCTGTCTCGTTTGCCCTTAGTCAAGGAATGCAAGAGACATGATGGCTGTTTGTGGAAAGAGGGAATCATGTCTATGCTACTTCTGCTGTCTATCTTGTCAACAGAGCATTGCATGTAGATTCCTAATGGTGCAGCTAGCTGTGACAAGAGTGAGATGTATGTGACACCTGCATCCAGGCCCTGTCACAACTCAGCATCAATAAAGATGGGTTCCTCTGTCAAACCTCTGAGTATTAATAATGATTCACTGTGGTTACTCAGCACAGCTGAGCAATGAAATGCAGGGCTGTTCATGGAAATGTCTACCGCAGCCTATGTCAGAGCCAATTTGCTGCTATGTGTACAGATACCAAGGGGACATGTATTTTACATGAAAGCAATGTGACCCCTGAGAAGACGTGCATTGAGCCTACCATTCACATACCACACACCTGTCACACAGCCCTACAAATAACATTTCTTTGTGCAATGCAGAAAACGCCCTGGAAGACAATTTGTGGGAGAGTTTAAAAAGCCCTTAGTTGTTAAGGTGAATCATTACTTACCATGTTACAACCCTATACTGCAATTTGCATTCTTCAGTCGCGACAGGGCAGTGCTTAATTTGTAAAAATAAATACATGAAAAGTAATAAGTACAGATGGCAAAGGATATCTTTATCTCACTCTTGCAGGTTATTTTCTCCCATTCTACATTTCACTCTTTTGCTCAGCATTGTAGTCTAATGAGGAAAATCAAGTCTCAGGCTCCAACAATGAGAGCTGGTGCCCTCTATCTGCGACCCCCAGAACTAATGAAGCACTTTAGTAGGAGCAACTCAGCATTTCATTCTTTCGAGTTAAATGCAATAAGTTCCGTAGAGGAGGGTAATGATACTGTATTATGTCTTTATCACCTAGAGATAAGTCAGATTTTGTCTTCTACATTAATTTTGTGGAAGCAGAGCTTGATTTTAGTGGCACCTAGTTATCTATGAGAGAGGTGGAATAGCACAAGCCTCAGATCTGTTAGTGCTGAAACATATTTAAAAGGGAGGTAAACAGTGAATTTAAGGCACAATTTTCACATAATGTTGCTCAAAAACCATAGATGTGCCAAGCTAATGATGACTGATACTCCTGAGGAATAGACTCCTTTAAAAAAAAAAAAAAGGCACAATGGGTACCCTTCCATATGTCAGTAGTTGCCTGCTTTGTGCCAGGGCCAGCATTTTGTCTTGGGTGTTCTCATAAGGCATTGATACCCCCTTAAGGAAAGAACAATGGGCCGCCCATATGTAAACAATCTCTCTAATGTGTCAAGGACAGCATTTCATCATGGCTGTTCTCCCTTATCACAAACATTATCTCCAGTGTGCATGCACCAGCATTTTGCCACAGGTGCCTTATATGTCAGTCATTATGTCCAGTATGTGAGCACCAGCATTGGGTCCCTCGTGTGTCATATGCCACGTATCAACTGTTGCATGCCAGGGCCTGCATTTGACCACAGATGCTTTGTATGACAAGATTTTCCTCCGTGTGCCAGTGCCACCGTTTTTCCGTGGGCGCTATATTATTCACCCTCGTTTGCACTCACTCTTATTCTCACCAACACTTACTCTCACTGCTTCACTCACTGTCATTCACTCACTTACACTCATTATCTGTCACTTTCAATTATTTGAACTCGCTTTTACTCTCACTCGGACTCAGATATTCTCACTCACTGGCTCTCGCTGCCTGTCTCTCACTTTTACTCACACAGGTGCACACTCATACATGCATGCTTACACATACACACACTGAGTGGCACACACACAACATGCATTTACAAGCATTTTGGTTTTACTCACTTCAGCTCCTTGCACTATCCCCATTCCTGCTCTTAGTGCCGCACTGACCTTCGAGGCAGGCACGCTACCGAAGCAGGAAACTCAGATTGTAAAATGCAGCTTTGAGCCACTCAGCTTTTCACTACACCCTTTCTTAATCCTGTGACGAGTTTGCAAAGTGTGGGGTGAGAGATTGATTGACGTGTAGCCTCGAGCACTGCAACGCTGAAGTCTGAAGCAGAGACAGTCCAATACATCACAAATGGGGAGGCACTGAGGCGTGGGAGGCCCCTGAGGCCAGCCCTGGAGAATCTGTCTGTTGGGTGGTGTGGGTGCCTTCATGTGCTAGACATCAGAAAGCTGCCACTGCCTCCCTCAGGCTGCTTGACCATTGCCCCTGTTATCATTCACTATTCTAATAATAAAAAAACTATGAAAAACGAAGGCGGGCAAATTGTTGATGCCTATGAATAGTGGTTTTCCCTGTTTTTGCCACTTTCTTTCTGAAGTAAAAAGCGTGTTCTTAAAGTGCAGCGACTGCGCAACCACTTGTTTGCTCAGGGGTAGCAGTTACAATTGTTGCGATGAACTTTACACACTCTCTGGATCTTTCCCCATTTAAATTTTGACAAATACGTCTATTGAAATTTAATGGGTGAAAAAAGCGTAGTAGATACCGACACGAGCTGGTTTTGCTGCATTAATATCACCAAAAATATCCGAATTATATCCCATGTTTAGGGTTGTGGTAGTTATGGCACCTGGTAAATTCCAAACCCCAGGGTATCAGATTTCACCAGAATTAAATAAATAGAATAACATTTACGGTTTTAAATAAATGGTGCCAAATAGTACCAAATCCCACCCTTATTTGAGGCATAAGCAGTGTCAGACCAGCAGGAGGATCAGGGGATCCCAAGTTCCACAGCCACCTCTTACAATATAATTAAAGTCTCGTTAATATGAGGACAAAACAAATCTGTAGCATAGAGTTGATGAAATGCAATATTCATATTTTCCTTAGAAAGAGATGTATGTTAAAATATCGATGTTAAATAAATAAAAATCATTATCACTTTAAATCAAAGATCTTCATCCTAGTTTTTGAGCATCGTGTTAAAGTCTGACCTATAGATAGCTTTAGCTGTCGCACTAGCCTCATCTTTTCTAAAGAGAATCATATTTAAACTGCACGCACCTGTAGATACATACAGCGGTTTTCAGTCAAACCTTTACATCCATTGATTTGTTCATTGTCACTCACATTTTGCTTCTGTCCACCTCAACATATACCTGGGGCAGTGAGCCTGATCCCTTCCTCCGTTGGGTGTCTTGCACTGTGAGTGACTGCATTTTGCCTGATGACACTGGGAAAAGAAGCACACTTCAGTGCTAGAACTGGTGTGCCACAGCTCCTGAGCAACACATACATGTATATATTTTTTGCTATTATTTATGCATCTTGTATGTGTTTGAAAATGAAAAAAACACACACTTATAAGGCTGACCTGTTGAGGGTTGCTTGGTTTAGATGCACTTTTGACCATTATTTCTTCTGTCTCTCTTATTGTTACTACTTTTTTCACTTCTAATGCAAATCTTGCTCATTCCTCCCTTCCCTGGTAAATTTAGTTTAATTTAATGCATAGTTTATTCGTTTAAAAAACAGCTTGTGTGCAGCAGCTACAAAATGCATATGTTAAAAATAATCACAAATAATACTTGTTTACTTATCTTGTCCCTTCATTTTTGATAACACAAAAGATAAACATTTTACAGGAAACAATTCTATGTTTGCTTTTGCATAAATCTAATTTGTACATCCAACTCATCCACGAACTGGGAATTAACTAACCGATGTACAATATATCACTGTCTTTCGACATATCATTCAATGCACTTTTTTATCACATATTTATTTGACTCAGTTTGGTTTCAGTCGCGGCTCGCGGGTGGGTGGCACGGAGGGGGCAGGGGAGGTGGGGGAGTACACAGTAAACATTATTTTTTTTAAAACACTTATCTGCACGCCACTGCACCACTCTGCTCCTCCATCTCCACTTCTGCTGCAGGCACAGGCTCCCAGCCTTCCCTGCGACCAGTCCTCAGAGCAGCGTTAGGATTGGCTGGGAGCACCCAGCCAGGGCGCTCCCAGGCAGACCGAGAGCCTGTGCATGCTCTCTCCAGCCCGGCAACTGTGTTGCTGGGCTGGATAGAGCCTACTGCGCATGTATGTTTGGCGGCCCGAGACGGCCAGCCAAACACACACACGCTGCGAGGTGAGTGCATACTGCACTCCCCTCACTGCTCATCACGCCCGTGGCCCAGCTCCTTTACAAGAAAACGATAATACACACAGTTTGTTATCATTTTCTTATAAAGGTTTTGCAGCTGCTGCTGCTGGCAGGCAGGCAAGGCTTCTCCATCCTAACGGAGTAGACCCCCCGTTTGGTTTGTGTAAAGCCTGATCCAATAATGACCCAGAAGAACTGCCATATTAGTCACCAGCGTGCAGCCAATGCCAGTAAGTGACTTTGAATTACACAACATAGAGATTTGTATTAACTATGGATCCATTACAATGGCACAATAAACTAGACCACCGATATCTCGGACAGTTTAGTCAAACTCTTATATTGGACAGCAGGCCATTAAAATTGGCCACATTAAACTCACAGAGGGGCATCAAATACACTGCCTTAGAAGTAGAGCCCCCTGGGCCACCTGTAGTTCAGTGACAACAACACTATTTTTAGTTTTGCTCACTGAATTATTACTTTTATTTTTGTTATAAATGTTATGTTGTTATGTTAAGTGGATTTGTAGTGTGGCTAATCACCCGTGAGGGTATCAAGTCACTGAGTAGGGTAGGCCTGAAGGGGGAGAAGGAGATTATGCCTGTTTCATCTGAAAGAGACATGTCTTGAGGTTCCTTCGGAAGTCCATAATGAAAGGGGAGATTCTGAGGTGTTGCAGGAGGTTGTTCCAGGTTTTTAGCTGCAAGGCCTGAGAAGGAGTGTCCTTCGCTTCTGGCCTTCCTTATTCGAGGGAAATGTGCTCTTGCCGGGGACGCAGAGCCAAGTTGTCTGGCAGGTTGGTAGAAGTTGAGGCAGTTATTGAGGTATGCTGGGCTGGTGTTGTGGAGAGCTTTATAGGTGTGGGTGAGTAGCTTGAACTTATATCCTTCCTTGATTGGGAGCCAGTGGAGACTGTTGAGATGTGGCTATTTTGCAGGATGTTCAGGATGAGTCTGACAGTGGCATTCTCAGTGGAGTCAGTGTAGAAAATGGGTCAGGATTCCAAAGCAGAGGGTGTTTACGTAGTCAAGTCTACTTGTGATAAAAGCCCAAGAGACTGTTTGTCTGGTGTTAAGTGGGATTCACTTGAAAATCTTGAAGCGTTTTCGCAGGATGTGGATTCATGATGAGGAGACGGCATTGACCTGTCTGCTCATGGATAGGTTGGTGCCAGGAATGATCCTGAGGTTCTTGGAATGGTCCGTAGGGATGGGTGGGTGTGCCAAGTTTAGAGGGCCACCAAAAGGCACCCCAGGGGGGAGTGGTTGCTGTAAAAAATAAGGACTTCAGTTGTGAGCTGGAGGCACTTGTTTTTCATCCAAGCAGCAACACTGTTCATGCAGTGGGTGAAGTTTGCTTTGGTGTTGCTTGTTTTGTCGGTAAGGGAGAGGATGAGCTCTATGTCGTCGATGTAGTATACTATGTTGATGCCATGGACTCTGACGATGTCCATGAGGGCCATCATGTAGATGTTGAAGAGTGTTGGACAGGGCGACAGTCCTTCAGCGAATACGCATATGAGTTTCTTGGGTTTTGAGGTGTAGGGCATAGTCTAACTCCTTGAGTTCTGTCCATAAGGGAGGAGGCTATCCACTTGAGGGCAAGTCTGCAGGTACCCAAGTGCTAAAGCTTTCTGATGACTGAGTTGTGGGAGACCATATTGAAAGCTGTGGGGAGGTTGAGGAGGATGTGTGTGCCTGTTTACCCTTGGTCAAGGATGCTTCTGATGTCATTGGTGGCTGCAATGAGGGATGTTTCTGTGATGTGGTTGGTGTCTAGGAGTTGATGGAGTTCTAGGTGGTCTGCGAGTTGGGTATTGATGGCTTTCTCAATGACTTTAGCTGGAAAAGGCTGGAGCAAAATGGGTCTGTTGCTGCTGAGGGTGTTGTGGTCCGCTGTTGGTTTCTTCAATAGGGCGTTGACTTTTGCATTTTTTTCAGCAAGACCAGAAGGTGGCAGTGGTTATGTACATGTTGATGATAGCGGTGAGTGCAGGGGAGATGATGGTTCTTCCAAGGTTGAATATGAAGTAGGAGTATGGGCCTGAGAGGGATTGTGAGTGAATGGTATTCATCAGGGCAGTGGTGTGTTCTTTTGAGAGGGGTTCCAGTAGTTTAGCTGCTGTTAGGCGATGAGGGAGGTGTCCTGCTGGACGTTCTTGTCTGTATGCTGTGGATTGAATGTGCTATAGATCTTGTCAATCTTCTGTCCAAAGACGTTGGAGAGGTCGTTGCAGAGTGCTTAGGATGGGTTGGTCCTTGGATGAGCCCGTGGTTGCAGAGGCTATCGAGGAGGGCCATGTAGTTGGGGTTTCTGGTGTCTTCCAGGGAGAAATTGAGGTCCCTGTGTAGGGTGTAGTTGGTAGAGCTGATGGAGAGGGGAGTGATGAAGCTTGTGATGTGGTTGCAGCATATCATTCGGGCACCCGGAGGGCGGTAGGTGAGGGTTCTCTTCAGAGTGGTGTGTAGTCCGTTCATATTTTGAAGTGGAGGTGTTCCATAAGGTTGGTGCCTGAGTCCGTGGTGCAGTCAATTGTGTTTTTGTAGATAATCGCAAGTCCTCCACCTGTTTTGTGGATTTGGTCCTGGTGTATGATTTTGTAGACGAGCAGGATGGCTGGAACGATGTTCGCATTGGAGGCTGGGTTGAGCCATGTTTCGGTCAGAAAGAGATGGTCAGGTGTGTTGCTGTTGAGAAAGTCCCAGATTTTGGTGGAGTGTTTCCCAAGGGCTCGGACATTGAGGAGCATGGCGGAGAGGTGGTGCAGGGTGATGGTGTGCGTCGGTTGTTTGGAGGTAGTGGTGTCAGCGTCTGAGGTGTCACTGGTGAAATTGCAATGGGTGCAGGAGAAAGGTCCTGCGATGGTGCTGGGGGATGGGTAGCAGCAGTGTGTTTGCCGGTGTGTTGCTGAGGTTGCGGAAAAGTAGGGATGGCATTCCTTGGCTCTGATGCCGGCTGCTGCTGTGGTATTGCATTGGATGGTCACGAAACCAGGGTTCCTGGCACTGACCACGGTTCAGGTGCAAACGGACGCAGACGGCTTGTCCTTGGTGTGCATTCGGTGCACCAGCGGCCCACCCACTGCTCGCGTCCGCTGAGCGGTCACGCTGCAGCCTGCATTATGTAGGTCCTGGGGCAGGCAGGGCTTGTGATGGTGGGAAGAATGCTGAGCTGGTATAAAGACGGGCAGGAAAACCCAGGCAGCAGCAGTGTCACTTGGTCAAATGGCAGCAACTAGATCTGGCTGGAACAAGCAGGAACTGGAGGCACCTAAGAAATGACTAAAGGCCTCTGGCTGTATTTTATTCAGGGTACGCCAGGTAGAAGGAGAACCATAATTGACACGGGTCTTGGGTCTATTGATTGGCATGTAGTCTGTAGAAAATTTGATAAGAAAGTAGTCTCACAAAGATAGCTGATGAAAGTCGATGAGCTGGAGTTCAAATAATGTACTAAACAGGAGAGTCGAGGCTGAGGTTCCGTTATGTGTTGAATTTTTGTGTCCAAATGTAAAAAACCAAGGGTGTGCACATCTTTCATTAAATGCTCATAAAAAGCATTTGTAAGGTCATCTACCCATATAGTCAGAGAACAGTAGTGCATGTAGATTTAGTAGAGTAGATTAGACATTGTGAAGGCATTTCCTGTGTGGATAGTAGAAAAAAGCACAGACCAGGGAGGTGGTAAGGGAAGGAACAGCCTTAGTCAAAATATACTCAAGTAAGGTTTGTCATGGGCGATCAAGCTTTCTGAGTAGTGGGGGATCATGATTAACCAAGGCTACAACGTATCCACAACCCTGACTTCTGTTTTTTGGGGAAAATGTAATTTGGAGGAAGGAGGTTAGATATATCTGCCACAGAGAAGTCACGGAGCCACCTATCTATTATGGCCAGTAATAGAAATCCATGGCTTAGGATTAGGTCATGGATAGTGAACACATTTGTGGCTACAGATCTTACACTTAAAAGGGCTCACCAAATTGGTGTGGGCGCGGGGGGAGTAGAGATGCTGAGTCATAAAGTAATTGATAGGGATGTGAGTAGTGAGAAGGATGGGGAGAGGAACAGCTTGAATTGGCTATTGAGGGGAGAGTGGAGAGGGAATGGATGATCAAGGGAGATGACAGTGGATGAGAGTAGTTGTGAGTTGGATGGAGGATCAAGAGGAAGGGACTGTTGAGATTGCAAAAGTCCTGTAGAGGTTGGGAGGCACTGGTATAAATCGCTGTTAGCCTCATAAAGATACAAGATAGGTCAATAGATTGTATGGACTGGCCTGATTTATCATCTTTCCATTACTGTAAACATCCAAAGTCACAAGGAAAGTATATGTTAGGGAGGAGACAACAAACTTCTATCTACTACAAATGATCTGATAGCAGACAAGAAGTAGTCAGAGTACTTGCTTCTCCAAGTCAGATGTTTGTCATGTAGAGTAGTAGATCTGTAGTTGTGTCTTCTAGTTGAAAAATCATGTGGCTGAGACAGATGAGCACATGGTAGAGAATATGCCAAGTTGATGCCTGTATGCACCAGGGGACACAATTATTATGCTTGAGAGGCCGGTGAGACATACTAGAAAAGATAAATGAGATAGGTTAGATCGTGGCTGAGTAATGTATTCGGTGGGGAGTTCTTGTGCTTCCAAGCACTCTGACACTCCAAATGAGGACAGCATAGCGTTCTTCTATGAAGGTTGTCTGGTGGTGGATGAACCCTTGATTGAGATATGTTGACAGCAGACTATGTCCCATCTAGCGGGGTGGTTGACTAGACATTTCCTCCAATGAACAGTGATAGAGGACAAATGAGTTAACAGAGAAATCCAATGAGAGATAGCCAATTTTTTGTTCAGTTTTGTGTAATGCAACATGACCCATATGCATAAACATAGGCAAACAGATACATTAGTAGCACCTGCATCCCCAAGTCATGACACCAGGACATGAAACTGGTATAATTATACATTAATAGAAACCACCCAATGTACTTGTTTTCCAAACGGCTCTGCTGTCCTACCCCGTGACATCTGTTTCACGAGGGCGGTCAGGCACTGACAGCAAAAAGCAGTCAGAGGGCCCCATAGGGCCCCATAGGTCCTTGAACCTGGATGCGCTTGGCAGTTCTTCCGCACGCTGCCACATCTGAATAGTGGGCTGGACCCTGCCACCCTCGTCTTTGATAGCAGGAGTGCCACTGAGATAAATCTTTGACAAGAAGACTGGAAATCCTTTACCAAGCCCAGTAAACAAACAACAGGGTTACATTCAATACACTCTGATTCCATACTCGTGAGAGCCCCTGTGACATGAGCCCAGTGCTGCGTAATAGGAGGGCATGACCAAGCCAAGTGCAGGAAATCTGCGTCCGTGGTCTGACAGCTTGCACAATGTGTGTCATATCTCAGCCCAAATTTACAAAGTTTAACAGGGGTGTAAATATATTTGGTGCAGAAATTTGAAGTGTATGATTCTCAGATTAAGTGTGTGCAGCTGTGTGCAACCATATTTCTATTCCGCTTGTTAAATAGGGTGCGGGAGCACCACATTCCATTTGTCTAGCGCCTTAGCAGTATTCTAAGGGCGATCTGCCTGTTCTGCATTATTATATAAATGAGTAGTTAGATGTCTATGCATAGTGCTAGCAAGCAGTACTTGTAACACTGTGAGGGTAGGAGGCTCATCAGGAAATTGCAGGTATAATGTAGATTTTCCTAGTCCTTTGACTGAAAGTCTTAATTTTATTAAAGACACAGAGGCGAGTATTATGCATTACTTTTCTTGCTTTTATTAAACAGCAGCAGTCAAGAAAACGTACTACAATTCCCAGAAGGCACAGAAAAAGAGCCAATGGGAATAAAAACGTAGTCAGAATACGTACACCAATCACCATGCACAAAGGGTATTATGACATCACGTGACTGTGAACATCCCTCTTTTCTTGCGAAATAAGTCAGTTAGCATTAAATAAAGGAAAAATGGCAAAGAGAATTAGAATAGCCATGAAAAAAGACAACAAGTCAGAACAAAAGTGCAAAATCGCAGAAAACCAAGAAGGATCTTGGCAAACAGCTCCAGAAGTTAATCCAGCTCTGAACGGTGACAGAGAAGTTTGCAGACTGAAAATCCATGAAGAAGACGATGTCTTAAGAGGAAGGTTGAATGGTGCCGATGGCGCTGAAAAAGGGGGGGGGAAATGAACAAAAAGTTAAGAGAGAGGAGGGATAATACTCGCCTCCGTGTCTTTGATAAAATTAAGACTTTCCGCCAAAGGACTAGGAAAATCTACATTTTACGTCAAGACCGGCGGCTCCCATTATGCGAGTTTAAAGCATATTAATTATATTCAATAAAACATTATCAACAGGTTTACAATAAAAAACTTTAAATACATTGTCATTAGACCAGTCTGCAGATTGAAGAATATCATCTAAACGGGATCCTGCCCAAAAGGCTTTGGAAGCCATAGCACCTCTGGAAGAGTGAGCTCCAAACATGGAAGTGTCATTACCCGCCAAAGACATAATCCATTTAACCCATCGAGCTAAAGTAGAGGCCGAAACCGGATTATAGGGTTTTCTAAATTAAATTAGGAGTTGGGATCGAGAGGGCGTTCTTGAATCTGCAGTCTTTAGTTCATACACTTCCAAGCATTGTCCAACACATAGCTTAGGGTGATCTGGAAAATAGAGATAAAAAACTGAGGATAAGTTTGTTTTGGTTCGATGAACAACAGTAAACAGAACTCCAGACGGAGTGAATTGGCGATTAGAAATATCTAATGCTTTGACATCAGAAAGACGTTTAATAGAAACAAGACATAATAGCATTGTTAACTTTGCAGATAACATTTTTAAAGAAAGAATGACATGACGGGCCACGACAGGAGGAATTTTAGAACAATATTAACATCCCATAGTTGTCTATATTTAGGCATTGGAGGATTAGAAAATTTTACTCCCTTTAAAAGACGGCAAATTAGAGGATGTTCTCCAACTGGTTTTCCATTAATGTAAGAATGGTTGGAAGAAATAGCTAATCTATATAAATTGATGGTACGAAAAGCCTTACCATTGCTGGCTTCAGCAGCTAAAAAATTAGCAATAAAAATCACATCCGCTGAAAAGGAATGAAAGTGTTTTCCCAAACACCAACTGTGCCACAAAGACTAGGCCGATTTGTAAGCTTTCTTTGTCCCTGGAGCCCAGGATTGTGAGATGTATTGTGAAGCTTCTGACGAAATGAAAGGGAGAGATTGTGAATACCTGAGATTTTCCATGCAGAGTGTTAGTAGATTGTCCAAAATGAGAGGGTGGGGACTACAAAGTGGATCTAGCAAAAGATTTGGGAAGGAAGGAAGCAGGGAAGCAAAGTCTATTGAAAGTTCCAAGAGAGTTGGGAACCAGATTTGGGATTGCCAAAAGGGAGCTATGAGCACTAAAGAAGCTTGTTGTCGTCTGAGCTGAGTGAGCACCCTGCTGATCATGAGGAAAGGAGGGAAAGCATAATTCAGGGAGAGTGACCAGGCTTGTAAAAAGGCATTGGATGCTAAGGCCAATGGATCTGGGCGCCAACTGTAGAATTAAGGAAGCTGAGTGATGAGGCATGAAGCAAACAGGTCGATAACTAGAGGGCCCCATTTGTTCTGTATCTTTTGGAAAATTGAAGCGTGAAGTTTCCAATCGCTTGCGTCGCGAAGGTGGCGAGAATGCCAATCTGCGACTGAATTGAGAGTTCCGAGAAGATACTCTGCACGAACCGAAATATGGTTTGAAAGGCAAAATTCCCAAAAGCCCTTGGCTAGTTCCGCCAAGGGTTTGGATTTTGGGCCCCCAAGGTGATTTATATAACGAACTGCAGAAATGTTGTCCATCCTGAGAAGGATAGCACAACGAACTTTGTTTTTTGCGAGGCTTCTGATTGCTAAGGAGCCGGCCAGCATCTCTAAACAGTTGATATGCAATTTAGACTCCTCTAAAGACCATGTGCCTCCAGTCGAGATTGGCCCAGATCGGGCCCCCCAGCCTGAACGGCTTGCATCTGATTCTAATACTAGATCTGGGGCTGATGCAAAGATAGTACTTCCGTTCCAGGCGTCTAAATGGTCTATCCACCATTGAAGTTCTGTGCGTGAGTCTAGGTCTAGTGGGATGATGTCTGAATATGAAAGGCCTTTCCTTACGTGATGAATTTTTAATCTCTGAAGAGCCTGATAATGAAGGGGACCTGGGAATATCGCTTGAATAGAGGAGAAAAGGAGACCCACCATTCGAGCCAACGATCTGAGAGAAATTAGGGAACTGCGTAAAATCTGCAAAATCTCTGATTTTATGGATTTGATTTTTGCGGAAGGAAGAAGAAGAGTGGCTGAAACTGAGTTTATTTGGAAACCTAAGAATTCTATAATTTGAGTCGGGATGAGAAAGGACTTTTCTCTGTTGATGATAAATCCTAGATTTGACAGAAGAGAACATGTGAGGAATAGATGAGACAGGAGAGACTGAGGAGACTGGCTCATTATTAGAATGTCTTCGAGATAAATGATAAGTCTTACCCCTAGAGCCCTGAGAAAAGCTACTACTGGTCTCATGAGCTTGGTGAAACACCATGGGGCCGATGATAGACCGAAGGGTAGAGAGGTAAAATGAAAATACTGGTTTGACCATGGAAATTGGAGAAACTTCCTGAAATGTGGGTGGATTGGAACAACTAAATATGCATCTTGAAGATCCAAGCAAACCATCCAATCATGTTAGAGGAGTGTATCTCTGAGATGAAGGATAGTTTCCATTTTGAAGTGTTGGTAGACCACACAGTGGTTGAAGCACTTGAGATTTATTACAGGACGCATCTTTTTGTTTTTCTTCTGAACCAAGAAGATGGAGCTGGTAAAACCTGACGGATCGAGTTTGGTAAGAGCGATGGCCTGTTTTTGCAAGAGGTATTGTACTTCTGAAGAAATAAGGTCTAACATGTCTGCGGAAAAACGTGCGAGAGGGGTTAACTGTGTTTGAACAGGGATTGAATAGAGATCTATAATGTAACCTTGGACAGTGTTGAGAACCCAAGGGTCCAAAGTGATTTCTGACCATTTTGGCAGGAAAAAACAGAGACGCCCTCCTATGGGGATAGAAAGAGAAGGTAGACTTACTTGATTGAATGGAGGATCTGAAGTTTCTGTAGCCTTTGGAGCGGAAACCTCTGCCTCTCTGAGGGTAGAATTGCGGCCTATATTCCTGGTAGGACGCATTGTGGTAGCCTCTGCAACCTTGGTTGTGATATGAGTGGCCAGCAAAGCGGTTCCTACCTCTGCCAGCCCTGCCAAAAACACGTTGTGAAAACATCTTTTTCAAGGATTGTTGGGCCTTGTCCAAAGATGTGAATGTTGCCACATATTTACTTAGTTCCTTAATGAAAGATTCTCCAAAAGCAAACCATCAGTTTTTGTATGAGGCTGAACAGTTGCTAAATTGACCAGCTTAGGATCAATTTTTAACAGTAGACCCTTTCTTCTTTCATGTGTGAGCGCAGAGTTGGCATTCCCAAGAAGACAAAAGGTGCGCTAAACCCATAGGGTAAGTTCCTCTGGATCGATAAAAGTACCATCAATTCTAGCTGCCTCAGCAAGGTCAAAAATGTGAGTGAGAGGTCCAAGTACATCAAGCAATTTGTCTTGGCAAGAGGACCATGCCCTGCCCACTCCTTTGCGTGGATCTTTGCCAAGTTTAGTAAAAAATTTTAAAAGAGGTTGGTCGATAGAAGGGGTAATAGAGATTTTGTGGGAGAGGGAAGGGCGAGGACATTCGGACTTTAGCTTGGCCCTTGTTTGTTTATCTAAAGGGCAGTTAATTTTGGCAGAGACATATTGAGCTACATGGTCTGCCGGGACCCATTCAGTGGAGTTGGGATGAAGGATATGGCAAGGGTCAAACATTGGGAAACCTTCTGGGTCTACGAGGGATATGGGTTTGGAATCATCCAGGGAGGATAACCTGTTTTTTTTTAAAGGAGGGGGAGATAAAGAACTATTGTCGTCCTTGTCAGAAAAATTGGTATCTGAATCCAACTCAGGCATGTCATCATCCGTATCAGGGATGGAGGTAATGATTATGGGGGGTATAATATTTTTTAATTTAGATTTATGTTTTAAGGATGATTTCTGATTGTCTGAATTTTTATACTCCTTGGTGGGAGCCTTGTGAGGAACCGGGTCCTCTGCCATGTGTGAGGGAACCTCACTAGTCTTTAGCGCCATTTAAAAAAAAAATTGGGGTGTTTAACAGGAGAAAGGCGCTGACTGCATTCCCCCGCAGCCTGGGCCGAAATAGACCTGGAAATCATGTTAGCAAACGATGACTCCAGGTTTTTAGACAATTTCTGAATGGAAGAAGAAACAGCTTGCTGAACAGAGGATTTGATAAAAGCATTAAGCTCTTGCCTGATAGAATTAACATCCTCAGGGGAATCATGCCCTAAAGGAGAGCTATCTGTCTCCATAATAAAGAAAAAAGGCTCAAATGTAAAAGGAAAGTTAAAAAATCTGGCAAACAAGGGGTTAAAATATGAGGAGGCAGAGAAAATAAGAAAACCCCGCCTATGGGCATTACCCGAGGAGCAGGAAGCTGAGGCTGGCAGTCGGGCAGAAGGGGAGACGAAAGGAGGTGAGTAGACAGCAAAATAATATTGCAGAGTGTAATGAAACTCCGTTGTTTGAATAGGCATGGTCGCGTTGAGAACGCTGAGGGGAAAAAAGGAAGCGAAAGCCGCTAAGATTACGGCGAAACTCAAAATTTAGAGTTTAGTAATGTGGGAGAAAAAAACACGACCAAAGCGTTTCCACAGACGCGGCAGTATGGCAGCCGCCGTGTGAGGAAACGTTAAGTCGGTTGGAAAATGAAGCGCGCGAGGCTCCGCGCGCAGAGTAACCGTGCTGCAACTTGCAGACAAGGAGGCAGAAGATGGCAGGAACATGTGAGAGCATTAAGCATATATATTATAAAAACGTATTAACAGAATGTAATATAAATACAGATAAAACATGAAAACATTTGAATACAGAAATTTGAAGGTACTTAACTTGACTGCGAGCAGCAAGAAAAGAGGGCTGTTGGCAGTCAAGTGATGTCATAATACCCTTTGTGCATGGTGATTGGTGTACATGTTCTGACTACGTTTTTATTCCCATTGGCTCTTTTTCTGTGCCTTCTGGGAATTGTAGTACTTTTTCTTGACTGCTGCTGTTTAATAAAAGCAAGAAAAGTAACGCATAATAGGAGCCTCCGGTCTTGACATAAAATTCACGCATTGAGGCACAGACGCGGTAGTAAGTAAATGTCATTAATGTGGTAGACGCTGGGGTACAAGTCTCCCATAGTGTTGAGGCCAGCCCTGGAGAGCATGTGGAGTGCCCTGTCCTCTCGTAATACTGAAACTGCATGGTGACACTTCAAAGGTAGCACTGGCGCATACAGCGGGAGATTACTTGCTCTCCTAGCTAAACCCTGCCATGCCACAGTTGGGACGTGTAATGTGTTAACTTCTGTGTGAGGAGTCCCTGCATAGCTTTGAAGAGATTGTTCCATCTATAGTCATGAAACGTCGGTGCAATTTTATGCTTCATTCTCTATTTGAATGTTTCTGAATGATGGGCTGCCAGGGTATCAGTGTTGTAATAGGTAGGCATGTCCAGCAAAGGGTCCGTGCAGAAAGGGGAAGTGTGGATCACTATGGGCCCACCCGTAAGATGGCCGACACGCATGAGATTTGGTGGGAATGTACACGTAGGCCAGTTTCACATTCTGGTGTTTGTTTTGAAGATGGCTGCCTCCATTCGGCAATCGGTGACTGAATGCAGTTGTTCTTGATTTGTGCATCACTCAGATCTCTTGGATTCTTCATCTCTTACTCAGGGTTGTCTCCACATGGACCCTTCGGAGAGGTTAACGTGCCAGCAGCTTCTGGAACATCCATATTTTGATAGCATTCGAGAAGATACAGACTCTGGAAGAGAACCAGAGAGAGTCACTAGGCGAACAACTCGACCCGCCAGAAAACACTTTCCAGGGGTAAGTATTAGAACATTAAAACTTGTTCTGAAGTTTGAGCAGTAATGAAAAACCTATGTGTTTTACACTACTCCAGATAATTACTCTAAGTAAACTTACTTCATTTCTTCTATTTATCGATTAATAATATTAATTATTATTATTAATAGGAGATTTACACCACAAAATACCAATGACCCAATGCATAAAGGCAAAAGCAAAGGGTACACTGTTCCAAATGCATAAAGGTACAGATTTAGTTATGTAAATTCCGCAGTGTATAATTTACAATTCTGAGTATTCATAGTATGCTGCTTTTTGGGTTTCACAAAAATGGACTTGCAACTCATTCGTAAAGTATGTATTTATTAGTACATAAAATATTAAATACGTATGTACTAATCTATATTGGATGATACACTGTAAATTATGACATGGGTTTAATACCCATATGGAGGATTAGGGGGAAAAAACGTTCCATGTTTTACTGTTTTTTTCACAGATGGACTGTCGAAGTGCACCCTTCCAGAAAACATATACATGTTACTGCACTTTTCCATATTCTTCCCAACTGTTTCCCTTGCACCTGATCTAGTTGAGTGTAGGCCTGTTTGCCAATACCCAAAAGCTATTATTTTGTAGGTGGTACCCTATTTTACATTTGGTTTACTTGGCTACTCCTCTGATTTACCCGTGCTATGCTCATTTTTTCAGATGTAATTCAGAATTTACACTTGTATGTACACAGCGCACACGTTTTCCCACTTGTGTAAGCGCATTAGGGGGCTTATTTAAGAGCCCTTGCGCCCCATTGGCATAGTTTATTTTAACATTAATGTGGCCCAACAAGGCCAAAATCAGCACACTAAATTTACAAAGTGGCGCAATGCATGCACTGCGTCACTTTGTAACCCGTTGCACTACATTGGGCCTGCACGAGGAATAATGTATGCAAAGGGGCATTCCCCCATTAAGGGGGCAGAAAATATGGCGCAAAGAAATCTAAAAGATTTCTTTGCGTCATTTTTTTGGGGGGGGCACTTTTAACGCCTGCTCAGAACAGGCGTTAAAAGGAGGCACACCATTGTTTACAATGGGCCTCAATGGGCTTTGCAGGATTAGCGTCAACATTTTTGATGCTAATCTTGCAAACCTCCGAACTAGCGTCCAAAATTTTGATGCTAGTTCCCTAACTACCGCCATGGTGCGCCATATCTTAGATATAGCGCACACATGGTGGTGTTAGGGGGGCGCTAAGGGGCGCAAGAAAAGTGGCACTGCACTTGACGCTAATCCTGCAAAGCCCATTGAAACCAATGGGAGCCTTCTTTTCACCCCTGTTCTGAGCTGGCGTTAAAAGCTGCAAAATAAATTACGCAAAGAAATCTGTTGGGGGGGGGAATCTAACGGGGGAACGCCTCTCTGCATACTTTATGCTTGGTGCAGGCATAATGTAGCGCAAAGGGTTACAAAATGGTGCAATGAATACATTGCGCCACTTTGTAAATTTGGCAAAGCGGTTTTGGCCTCTTTGGGCCACATTAGCGTAAAAAAAAAAAAAGGACGCTAATGTGGCGCAATCAGCCCCTTAATATAATAAAAAGAAAAGAGGCAATACATGATCTTTCAACATTACACATGCAGAAATGCTGCCACAGTGTCTTGAGAAAGATTGCTGAAGCTCGCCTGGAAGCCTGTAACTGGCACTGCTTTCACGACTACTCCACCTCAGCTTTGTTAGTTCCAGACAGTCGTAAATCTGCACGCATGCTGGGTCGTAAACTTGTGGGTGAAAGTTTGATATTCTTTGAGTCGGTCCTGGAATGTTTTTAAAGGGCAGTACGTTAGTATTTCGGGAAGGCTTTGAAAGATGCTCGTTAACCTCACATGCCCTTCGACTCTTACACTGTGTATTGTGTGTCCAGTTACAGCACCTGCCCCAGCTGACCAGCAGCACCATTTTACCGGCCTTGGATGGGAAGAAGTATTATTACACCAACACCAGAAAATTTAACTATCGTTTTCCAAACATTTAAAGATGGCGCCCACCATCCGAAAGATATTTATTAAAGAAAGACAACAGACCGGGGAGATATTGGAACAAAAATATTTCAAGCATTGGAAGGAACAGATGCAAAATAAGCTGCAGTGATGGACGCAAGACTTTTTTTTTTTTTTTTTTTTTTTAAACAAAAATGGTTTATGCGATAATTTTGTTTTATATGCACATAATTTTAATTCATGGAAGGCGAGAACCGTCAGTAAGAGGACATTTTTAACTCTGGCGGTCTCTTTTTAATCCTTTTTATTTGGGCAGATGTACGGTGTATTGTAACAACAGAAGAAATGTTCACCTAGTGATTGAAAAAAGGGGCACAGAATCAAGAGCTGCGTTTTTTGTGATTGACATTCTATGCACTAAAGGTGAGCATTTCCCCTTTTTAAAAACATCACAACATTTTCACGTCGCCAAACTCATTTGCTGCCATTTTCTCTTCGCAGTAAGACCTTAAGCAAGCCAAATCAGAATTTTAAAAAAGAGTATGAAAATACCCATTGTGCCAAAACAGAACCACGCATTACTTGTATTTTTTCGTCCATTACCTGTCACAATCATGTCAATATTTTTCTGATTCCAGCTGTTTGTGTTCTAATCAGCCGAGAACAGTGCTTTTAACCCCTCCTTTGGTGCTACCTCAAACATTTCATTTGGATGACAGCCTGCAATTCTCAATAATGTCTGGGTGAATAAATAGTAATATGTATGTAAATGCCTGTGTGTCTCTCTCTCTCTTCCTCTGATATGATACATAAGGGGTAGTAACCATGTAATCTGGTCCGATGGTAGCTTAGTAGGTTTTGGCTGACATAAACTACAAGGCCAAATTCAGAATGTTTTGTAAATGTCACCTGAAGCCCAAGATGGCTATATAGAACCATAATACACGTTACCCGTTATCTGTTTTTTACATTGCAAATTTATTGTGCAACAGTGGAGTTGAAGACCCTGTTTATTTCACACTAAGAAATGTTTATTGAAAAAACGTAGGTGAGATAGTGGGCTACAATTTTTAGTTAATAGAAAAAAGAAGAAAAATGCAGAATTTTAGAAAACAAACTTCGCATTGCTAAAACACATTCCGTCTATTGATGGGAGAGACAGTTGAAGCTGTTCTCTGAAAGGTGCACTGACTGAAATTAGAAAGTTTATGTTTTGTTCACTTGTCATGAAAAGTTGATTAAATAATGGACAATGGTAAAGGTGCGAAGAGTGGTTTGGGGCTCTCATCATAATGCTAAATCTCATACTTCACAGGAACCCATGAAATAGTTTCCACCGCTAAAATGTCTTTGGTTTTATACCACTGCATTTTGTGCAATAAAACCACCCAAACAGGTACTATATGTCTGTACTTATAGTGGGCGCAAGAGAGAGAGGCAGTCACAAGGGTGACAATGTGTGTTTTTTTCTGTAAGTCGAGCCGTGATTTTGTCAGTCATGCTATTTGTCTGCTTCTGAACACAACTAAGTACTTCATTCATTTTTGGTCTTCAGTATACAGTATATTTCAAATGTACAGGTGATCAATAAAATACATCTAAATCAATCTATGAAACGCGCAATGTTGTTGTCTTCAAGTGTCACATTGCACAGGGGGAGCATGAGGTACTTCACCAAGGATGGCACCTGTAGCATGCCTTGTTCTGATTTTTATGATTAGGACTAGATGCACTTGTGAATGAGTAACTGGGCACTCAGTAAGTGTACATTTAATATAAACTTCATGTTACCCTCTGGGCTCCTAGCCCAGTAGTCTGCCAGGTTCCTTAAACTAAGTGGACATCCTCTGATGTCCACATGGGAACAGACCAGAAATTTTCCAAAGAAGTCATAGCAAACACAAAAGAAGCCAAATGCTTGGCATTCTCACGTTGGAAAAGTTTTATAAAACTCCCGTACAGGTACAGCACAGGGAACAGTAGTGAATGCTTACAAGGACACACCGCAGGTGTATTAACAGCAGCAATATTAGCCCCTATCCGCACAAAACAGGTACCTTGCATGGAGCTCCAGTGCAAACTTCATGATGCACATCCCACCAGTTACAATACTAGCAGCAGCAACAAAGCATTCCTTGCCCTCGGACATCCTTCAGTGCTTGAATGACGTCAAAGAGTCTAAAGAAAATGACAAGTAGCCCACAGGGTGATATGAAGGAATGTTTGGATGTAGAAGCAAGTGTGATAAAAACCAGTGGAAAGGGGAGGCTTTTTCACAGATGCATCATGTACACATCATTGGTAATGTCTCACCTATATTGCTGTATCCAGGTCTGCAAGATGTATCTGGAATATCGAGTCTAGCTCACAATGCCACATATGGAGAACAGCTTCTCTTTTATAAACCACATCTAACATCATTGTGTTCTGTACTGAAGGCCTCATCTGGAGTGCTGTATCCGGATACTGTGTCTGGAGTGCAGTTCTGGAGAATAACTGTGCTGTAATTACTCTAGTTATGGAGAACACATATGGAATGGTCTGGCAGCATCTGAAGGTCATCTCTGGAGTATCTGGTCCTGTTCTGGTTCTGAAAGACTTAGCTAAAATGTGGTTTTCAGTCCTAGGGGCCACATCCATTGTATTGTGACTAGTTATGTGGCTCTGTATCTAGACCTGGGACATCACCTAGAATGCCAAGAGCCCAATTCTGTATAGCAAAGTTGAAATGTATCCAGTACTGGATTTACAGGGTAACAATTTCCCTTTGAGTCTGAGCACAGTGTATTATAACACTTGCACCTAGTAGAAGTTATTGTTCATTGGAGAGTGTTATTTCCCTCTCGAGGCTGTACAATATTTTCTTATCACAAGTGCATTTTGACATCCAGGACATGCCTGTAATAAAAAAAACTGGAATACTGCTTGTACTAACTTATCACAGGGAAGTAGTGATGTGCATCATGTTTCAAATGGGGAAACATGCGCGATAGCGTACCCACAACGGTACATAATAAGGATATTGAAAATCACCTCATATTACCATAACTTTATAATAATTGATCATAACATTTGAATTTGTCTTCACATGAAAAAGTTGTCCGAAGGTATTAGTAGCTCCAATGTCCTTGCTTTCCCAAAAGAAATGTTAAATGCAGTTAAGAAATCAGGGTTGTTGCAAATAGGCATGCTTGAAATTGGATTTCATATGCCTTCATTATATAAAACCATCATTTCTAAAGACTGTGAAATTATTTCAGGCAAGCATTTTCATATAACTGTGCTGATCCAAATTTAAGGCAGCAGTCTTCTGGATTGTGAGAGTGAAGGAAATCGCATGTTATGTAGACTCACCACCCAGTAACAGAGTTTGAAACCCCAAGCCAACTTTACATGGAATATTGGATCAGGGTAACTACAGACCACTGAACAATTCAGCTTAAAATATCTACAACGCGCCCAGTACCACTCTGCAATGAGAAGGAACTTAATGGACCCATGATTTTTTTTATTAGCTCAATCACATGGCAGAAGTTGAAGTTGGTGCTTTGGTAAGCTCTAAGGTTTGGGTCCAGGAACATGAATGACCATGACACTTCGAGTACAGATCTACGTTTAGACAGATAGATAGGCAGATAGATAGATGCAACAGATAAAAGCAGTCTCTGATCTGAGTAAGGATGTGAGTTAGGAATCAGTACATATTTTGAATAAAATGCGATCAAACTTCAAGTATGGAGATTGCCGAGTTGTGATGTCAAAAGAGAATTATAACACTTTCATCTGAGTCAAGAGGTGAGTGGGTTGGAATGTGACTGGGTGAGCAGCTCCATGTATGGAAGGAGTATGGAAAAGCAGTAGAAGGCCCTACGAAATGTGATCACAATTTATATCTAATAAGCTGACAAACCTAAAAGAATGGTTGTTCAGGAAATACACTTTCTAAACATCACTGCCATTAGGGATTCATCTGGGAAAATGTTATTTCACGAGGTATAAATTAAATTGTGTTTAAAGAACATTATGATTAAATGCACAGAATTCTCCGTTGGACCCCTAGACAGCCACTGATTACCTACACAACACATTAGCAGCTGTATTCATTAATTTAGTTAGGATAATTTAGACACTCATTTACTTTAACATGGTTGATGATAGCAATCAAACTGTCAGTTTATCTGAAGCCAAATTGTAATCCACCCTATGTGATGGTCTTGACTTTTCTTGAAATGTATGAGAACGAACTTTCAGGTCAGCAATGACCATTCTACGAAGCCTAAGGTGATTGAAGTGTTCCTTTGTATGACTGTGGCAAGGAGAACACAGAAGTCTATCAAGATAGTTGTATACAGTGATCATTCTGGATGCACTGCTCATAGTATCATGATGAACGTGTAGAGTCTTGGCAATTGCTCCCCAAGACAGTGAAAGTTCAGCGCCTGTAGCAAGTGTGTACGCAGAGAAATATTTCAACTTCATGAATGGGGAGTGTCTCTTTCAGGTGCAGGAAAAATTAAATTTCTACCAGTTCTGATTAGCTGATTGGACTTGATAGTGCACAAGAAAGGTATGTCTCTTATCGCCAGTGTTGTTTACCGATGCAGCAACATGAAATACAAGGTATACTGTTGTGGGACAGGTGGTTCCAAGAGGATATTGCAGTAGGTGGGTGATAACCTCCTTGATGCTTATGATGTTCAATGACATCAAAGTTTGAGGATTGATTGGTCCTTAAACTCTTATCTGAGAAATCCTGTATATTCCCATTTGAGAAAACTTGTAGGCGAATTGTCTATGTGAACATAAACTGTTTTTTTACTTCGAAAATCAGGTGCCCTACAAACTGCGGATATGGTGCAATGGAACTATAATGAAGGGCATTCAGTTTTGGATGAATCTTCCCATTCGACGATGGCCACCAAACGTTCAGCAAGATTATAATGGAGCTAGGTGTGTTATATGCACTCAGGAGTATCCCACAGTTGTCCCAAAACAGGTTTTTAAACTGTATTATTATCTAAATTGAGTTGGCCAAGGCAAAGTTTGGGTAAGCTAAGGAGGACCATGGGCTGGGTGGCTTGCGAGTGCTGGATTATGAGAAAGATTACTGAAACTGCTACAGTTTCATGTGTTAGATAGCTGAAAGGAAAGTATTATTAGTTTTGAGGGTTGAATGAATTGAGGTCACTACATCTAATTACCTCTCTTATGCTGCTGTAATTCTCAGAGGTCAGGCTTTTCACCAATCTCTGCAGCCAGAGTCAATAAGGTAATATACAAAATGAGTTTGCTAGTTCCCCGCCAACCATAATGCCTGGTAGTTCATCTGCAATGGAAAGGTAGCCCCCAGACCTCTTGTCGCTGCAAGCAGGTGTGGATTAGCAGTCAAGGCTTGGCACAAAAGAGATGGATTGAGGATAAATTGGGTTACAGAGCAACACAGATTTGAATGTCCAGTCAGAGTTGTGAGTTTTCATAGACGCACCAATCAAATATATAAATAGTAAAAACTAAGGTCAAATAGTTAAATTGACACAAATATACAAAAAAAAGGCACCAAACATTCAGGGCCTCTGGATTTTTAAAATATATAGGGCCATATTTATACTTTTCGACGCACAACTGCAAATTTAACGCCGGCTAACGCCATTCTGAAGCGCCATGCAGGCGGCGTATTTATTCAATGACGTTAGCCGGCGTTAGCCGGCGCTGCGGAGTGGTGTGCGTCAAAAAAAATGACTTACACCAGGCAGCGCCGGCGTAGGGCAAAATGGAGTTTGGGCGTCAAAAAATGGTGCAAGTCAGGCTGAGGCAAATTTTTCGCCTCAACCCGATTTGCGCCATTTATTTTGACTCCCAACCCCCATTGAAATGACTCCTGTCTTAGCAAAGACAGGAGTCATGCCCCCTTGCCCAATGACCATGCCCAGGGGACTTATGTCCCCTGGGCATGGTCATTGGGCATAGTGGCATGTAGGGGGGCACAAATCATGCCACCCAAAAAAAAAAAAAAATACCTACCTGAACTTACCTTAAGTTTCCTGGGATGGGTCCCTCCATCCTTGGGTGTCCTCCTGGGGTGGACAAGGGTGGCAGGGGGTGTCCCTGGGGGCATGGGAGGGCACCTCTGGGCTCCTTCCGAGCCCACAGGTCCCTTAACGCCTGCCCTGAGCAGGCGTTAAAAAATGACGCAAACGCGGCTGGACGTCATTTTTTTTGACCCGCCCACTCCCGGGCGTCATTTTTGCCCGGGAGTATAAATACAACGCACATGCCTCGGAGTCATTTTTTAGTAGGGAACGCCTACCTTGCATATCATTAACGCAAGGAAGGTGTCCACGCTAAAAAATGACGCAAACTCCATGATCTTTGACGCTAGACGTGTCTAACGCCAAAGTATAAATATGGAGTTAGTTTTGCGTCGAATTTGCGTTAAAAAAAACGACGCAAATCCGGCGCATATTGTTTACGACTAGTTTATCGCAAACCCTGAACGCTCCTAAAAATGAAAGACTGAGGTAACACAATGTAGTTACGATCAACAAAGAGAGATGTTTCCCACAATAGTAAAATGTTTGCAAAACTTCACAGTTAGTAGCTAATGACAGTCTATGAAATGAAGTACCACAGTCCTGCTGCAATAATCTAGCTACTGTGTAATAGGTTTTCAGACATTTACCATTGCAACCCTAATGATCACGAACATCAAAAATGGCCGGAAACAAAGACAAAATAGTGGTAAATAATAAAACAGTAACAGCAAAGTGAACATACATAGGAACAAGTAAACAAGCATTTGCAATGCAATAGGTCTCGCATTTTCTTGAGTTAGAGCTATTGGCATTGTAAATTCAGAACTGGACTTTTCTTGCGGTAGGAAGATGGCCTGGTGTGTGGTGAGCACCTATGGTGTTATCACCCTATTCCTGGTCCACGTATCCCCCATTAATGAGGTATAGTCAGTGTCTAGGATGTCAGGCTCTCTACAGGTAGCAGTGGATGAGCCACCAAGGCTTATCTAGGAGACATGCAAAGCTCCTGCAATACCACTTATAGTCACACAACACTTACACAAATGAAAGAACCACATAGTATTACAAAAATGAATGTACTTAATTTTAGTGACACAAATACTAAAATACTATATGGGCAATACTCTACTAGCAGGTAAGAAAACACACTATTATATACACCTCAGTAATCAGGAATGGGCATAGAAAGCAACAGAAAACAGTGAAATAACAGTAAACAATAGAGAAACTGGGGGGGGGACCAAACTATATACTAAACAAATGGAATGCGAAGATCAGACTCCCACCCAGCTAAGTGGAATCTGTAGAGGGGAGCTGGAGGAACTAGGACTCCCAAAAGGTTGGTATCAGAGTGCCCCCTAGTGACCAGGAGAGAAGAGGTAAGTATCTGTTTTTTCCCAAACCCACAGAGAAACATTGTGAAAGGACTGTGCAAAATCTGTGCCCGAGATCCCAGTACTGGAGCAGCAATGTGTACTTACAGTAAGAACTGAGGTGCTATGGCAGACAGCGTGTGTGGGTTTTCTGGCATTGGCATGGCTGAGGGGTTTGGCGAGTGTGAACTGAGATGCACTGATGGAGCTGCACCCAAGGTCCAAGTACAGGAGCAGCATTGTGTACTGATTAAGACCTGAAGTGCTCTGGCAGAAGGCGTGGGTGGGGTTCCTGGCACTGGCACGGCCGAGGGGCTTGGAGTGTGTGAACTGAGGTGCACTGATGAAGCTGCGCCTGAGGTCCCAGTACTGGATGCTGGAGCAGCAGTGTGTACTGACTGCAAGAAGTGAGGTGCTCGGACAGAGAGCATGTGTGGGGTTCCTAGTACTGGCATGACTAAGGGGCTTGCACTGTGTGAACTGAGGTGCTCTGATGGAGCTGTGCCCGAGGTCCCAGTACTGGAGCAAAAGTGCGTAGTGACAGTAAGAATTGAGGTGCTCTGGCAGATGGCATGTTTGGGGTTCCTGGCACTGGCACGGCTGAAGGGCTTTGAGTGTGCAAACTGAGGTGCTCTGATGGAGCTGTGCCCGAGGTCCCAGTGCTGGAGCAGCAGTGCGTAGTGACAGTAAGAACTGAGGTGCTCTGGCAGATGGCGTGTGTGGGGCTCCTGGCACTGGCACGGCCGAGGGGCTTGGAGTGTGTGAACTGAGGTGCACTGATGAAGCTGCGCCTGAGGTCCCAGTACTGGATGCTGGAGCAGCAGTGTGTACTGACTGCAAGAAGTGAGGTGCTCGGACAGAGAGCATGTGTGGGGTTCCTAGTACTGGCATGACTAAGGGGCTTGCACTGTGTGAACTGAGGTGCTCTGATGGAGCTGTGCCCGAGGTCCCAGTACTGGAGCAAAAGTGCGTAGTGACAGTAAGAATTGAGGTGCTCTGGCAGATGGCATGTTTGGGGTTCCTGGCACTGGCACGGCTGAAGGGCTTTGAGTGTGCAAACTGAGGTGCTCTGATGGAGCTGTGCCCGAGGTCCCAGTGCTGGAGCAGCAGTGCGTAGTGACAGTAAGAACTGAGGTGCTCTGGCAGATGGCGTGTGTGGGGCTCCTGGCACTGGCACGGCTGAGGGGCTTGGTATGTGTGAACTGAGGTGCACTGATGGAGCTGCACTCGAGGTCCCAATACTGGAGCAGCAGTGTGTACTGAATGTAAGAACTGAGGGGCTCTGGCAGACAGCGTGTGTGTAGTTCCTGTCACGGCTGAGGGTTTTGGAGTTTGTGAACTGAGGTGCACTGATGGAGCTGCACCCGAGGTCCCAGTACTGGAGCAGGAGTGTGTACTGACTAAGAACTGAGGTGCTCTAGCATCCAGCGTATGTGGTGTTCCTGACACAGCTGAGGGGCTTGGAGTGTGTGAAATGAGGTGCTCTAATGGTGCTGCGCCCGAGGTCCCAGTACTGGAGGAGCAGTGTCTGTGGGGTTCCTGCCAATGGCACTGCTGAGGGTCTTGGAGTGTGTGAACTGAAGGGCACTGATAGAGCTGCACCCAAGGTCCCACTACTGGAACAGCTGCATGTTCTGACTGTAAGAACGGAGGTGCTCTTGCAGACAGCGTGTGTGGGGTCACTGGCACGGCTGAGGGGCTTGGAGTGTGTGAACTGAGGTGCATTGATGGAGCTGCGCCTGAGGTCCCAGAACTGGAGCAGCAGTGTGTAGTGACTGTAAAAACTGAGGTGCTCTGGCAGACAGCGTGTGTGGGGTTCCTGGCACTGGGATGGTTGAGGGGCTTAAAGTGTGTGAACTGTGGTGCTCTGATGGAGCTGCGCCCGAGGTCCCAGTACTGCAGCAGCAGCAGTGCGAGGTGAGTGTAAGAACTGAGGTGCTCTGGAAGACAGCGTGTGTGGGGTTCCTAGCACTGGCACAGCTGAGGGGCTTGGAGTGTGTGAACTGAGGTGCACTGATGGAGCTGCACCCGAGGTTCCAGCACAGGAGCAGCAGAGAGTACTGACTGGAAAAACTGAGGTGCTGTGGCAGACAGCACATGTGGGGTTCCTGGCACTGCTAGGGGGCTCAAAGTGTGTGAACTGAGGTCCACCCATGGAGCTGTGCCCGAGGTCCCAGTACTGGAACAGCAGAAAGTACTTACTGGAAAAACTGAGGTGTTCTGGCAGACAGCGCTTGTGGGGTTTCTGGCGATGGCAAGGCTTAGAGTGTGTAAACTGAGGTGTACCAATGGAGCTGCACCTGAGGTCCCAGTGCTGCAGCAGGAGAGTACGGACTGGAAGAACTGAGGTGCTCTGGCAGAGCACATGTGGGGTTTCTGGCACTGCTGTGGGGCTTGAAGTGTGTGAACTGATGTAGCCGTGTGTGGGATCCCAGTATGGAGCAGAAGTGGGCACTGTCTAAGGATTGCAGAGCTCTGGTAGATGGTAAAGAAAATCCAAGCCAAGAAAGGGTAGGAGCCAGACAGCTGAAAGAGAGTGCAGAGAGCCCACAAAGACCAAATGTCACCATGGTAACAGCCTGATTTATAGTCTTGTTTACAGCTTAGCTCAGAGCAAGAATGTTCTGCAAAAGAAAAAGGAAGCTTCCCTGGACAGGAGCAGGAAACAATGTTTTAAAGAAAGTTCCCTACAGACTAAATATTCAGGAGAAAGCGTAATTATACAGTAATTGATCCCTGCTCCCACACGGAAGGCGGGACAAAGAGGCATGACTGACCACTAGCAAGCAAGCATTTTGTAATGACACTGAAACTAACAAATTAAATAGCTGGAAGCCCACAGAAGAAGTGTACTTAAAAGTATACAAGAGGTTGTACGCTCACGCTCTACCCAAAAAGGAACCAGGAAGGATTATCTCATCTCTTGGGTTAGATTTAGTGGTGGTCAGTTGTTACAAATGTAGTTTTTATGCAAACTAGGGGTCCTAAAGACTCCAGGCCGGTAATGGGACCCACAGGGACCATTGTGTGTGTGTGTGCGCCCAGAAATCCATGGACCCACTAGTACATTTTTTGATACAGCTAGCATAGAAACCAGTTGATCTCTGCACACAGGAAGTAGCATAAACAATAGAAGATGATGCAGGGCAACAATGCACTCACCAGGTATTCTCAACACTTTGCTCACCTGAATCTGAAGATGTTTTTTTTTGGTAGCAAATGGCAAATCAGATAGCAGCAGCAGGACAGGCCAGCAGAGCTTCTGGGGGACCTTCAGGTTGCTTCCCAGCGAAGAGGAAAAATGCAGCACTCAGCTCCATGTTCTGGAAGCACCATGGAATGAAGCATACACATCTGTTTTAATGTCCGAGTAGATCTTGGTCGAGCTGGAGTGCATCTTATGTATCTGTTTCTTGGCGGTTGGGTAGCAGGCTGCTGTCAGTGCATCATCTCAGGGTGGGCAGTTTCCCTCCTCACTGGGGGTTACTTTTAAATACATTCTTTGCCTCCTTTCCAGGATGCATCGCAGTGGCTAGTTTCCAAGTGCAACTAGTAATGTTCAACCTCCATGGGACTACTGTTTCCAGAACAGATACTGGACACAGAAAGCAGAACACAGTGGCCCTTTCAAACCGGCAAAGCTGTGGCTAACACGTGGCACGTTGGCAAGCTTTGCACATTTGTGTCACTTGAATCGGCCTCCTGGAGCACTATGCTTCTTACTTCTCAGGTGCTATGTTCCTCTAACTTCTGATCAACCGATTGAGGGCCATGCACCCATTCGCTCTTCCTAGTTATTTTCAAAGGAGTGTCTCATCTAATCTCACACTAGGAGTGCAACATGAAATGCAGAGAAGCACAATCCAGCATCAAGTGAGCAAATACAAGGGATCGACCCCTTCCAGTGCGCAACACACACACGATAATGGATGCCACAACCCTACATCTTCATTAGAATATGCTTCTGTATTTGACTGTCTGCTACGTTTAAGCAGAGTCCACTCAATGTATATAAAGCTGGGGTCCAATTTCTGTCTCTTATCCAGATATCATAGCCATAATGCTGACCAGGCCTGTGTCACCCGCTTACCCCTTTTATTTTACAATAAAACAACATTTCATTATAGTGAATCTGCATATTGATGCATGCTTCTGAATTATACAGCACGAACTAAGCAACAGGGTGGTGTTACAATGGAGAATTTACAACGGGTTATGAAGAAGGTGCATCAGGAGAAAGGCGAGCGAAGGCGGTATGTGGTGTACAGGGGAGCGTGGAAACGTGCGCAGGTGAGGCTTACAGGCTTCCGTGGGAAATCCACACTGCGGGGGGGGGGGAGTAGGCACGTGGGATGAAGTGGGGTGGGAATTCTTTAATGGAAATAGGTTATTTTGGTGGTTATCCTATATGGAGGTGTTGCTTCTTGTTAATAGAAATGACTGTGCACTTACCTTGTGCTATGCTTAGTCCTTTTCTGAGACCTATTCTCTACAGCTGAGCTCTTTCTTTAACTCTTCACTAATGTGGGACCAATTGGTTTAAAATCCAGATACTGTCAAGTTCTCATAGTAAAAATACTTTACAAGGGTCACCACCGCAGACGCCTGATCTTGTTCTTTTTACCCCCTCCCTACATTAATCTTTTAGTAATGAGTTACCTTCTAAAAGGTGCATCCTGTAAAGAGCTACACGAGTGAGGCCGGCCTAAACTTGACACTAATTTATAAACCTTTGATTGAACTAACAAAGAACACATGGCGAAGTGGAGATAATCAAAGTATGTACAATAAAAAAATTACTAGGCAATACTTTTTTTTTTTTTAAATGTGGTTTTATTCGAGATCCAGCTCCACCTCCATTGACGGCAGCGCCCTCTTCAGGCTCTGGACAGTGGAGTCCTTCTCTTTCAGTCCTGGAAGGTCACTCAAGAATAAATACTGAAGACTCCTGAAAACAGAAACACAATATATTTTCAACCATTGTGACATTAGGCCAATCTAGCAACATGTGACATAAAAACAGCATATAAAGTGATGCATGGCTTTCATCCACAGAACATTCACGAAATATTTAGCAATACGCTGAGAAATATTTATCTCGGTCAAAACATACAATTTCTTTGGAAAATCAGACCCTAGTATGTGTAACGTACGAGGATTTACAAATCGCAAACTTACCTATTCCAAGTGAAGAGCTGTGCAAAGAGGGGAGATGGACACCTTGTGTGTGAGTGAACAAGTGCAAAGCATACTATGGGGGGGGTCGGTGGAGTAAAGGCTAGTAAGGGAGGGGCGGGTTCAAGGGAAAATGGCAGTAAGACCTGGGAAGGGAGGTGTGTAGCGGGGCCTGGGGAGAGGACAAAACGTAAGCAATTCTAGAAGGTTGGTTGACATATGAAAAAAAACTAGTGCACTGAAATTTAGAAAAAGGCCTTGCCGGACTGCACCGGTCTCCCAGAATAACTTGATAAAAGGTAGTCTCCAGTTGGCGGCAAGTGCTGGGAGGTTTCTAAACTTTAGAATGTGGTTCTAGCATGAGCATGAAGGGATGACAATAGATTTTCCAGTGCTGCGTGACAAAATATGTATTGCCCCTCTCTGTTGGGTAATACCTCTACTTGAGGCTATTTACTGCAGACCCACTTGTTACTGTCAAATATGTCACTGAGGTCAAATGAAATGTTGAAATTCTAGTCCTGGAAGCTAATCCTGAAACATTTATTCCTCAGGATATGTAGCAGCTAAAAACGTTCATTATTTTTGGGAAAGTTGTGAATCTAGCCCTCGCCAATAAACATACAATGACCAATAAGTTAAATGCATTAACTCTAAGCGGTAGAGGTTACAAATATTTAGCACTGGGTTAGCGTCACAACCAGCACAATTTTTTTTTCCTAATTTACTTTCCAGTGCAAAACTGGAAAGTACAATAAAAGTAACGCAAAGCAGCGCAAAGCACTACTTTGCGTTACTTAGCACCAAGGGGGCATTACATGGGTGATATATGGGCGTTCTGATGCAAAACCCAACTTAAAACAATAGTAGACAGGGTTTTGTGCCAAAAGTTATTGTTACTTGAAAGCAGGCGTTAAAAGAAGAAGTGTTTTAATTTCTCCCTTCTTTTCCGACTTTGCATGCGTTCTGCACTGTGCAGGACACATACAAAGTAGGAAACGTTTACAATGTGTGTAAGCATAGTATTTTGTACTGGTAGGGTACCCTTCCTGTACAAAACCTTTGCTAGACTCAAGCACATACCCTTGCACCATGGAGCAAAGGTGTGCGCGGCACACAGCAGGTAAAATCAGTGACGGCGCCAGGGAGAAGAGAACCATATTTCTGTATATGTGGCGCTCTGCTGCTCTCTCCTTCTCACGCAGCACAGCATTTTTTGTTGCTGCACTGCGCTGCATGTCTAATTAGTAAATCTGGGCCTCAGTGTCTACAACAGCCATAGATGACATGCACAAGGTGGCAGGAATGGTGATATTCATACCTCCTCCGGTCTCTATGAATGGTGGAAGTGAGGGTATCCAGCCTGTGGAAAGAGCCAGAGTTCAAACTTAAACCCAAAATTCTGGATGTCTTGCAATGGATTTAAGAAAGGAACTGCGTGAATCAAATGTAGGCAGAGAGGTGAACTGGCACAATCACTATATTCTAGTGTGAATGTACTCTTATCTCTGGAGATTTGAAGTTGGCCCTGGTCAGGTTCACTGCTAATTTGCCATACCTTGACTCTTACCCCCAAGCCCTTTCTTGGTGAATCCTACGAACATGAAGATTAGCAGTTAAGGGGTTTGGAAGAGATTTACAAAAGGGAGGCTGAGGCCCAAGGACACCACACACACACCACATATGTGGATAATTGTTCACTGAAATATTGTGTATCTCAAGTCTAGAGGGCCAGCCATCTTAATCCTCAGCCCAGGAGAAAACACATACAAAACACATAATATACAGGGGCGGCTTCCCAATAAGGGCAGAAGAGCGTTGCTGCCCCTCCCCCAGCCAGCAGGGCAGCTGCAAAACCTCTTAAAGAAAAGGATAATAAACAATGTTTATTATCCTTTGCTTTGAAAGGGCGGGGCCTCGGGGATGGGGTGCACTTAGGGAGAGTGCACAGTCTTGGGCCAGCCAAACATGCATGCGCAATAGGCTCTCTCAAGCCCGGCAACAAAGTAGCCGGGCTTGAGAGAGCATGCACAGATTCCCACTCAGCCTGGGAGCGCCTTGGTTGGGCGCTCCCAGCCAATACTGACGCTGCTCTGGGCAGCATCAGGATTGACGCAGGGCAGGCTGTGAGCCTGTGTCTGAAGCGACGACGCGGGAGAGAGCAGCAGCGAGCAGCGGTGAAGGTAAGTTGTTTTTTAAAAATTTGCTTTAATAATGTATTAATGCCACCCCCCTCATGCCTCCCACCTACCCCGCCCCCAGGAATCCCCAGGAGCCGCTACTGATAATATATACAAATTTTAAAAACATCCAAAGCAGACTTCCACATAAAACAATATATAGATCATTCCTAATGCTTCATATATATGCATGAGATAGCTGTGCAATAAAGGAAACAACTCAAATAAACAAAAGATCAATGCATACATTTGTTTGATTCAATCCACTGTCTTGGATTTATATATTTTGGTCACATAGGGGGTGATTCTAACCCTGATGGGCGGCGGAGGCCGCCCGCCAGAGTTCCCCCCTCCAGAACACCGCTCCGCGGTCATAAGACCGCTGCGGTGATTCTGGCTTTTGCACTGGGCTGGCGGGCGGCCGCCAAAAGGCCGCCCGCCAGCCCAGTGCAAAAGAGCCTTCCCACGAGGACACCGGCTCAGAATTGAGCCGGCGGAGTGGGAAGGTGCGACGGGTGCAGTGGCACCCGTCGCGTATTTCAGTGTCTGCAAAGCAGACACTGAAATACAAAGTGGTGCCCTCTTACGGGGGCCCCTGCAGTGCCCATGCCATTGGCATGGGCACTGCAGGGGCCCCACGACAACCCATACCGCCATCCTGTTCCTGACGGGAGAACCGCCAGGAACAGGATGGCGGTATGGGCTGTCAGAATCCCCATGGCGGTGCAGCGAGCTGCGCCGCCATGGAGGATTCTAAAGGGCGACCGGGAGACCGCCGGTTTTCCGCATCTGACCGCGGCCAAACCGCCGCGGTCAGAATGCCCTGCGGGGCACCGCCAGCCTGTTGGCGGTGCTCCCGCCAACCCTGGCCCCGGCGGTCCATGACCGCCGGGGTCAGAATGACCCCCATAATGTTCTAATATTTAACACATTTCACTAAGGCCATGATCAGAAACACACCCTGTGTACAAACATTTTGCATAAGAGGTTATGCATGTAACCATGGAGGAACACAATAATATCACCTGGTATTAAATGCAATCCTCTCAACAGTGTGTTATAACCACTGCTGTGAAATTTTACATAACATTGATACCTTATTAAGTGCCATCTACACTAACGCATTTTCCCATAGACACAGAATGGGTAAAACCCTTTGGTACATCTGGCCCTAAATGTGTATTCTCAAAGCATGATTTAAGCTGATAATTTACCATCCTTAACTACATTATGGTCTTGTCAATATGTGTTAATTATTTATTTGTTTGGATGAGTTTTTTCCTTTATTGCAGAACTATCTCGTGCATATGTATGAAGCATTAGGAATTATCTATATCTGGTGTCTCCAACCAGTCCAGTGTGAGCTACCGATAGCTCGAAGACACCTTCAGAGTAGGTCACATCTTGAGTTCATTTTAAATAAGCACAGGGTCACATTTCCCTTTTAAAGTTAAGGGAAGGCTGTGTTTATTTTACAATATTATCTTCAGGCTGCAGATAGCAGGGCCTGATAATGAGCAGTGCTGGAGTCAGATTAATGACCTGACTGTACAGAGGTGAAGAACTGAAGCACCCAGGCATTTAAATCTTCACTAAAAGTCCTTGCCTACTAGTGTGAGAACAAAATGATGTTTGTGAATGCTTTTAAACAGGAGAAAATTAAACTGAAGGGTTAAATTAATGATTAAGTTAACTTTTCATTTTAATTGTGCCCCATTTCAAAGTGTCACATTTACAAACAGCAGGCCTCTTGCTCACAGTGGCCAGTAGATACTGTGCTATATTTAGCTGAAAAGTACAGTCTTTCTTAAAACGGAGAAATTGAAAGTGAAGAAAAATATTTATAAGAAATATTGAGTCAATTATGTCTTAATATTTTGTGAAGCATATTTCTTCACTCATAACTCCTCCCGTTTAAATACACAATTTATGTTTTAAACGTGGCACTCTGTTAACAGGCCCATGGGTGCAAGATGCCTAATTTTTGTAAATGCAACACTTTGACATTTTTAAAGTGAGGAAAAATGTTCCATATTATAAATATTTTTGCTGAAGTTTATTATGCACTTTAAGATTCTCCCATTAAAAAAATGGCTTTATGTTTGTGTTATACGTATAACAGTTCCACACATGGGGAAAGGTATGTCCTGTGCCACAAGTACATATGACGCAGGCTCTTTTTCACCTATACACACAAATTCCATTCATACGCACAAAAGACCACGCTCTCACTGGCACACGTCTGCCCTCTCATAGCGCCCCTAGCCAAAAAGTAGTCGGCTGTATGGACATTAGACTTAGCCAGTAAGCTGGGGTGGGGAATGTCTATTAACACTGTGCGAGTGCCTTGGCCTTCAGTAGCTTACAATGACTTTCACTAATCAGAAGTAGCTCTCACTACAGAAAAGGTTGGAGACCCTGGATCTATATTGTTTTTATGTCAAATGCTGCTTTGCATGTTTAAAAAAAATGTATATATTATGTATTTTGTAGCCCTGAAGAAGTTCTTTTGGACGAAACAAGTTGGCTACAGCAGAATCAGAGAAGAAAAAGAAATGTTTGAAATGGAAAATCATAATTAAAGAATCGCTTCCAATGTGAAACTGACTTTGGGAGTTTGTGCATTTCTGTACATTGTTTTCACTAACAAAACATATTAATTGGCTGTGGGTGCTGAGTCATAAAAAATGTGGAGTTTGGAAGAGATGCTTGCTTAGTGCAAATGCTTAGCAGGTAGATGTTTGCTTCGGTGTAAACCTTTCTGCTATGTCTCCAAACCTCATGATCAGGCTGGTTACTCCCTCTAATCAAAGCAATAAACACTGATGATCAATGCTACTATGCAACTCAACGTAACACGCCTTGTCTCATAAAGAGCCATTGATCACATTCGATTGACAAACGTTCTGCTGTCACAATCCACACTGTCAGGCATCCTTTTAGAACCTCAGGCCATGACTTATTACACTGTGTTGCATTTGGTAAAAATTTCAGATCACATTTAGGGGTCCACAGTACCTCACTAAAACAGTGAACATAATAAAAGTCATATATCTGAGGTTCTCTTTAAAACGCTATTAAAAATATATTTATCATTTTTTATTTGGAGTCCTAGCCAACCGATAAGTTTTATGGCATGAATCAAGAAAATAAAAAGATAATCCACAATCGTTATTGCGGACAGTGTGCTACAAAGGTTCTGCCTTTCATATGGTCTGTGACCCCTCAGGCTATTTGAATTCAACTTTATCTGTCAAAAAACTCTATCTGATCGAGATTTCTAGCTGCAGATTCGTTACCTTTGGATTCCCTAGCATCAGCTTCGAATCTGTAATCTTTTTGTTGAGCAATACCCTGTGCGTGCCATCGGGTGGCGTTGTTCGGATCCACGTGCATTGTCCGGCTCCACGTGGCTTAAGCCAGTTCTTTTCCTTCTGCGCCGGTTAAGCACAGGTCTGGGATCGAGCTACCCTGCCTTTTTTGGCAAGCCTTTTTCGATCGTTTTGTCAAAGATTTTTTCGTGTCTGTGCGAGGAAATGCCATCCAGGAAGCCGGGGTTTAAGCCGTGTGGTGCCATCGCTCCACGTCGGTGACGGACCCCCACCAAGTATGTCTCTGGTGCTTTGACAGGGACCACGACTCAATGTCGTACTCCGACTGCCAAGCCATGGCCCCGAAGGCTTTGAGAGAGCGGTCTCCAAAGCTCATGGCGGCCTAGTAGTCGACTTTGGTCAGTGAGACTCCTCGGAGGTCACTGTCCCACTCAAGGAGGAGGTCGCGGGACTGCTCCAGGAGCCCCAGGTCCTCATGTTCCCACTTAAGGTCCTCAGGTCACTTGGGGAAGAGGCACAAGAAGAAGAAGTCCAAATGTACTTCGACTCTGCTATGCCCCTGCGGGAGCCCCATCGGGTTAGACGCCAGTGTCATCGGCCTCGGTGCCGGTAGGGACCCTAGGATCTGATATCTGATCCGGATCGGCGCCGGTTCCACACAGTCAGCCTACTCCGGCGCCAGGCCCGACGTCGAACCCTCCCCCCCCCAGCACCACCACCGGCTCCCACTGTTGGTGGGAGCCCCATCCTCACTCCAGATGATCCAGAACGACGTTACACAATGCCGATTCCAACTTCAACGGCGCCAACTTGGCCCAGATCTGTGCCTGAGGCTTATGTTGATCAGCCAGGCACAGGTGAGCAATGGGAGGGGTCTGAGGATCCTTTAGAATATGGATTAGAGGTGTAGCACTGGTGTGAGGAACTAGGGGAAGCCAGCGGACTAGATACTTCTCCAGGCACTGGTATGCTCTCACCTCCGTCTGTGGCTACGGAGGAGGGAGCATCATAGGCCGTGGTGGTGGGTAGAGCAGATGAGGTCTTGGACCTGGAGTTGCCTACAGTGCCGGTCAGGACTAACATCCTGAGAGAGGTGCTTCAGATGGGGTTGCTACATTAGAGCCAACGTTACCCTTTAATTAAGCCCTTAGTGATGTCCTGCTGGGGACGTGGTCCAAACCCAGCACAGGGGCTCCTGTAAATAAGACAATTGTCCGCCCCCATCCACCAGCTCCTATAGACCCTAGTTTTCTCACTCAACACTCCACCCCGGAGAGCTTGGTGGTCCAAGCCTCCTCTTCCTGTGGTGCTGTGCCTTCCCTTCCGCTCCCACGGATAGGGAATCCAAGAGGCTGGACCAACTTGGGAAGAAGATACTTTCTTCCTCCAGCATGGCATTGAGGTCCGTGAACACCTCATGCCTATTGGGAAGTTTTTCCCATACTTTATGGGATACGGTGGCACAGGTGCTGCCCCAGGACCCGGGGGGTGGCCAGGCCACTCTCACCCAAGCTGGCAAGGATGGGAGGGATGCAGCTAAGTTTACAATTCAGTGTGGCTTGGACACGACTGACTCACTGGGCAGAGCGATTTCCTCATCAGTGGCCCTTCGTCGCCACGCCTGCTTTCATACCACTGGCTTTTCAGGGGATGTCAAGGCATACTGATTGACATGCCCTTTGATGGCTCTCCCCTTTTTAAAGAGGAAGCAGACTCAGAGCTTCAGCAATTCAGACTCTCGAGCCACGGCCAGATCCTTGGGCCTCTCTGCACCCGTTTGCCAGCAGTCTGTCTATCACCTCTTTCGAGGCTTCGGAGGTGCGGGGTACAACGCCTACCAAAGGTCAGCCACCATCCTCCAGCTTCACAGCATCCAGTGCAAGGACGAGGTCGTGGTAACTTCAGACCCAGAGGGTCTAGCCAGAGGTCGGCCACCACCCAGCCCCCCTCTTCCGCAACGCCCAAGACCTCCTAGTATGGTTCTGCAAGACCATGCTCGTCCAGTTGGAGGGAGGATTCAATTTCATCGCCCTCATTGGCGGCCCATAACATCGGACAAATGGGTCTGGCAGATCATACAGAAGGGCTATTCCCTCCTTTTCCAGTCTTACCTTCCCTCTATCCCTCCACTGAAAGAACGGCTGATGGAGGATCATTTAATCTTGCTCCATGAGTAAGTTATGCTATCTTGGCCAAGGATGCCACAGAAAGGGTCCTGATGTCAGAAGTAGGCAGTGGTTGTTATTCCCGCTTCTTTCTGATTCCAAAGTGAACAAGGGTCTTCGCCCTACCTTGGATTTAAGGGACGTCAATCTCTTCCTCAGAAAGGAGAAATTCAAGATGCTCACTCTTGCTCAGGTCTTGTCTGTCCTAGACCAAGGAGATGGGATGGTAGCGTTGGACTTGCAGGATGCGTATTTTCACATCCCCACCTGCCCGCCCACAAGCGTTACTTGAGGTTGAAGGCGGGCCATGAGCACTTTCAGTTTACCGTGCTCCCCTTCGGTCTCACCAGTGCCTTTCGAGTGTTCACCTAGGTAATGGCGGTGGTAGCAGCTCATCTGCGCAGGTTAGGGATTTCAGTCTTAACTTACCTCGACGACTAGCTGTTGAAGGCTCTATGCCCCAGGCTCTCGTCACCCACCTTCAGACTATGGTGGACCTCCTGCATTTACTGAGGTTCAATATAAACATGCCCAAGTCACACCTGACTCCCTCTCAGAAGCTCTTTTTCATCAGAGCAGTTCTGGACACAGTGCAGTTTTGGGAGTTAATCCTCCCGAGCAGCGAGACCAGGATATTTAGTTTATGATACCCATTTTTCGGCCTCTATCCTGGATTTCGGTAAAACAGACTGAGGCTACTGGGACTCATGGCTTCCTGTATCCTGTTAGTCAAATATGCCAGATGACATTTGAGGTCTCTGCAGTGGGACCTGAAGTTCCAGTGGACACAGCATTAGGGAAATCTTAGTGACACGATTCAGATCTCAGCGGGAACTACAAAAGATCTGCAGTGGTGGTTGGTGAAGTGCGATTGGGTCAGAGGCAGACTCCTTTCCCTTCCCCAACCAGATCTTACAGTAGTGACGAATGGGTCACTTCTGGGATGTGGCAGCCATCTGGGAGAGGCAGAGATCAGAGGCCTCTGTTCTCCGGCGGAATCCAGACTCCATAACAACTTGATGGAGCTCCAGGCGATCCGACTAGCATTGAAAGCATTTCTTCCTGCTGTGAAAGGGAAGATGGTGCAGGTGTTCATGGACAACACCATCGCAATGTGGTACTGCAACAAGCAGGGCGGTGTGGGGTCGAGGACCCTTTGTCAAGAGGCTCTGCGTCTCTGGACATAGCTGTAACAGCAGGGCATAAACCTGGTGGTTCAACAACTGAAAGGTTCTCTGAATGCCAGGGCGGACAAACTCAGCCGTCGGTGTCTAGAGGATCAAGAATGGTATCACCAACCGGAGGTAGCGCAAGGATTCTTTCAGCAGTGGAGAGAGCCTTGGTTAGATCTGTTCACCTCCGCAGAGAACACGCAATGTCAGCAGTATTGCACCTTGGAGTTTCGTAGGAGGCACTTGCTAGGCAACACTTTTCGTCGCAAGTGGAATTCAAGCCTCCTGTACGCTTTTCCTCTCATGCCACTTTTGCCTAGAGTTTTCAAGAAGACCAATAACGACTGGGCCCAAGTCATCTTAGTGGCTCTGGATTGGGCACAAAGTCTGGTATCCAAAGCTTCTCAAAGTGAGTATCAATCCTCCGATCAGGGTGCCCCTTCGGGAGGATCTTCTGTCTCAGCAGCAGGGGAGGGTTCTCTACCCGAACCTGTCAACTCTGCATCTTTGACCTTCCTCCCGAAGTCAGTAAAGTTATTTTGGCAGCCAGGCATCCCTCCACTAAAATAGTATATGACTGCTGTTGGAAACATTTTGTATATTATTGTGCACAAAGGTCTATTGATCCTCTTTCTGATATTCTTCTCTTCATTCTTTCACTTGCCAAGCAGGGTTCTGCCTTGGGGACTCTAAGGGCTATCTTTCTGCCTCATTGGCTTTTCTTCAGCTGCCTGATCATCCTTCTCTGTTTAAAGCCCCCATTGTTCATAGATTCTTCAAAGGGCTTGTACATTTGTTTCCCCCTACGCCCTTTGTTATGCCCCAATGGGACTAAAATCTGGTCCTCACATTTCTGATGTGTGCTCCCTTTGAGCCTTTGGACAACTGTCCCCTCCAGCTGCTCACCATCAAGACAGCCTTCTTAGTGGAAATAATATCTGCCAAGAGGGTAAGTGAGAGCAAGCTCTGTCATCAAAGCCATTGTATCTCACTATCTATCCAGACAAGGTGGTTCTCAGAACTCGTGCCTCAGGCCTCCCCAAGATGGTGACCCCATTTCATTTGGGTCAGAATATCACCCTGCCCACCTTCTTTGCTCCACCGCATCCCTCTAAGGAAGAGGAGCGACTCCACCCACTGGACCCAAAAAGAGCATAGTCGATCTAACTTGACCGCACAAAAGAGTTCCGGGTGGATGACCAACTCTTTGTGGGATACTTTGGAGCAAAGAAGGGTCGGGCAGTGCAGAAGCAAACCATTTTGCGCTGGGCCGTTCTCTGCATCTACTACGCATTGGCCAAGAAGTAGCCTCCTGAGGACTCATTCTGCCAGGGGCAAAGCTGCTTCCACTGCGTTAGATCGAGGCGTTCCAGTCCTGGAGATCTGTCAGGTGGCAATGTGGGCATCTATGTGCACGTTTGCAAAGCATAACTGCCTGGACAGTCAGGTACGAAGAGACAGGCACATTTCCTGTTCAGTCCAGCAGGATTTCTTAGTGTAAGTAGAAATATCCAAAGCTCATCGCCAGGAAGTTATGGCTTGGGTATCTATTCAAAGGTAAGGAATCTGCAGCTAGAAGTCTCTATCAGATGAACATGTTACTTACCTTCGGTAATGCATTATATGGTAGAGACTCTATCTAGATGCAGATTCCTTACACCCACCCATGCCTCCCGCTCTGCGGATATGTCTAGTAGGGTTAGGGTTTATCCCTTTTCAGGGCCCTAGTTTTGCAAAGACATATGTTAGTTCTATCCATGACTCTGCACTTCGGGTGTGGAAGTTTTGTGGATAAAAAAAACTGACGTTTGCGCGCCAGGGTGGTGCCTTTGTAGGCAACTGTGATGTCATAGACTGCTCCAACGACGCTGACGAAGCCATGCAGAGCCGGACGACGCACATGAACGACACCACCTGACGGCGCGTGCAGGGTATTGCTCAGCAAAATGATTTCAGATTGGAAGCTGATGCCAGAGAATTCAAAGGTAAGGAATCTGCAGCTAAATAGAGTCTCTACCAGATAATGCGTTATTAAAGGTAAGTAACTTGCTCTTCATGGCAGTGGTGCACACTTTTAAGAATGGCAGATCTATTCCTTTACCTGAGAAACCTTACATGATGCAATGATGGCACAAGCACAGGATACTGTGAGAAACATTAAATAGACCTTGATAAAAATGTATAAATTAAATTAATTTCTCCTGAAGAAGGTACTTATCCTGAAATGTACTGGGACGGATGATTTAATCAAATAATTGCTGAAAGTTCACAGATTGTAAAACTTTGTAATAAAGTTTGGAGTTGATCTACCTTTCTTTTTAGGTCTGCACCTCCTCCAAGAAATAGGTCTTTGACAAATACAAGATAAATCAAGAAATAACAATTCATGCTGCCCTTATGTGAGTTTCTTGTATAAAGCATTAAAATTTTGTTCCAACACATGCCCAAATCTCTTCTTCACATATAACATGCTAGAAAGTTAATGTTCAAGATTGCCAGACTGCACTAGTAGTGATTGGAAGTGGATAAACGCAATGCTTCACTTTTACTGAAGGTTACCAAGAAAAAAACAAAACTCAATCTTGCATAGAAGCTCTTTTTAACCCCAAACAACAATAGTATCTAACCTACTTTTTTTTTTTTTACTTGTTATAAGGATGCATAAATATTTTTTAAAGTGGCTATCAAATGTTGTGAATGGTTTGGAAAATCTAGTTCATCTTCTTTTATTTATTTAATTTGGAGATTTATAAACCTCCTCTGATAGTCTGAGAGTGCTTTGAGGGAAGCAAAAATTACAGGGCATATTAGTGCACGAACTGTGCTCCAGAGATGAAGAACCAGTCACTCATCTGCAAGTACTGCTAGAGATGGCAAGGCCTTGAAAAGTCAGAGCCGCAAGTGCCTAGAAGGAGTCCTCAACGGAGGGATTTATCAACTGAAATGCAACCATATTTTCTTAATTGAAAACGGGGCACATTACCTTCACTGGCATTCTGATTCACCTACGTCAGTTATTTGCACTGCCTATACCAGACTTTGCTTCATAATCATTTTAACGGCATGAGTTTCAAAGATCAAAGCGAAATCCACCAATTTTGCCAGTTTCTGAATCAAATGTAAAATTGTCTTGGCTAGTAAAGCTTAGCTGTCAAATATTAAAACGGATCAGCATACTTTCGAACATACCCTAATGTGTTCAGAGATAGGACGCCTCTATCTGTGACATTGCCACAGGAAATTATCTCCAGCCGCAACAGACTTTTTTGTAAGTTTTCAATCTTACTCAGCCTCTCCAAACAGGAGTCCTCAATGTATATGCACTTGCAGAACTTTATTTCTTCAACATGTTCCAGGCCATCTGAAAAAGAAATAACATGTTACTGTCTGTGCAGAATGGTACAGAATACACCCAACCATACTTCAAAATGATTCTGCTTGCTCTTATGTTGCAATAAGTCTCCCGTTTCTAATGGAGGGCTGATATGGAGTAAAGTCTTTGTCAAATAATCGAGGCTGACAAGGTTCACTCTTTGTCTGCTGCTAAAATCACTTTCCTAGAGTTAATTATGTGAACCTAACTCTACCACCGTGCTAATGTTCAATCAACTTACTAAATTATTTTCGGACATTTCCTTCCATACTGCCGCTCCTAAGTGGTCTATTAACCATTTACCTAAAATGTTATGTTATGTGTGATTTATATAGCGCATAGCTGCCCTCGGGCTTCCCAGCGCAGTGCATTAATCTATCCAGTGAAGTAAGATCCCCAAACTGATTAAATCAGAAAGTCACAAGCTCACTCCAGTTCATCTAGGGCTACAAATTCTCCTAATGACCTGTTTCCCAACAATCTTCAAGCTATAACTTTAACACTCATCTTTCTAGTTTGAGTTATTTATGCTCTATGCCTCACAGTTGGCAATAAACAATATAACTACCAAAATAAATTAATGAAAGATCTCCATTTTGCACTACTGAGACCTTTTCATCCGACCATGTAGCTGTGTATAACCAATTATGTATGGGCTGGAATGACATAATAGTTACCATTAATCTAGCCCTATCATTGGACACCTCCATTTCTGAATGACTGACTAGGAGCTAAGTCTCCCTTCTGTAAGTCAGTTAGTCCATAGCCTTCTCTGCCCCTTGCCTAACCACTTTGGCAACTCTTATCTCTGTGATAAAACAGATACGAACATATAACAGGTACGAAAATACAAATTGATGACATGGCCTCTCCAATTAACCTTTGGATAAGAATGTGTTATTTAGATAGGAGGTGACTGGAAGTTCCGGCTGCTTATGTCTTTGCAGTCACACTGAATCTAGCACCCACACCAGTCACCTATTCACTTGGCGTCTTGGCGTACTAGTAATGAGCTGCAGATATTACTTTTCTGATCAGAGAGCCTGAGAGGAAGGCCAGGTCCGGAAGATGAGAGGGAAAAGGAAAGTGCAGAGAAGAAGGTGGTTTGTGTGGGGGGCAGATTTCCGATGACCTACAAACTATGAGCAGCTGCAGCTTCCCGTCACTGACTATTTACATGGCTCCAAATATTAGCCGAGTGTATCAAACAACAAAGGAATTAATGAGAACTTTAATTCAGTGACAAGAGAAATAAGTTGGGGCTTTGGGAGCAGTCAGTATTCCCAATGTTATCATAACTCCCAAATCCAAAATACAAAGGAATATTTCAAAGACTGAAAATCTACTTGGTAAGGGCAAGTTGATTCCAAGATCACGTACTATTACATAAGGTCTGCCATGTATTTGGCTTACCCAGGTAGTCGAAGCCCCGGTGCATGATGCATGATTCAGTGGCATCAATGGCTTGAATCTTGTATTTTCCTAGAGGTCCAGTTGGGAGGCCATTGTAGTCCTGCTGCCATTTCTCGAATCCTTGGTAACGGACCTTTGCACCACATCTTAGAAGCCATTCAGAAGCTGCTCTGTCTGGGCCAAAATCCCTAATCCGTTCATGATCCACACTGTTGAGGTTAACAGAAAAGAAAACGTGTTTATAACAAGTAGTGTCACATACACACTGTAATCAATCGGTAGAGATGGAAGCAATGTGCCAAATCAAAATCAGATATAAGCAGAATAAATGGAGAGAGAGAGAGAGAGAGAAAAAAACTTCCTACAAGGTACAATGAAGTTGGTGAAAAAAAATCATTGTAAGTCACCTCAGTTTCGCCTGAGACATAAATAGCACCATAGTTGGTTTCTGTGTTTCTGTATAGTAGTCTAAAAATGTAGTTGCTGTGTTTAAAGTTCCATTCTCTCTGGAGGGTTCTTCCTGTCCTATCCACTTCAGACTGCAACACAATAAGGAATAATGCTATTTCTGTCAGTTTAGACTATGGTAATCTGATGTACCTAGCATTTCTGGAAAATCTCTGATTAAGTGATGTGAAGTTGGCTAAGGGCAGCATGCTGGCATCATATAAAACAAGCAAAAGCTACAAAATTCCACAGTCTGCCTCGCTTCAGGTGTTTTTGGGCACGGGGAGACTCCCAAAGTAATTTCCAGCAACTGGCACCCTAAGCAAACATTGCAGTCTGTGCACTCATTTTTTTTTTTAATATTAGACAATTTTATTTATTTCCTTGAGGTTGACCCCTTGCTTATCTTGGAGCCCTAGATTGCCGCCTAGTTCACCTATAAAGATAGTTCACAATTGGGCAGCTGGAGCTGATATATAAAGCTTTTTAAAGGTTTGGACAGACTTCCTGTCATATAGACTCTATGTAATAAGCTTTAAGTTACCCAATTATCTACAGTTGGCAATCTTGAAGAATTGTTATAGAAAGTCCCATTTCCACTGTAGCTTTAGAGGAACGAGCATGCAGTCCCACAAGCTACATCTTAGATCTAGAGAACTGTGGCATTTAAAAAAAGCAAAGTTGAGTGATTCCTTAAAACTTACGTACCCAGTGTCCTGATTCGATACTCCAAGGCAGCTACTGGTAGTAATGGAATAAAGCCCTGAGTAAAACAGTCAGATTATCTCCAAATTACAGCCAGCCCATGTTTTGCCCAAAATACATTTAATCTGTCCTCTGACACTTAATGGTCCAGGCAGGTCCCTGGCCCTTTTCCAGCATGACCCCTTCTGTCTTTATGTTCAGGTTCAATTTCTGAAGTGATTAAAGCATGTTAGGTGACCTTGGCAGCTAAAATAGAAGACAGCCATATTTTCCACATCCACTAAGCTGTATGTCTCCATTACATAGTTGGAAGTCATAGGATATTCTGAAGGCCACAGGGCATCCTACTCTTGGAGTGGTGGCTCTTTGGTGTTAAAAAGGCAGACTTCTTTTCTCACTTTATTGGGGCTGTCCGCTATTAAAGTGTGCCAAACGAGGCAGATGCATAAAGGGGTAAGAAACTTGACACATAGGTTGTTTAAACATTTATCTGCATATGGCAGGACATATAAAAAATATATATGTTTTTCCAACCCCGCCAACAAATATTTGATCCAGAAATCCATAATTTTCTGCAGACCAGAAATTTAAACTGTGCACGGTCTCTGAAGGGTTAATTGCTGAGAAATGTTCTCAACCTACTACTTCAGGCTAAACTCCTACAGCTTTTCCCCAGAGTTTCAGACTCTCTCTCATGGATTATGCTGAGGGTAGAGCCAGAAGTGATCGAGTGTGCAGCGTGTTGTATATCATCCTTTAGAAAGCAGAACAATATTGGTGTTCTTCACTTCCCTATTCTCCTGTTAGCGCTTATAAGCAGAGCTTTGCTCTGCTGCACAGTATTAATGATACATATTGTTCTCTTCTAGGAAAGACATTTTCTGAAATTAATGTAACAAATTGTAGTCATTAAAATGCAGAACACCTTGTGATAGTCAGCCAATTATACACTGAAAAGACAAAAGGCTAAGAAATATTGTAATTCTTTGCTTTTAGTAAGGCAATTATCTTTTAATTATCTTTTAAAAATCATATTTATGAATAACAGGGCCATAAATGAGACTGCTAAAAACACTCTACAGAACAGCAAGAACAGATTTTAGAGTATGATAAACGGTGGACTAAGATTTATGTACAGAATTGAGGATGAAAATTATCTTGTACCTTGGTTAAAATACTGTGAGGAACATGTACTTATTAATCTGTCTTTTATCTACCACACCTTTGTTCCTAAAATGTTACACAGGGTGTAGGAAGCTAGCCTGGTGTGTGGTGGGTACCTATGATACTAACACCTTATACCAGGTCCAGGTATCCCCTATAAGTGAAGTGCTGGCAGTGCCTAGAAGCCAGGCTCTCTTGAGATAGCTGTGGAGGAGCAGCCAAGGCTTATCTAGGAGACATGCGAAGCTCATGCAATACCACTGTAGTCACACAGCCCTTACCCACGTGAAAGAAAACACTCAGTGTTATGAAAATAAAGGCTCTTTACTACAGTAACACAGTACTAAAACACTAGATAGGCAATACTCCAATAGGAGTTAAGTAAACACACTATGTATGTACAGTAGCAATCAGAAATAGGCATAAAAAGCAATGGGCAATACTGGAGGCCTGGGGGGGGGGGGACCAAACCATATACTAAGAAAGTGGAATGTGAAAGTCGGGTTACCACCCAAGGTAGTGGAATTGGTAGAGAGTAGCTGGAGGAACTAGGAAACCCACAAGGTAAGTACCAGAGTGCCCCCAGCGACCGGGAGAGAAGAGGTAAGTCCTGGTTCTACCCAAACCAACCCAAAGGGCTTCAGAGAAGAATATTGCAAGACTCAGACAAGAATGCAAGAAACCAAAGGTGGATCCTGGAAGAGGAAGACCTGGAAAAGAAGGGAACCAAGTCCAGTTCACGTTGGAGAGTGTTCGGTGGTGGCAGAAGCCACTACCCACCCGTCTGTGGATGCAGGACTTAGTTAATGGGGGACTGAAGACGGTCAGCAATGCAGCACTGGAGCAAATGAAGAGTTCCTGAGTGATGCAGTCGACATCCCACGCCGGATGAAGGATTGCAGTCAGTCTGTGGTGTGGAAAAACCACCAACAAGCCTTGGCAAAGGCAAATGTCGCGGTTGGTGAAAAAGTGGAGCTGCCAGGGACCAGCAAGGTCCAGAGGGACTCAACTCACGGGGGGAGTCCCAAGCAACCCTGTGCAGTGCAGAGAGTCTGAAGAAGAGGCAGCCCCCACTGAAGACCCACAGGCAAGTAGCCCAGGATTCGCAGAGAAGCCCACGCAGCACACCTGAAGAGAAGTTCCACATCGCTGGAGAAGCACATAGAGGGCTGTGCGTCGCAGGGAAGAGGGCTGGGGCTACACAGAGCCCAAAGATCCCTTGGAGGAGATGCCAACATGTCTTGGTAGCTGCAACAGACGCAGTGCACGGAGGTACTGTCTAGAGTGGGAGGGCAAGGACATACTTTCACCAAAGTTGGACAGCTAGCACAGAGGACCAAGGGAACCACTCCAGACCACCACCTGTGATGCAGGATCCACGAAGCTCAGGATGAGAGGAGATCCACGCAGCCGGTCATCGTTGCACTTGGTGCCTGCAGATACAGGGAAGTGACTCCTTTACTCCAAGGGAGATTCCTTCCTGCTTTTCGTGCAGACTGAAGACTTGCTGCCCTCAGGGGATGCACAGCCGGGGAAATGTTGCAGTTGCTGGAAGGAGCTGGAGAAACAATGTTGCAGAGCAGAGGCGTTGCAGTCACTGCAGATTGTAGGTTCCTGTGGAGTCCAGTTGCGGTTCCAGTGGCCAGAAGTCAAAGTAAACGGTGCAGAGGAGTCCTGCTGGAATATTGCCCATTGAATCTGAGGACCCACCCAAGAGGGAGACCCTAAATAGCCCTGGAATGGGGACTGGTCACCTAGCCAGGTGACCACCTATCAGGAGGGGGCTGTGAAGTCACCTGTCTGACCTGGCCACTCAGATGCTCGCAGAGGCCTCTGCCCACATTGGATTCAAGATGGCAGAATTAAGGGACCATCTGGAGGACCTCTGGGCACCATCCCTAGGGTTGTGATGGACAGGAGAGTGGTTAATACAGGGCCTACTATAGGGGTGACTTACAGAGACCTGTTGCAGTGAGCTGAAGTGAAAGTGTGCATGCTCCTTTTCACGCAGGCTGCAAGGGCAGTCCTGCAGACACATTTGACATGGGCTCTCATGGGGGGGGCATAATACATGCTGCAGCCCATGGGGAACCCCTGGTACCACAATGCCCTGGGTACCATATACTAGGGACTTATAAAGGGGCACCAGTATGCCAAATGTGGGGTTTGTGTGGTCCAGGCAACCAAATTTAAAGGGAGAGACCACAGTCACTGGGGTCCTGGTTAAGAGGATCCCAGTGAGCACAGTCACAACACGCTGACATCAGGCAAAAAGTGGGGGTACCCATGCTACAAAGAGGCTCCTTTCCTACACAGGGACTTTGCCAGGCTCATGAAAAAGGACCCTGTTGGTTCTTGCACCCCTGCCTTGCTGTGTGAGATGTGTATCAGCTTGAATTAACTCTTCATCTTGCATTTTAATGAACTGTTCAATTATGATAATATTTGTGTGGAAAACATGTTTAAGATTTTAGTGAAGATCTCTCTTTATTACTGACAAGGTTTCATGGTGCATAATAATCAAAATTCGTACAAAGGTGTTAATCTTATCTACTAACACAACACTAATCCAGGTACAAATAAAGAATTCGACAGGAGTTACTTTGCAGTTTATATTTCCCGAAACGTCCTGTAATATGAAGCATTTTTTAAGTGACGATTTTAACTGAGAAATATCCCCATATTTTGAAACTTTATTTTTGTTACAGTTTCGTAGTGCATCCAGATATTCAAATATCTTCCCCTTTGTTGTTTTATTATACCAAAGAGTCGCAGAGACGTCCCTATATAAACCTACTTGTTGAAATAATCTTTTATATATCAAAAAGTATGATAACGTGTGCTCTGAGGCACAATTCGTCAGTCAGTAACAAAAAATCATAGTATACTCCGATATTGGAGGGGCGGCATAAATTTCAAATGGAAACTAAGCCACGCAGCCTGAGGGGTTTACGTACGCAGAGTAGTAGAGCTACGAATTAATCTGCGAGTGGATAATCTAATTAAAACTCCTGATAAATATTTTTAAAATAACACGTCACTTCCGCAGAACGGTGGCGCATGGAAGAGGTTTCACCTGTAACCGATACCAAGCAACCTCCTGACGGTCGTGAAGGACATATCACGCATTAATTATTCATTGTGTTGAGCCATCCCAGTTACGATGCTTTGCCTCACATCTTGTATTCTTTGTCAATCTCGTATTAAACACGACTACCTGCTGAGGTACAGCACGCCGTGGAATCTACTAGAAGTCTATCAGCATCCACATGCACGGATTACCATAAACCGAGCACAACGGAAGCGCTCCTGCTTCCGGGAGATAAACCATTTCAAGGGCCTTCCTTGCCTGTAAAAACAGCATTTCCAGTTAACAAGTTCACAAAAACCCGGGGAGGGGCGTAGCTGCTATGGCGCCACCAAGCATCCCTGAAATCCATTGTAATAGCTGAAAGGTGTCGGTGCAGACGCACCAATAAAAATGCAAGTACGTAGCCTGCATTCAGGCTAGTCCCCAATAAATGGTCCCTCGACATAGCAACCACCTTGAGTCGACGTGGTCTGTCACAAGCCGCCCGTGAGTAATGAAGGGCCGGATGCACTAGCAGGAATGTTTGAGGACACACCATCCTCCTTACTGCCTCGATTCCGGAAGTCAGCCATTCTAAAACAATGCACAACTCCCACAATAAAGCAGGGTACCAGAAGAGTGAGCCATGAATTAAAGAGTATGTGCCATATGTACAATTAGCACGAACTAGCTGTACTTCATAATCAGCATTGGCAAAGCCAACAGGCCTCGCCTAAGCGAGATCCATTGACTTGGTTAAAGTATTTGAGTCGTGTTGCACAGCAGTGTGGCTACAGTGTAAAATGACTGAGTGTAAAGAAAATAAAAGCGCTATGAAGTGGGTGGTGCTGACGGTGTCATTGCACTTTTTTTCTTTACGTTCAGCCAGCTTGTACAGCGGCCGCAATGCTGTGCAACATGACTAAAATAACATTGTCAATTAGTTCTCAAGTATGCAAGAGCTATTTGGCTCTGTGGATGTGTTTTTTATGATGTGAAGGGGTGGGAGGCGGCAAGCAACAAAGAGTCTGGGCGCAGCAACGTTAGCAAAACAAAAAAGAACCGCACCCACTGCCCCAAAGTGAGTTGAGAGGTAGGTGTCCAGCCCGGCCTGGAAGCCCTCCTCGGTTGGTGTCAAAAGCAGCGGCCGCAGATGCCGCAACTGGCCTACCAACCTTCCCCTGTGCTCGGTGAGAATGGCACAACACGCAGTGGGCCACAATCCTCCCGGAGATACGGGGCTGGGGTTAGTGAGACGTGTGATGACTAACCGTTCAAACCCCTTCAGCACCTCAGAAGAGGGAGACGGCATAGCCGCTGTCCGTTGTTCAAACGTAAGCGATGGCTGTTGCACCAGGACTGAGTCCCTACTCTGCTACAGGAGGTGATTGAGAGCAATAAACTACTGCCTGAAGAACAGTAGTCTCCCATCCAAAAACAAGCAACACAGGACAGGCTGAGAAGGGTTGGGGCACAAATCAGACAGCTGGAGGAGGGTGGGACGGGCAAGCAAAACGAGTGATGGAGGGGTCGAACAACACCGTGGATGGAGGGAGGGCGGGAGTAAGTAACAGGATGAACAGGGGGACGAAGGTGGGAGAAGCCACACCAAAGACAGCAGGAGGAGGGATATCGAAAGTAATCAGTGATACGTATTGGACAGGGTATAAGCCCTATTTTAGGATAAGCCTACGCAGCGCGCACGCGCTGTCTCTCCATTTGTAATTTACATTTGTTGGCTTTAACCACGCCCATCTCACGCCCATCACTTTCATTCGTTCCTTGGCCTGTCTTTACAAATTCCATTGATTTCGTAGGAAAATGCTCACGTTTGTCCCACCTTGCAGACTGACCTTGTTACAATGATTATATTACGATCGGGCATTTAGCCATCCTGTCTTGTGATATACTGCCTATCCCTCACATAAGTGTCCTATGCTTGAGACACTGTTAATATTCCTGGCTTCATTGTTGCTCTCCCTTGAAACAGTGACCCATTTGGTACATATTAAGACCTTTCATGGTGATTTTCTGGCAATCTTACACATAGTAATGGCTCATCCTTCACATAAACTCTCATGTCCGCCGCTCAAATTAACTCATAATAATACTAAAACTGTACTCATATTTCCCGATACTAATCCATCACTAATTCTTGTTGGGTTCCGGAATAGCGTGCTACTTGCCGAAAAGCACTTCAACGCCTCGTCAGGGGTAGTAAGCGCTATATAAATACTATTACAATACAATACATTACTGAGGGCATTCAGAATGATGTTCCAGCTATCCCAGGCATAATAGTGGGCAATCTCAGTGTGCGCATCTTTTAATTATTAATGACGTCCTGGTTATCTCTGGCAATAGAGTGGCACATCCGTAGCTTAGTGTGGGCATCTTCAAGGCCTTTCTAGCTATCTATTGCATAGTACTGGCTAATTCTTGACTTATTGCGAGTATTTTTGGTGACATATTGTCGCTGTACTTGGCTTAACATTGGCCAATTCTTGATATACATTTTTTCCATTTTGGACGACGTTCTGGCTATATACCTAGCACGTGGTGGTCATTCTTTACATAGTATGGGTGCTTGAAAATATTGTGGCTATCCTTTACATAACGATGGCAATGGCACAATGATGCTTATCCTTGGTTAATTTTATCTCGAACACCCTTAGTATGGATGCTAAATGAGCATGAAAGGCAGAATGCCCCCAATATGACAGTAGCACACGAGTGCTTAGAGAAAATATCATACTGATATTTTGGGACCAGACATGCATTGGCTAAAATGACATTATGGTATTTAGCGACACAAGTACTGTCTTTTTCATGAAATCCCAGGCTTCTATTTGAGGAAAATGTGCTCATTTAGACAAAACAGTTCTTCTATTTAACAAGGAAATGTCTTAATTTGCGGCAAATGCTAAACTGATGTTTCAGACAACATGACTGTTTCTAAATCTGTACATTTTACTATTCTATTTGAGGAATAATTCATGCAAGTTCAGGACAATTATTCTTGTATTTTGGTTCCTTGGAACCAGGGGACACTTCCTCATAAGGATGCTATTTCCGGACTTATTTGAAGCATTTTATCAACTACATTGATCAAACTTCCTATGCCAATATTTATTTCTTATATTTGAGGCCCTGGAGTATAAGAATTGTGTAAAATATATGCTGACTGCTCATTCCAGTTCTGCAGAATTGAACAGCAGTTTACTGTATGCGGCAGTAGGATTTGTCTCTATCTGCTGTGTGTGTACTGGGATTACATAATTTGTATACGGTCCACTCGGCCTCTCCCAAGCAGATTCTCTCTTCCATAACATGTGACTGACAATCTGTTTACAAGAGGCAGTGTGGCAATGTAAAGTGAACGATAGGCGTAATGTATTAACAAACGTTTTTAAATTGATTGCAATGCATGTAGCCAATTAGAGTATCTTTAGGGAAATTATGCTGTAAAATCTACTCCTTTGCAAAGGTCTAGTAGAGATTTTGTTGGAAAGGGTGAGCCTTAAAACAAGAAGGAAGGATAAGGCTTGAGTGGTACACTACAAATGTATAGAAATATTTCATCATTATCCCTTCTGAACATCTGGATTTGTAGCCAATTTTTCTGAACATTGTGCTGTACTTTGTTTCTAGTTCTTTCCCAGGAGGAAGAACAGCCCCATTCACACACAACCCTCATAAAGGATGCTGGGCTTCCTCAGTCTAGTCTGATTCAGGTATATGCACCTCGCCACTTTCAAAGTTCCCCAGTCATCATGGAAGAGGTACTGGTTCACGTGACTTTTGCAGCATGTAAATGGTAGAAAACATACTTAGCCAACAATCTTTTCAAAATCCAAGACAAATAAATCTCAGTTGATGCCGGATATTGAATGCCTGGGGCCCTGGGCTCATGGCAAGGAAGTCCAGTCTTCCTGCAGGCTGCAGACAGCAGGGCTGTCCTGAGTATCCACAGGTCCAAGAGTGCTCCCATGTCTGATTCTGAGGTGCCACCTTTATACCCTGTGCCTGCCTGCGAGTGGGGGACACCCCCTTCGTCTACCTCTAAACTGGGTTTGGTCATTTCTTCCATTTTCCTAGGGTGTGGCTCCCGTCTGTCTAGGGAAACAACAGGAAGGCAGGCCTGTGTGAGTTAATTTGCCAGTGAGAGGGCAGGCATCTTCTGAAGCAAGGAAGTTGGGTACAACCCTCAGGCTACCCTCTGAAGCTCGCAAAGCCTGGGTCCAACATCCTAGGCCATCCTGCTCAGGAGAGGAACACTCTCTCCACAACCAAGACCCTTTTTCTCCCAGGAGTAATAGACAGCACAGCACAGGACAGCCATTAACAGTCATGTGACGACCCTGGGCTGTGGGCTCAAGGCAGATTTTGTTTAGGCAGAAAAATGCCAACTTCAACATGAGAGAGGGCTTTAAATTACAATTCAGATGAGCGAAAGAAGTATTTATCCAGCTGTTCCCAAATTGAGTTATCACTTATTAAATGTAATAAGGTAACCCAGTCTTAGTCCATGGGAGAGCTAGCCTTGCTGCAGTAAAAACGACTTCAGGAGGTTTTCACTGCCAAAACACATAAAACTTTAAAGACACATATTTTACTTTTTAAATACCATGCAACTTGCACGATGAGCTGTTAGGGCCTACCTTGGAGGTGACTTAGAAGTATTACCAGTATTGAAAACAAAGGTTTAGGTCTGGCAAAACGTTACTTTGGCAGGTCGAAATGCCAATTTTAAAACTGCACTACTGGTTGAGGTTGCAGACCTGAGACATGTTTTACAGTGCTACTTTTGTGGGTAACAAAATGCAGCTTACTTGCAGCATTTAAATCAGAGGCTCTGCATACATAGTTCCTAGACCACTGCAACAGCTTTACTTTCATTTGCACTTCACCTCTGTTCTCTGGGACGTAGTCTTCAACTAACAAAGGCTACAGTATGGTCCAAGCTCTCACCATTTAGCCGTGACAAGACAGGCTCAATGCTATGCTCTGAAGCATTTGTCTGGACTACAAATTCTTTGGAGAAATTGGGTGCCTTGAGCACTGGTAACGTGCATATGGCTTTCTTCAAGATGTCTAATGCTTTCTGGCACATGCTACCCAGATCACTTTCTTGGGCTGCTTCTCAGAAGTCAGCTCAATTTTTTTCCCATATAATATTTATTGCATTTTAACACTGTATACAATACATCACTTAACCACATGGTCATCCGCAGATGTGACAAGTAACGAAGAACTCTCCTAACTCCCCCTCACTCCCAAACTGGTCTCCATGATCACCTATGTACATTCCCAATTTCAGTCCGCCAAGAACATGCGGGAACACCCATGTACATCAAAGATCTTCCCAGCCATGCAGTGCACCATGTCTAATACTGCCCACTGGGGCTGTCCATTATTCGAGCCTACCAATTCCTCCGGGGACCTGCCCCGCCCACACCTTCTACAGGTTTGAGCATTCAATAGGATCCATCTCAAAACAGTCCATCTCCCATCTTTTCAACGTGGCTGGGAGTCAGGTGGGGTCCCTCAGTGCTTCTAACATGGCTACCCAGGCTCTGAGATCATTTTCTACCCTATAATCATGCCTCGTCTGTTTCATATGTATCTCTTCTGCCACCGCCCACTCTATGTCCCTGTGCCACTCTCCCACCCGGGGGGCTCCTTTGCCAACCATGTTATGGCTATACACCTCCTTGCTAGTACCAATCCTAAGAGCAGGAACTTTCTGCTAAGTTTCCACCCCTTCAGGTTCTGAAGCAAGCCGAACACTAGCATGTTCATATCAAGCTGCACGTTCCACCCGACTGCCTCATTAAGCTTCTCCACTATCGCCTGCCAGTAGGGGCTGAGGGATCTGCAAGGCCATGCAATGTGAAGACTACTTCCCCTTCCCCACATCATGAACAATTTGCATCCCTTGTGGGATATATGACATGTGGTGTTTGTGGGGTGAGCTACACTTGATGGATGTAATTATATTGTATAAACTTGAATCTTGCATTGAGGACACTGTCCTCGCACCTCCATGCACCCAGAACCTGCCCGCTTCCATAAGTGGGGATGCCAATGTCCCCTCCCTTTGCCTGAATTTTCAACAACGGCACCGGGCGATCTTCCCGCAGTGCCCTATAAAGATGGATATCAGCCTCCTAACCCCAGCTAAGGCCTAGAGCGCGCCCAGGGTGTGCGGCAGATGCAGCTCCAACAGAAAGGACGGCCACAGGTCAGCTCAGTTAAGGGAGAAACATTAGTGCCATACACCCTTTAATCTTATGGCAGGACAGGAGGCTAGCATTATGCATAACCTTTTATTCATTTCTTCTGAGCAGCACAACTTAAAATAGAACCAACTACGAAGTCATAATACATTAGAACCCCAGCATCATATAATAGTCCCATGCACTGTCTTCTCTTCCTCGTTAATTTGCTACTTCTGGGCAGAGCCGATAAGTACCATCCTTGTTTTATATAAATTTCAATGATATGTTTGACTGCTGTGATTGAGTATAGCATTTATATTTAGTCATCGTAACCCAATTTTTTGTGGGTTTTAATAGGAGTAGATTGAATTCAGTAATATTCAAGGAAGATGGGTTGTCTGTTACGAAAGGTTGTTTAGAAGGAAATGCAGTGAGAAGAGAATACTAAAGTATTGACATTTCAGGTGAATAGTTTCTACGGAAATGGCATTACTTTCAATAAAGAAATACCGTTTTGGTTTGATCATTTTTCGCACAAGCGGAGACGCGCGTTCTGTCTCGTGCATGATCGGCAAGTTGCACATCCTCCCTTGCGCACTGTAGAGTGTTCTCTTTGTTATCCATTTTTTAAAGCTGGTTGGCCTTGTTATTAAGATGTGCACCATGTGCGCACGGTTGTCAGATTGTTTTTGAAGGTATTTAGGCATGTCAACTAAACGTAATATGAGTTGACGCGTTACCAGGGAAATACACATCAGTTTTTCACATTTCTTCAGTTGACAAACAGCTGATGTTTATTCATTGAAAACAAAGAGTTTGAAGGGATCCGTCTCTGAAAGAAACAATCAGACGATCAGCTAAGCCTTTTTCCGAGGAAATATATTAGTTAAATGTAAAAATATTTCATCAAATTTTATACTGTGTGTGTATGTATATATATATATATATATATATATATATATATATATATATATATATATATATATATATTAGTGTAATAGTTAAGCAGGTCAGTGTATTTTAGAAAAGTTAAGTATCTTCTGTTTTGTTTGGGTTACAAATTAAATTGATAGTTACTTAAATATATTTATAATTAATATATTAATTTAAAAATATGTGTGAGGAAAATAGAGTAACTTCTCTGAAAGTTCAGGAAGAAGTTATTAGACAATTAATAAATAAGGAAATAGGGACTACAGTTCATGAGACATTGAAGAGATTAATAAAGGAAGGTAAAATAAAAGGGAAGACTGTCGAAGATGATGAATTATGATCTTTGTCAGATGATGAGGAAGGGGTAATAAAGAGAGGACCAGGTGGCAAACCTTTAAAGAAAATCAAATATATTAATGATAAAGAGATGTCTGAAGAGAAGGGAGAACACCCTCAAGATGTTATTAAAGGTGTCCAAAGCAGCATGCATGAAAGGCAGGTGCACCCTGCAAAAGAGATGGGCTTCCGGCCTGATTGGACAGAGCTGGATAATGATACTGCTTGTGAAGAATATATCCTTGATTTAGGATGCAATGATAATATGGATGAGTTTTTGGGCATGGAAGACTCTAACAAGATTGTGGAAAAAACAGATCAAAGATCCTTTGGGCCACAGTTTATTTAGTCAAAGTGAAATTAGACACCCACGCAGTTCAGAATGGTGGCCAATAGACCACATTACATAGTATATAAAACACTGGATTAGAAGACCATTGGAAAGAGGCAAAAATGAGACTATAACTCTTCATTTGGACTCAGATCTGATCACATACTTGGTCAACTTGAGTTGTGATCCATGAAAAGGTCATGAACCGTCTTTAAAACAGTGTAAAGACAAACTTCTGGATATTTTGGGTCCAATTGCAAGAATATTTGATATGGTTGGAGAGTCCTACATAAGAGGAACAGATTTAGATATTAATTTATTAAGAGGCTGGAGCCAGAGAGCGATTTGTTTCCTAGGAAATGCCAATACTAGCCTAATAGCAGAAAGGTGTAGAGCAGTGCTATTAAGAATCAGTCCAAAGTTGGAATCTCACTGTAGTGTGCAGCCGCCTTTTCCTAAAATGTAATTCTTTGTGTTCTAATTTTTTAGCAAAAAAAAGTTAAAGTATGGCATTTTGGAAAAGGTGGCTGCAAGATTTCTACTGTATGCACAGAGAGGTCTGCCAAACTTTGCTGCACACTACAGTGCACACTACAGTGAGATATCCATTTCCACTGTTTTCTTTTTTTTCTACACCTAGGATGTGTCATTAAATCCCAAAATTGTGTACAAGTGGGCGAGCTAACACATTAAAGGGGAGAGCTGAGGCCTGAAAATATTTAACAGGGAACTCTACACCACGGGTGCATGCTACAGTGAGATTCCATTTCCACATAGTTGTTCTGTTTTGTTTTTTACAAAGGATATGTCATTAAATCCCAATGTTTTGTACAGGTGGGCGAGCAACCAAATTAAATGGGGAGGGGCCCTGCAAGAGCCCTGAAAATATGGTGGTTAGGAAATTTATATGTATTGAATGACCGAGCAATTATTTGTTCAATTTCAGATTTTTATTTTGGAAACAGATGCAAGCAATTTAGGTTGGGGAGCGAGAATAAATCCACAGATAACGGGGGGAAATGCAATATAAAAGAAAGGAACGATGCATAAACTGTCTGGAGTTGAAGGCAGGAGAGTTAGCGGTTTGCAGTTTCAGGAAACAGATTCAGGGTCAGACAGTCTTATTGAAGATGGACAATGCATCAGCTGTTACTTATATAAACAAATGAGGGGGGGGGGGAGATCAAAAAGACTTGCGGAATTAGCAAAGGAATTTTAGGGGTTTTGTCTCGAATACAAAATAGAGTATCTACTGGGAAAGGATAATCTAGTGGCGGATTGGAATTCAAGTTACTTATTATTATAGCGATTAGAAGCTGATGGTGAGAGCATTTCAGAGAATACAGAAGAAATGGGGTCTGTTGGAAGTGGATTTGTTTGCCTCAAGGATGACAAACAGTTGTTGAAGTATGTGAGTTGGAGACCAGATCAAGGTGCAAAAGCAGTAGATGCATTCAGTTTGAATTGGAGAGAGAGGAAAGGATATGTGTTTCCACCATTCTCAATGATTCAGAGAGTATGAATCAAGTGAGGAGGCAGAAGTGCCAATTGCTGTTAGTAACATCATTTTGGGCGAGTCATGCGTGGTTTCCATCAGTGATGGAGTTGGTCACAGACGACCCTCTAATGATTCAGTCTTGCAGCGGTCTTTTGAAGGGTGTAGACGGAAGGGAACCTCCATTGGTAGAATCAGGAATACTCAACCTGCTAGTTTGGAGGATTTCAGGAGATCTAAACGATTCACACATTTATCAGGATACGATACAGAGTTACAACATGAGTAGTGGGCACCAGGCACACAAAAGAGATATAGGAGCACATGGAACATCTGGGTACATTAGTGTATTGAACAGAATTTGGATCCCGTTGAAGCGGATGAGGTTATGATTGCCAATCATTTGGCAGAATTACATGGGAAAGGTATGAGTTATAGAACAATAAACTGCTACAAATCTGCAATAGCGGCTGGACATTCTCTTGTGGATGGATTATCAGTTGGGGAAAGCCCATGAATCTGTAGTGTAATGAAGAGGATAAGAATCAAGAACCCTCCAAAGGCAAGATATAAAAATCTTTCAGATGTTGGATTATTTTTCACATTGTTTGAAAACTGTCGAAATAATAATTATTTGACTAATAAACAATTGTCATGGAGGTTGGTAACATTACTTTGTATGATATCATTTAAATGAGTATCTTATGTGAAGGCGTTAGAACTGACAAATAGGTTTCATCAACCGCTTAGTGTTTTAATTGAGATTAGGAAAAGAATGAAAACTGTGACTAATAATATTTTTTATCCATGATTTGACAATTATCCAAAAGTGTGTGTAATGAGATGTATAAAGGATTATGAAATGAGAATGAGAGAGCATAGGAGTACCGGGGTGGATCAATTATTGATCTCGGACAGGAGACCTTATGGTGCAGTATCTACAGCTACAATTGCTAGATGGGTGAAGAGTAAGATGAAAGAAGCAGGAGTGGACTTAGATTGGTTTAAAGCACATTTGATTAGGGGTACAATGGCATCAAAAGTTTATAATGCAGGGGGAAGTTGGAAGAAATCATAAAGGCGGCAGATTGGTCAAATGATGAAGTGTTTCGATGATTTTATTTCAAACCAATAGAGCATGCTGCAGGCCTAGAGGTGGAGGGCTTTAAACATGCATAACGTAAGCCCCCTGTCTTGCCATAAAATGTAAATTCTCAGAGGTTTACTGTATAGAGAATCACAATTTATTTAAAGACAAGGAGGCTAGCATTATCCCTCCCTCCCACCCTTGGAGGAAGGGAGAAGAGGAGGGAAAAGTTTAACAAAGTTGAAGTTGAATATAGATTGAAATGTACAATATTATAGCATGATAAAAATGAAGAAAGAACTTTTAACATTGTCATGTTTCAATTTATTTTCAGAGTCACAGTGAAATACTCAATGAGAGTACAAAGGAAAATTTCAGGAGTAAAAGTGTTGACGAGATATGGAGATGAAGAAGCAAAACAAAAATGGAAGAGAAGACAGTGCTTGGGACTCTTATATGTTGCTGGGGTTCTAATGTATTATGACTTCTTTGTTGGTTCTGTTTTGGAGCTTTTAAGTTGTGCTGCTCAGAAGGAGTGAATAAAAGGTGATGTGCTAGCCTCCTTGTCTTTAATAAAATTGTGATTCTCTATACAGTAAACCTCTTAGAATCGTCATTCTCCTGTAATATCGAGTGAGGCCTCAGAAGGCTCTCACCTCAGTCTGGGTATTGGAAGGTTCCCAAGCCAAGATGGTCTGTATTTGTATTGGGCATGAGGAGATGCCAATTGCACGCTGACCAACTTTTAGAAGGTGGAAGGGGCAGTCTTTAATCAGAGGGCATTGCTCTAAATTTAAAGTAGCCCTCTGGGGTGGAAAATGCTGACTTGTCCTTAGCCACCTCAGTTAAGACAAACTGTCAGTATCCTGATGTCAGATCAATAGTACTAAGGAATTTTGCAGCTCACAACTGATCAATGAGCTCATCCGCTGTGGGGATGAGTCTAGGTGACTGAATTGAGACCCCCGTAATACACACCGTTCTGGAGTGGTGCCTGGGGGTAGCCTTGGGTACCAGTACTACTGGAATGGACCATGAACTACAGGAGTGCTCGTTCACCCCCAAATCCATCATCTTGGACACGTCATCCTTAATGCTGGCTCTCACCATGTCAGACAGAGTGTAATGTGTTTTTTTGACAGGTATTCTGTCCTCCATGTCGAACTTGTAGGACATCAATCAGTGATACCTGGGTTCCGTGAGAAGAGTGAGTGGTGACTGTCTCTCTGTTGCTCTGTGGTCAGTGTAAGAGAGGAGGAAAACTCCTTCCACTGACCCATCCTGCTACTTGGAAGACAGGAGGTCTGGGAGGAGCTCGCTCTCCTCCTCCTCACCATCATCTATCATCAAGAGCATAGTGACTTTGGCCTCTCAAAATAAGGTTTGAGCCAGTTTACATGGATGCTGGATGTCTTGAGGTCTACCTGGCCCTTTAAGGTCTGGAGCTCTACGGGCTCTACTAGCTACACTTTCTGGCCAGGCTGCTACTCCATCACAGAGGCCTTCTGGTCATACCAGTGTTTAATAACTTCCTGGCTGCCATCCAGGTCCTCACTGGCCTCTTCCCAGAAGTGCGTTATCTGAAACCAGCAGGCCAACATGTAGCTCACTACATCTTGAGAGGGTTTCTTGGAAGCTTCCTCTCACACCTCTTTGACATGACTGAGAGGTCCACGCACAGCGTGGCCAAACAGCAGTTCAAAAAGACTGAACCTCACTCCCTTCTGAGGCACTTCTCAATATGCAAAGAGAAGGCAAGAAAAGAGTACGTCCCACTTACGCTTCATGGGTTCTGGTAGGCCCCTAATCATGCTCTTCATGGTCTTGTTGAATCTTTCAACAAACACATCAGTCTAGGGATGGTATGAAGTGGAGAACTTATAGGTTACCCCACATTCCTCCCACATGGACTTCATGAAGGCAGAAGAAACCCACACAAATAAATGTCCCCATCAGTGCTCTCACCACTTGGGGTACAGTCACTGTCACAGTCACTGTCCACAGAGGAAAGGCCTCAGGGTACCATGCGTCATGGTCCACAAAGATAAGGATGAACGTGTTGTTTAAGGCAGTCTTGGGGTCAGATGCCTTACAAAGTCTATGCCCACCCTCTCAAAGGTGATCCCACTACAGGGAATGGAAGCAGAGGGGCCTTGTGCTTTGCCCTTTACTTCCCATTGGCCTGGCAGATCATGCAAGACCTGCAGGCTCAGGGACCTTAGTCTCGCTACACAGGAGACCATTTTCTCAATAGATAAGGTGATCACCAGAGGTGTTTCAATTTGCTTTTGCCCCGCCTGCTGCCATAGGCAGTCAAGAGTAGGGTACTCCCGCTGTGCTTTGCAGAACTCTTCTTGGGACTGTTGACCTGAAATTTGCCTCCCAGATAACTCAGGTATGTCCTCTAGGGCAGCAGTGCCTTCAGCTGTCGGTTACAGGGCATCACCTTCAGAAGCAGTCCCCTCCTGAACCATGATAATCTCTAGGGTGGGGTTCCTCAGCTCCTGCCCTTTCCCCTTTTTGGCATGTACCTAGGCCATTTTTCCAAGCTTCAGGTCATTTTGACCCCCTGAAGGCTGCCATGGACCCTGTGGTCAGGCACACTCACACAGGAAATCCTAACATCTCCATGTGACCTGAGCTGCCCCTCTTTCCAGTTAGTGTGCTCTGGATCATTTGCTAACAGACAAAGGGCATGTTTAGACTCCCAGCTACCTATAAGGAACCTGAGACCTCCCCGCCCCCAAATCAAAAGGAGCTAGAGCCACTGTATGGTGGCTCACCTGGCTGTCTGTTGTCACTACCTGGTGAACCACATCAGGTACTATGTGCTCTGAGGGCACCAGATGACACTTAACACTAGTCATAGTGGCTCCTGTGTCTCTCATAGTCTCCACTCTTTTCCCATGGCAACGTACTACCTATACTTCTTGGTATTTGTCAGGCATGTGAGCCTTTGGCACCATCTCCTTGTCACTCAGGGACACTAGGATAACCTCTGCACTCCCCCACAACTAAATGGGGCATCATCCTCCAAGATCACTACATTGCCCATTCCTGGGGTAGGCCCACCAGTGGGGGGCTGCTTCCCATGCTGGCAAATGGGATCCCCTTAAAGTGCCCATAATGGTAACACTCATGCCATTTAGGCCGAAAGTAGCCCAGGGACTTTTCCCCCAGTAAAACCACTCTTCTTATGCTCAGGACTGGACTGGGAATCCTTCCCCTAAAAACACCATTGGGGGCCTTTTGAGAACTCTTTAGGTTTTTCTTTGGCTCCCATCTCCTGCTGCTGGTGGGGACCCTGTCCACCCTTCTGGTGATCCCCCCTACTGATAAGCCAGATGTCTGCTACCTTGGCAAGTTTTCTGACTATTGTGAGCTTGGAATCTATTAGGTGTTGGCATAGTTCTTGAAAACATGGGCTCTTTCAAATAAAGATTGTACAGCTCATCATTGTAGGAGGCTGGACTGGTTTGTAGTGAGTACCAAGGGGTACTTGCACCTTGCACCAGGCCCAGTTATCCCTTATTAGTGTATAGGGTGTCTAGCAGCATAGGCTGATAGATAATGGTAGCTTAGCAGAGCAGCTTAGGCTGAACTAGGAGACGAGTGAAGCTCCTACAGTACCACTAGTGTCACTTGCACAATATCATAAGAAAACACAATACACAGTTATACTAAAAATAAAGGTACTTTATTTTTATGAAAATATGCCAAAGTATCTCAGAGTGTACCCTCAGTGAGAGGATAGGAAATATACACAAGATATATGTACACAATACCAAAAATATGCAGTATAGTCTTGGAAAACAGTGCAAACAATGTATAGTTACAATAGGATGCAATGGGGACACATAGGGATAGGGGCAACACAAACCATATACTCCAAAAGTGGAATGCGAACCACGAATGGACCCCAAACCTATGTGACCTTGTAGAGGGTCGCTGGGACTATTAGAAAATAGTTAGGGTTAGAAAAATAGCCCACCCCAAGACCCTGAAAAGTGAGTGCAAAGTGCACTGAAGTTCCCCAAAGGACAAAGAAGTCGTGATAGGGGAATACTGCAGGAAAGACACAAACCAGCAATGCAACAACGATGGATTTCCAGTCGAGGGTACCTGTGGAACAAGGGGACCAAGTCCAAAAGTCACAAGCAAGTCGGAGATGGGCAGATGCCCAGGAAATGCCAGCTGTGGGTGCAAAGAAGCTTCTACTGGACAGAAGAAGCTTAGGTTTCTGCATGAACGACAAGGGCTAGAGACTTCCCCTTTGGAGGACGGATCCCTCACGCCGTGGAGAGTCGTGCAGAAGTGTTTTCCCGCCGAAAGACCGCCAACAAGCCTTGCTAGCTGCAAATCGTCCGGTTAGCGTTTTTGGATGCTGCTGTGGCCCAGGAGGGACCAGGATGTCGCAAATTGCGCCAGGAGATAGAGGGGACGTTGAGCAAGACAAGGAGCCCTCTCAGCAGCAGGTAGCACCCGGAGAAGTGCCAGAAACAGGCACTACGAGGATGCGTGAAACAGTGCTCACCCGAAGTTGCACAAAGGAGTCCCACGCCGCCGGAGACCAACTTAGAAAGTCGTGCAATGCAGGTTAGAGTGCTGTGGACCCAGGCTTGGCTGTGCACAAAGGATTTCCACCGGAAGTGCACAGAGGCCGGAGTAGCTGCAAAAGTCGCGGTTCCCAGCAATGCAGTCTGGCGTGGGGAGGCAAGGACTTACCTCCACCAAACTTGGACTGAAGAGTCACTGGACTGTGGGGATCACTTGGACACAGTTGCTGGATTCGAGGGACCTCGCTCGTCGTGCTGAGAGGAGACCCAAGGGACCGGTAATGCAGCTTTTTGGTGCCTGCGGTTGCAGGGGGAAGATTCCGTCGACCCACAGGAGATTTCTTCGGAGCTTCTAGTGCAGAGAGGAGGCAGACTACCCCCACAGCATGCACCACCAGGAAAACAGTCGAGAAGGCAGCAGGATCAGCGTTACAGAGTTGCAGTAGTCGTCTTAGCTACTTTGTTGCAGTTTTGCAGGCTTCCAGCGCGGTCAGCAGTCGATTCCTTGGCAGAAGGTGAAGAGAGAGATGCAGAGGAACTCGGATGAGCTCTTGCATTCGTTATCTAAAGTTTTCCCAGAGACAGAGACCCTAAATAGCCAGAAAAGAGGGTTTGGCTACCTAGGAGAGAGGATAGGCTAGCAACACCTGAAGGAGCCTATCAGAAGGAGTCTCTGACGTCACATGGTGGCACTGGCCACTCAGAGCAGTCCAGTGTGCCAGCAGCACCTCTGTTTCCAAGATGGCAGAGGTCTGGAGCACACTGGAGGAGCTCTGGACACCTCCCAGGGTAGGTGCAGGTCAGGGGAGTGGTCACTCCCCTTTCCTTTGTCCAGTTTCGCGCCAGAGCAGGGCTAAGGGGTCCCCTGAACCGGTGTAGACTGGCTTATGCAGAATTGGGCACATCTGTGCCCATGAAAGCATTTCCAGAGGCTGGGGGAGGCTACTCCTCCCCTGCCTTCACACCATTTTCCAAAGGGAGAGGGTGTAACACCCTCTCTCAGAGGAAGTCCTTTGTTCTGCCATCCTGGGACAAGCCTGGCTTGACCCCAGGAGGGCAGAAACCTGTCTGAGGGGTTGGCAGCAGCAGCAGCTGCAGTGAAACCCCAGGAAAGGCAGTTTGGCAGTACCAGGGTCTGTGCTACAGACCACTGGGATCATGGGATTGTGCCAACTATGCCAGGATGGCATAGAGGGGGCAATTCCATGATCATAGACATGTTACATGGCCATATTCGGAGTTACCATTGTGAAGCTACATATAGGTAGTGACCTATATGTAGTGCACGCGTGTAATGGTTTCCCCGCACTCACAAAGTCCGGGGAATTGGCCATGAACAATGTGGGGGCACCTTGGCTAGTGCCAGGGTGCCCTCACACTAAGTAACTTTGCACCTAACCTTTACCAGGTAAAGGTTAGACATATAGGTGACTTATAAGTTACTTAAGTGCAGTGTAAAATGGCTGTGAAATAACGTGGACGTTATTTCACTCAGGCTGCAGTGGCAGGCCTGTGTAAGAATTGTCAGAGCTCCCTATGGGTGGCAAAAGAAATGCTGCAGCCCATAGGGATCTCCTGGAACCCCAATACCCTGGGTACCTCAGTACCATATACTAGGGAATTATAAGGGTGTTCCAGTAAGCCAATGTAAATTGGTAAAATTGGTCACTAGCCTGTTAGTGACAATTTGAAAGAAATGAAAGAGCATAACCACTGGGGTTCTGATTAGCAGAGCCTCAGTGAGACAGTTAGTCACTACACAGGTAACACATTCAGGCACACTTATGAGCACTGGGGCCCTGGATACCAGGGTCCCAGTGACACATACAACTAAAACAACATATATACAGTGAAAAATGGGGGTAACATGCCAGGCAAGATGGTACTTTCCTACAATCATAATTACTCACTTTATGGCCCTTCACCCAACAACCAGTGCCTCACTGAAATAGTCCATGATATCCATCCAAGACTGGTGAGGCAGCTACTGACGGTCTCTAAACTTTAGGCTGTATTTTGCTGGGGTAAGACCATATTTCACAACCAGAGTGTCTTTCATGAGGGTATCCCTCATCCAGTCCCCCTTTCCCAAAACTAGTAGAGTATCCCTACATGAACTAGGCATATTGTTCCACAGACTTAACCCACAATCCTCTTCCTTAGGGCCTCTGCATTTCTAAGACCACGTCATAGGCTTCAAACCACTTAGCAATGTCACCCCCCTCCAAATAGCTAGCCCTTTGGGAATGGGGACCCATTTAACTTCCTTAGGTACTCCATGTTCGCTACCACCATCATCACTGGACTCTGTGAACCTCTTGGCTTTTAAGTCAACGTTCCTTCAGACTCACTTCATGAGCCATCAACATTTTCTTCCCCTACAGAGCTGGTTTTCTTTCTTCCAAGGCCCTCTCAGACTCAGCCTTAGGCTCTGCCAAGGCGTTTTCTGCCTTTTTCTCCTCTGCAGCCAGTTTCAACTGGCCAGCTGCAGTTTTAGCTCTCTCTGAGCTCTCCTGCTCCCCAGCTCCTCAGGGGTCAGGTTGTGGGAGGACACACTGATCTCTGCTTTGGATCCATCAGGGTACCTCACTCTTATGGGCCCTCCTCTCTTCTCTGGCTCTGGAGTCTTGGCAAGCACATTCTCTTTTTCTTTTTCATTTCATACTTCCCTTTGACATCATCATTATCCTCCTGCTCTTGTGATGAAGACTGCAACATGCAACCTCTCCCCAGGCTCTTATGGCTATCTGGTAATCTTGTTTCTTCTAAACGTTTGCTAGCTTCAGTCCCCCTCTCGCTGCACAACTGCTTCAGTTCTACCACAGTGAAGCCTTCAATGTTGCTAAGATATCCTTCCATTCTTGGGGGACGTGGCCTGGCTGCCGGGCAAGATGGCCGACACCAAGTGAGGCTCAGCCGGGCCTCGGGCCAAAACTCAGTTTTTTTGTTTATCCTGTGGACGTCGGCGGCTGGGGCGGGCCTGGCGGTGCCTCCCCGGGGGCCCCGGAGACAAGTAGAGCATTGCGGGGGTGGCCGAGAGCGGCGCTGTGGTCGGGCTCCGCGGGGCCGGGCCTGGAGCTGCCCTCTGCCCCTCGTGCGCTTTTGCGGTGAAGTGAGGAACTGCGGCCGCTCCCGGCAACTGTGCACGGCCAGGAGCGAGAGTGTGTGCGAGAGCCGGTCGGGCCGCGGCTCTCGCAGATTTGGTGCCTGGGCCGTCGGGTGCCCTTTGGGGCTTCCGTGGCCCCGCGCTGGAGGAGGCGCTCCTTTTTGGGCCTTGGGCCCTTTGGCTACACTGGCAGCCTGCTTGGGAGGACAGCGCCTGGCTTGAGATAGGCCAGGGGGGCGCCAGGACCGGACCTGCGTGTACACCGGTGGGTCTTAGGAGATGTGACGTCCCGAGAATAGCGGCGCCTGGGAGCCCTCGGCGCAGGAGAGTGGACAGCTGGGGAAGGCGGTGGCCTGGATTGAGGACGTTCCCCTTGGGCGCAGTGGAGGGCTACCTGACCACTGAGGAGCCTATACCACATCGCGCTCAGGGGGCCTGTATGGAATTCCCTTGGTCTCCCTACTGGACACACTTGGGGGGACCTGGTGGAGGCGAGTGGCCCCAGTGTGCTGAGATTTGCTGAAAGCCTGAGGCTGTGCGAGGCCCTTAAATCGTGGAGTCTGGACTCGATGGAAGAACCGAATACTTACTGTGTTGTGGAGTCTCCTGGCGGAGGCTAGGGACGGGTGAGTCGCTTGTGAATGCCAACGCGATCTGATCTGTGGTGAAACTCGTTGTGGACCTGGTGAGTCAAATTTTGGCTGGGCTCGGCGGGGCGAGTGGGGCAGCTAGGAGCACGGTTATCGCAGTAAACCCCCACTGTCCTGGTCAATCCTAGACGTTTTGGTGCGGCCTGGTGACCGTACAAGCCGTGTTGCACTATGGGCAAGTCTGACCATAGACAGGCGAAACTCACCTTTGAAGGTGGAAAAAAGAGAAGTGCTGCCTCTGCTTCCCAGTCCAGCGAAGTTGAAGTAGGAGAAGAGAGCCTGGAGATTTCGGTGCGATCCATGTTCCTAGAACTCAAGACTAGTCTGGCTGGCATTGACACCAAGCTAGATCATGTGACGGAGCGGCTAGACCGCATAAGAGCCCAGGTTGATGATCACGATTCCCGGTTTGAGACATTGGAATCACGCACGTCAGAGATAGAGGATGCACACCAGGGAGACAGAAACCAAGTCGCACAAATGGAGCGTATCCTGGAGGTAATACGGAACAAGAATGAGGCTTGGAGGCGCGATCTCAGCGGAACAATATCCGCATAGTAGGACTTCCGGAGGCGACAGATATGGGTCGCATGGAAGACTTTGTTGAGAGTATGCTATCGGAGTTATTTACTGGTGAACTCTCCCGGATGCTGGTGGTGGAGAGGGCGCACCGGTCCTTGGGACCCCGTCCTCCGCCGGGAGTGCCTCCAAGGCCAATCATAGCGCGTTTGCTGAACTATAGAGACCGAGACACCATCCTTCGCCTGGCGAGGGAGAGAAGGCCATCAGTTTATAAGAATTCCAAACTTAACTTTTATCCGGATTACACCCCTGGTGTGCAGGCTCAGAGGCGAGCATTCCTGCCGGCCAAACGGCTGCTGAATCAGGCTGGCTCAATCTAGCTGGAAATAGTAGAGCAAACCCAACTTTTGCTCTACTATATCCAGCTAGATTGAGGGTGCGACACGAGGAAAAGGCGCTGTACTTTACAGACCCAAAGCAGGCGACTAAGCTTGCTAGGCGCTTGCCTGGTGGGCGCGGGGCTGCGGGGTCCGGAGGGCCGGGGTCCGGGGAGGCTGATTTAAATGATAATGACTAGCCGGCTGTGACTGACTTAAGTGCATAGAATGGGGCTGCCGGGGGGGGGCGCGGGGCCGCGTCCTGGGTGGCTGAGTCTGTAGAGTGGTTTGCTACCAGGCCCATGGGCCCCTCTTCCCCTATTGTACTCTGGGTGGAGAGCTGATGGCCGACCACTGCCCCTGGGATGAGTCCTATTACTTTCTGCTTTCGAAGTTGGGGGTGGGTCTTGGGGTTGAATAGGTGGGCTACTGTAAGGGTCCGATTGGGGGGCCAGTGTGGGTGGGGGAGGGCACAGATTGATACTGATTGTTATGTTGGGTTTTATAGGTGCAATGGTTGTTCTTTATTACCGCTTTTGGCAGGTGGAGGTGTGCTTGCTTGTGAGGTTATGGGCATCTGTGATATGGGATGAGAGGTGATGAAGCGACGCTGATTCGTTGTTTGACGTGGAATGTACGTGGGCTTAATGATTGGAGGAAGGCTCGATTGGTAACTGCATATGCTAGGCGACACAACATTGACATCTGTATGCTGCAGGAGACATACCTGGTGGCGACCACGTTGGGCAGACTGAAAGCCGGCTGGGTTGGTGAAGTACACTGCTCCACGTACTCTGGGTACGCTTGAGGAGTTGCTATCCTAATCCGAAAGGGGTTGAAGTGGCGCACGTGCGAAGTTATTGTAGATCCAAATGGTAGATACGTCTTATTGAGCGGAACGCTGCTCGACAGAGCCTGCCGACTTGTGGCAGTATATGGACCGAATGTAGATGACCCAGAGTCCTTCTTGGAGCTGTGGCGACTTGTGGAGTCCTTGGGGGCCGGTGCAGTGATTTGGGGTGGAGATTTTAATGTGGTTTTGGACGCTCGGATGGATCGCGAGAGTGTGGCCAGAATGCAGCACGTTTTGGCGGCAAGGTCCCTGATGGCGGTAATGCAGAGTGGCGAGTTAGTGGATCTGTGGAGACGGAGGCACGCGGGTGTGAGAGAGGGGACGTGTCTGAACTATGTACATAACAGCTGGTCTCATATAGACCGTTGGCTGAGCACTAGAGACGTGGAGGTTTGGACTAGTGCGGTAGATCACCTCCCCCGCACCTTATCGGACCACTCACCAGTGAAGCTGGAGCTACTGATACCCAGTGAGTTGCGTCAGATGACTTTGTGGCGGTTGCCTAGTGGTGCGCTACGAGATGAGGTTTTTCGGGAGGAAGTCAGGGTGGCGATACAGCTGTTTTTTTCTGAAAACCGCGGATCTGTGAACTCAGTGGGCACCGTATGGGAGACATTCAAAGTTGTTATACGCGGAGTGTGTCTTTCCAAACAGCACGGGATCGTGAAGGCCATGCGGCGGGAGATGGCAGATATTGAGAGTAGGCTTGTAGAGGTGGAGAGGCAGTTGGCATCCAGCTGGTCGAGCGAGGTGCTTGCTGAAATCCGACGCGAGGTTTCCTTGTATGGAGGAGGCCTCTATGAGAGAGCTATGTTTTGCTGGGAAGTATGCCCAAGCTCGTCGATATGGAGAAGGTGAGAGAGCGGGGCGTCCACTTGCGGGCATGCTTCGCAGGCCTTGGGCCAGCAATTATGTCACAGAGTTTATTGATGACGGTGGTGGAAGCGTGACTGGCTCCAATGATATAATGCAGGTGTTCACTGACTACTTTGCGCAGCTCTACGCGGCCCCGGCAGGCCCAAGTGGGGAGGCGATACGGGCCTACTTTGAGGATATTGCTTTGGTCTGGTTTGAGGAGGCGCACAGGGCGTATCTAGATGAACCGTTCACCGTAGAGGAGGTGTCGGCGGCTATCCGTGGATTGCCGGGGGATAAATCTCCAGGCGTGGACGGCCTTTCCCCGGCATTTTATAAAGAATATGTAGATATCCTTGCCCCGCGCTTGTTGGAGGTGTATATGGAATCCCTGGAGGCGGGGTCACTTCCGGCCTCCCTTAGAGAAGCTTTGTTGGTAACAATTCTGAAACCTGGGAAGGACCCGACCCGTTGCGACCCTTACCGCCCTCTTTCTATCATAAACATTGATAATAAAATTATGGCAAAGATGATTGCGACACGTCTGCAGCCCCTTCTCTCTCGGCTGGTGTTGCCGGACCAGTCTGGTTTTGTCCCTGGAAGATCTACGAGCCACAATTTGCGCACTTTCTTTGCGGTGACAGGTTATTTGGGGGATGGAGATAATGTGGCTGCGGTATTTCTTGATGCTGCCAAGGCCTTTGACTCTTTGGCCTATGTTCATGCTGTTAGGCCGGGTGGGACTCAGTGCTCGTTTTGTGCAGTGGATCCGTCTACTATATACTCTTCCCACTGCCAGGTTGCGTCTCAATGGAGGTGTGTCGGCCGCATTTCCAGTTGCGCGCGGTACGCGTCAGGGGTGCCCGCTGTCGCCCCTCCTGTTCGCGATAGCTATGGAGCCTTTAGCAGCAGGGTTGCGACAGAGACACAATGATAGAGGCTTGCAGTTTCGGCAACAAACAGTTTTGATCTCGCTATACGCTAATGATATTGCGTTGTATGTGCGGAACCCCGGTCGGAACTTGGATATCTTATTAGATGAAGTTGTGCGTTTTGGCAGCCTCTCTGGAATCACTATCAATTGGTCGAAATCGACAATATTGCCTATAACCCCCAGTGTGACGCAATTTACCTCCCGATACCCTCTGGAATGGACAGAGGGACCGGTGCGATATTTGGGTATCCAGTTGTGCAGAGATGTTGATAAACTGCGACGGGCTAACTATGATGTTGCATTGGCATGGTTGGAGGAAAAGGTTGAGATCTGGCGCGCTCTACCTCTCTCGCTAATTGGACGTATTGCCATAGCAAAGATGGTGGTGCTTCCTAAGTTCTTGTACCTGTTTGTGAATCTCCCGCTTCCTCTTGCCGGCGGCTACTTTCGGAAATTGCGATCCGCGTTAATTAGTTTGGCGTGGGCGGGGCAGCAGCCGCGTATTTCCTGGGAGAGGCTGACACTGCCGTTTGAATTGGGTGGGCTTGCTGCTCCGGATTTAGAACTTTATTACTATTGTGCACAGGCCCACTTTGCGTATTATTGGATGAACCAGATACGTTATATGCCGCATTTGGCGCCAGAGAGTGACTCAGTGTGGCCAGATAGTTTGGTGCGTATGTTTGGAAATCAGGTACTGTCCCGGGCCACGGGAACAGATACAGTGGCATGCACCATGAAAGCGTGGGAGGCGCTGAGAAAACGATCTGGAGTTACTGTTCCATTTGCCCCCTCGCTCCCTGTCATGGCGGCTGCAGACGACAGGATGTTTCGAGATGGTGGGGTGCGTAATTTTCTCCGTGCGGCTGGCTTGACTGTGCTAGGAGATTGGCTGGAGGACGGACGTCTTCTTGACGTCTCGGATGCTCTGGCTGGCTGCGAGGGCACGGCGCTGCAGCGTCTGTGCGCTCTTCGAGTTAGAGCTATGTTGCGAGACCGATTTCTTAATCCACCTGGAGCCCCGTCAGAATTTCGTGCTTTGGAAGTGCTCTGCAGTGCACGGTCTCCTGACAAGTTGGTGACCAAGCTGTATAATTGTATGCAAGAGCAGAGAGATGGTCCTGGGGAGCGCTCCAGAATTGCGTAGGAGGAAGAACTGGGCGAACCCATTACTGTGGCTGTATGGCGTGGGTGCTGCGCGCATATGAGAGTGCTGTCTCCGAACTACAGCCTGCGACTGCTGCATTTTAAGTTCTTGCATCGCCTTTATTATACACCTAAGGGGCTTCACTCTATGGGCCTACGTTCTAACTCGCGATGTGCCCGCTGTGGAGCTCCAGATGCGGGCTTCTTACATCTGGCATGGGAATGTGCGGAAGTACATGATTTTTGGGTAGAGGTGTGGCAAGCTATCTCTGTCATGGTTGATCTGGAGCTTTCTCTCTCCCCCAGGGTTGGGTTACTTGGATGTATGGACGAGATCCCGGGGCCACACAGGCGTTTGGATGGTCTGCTCCTGCTGCTGGCAAAGAGAAGGGTTGCTATGTGTTGGGGTAGGAGGAGGGCTCCGCGCAGATCTGAATGGTTGCGAGATGCTGCCTACCATGACCAGCTGGTGATCTTTTGGGACCTCATGCCTGGGGGGGTCTCGCCCCAGAGATATTTGGGCCCCTTTTAATAGTTATCTAGCTGCTTGCAGTGTGTAAGTGATATGACTGGTGCTGACCACGGGAGAGACTCATCCCTCCTTCCCATGGATTAGGTATGCTCTTGTGTTGTTGAGACAGATCTGAGTGATCTGATTTGTGCTCCACCTGCCTATTAGAGTAGTGTGTTCCTTGTTGTTTTCCCCCCTCTGCTATATTACGCTCAGATTCTCTGTCGCTTATGAACCTCTTTAAGGCTGACGTTGATGACCTTGTTATCTGGTGACTGATGGGCAGAATAGTAGGTGTGCCCCCAGATATTGACGCTTACTGTGGGATATGTTACTGCAATTTATTTCTTGCCACTTGGGGCAGAGACGAGATGAGAAGGATCATTATGTTATCCTGTTATTGTTAAGACGAGGGGACCTGTCTATGTTTATGTTATTGTATGTTACTATGTGCAAAATTCAATAAAAAAAAAAAAGATATTCTTCCATTCTTGCATAAAAATATCACAGACGTAAAGTATGAGGCAGGAATTTAATTTGTAAAAAGGGAAAAAACGCCTGTAACAGAGTGGCTTCAGCACGCACGGAGAAAGTCTACTATATGGCAAGCAACTCTTCAAGTTGCCCCGGGGGCACCACAAATAGCCCGCAAGATGGAAGCGAGGAGTGCTTCCAGGGAAGGACGGAGAGAAAAGAGGTTGAGGAGAATTGCAGCGCGCTGTGGGGAGGAAAAGGAGACGGAGAAGACGCTGGACCCGAAACGCAAGAGGCCGACAACACCTGTAAGGACGACACGAATGCAGGGAGGCAGGAAGTAGCGAGACCCAGCGTGAAGGACTCAGACGTGGGGGGAACCCTGTCCGAGAGTGAAGACGGGGAGGAAGAAACGTCAGCGGTCGCAATGCCGAGAGGAGGCGAAACTGTTCCAAGACCGAGCCACACTCCTGAAGAAGCGTGGCTACACAAGGTACAGTCGTACTTCAGGAGGGGCACCGGATTAGGGGAATTAAACGGGGGGGCGCAAGTCGGGAAGAGAGAAGGGAAAATGGGGGCAGGCTTACAGCACCTCAATGAGGAGTGGAGCATGATGGCTATGCATGCTGGACAACCCTAATGATCCTACACCAGTGGTTGAAGGCCCTCTTTTCTCTCACGAGCACCCCTAGTTCCTTTTCTCTAAAGAAATCCTGTGAGCCAAACTCATACTTGACAATGCATATGTATGTCCTTTTTCCCCGAGGTGGGCTGACTCCAGGAGCAGCAGACCCACGGAGTAGACACCAACCCCGGGGTACAGAGAACTCGAAATAAGAAAAACACGGAAGTACTGGAAGGGAATCCCAGAGAGAGAAGAAAAGAAGGACATAAAATCTGGCCTCACAGACAGGGAATTTGAAAAACTTAGAAACATAATAATAATAAGAAAAGGGAAGGAACAACCCAAAAGCCCGGCTGTTGACTCTTCTTATATAGGGAAACCCGCCACAACGCCCAATTAAAATTTGGCCGAATTTGAAAAACACATTGTTTTGATGCCAGATTATAACAAGGGATTTTTGGTTTTACACCATTCACTGAGTGGCACAGCACAATCACAAGTATTGGATTCCACTACTCAACATTAATGTATTGTTGTTAGATTTATTATTTCCAAGAATCGTTTCCTACAGAAATACAAATATAAAGCAAAATCGTTTACAGGCATAAAAATACAAAAAATAGATAAATATATTTTCTAGACATATATAAAATTCAGATTAATATTATTCCAATTCATCTAGCCATATAAAACAATAGAAATTCATCCTGCGTCAACAGAAAATATCCAACATTATTCTTTTCAATTGTTCATGCATTGTAAAATATGAATATAGTGTTTCCACCATATATCAATATTATAACCTACATCTAGACTTCTCATGCTAATCTCGCAGTGAAATCTCAAAACAATGTTAAAACATCCTTCTCCGTAAGAGGTGAGTATACCTTGAAATTGCAATATCAAATTTCTTAATTACAAATAAAGTAGCTTGTGCTTCATTATGTGTTCTTTTACTCCATACTTATTAAAGATCAGATGTCGAATCCTTGACCTTTTTACTCAAAAAAAGAGAACAATCTAGGAAAAGATGTATTATGGAATATGTTGTTCAATTAACCCAAATCATAAATGAAACCTTTTCAAGGCATTTATAGTTCTTAAAAGCAAGGTTTCTAGGTTTTTTCATGTGCCTATCCCATTTTACATTCCAGGAAAAAGTGATATCTGAGTATTTATAGTCACTAACCTGCTCCAGGGGGATTTTGTTTAAAAACTGAGTGTGTTTCTTTGGACAGCTAGAAAAAATACAAGGTTTTGTTTTTTTAACATTTCGTTTTAGTAAGTTTATCTCATAACAGGAATGTGGGGGCTTGAAGTTAGCGTTGCAACCTTAGAGGAGTATAATTCACTAAGACTAAATCATGTGCATACATGAGACAATGTGTGTGGAAAAGAGGCCAGGAGGTCAGAAAGAGGGTAAAAAAAAAACTCACTGCTGTCAAAATCCATTATAAATGGAGGGCCCTGCCAAACCGCTTGTAAAATTAAGATTGACTACTCAGCTTGAATAAATTTAAAACTGAGTAATTTATGAAATATGTCAAACCCATGGATATTCCATGCAAGGACTTTGTCTGCTGCAGGACGCCCATATACTAGTTATGGAGATAATCCCCTCCTACACCACCATGATTGGTCAAATGTTCTGTAACGCAGCATATAATTATGTCAAAACTCATACTGATCTTTTTCACGATCAGATTTGTCATTTGTGAATGTTATTGTTACTACCCGTGTTGATGAATTTGATGCTTTACATGAGCCAGTGGTTGCCCTGAGCATATAGTTTTGGTGACCAACACTTACTTTTCGTCATCAGCGTTGACAGAGCGTAAGAGAGAGAAAAGCACACAGTGGAAAGACAAGGGAAGAGAAACACTGAAAAACTGTCAAGGGGGAGAAAGCAGGAACCTGCAAGAGTGGGATAAAGGAGTCAGGAGTGTCTGGTTAAAGTGGCATGAGGTGGATTGAAGACTATGCGCACATCTAATAGGGCCGGCAACTGTCTTTTGAGCAGAGCTTTGGGCACCGGCACTCGTTCTTTTATAATCTGAACACTGTATGAATGGCCCTTTCATACCGGTATTTATTCACCTTCTTGGGCAAGTTCCTAGATAGGGACGGGGTATCTCATTTTGGGTAAAATACTGCCCCAATACCTTCTTAAAAGGGGTGGGTATGAGGTACATACATAGGAATCTGTAGCCTCTGAGGGTCTGGCCTATCACAAAAATCTATTTTGTGTCTAATCAGATCGGTCTGACTCTCCACTACAGTGGCTGCCACTATTTTGGAATAGAAAAAAACCTTTGTTACCTCGCCCCATTTGGTCATAGTAAAACCCACTAATCCAAATCTCCTGAGTTGATTACTCCCAGTGCTGGAGTGAGTTTGAAAACAGGGAGGAGTTTGGACCAATTTAAGGTGCGTAGTTTGGACTCTCTTCCCTGTGTTTAGAAGCTTGAAAAAAAATAGTTTTTGATATCGCCCCCCCCCCCATACAAGGAGCTTTGATTTGAAGATTTACTTTCTAGTTTATTTGGGCCTCATTTGCTCTTTTTCTGCTGACTGAGATTTGGCTTGATTTCACATTGTTTACTTGATTTGGCTGATTTGTGGTAGTTGGGATAGATGGTTCTTCCCTCTAGATCTTCGATAATGCCTTGCTGACCTTATGATCTTTACCACACACATTATGAGGGCCTTTTGTCATGGGTAGCCCACTAAACTTACTGATTTTCACTGTCTTTCTTAAAGTTCTGGTGGTAGGGACTCCTCCTCCTACTCACACAGTAGAGATAAGTCAAATCTGGAGAAAGCCTTATTTCTTTCCATACCTTTCCACAAACTGGTTGATTAGCCCAGGACAATGGGCTACATAAACACTACCTGGTTTTTTTTTCAGCAACTGGAAGAATCAAGGAATACCATAACCCCTTAACTCAGGTTTGCCAGAGGCGCATAGGTTGTTTTAAGGTTTAGCATGGCTTTAATACATTCTAATAGAAATATCTGCTTAGCCTACTGCGAATTCGCTAACACCTGGGCTTTTCGCATCACCTGAAATGTTTGCTTAATGTTAACAGGTTCAACATAGACAATTTGGGGGTACTGTCTAATGAATTGAAAAAGGAAGTGCCTTGCTGCGGTGAATATGTGGAACCAAGATCTATAATCTCAGGTGGACTTCTAAGGGTATGCTGAGGGCTGTAAGCAGCCCCTTTCTGACTTCAGAAGATGTCTGCCCTGTCAATGGCAAATCCAGCTCACACCTGAATGTGCCTGCCCTATGTTTTCCTTGTCAGACTAGAGCCAAACCCATGGAAAAGGGAAGACATGATCAGCACCAGTTTAGGATTAGACAAAGGGGGCTTTCTTCACTAACAGGCTGGCACTTGGTATAAAAGTGGCACCTCAGAACCTGAAATGAGAACACTCATGCCCTGTGGAAACCAAGAAGAAGGACCTCCCCTGCTGGCTGAAGCCTGAAACAAGACTGCACCACCCTGCCTTGAACCCAGCACCCCAGAAGTGACTCCACAGGTCAGACGCCTCGCACTGCTACGGCCTAGCTGACCACCAATTGGACATGCCTGAACTGTACTGGTGGCCTGGAGTGAGTCCTAATCCCCAAGATGTGCCCATCTAGTCTTCGACTCATGGCTGGTGTGAGAGTGTACTCCTACAAGAACTGCACTCCAGGTGAAAAAAAACAGAGGTTCTGAGCTCTTTGTGTCCCTGGTCTCCTTGCGATGGCAAGCGGGCTTCACCAGGGGCAATGCGGAAAACCGCAACCGACTGCTGATGAGACCTTCCTTTATACAGATTGCCGACTTCACCACTCGGATGTCTTGACAATAACTGCCCCAAATTTCCAGCTATCATGCAGTTTGGATCATCTATCAGCTCGTTACTCTGACAACAACTGCACCGCCAACACAAAGCTCCGACCGAGGCCTGGGACTTTAGCAAACTCCCGTTGATGACTACCCCTGTGGATCCAGCCTGCCTGCCGGTGACCTCGTTGACAAGTGCTTCTTCAATGAAAATAGACTAAGTTAGAAGGTAAACTTTTCACCTGGAAGAACCTGATCCCTGTACTTGACTTGTGTTCCATCACGGTTGGTCTTGGATTTTTACTTTGACCCAGTCCGGTTCAACCATATAACCGCATTTGGCGCTTTGTGCTTTTTGGCACTATATCTACTGAAAACGTTAAAAAAAACATATCTCTGGTCCTCCTTATTGGATTTTTGTCATTTTATTTATTAAAATTTCTCCATTTTTCTCCATTGGTTTGGGATTTTTCTTGTGTTGTATTTTCACTTATTCACATTTGACTGAACAGAGAAAGCCTCTAGCTGCGGGAAAGACCAAATCCAAGTGGGACAGTAAGACTCTTTTCTTCCCATTGCCCCATACCTCCTTCACTGGGGCTGACCCCTGGACTTTTTCTCCACAATATACAGGCGGGCAAATAATGTTTCAAAGGTTACTAATGTTCGTTCATCAAATTCTATAGATAACAGAAGAATAATCACAATTAGTTCAGCATTAGTTGGCACCTCAGGAAGTGCTGGGTACAACCCCAGGGCATCCTACTCAGGAGAGGAAAACCCCCTACACCAAAGGCCTTTTTGTCCTCTGTCTGGAAGAAATACACATCACATCACAAGAGAGTAATTAGTTCTGGTGACCAAACTGAAGTTATCACTTATTAAATGTAATAAAGTAATCCAAGGTTAGTCTATGGGAAAGCTAGCCTTCCTACAGAGAATAAAGTGTTTTTTTGGGGGGGTTAGGGGGTTTCACTGCCAGGACATGTAAAACATTAAACATGCATGTCCTACTTTTTAAATACCATGCCATCCTGCCCTAGGAGCTGTTAGGATGTACCTCAGAGGTGACATAAGTAATTTTGCAAGGTTGAAATGGCAGTTTTACAGCTAGCTGCATTACAGGCTGTGTGAACTGCGGCGGAGACCAATTCACCTGTTTGAAGAAATAGGTTAATACGTGCTGAGAAGGACACTAAGATACACTGTTGTCATGCTTAGAAGTAATTAAAATTAACAATTCTTCCTTATTTTACATTTTATGTTTGATCTGCTATGCTTTGTTATCATAGATATCAACTGTGTGACGAACGAGTTACTTACCTTCGGTAACGACTTTTCTGGTGGATACATTAGCTACCTGTGGATTCCTCACCTCATGAATACTCCCATGGCACCAGCATTCTACGGAAATCTTCTTACTAGTCTCTGCACGTCGACGAGGACGTCACTGTCTCGCACGCGACGCCGTCTGACGTCATACAGGCAATAAGAGGTCCTCGACGACGTGCGGACGTCAGTACCAATCATTTTTTACGTGCATGAGAACAACCAGGCAATGCAATGAAAGAACAAAGCAACATCCATTATATTGTAAAAATACACCACATTGTATGAATAACTGTAAATCTTTTTATGTACATATATATATATATATATATAAAACTCTCTCTTTTAAAATATATACACACACCAAGTATATACATAAAGATATATACACATATACCTATATATTTATAAATATATTATATATATACATCTATTGCACCCTCAAAGACCAAGAGGAGCACACTCAAGGATTACTTGGCAAGACCATAAAGGCAACGGGGAGGCGGGTGGGACCGTGAGGAATCCACAGGTAGCTAATGTATCCACCAGAAAAGTCGTTACCGAAGGTAAGTAACTCGTTCTTCTGATGGATACAACTACCTGTGGATTCCTCACCTCATGAATAGAGTCCCAAAGCAGTACCACGCCCGGCGGTGGGTGCCTAAATGGTCAAACCAAGAAATCCTGCAGCACTGACCGTGCAAAATGGCCGTCCCTTCTAACCTCAGAATCTAAACAGTAATGTTTTGCAAAAGTGTGAAGGGACGACCAAGTTGCGGCCTTGCAGATGTCGACCACAGGAACACCTCTGGCTAAGGCCGAAGTGGCCGACTTAGCTCTGGTGGAATGAGCTCTAATGCCCTCAGGAGGATCCTTCTTTGCCAAAGAGTAACATATTTTAATGCAAAGAACAACCCACCTGGATAGTGTTCTCTTGTGGACTGCCTTTCCTCTCCTCTTGCCCACGTATCCAATAAACAGCTGATCCTCCAGCCTGAAATCCTTTGTTCTATCGATAAAGAAGCTCAACGCTCTCTTTGGGTCCAGACGGTGCAGTCTTTCTTCCTCTTTGGAAGGATGAGGCGGAGGATAGAACGTGGACAAAGTAATTGCCTGAGCCAAATGGAAGGGTGAAACAACCTTCGGGAGGAAAGCAGCCTTGGTCCTCAACACCACCTTATCCCCATAAAAAGTTGTATAAGGGGGTTTTACTGATAAGGCCTGCAACTCACTCACTCTCCTTGCTGATGTTATAGCTATCAGGAAGACTGTTTTTAAAACCAAATACCTCAAGGGGCAAGAATGCATAGGTTCAAAAGGGGACCCCATAAGGAAAGTCAGGACTAAGGACAAATCCCATTGCGGCATAACGAATGGCTTTGGAGGATATTGATTTAGAAGACCTTTCAAGAATCTGATAACAATAGGGGATTTAAATAAAGATGGTTGGTCTGGAAGACATATGAAGGCTGACAAGGCCGATAAATAACCTTTAATGGTAGCCACTGCACAACCTTTCTGTGCCAGAGATAGAGCAAAAGACAAAACGTCCGATAGATGAGCATGTAAAGGATCAATCTGCCTCTCTCCACACCACGCAACAAATTTAGACCACCTATTAGCGTAGATAGATTTAGTGGAGTGTCGCCTGGCCGCTAATATAACATCCACTACCTCAGGCGGGAGAGAGAAGGAACTCAGGTTGCCCCGTTCAATCTCCAGGCATGTAGGTGCAGACTCTGGAGGTTGGGGTGTAGAACCTGCCCCTGCGACTGTGAGAGGAGGTCTGCCCTCAAAGGGAGACGGAGCGGCGGGCACGTTGAGAGTTGGAGAAGGTCGGAGTACCACACCCTCCTTGGCCAATCCGGAGCTATTAAAATTACTAGAGCCCGGTCTTGGCGAATCTTCCTCAATACTCGAGGAATCAAGGGTATGGGAGGAAACGCGTAAAGCAACTGGCCGCACCAGGTCATTTGAAACGCTTCCTGCATCGGATACTGAAGGCTGCAGAACAACGGACAATGCGCGTTCTCTCGAGTGGCGAACAGATCTACCCGAGGAAACCCCCACTTCTGGAAGATTAAACGGACTTGATCTGGATGGAGACGCCACTCGTGGTCTGCCGAGAAGTGGCGACTGAGACTGTCCGCACGCACGTTCAAGACTCCGGCTAGATGGTTTGCTATCAAGCAAATCAGATGGTCCTTTGCCCAGGACCATAGTCGAAGAGCTTCTCTGCAGAGAAGGTACGACCCCACTCCTCCCTACTTGTTTATGTACCACATTGTGGTAGTATTGTCCGTTAGGACCTGTACCGACTGACCACGAAGGGAAGGGAGGAAGGCCTTGAGAGCCAGACGTACAGCCCGTAACTCTAACAGATTGATGTGAAAAATCTGTTCCTCTGGAGACCAAAGACCTTTGATCTCCAGATCCCCCAGATGAGCTCCCCACCCTAGAGTGGAAGCATCCGTTATGACTGTGGCCACTGGTGGCGACTGCTGGAACGGCTTTCCTTGTGAAAGATTGTTGCTTGCAATCCACCACTTCAAATCCACAGCAGCATCTCTGGAGATCTTGACAGTACCCTCTAGATCCCCTCTGTGTTGAGACCACTGCCTTCGGAGGCACCACTGAAGAGCCCTCATGTGCCAGCGAGCATGCGTGACCAACAGAATGCAGGAGGCAAAAAGACCGAGCAGACGAAGGACCTTGAGGACTGGAACTACCGCTCCATTTCGAAACATTGGAACCAAATCCTGAATATCTTGAATCCGCTGAGGCGGAGGAAAGGCCCGACCCAATGTTGTATCCAGTACTGCCCCTATGAACAGGAGGCGCTGAGAGGGCTCCAGGTGAGATTTGGGCTCGTTCACCGAAAAGCCCAGGTCGAACAACAACTGGGTTGTTGACTGCAGATGACGCAACACAAGCTCCGGGGACTTGGCTTTGATCAACCAATCGTCCAAGTAAGGGAATACTGCTATCCCCTTCCTTCTGAGCTCTGCCGCAACCACCGACATCACCTTTGTGAAGACTCGAGGTGCTGAAGTAAGACCAAACGGAAGGACCGCAAACTGGTAGTGTTGCGATCCCACCACAAACCGGAGATACTTCCTGTGTGACTTGAGTATCGGGATATGAAAGTAAGCATCCTGCAAGTTGACAGACACCATCCAGTCTTCCATGTTCAACGCCAAAAGCACCTGTGCTAGGGTCAGCATCTTGAACTTTTCCTGCTTGAGGAACCAATTCAAGATCCTCAGGTCCAGAATTGGTCTCAAACGACCATCCTTCTTGGGAATCAGGAAATACCTTGAGTAAACTCCTTGACCCCTTTCCTGCTCCGGGACCAACTCCACCGCGCCCTTTAAAAGGAGGACTTCTACCTCCTGTTCTAGCAACAGGAGGTGTTCTTGTGAACCATACGAAGGGCGGGGCGGGATGAGGGGCGGAAACTCCCGAAAGGGAAGGGTGTAGCCTTTTCCCACAACACTGAGAACCCAAGTGTCCGACGTAACAGTCTCCCATTTGGTGAGAAAATGCTGTAATCTTCCCCCTACAGGAGAGGAGTGAGTGGGAAATGGTGGAAGTCTAAGGCTGCTTCCCCTGCTGCACCCCGCCAGAGGATGAGGAAGAGGCAGAGTGCTGCTGAGAGGCTCCCCTGGTGCGGACCCTACCCCTCCCCCTAAAAGATCTATAGGGGTGGGAAGAGGCAGGTTGCTGATATCTTCCCCGAAAGGAAGAGGAGGAAGAGCCACGCCCAAATCCACGAAACCTCCTGAAGAATCTGGAAGAGGCCGTGGAAGAAGGAGCTTGGAGTCCCAACGACTTAGCCGTGGCCCTGCTCTCCTTAAAACGTTCCAAGGCCGAATCAGCCTTAGCCCCAAACAGTTTGTCCCCATCAAACGGGAGATCCAACAATGTGGACTGTACATCTGCCGAAAAGCCCGAGTTACGGAGCCAGGCCTGTCTCCTTTCCACCACAGTTGTGCCCATTGCTCTGGCTACCGAGTCGGTGGTATCCAGTCCCGTCTGGATAATTTGGGTCGCAGCAGCCTGGGCATTAGAGACAAGATCCAAAAGACCCTGGGGAAGCTCTGTAAACGAAGAGGAGATGTCATCCATCAGAGCATGAATATACCTCCCCAGGATACAGGTCGCATTAGTGGCCTTTAACGCCAGACTGCAGGACGAAAAAATCTTCTTCGACTGAGCCTCTAGCTTTTTTGAGTCTCTGTCCCCAGGCACCGTCGGGAAAGAACCAGGCGCTGACTTGGACGAACAGGAGGCCTGCACTACCAAGCTCTCCGGCGTAGGGTGCCTAGATAGGAAACCAGGATCAGTTGGAGCCGTCCGATACCTCCTGGCCACGGCTCTGTGAACTGCTGGGGAAGATGCCGGCCTCTTCCACACCTCTAAAACCGGATCCAGCAGAGCGTCATTAAAAGGTAGCAGAGGCTCCGCCGCGGCTGAGGCCGGATGCAACACCTCCGTCAAAAGGTTTTGTTTTGCCTCCACCACCGGCAAAGGCAGGTCCAAAAAACTAGCTGCCTTCCGTACCACTGTATGAAAGGAAGCAGCTTCCTCAGTATATTCCCCCGGGGACGAAAGGTCCCACTCAGGGGAAGTGTCCAGCCCACTGGCCGACTCCAGTCCACGCAGCCCATCACCCGAGTCCTCTAGCTCTCCTTCCTCTAGGGCTCGTTGGTACTCCTGCTCTTCTAGTACCCGGAGAGCACGCCTCCTTGAATGCAGTCGTTGCTCAATCCGCGGAGTCGACAATTCCTCCGCCGAAGTCGGAGATCGGCGCCGATCTTCCGAAGCCACCGACGCCACATCCGGCGCCACGGGTAACTTCGGCGCCGACTGAAGAGCAGCTGAAACAGATGGACCCACCGGAGTCACAGGCCGAAATCTCGACGTCGACGGGATGGAAATCCCTGGGGCCAATCCCTCCGAAGCCACCGGAGCGGCCACCGGCGCCGACACTGGCGCCGAGCCCACGTTCCCAAACGGGAGAAAGGGCATAAAGGGTGCCGGCCGAAGAGGCGCAGGATCACCCAAAGAAAAGGCCAAAGGCCCAGCCGGAGCACCCCCTGGAGCCATCTGTTGGAAGATGGCATACATCGCATTCAAGAATGCGGAACTATCGGCTCCAGGGGTGGGAAAAGCCGGATACTGGGGTGCCTGTCTCGGAGGCGACCCCGACTCCGGCCTCGGCGTCTGCGCCGGAGAAAACACTTGAGGCTCCAATACCTCAATCACCGACGCCTGTCCAGGCGAAGTTGGTGACGCCGGAGAGGGCAACGGCGTCGAAGGATGCGGCGTCACCGTGGGGCTGACCTCCCATGTCTTTCGGCGCCGATCCGGAGACCTGGAACGAGCCTCCCTTGAATGACGCCGAGATTCTCTACGGCGCCGGGAGTCTCGATGACGCCGATGTTTTGGAGAAGACTTCTTGTGATGCTTCTCCTTTGACTTGGCCATAAACAGCTTCGCCTCACGTTCTTTAAGGGCCTTCGGATTCATGTGCTGACATGAATCACAAGTCGAGACGTCGTGGTCGGAGCTCAAACACCAAAGGCAATCGGAATGAGGATCCGTCACCGACATCTTGCCTCCACACTCACGACAAGGCTTAAATCCAGACTTTCTCTGCGACATTATTTCCACAGAGAAAGAGTACGCAGCAAGATATACACTGTAACCGCAAGAGTAACAGTTGCTCCCTCGAAGATAACCGTTTCGAATGCACGGAAAAAAGGGAACTGACGTCCGCACGTCGTCGAGGACCTCTTATTGCCTGTATGACGTCAGACGGCGTCGCGTGCGAGACAGTGACGTCCTCGTCGACGTGCAGAGACTAGTAAGAAGATTTCCGTAGAATGCTGGCGCCATGGGAGTATTCATGAGGTGAGGAATCCACAGGTAGTTGTATCCATCAGAAATATTGGATTTTATTATAAGAACGGAGGCTCCTATTATGCTTTCCTTTCTTGCTTTAATCGAATAGCAGCCAAGATAATATATTACAAAAACTACATATCCCATGAAACATGAGGAAAAGGTAATTGAAGATGTCACAAACAAACAACCAATAATAAACGCCCAATCCCAATAACTATCTTAACTACGAGCAACAAGTCCTCTTTTCTTGCTGCTCGCAGTCAAGATAAGTTCTTTTCTCATCTCGTTTTTTCTTATCTATGTATATTTCTTGTGTATTAAGATTTAGCTTTTTCTTTATATTAATGTTTTGAAATATATTGTTTTTTAATGTTTAACTTTTAATGTTTAACTTTTAATTTATTTAAGTTCTTGCTCGTTTTCCTCACAGCGCTGGCTTCGCGCTTCACTGGCTGAGCCGAGCGTTCTTTCGAACGTTCGGCTCTCCCGCCGCTCTCCTCTGAGGAGCGCGTCTCACTTCAACGCGTTTCCTCAGAGGAGTTCGGCAGAGACTGACGTGTCGCTACGGAAACCTCTCCCTGTGATCGGGAGGTTCCGTTTTCACTTCAGCTGCTTGCTGGGAGGCTCGGCTTCATCGCGAGGGGCGCGACACGCCCCCCTTTCAGTATATTTTTCTTTTCCTCTGAATTTCGGCTGTCAATCTCTTGTTCCACACGCCCATAACATTTAACCCTTAATTCACTGTTAAAAATGTTTAAACAGTTTTTCCTTCCAATTTGGGAGTTTTTCTGCCTGGCATCCTTATTAATTACTTATTAATCACTTATTGTTATTTATTTTATTATGTCAAAACAAGTACCTGATCACTCCAATGATATAGATATGGATAATTTACGTGCTGATTTGAATTCTTTTATTCAGGATACAGTACAACAGGCTGTATCTTTGTCTATGCTACAGATGTCAAAAAAATTAGAATTGTCTTTTAAGAGAATGTCCTCTCAGGGTTCCAATGTTTCGGAACCGGTTAAAGGTAAAAAGCGCATATTTTCCAAAGTTCACGTAGAATCGAGCGCTGATGAATCTCCCCAGATGGCTGGTCCTTCCCCCCGTAAGGAATCCAAAACGGTGGAAAAGGGTCCCTCTCCTTTGAATATTGTTCAGTTGAGGGATACTGATGATGACATGGATTATGATGATGGGGACGATGATGATTTACAGGGTTCTGATGACCTCTGGAAAGGGCCTTTAGAGAAGAGGCTGAAAGTTTCTCTTTCTGATACAAATCCTTCACAGGTTAATGATTTTACAGTACTTGATGCTTTGGGGGAACCAATGTTTGATCCAACTTTAATACACCACCCAAATTCTACGGAATGGTTCCCGTCTGATCACGTGGCGGAATATGTTTTGTGTCATTTAAGACACTCGTTAGATAAAGCCACGAGAAATAAGCTACGATCTGAATGTCCTCGTCCCTCCCTTCCTTGTAAAATTACTTCCACACCTGTAATTGATCCTAACATGGTGTTATTTTTCTCCAAGTTCGGTAAGGACCCTAAGAAAGGGGTCGACCGTGCGTGGTCCATATGCCAGGACCGATTATTGGATTTGGTTGGTCCCTTAACTAGGATTCTCGATTTAGCTGAGGATGCCAGGTTGGAAGGCTCACAGATTGATCCTGAAGCTCTGTCCAATTGGGCCCAGCGGGCAATCTGTTTGTTGGGAAATGCAAACACTGCTATTTCTCAGGAGAGACGTAAGAGTCTTTTACTCAAGATAGAGCCTAAATTGGGCAGTTTCGCAGCCAGGCAAGAAGGACAGCAGGCGGACGGCCTTCTTTTTGGAGATTCATTTATTAAGGAGCTAGGTAGATATGTTTCTACCTTTGCGACTTTGGACAAAGCTCAATTTTCAATGAAGAAGATCTTCAACTCCAGAGTTTTTGCCAGGGCCGGTAAAGGAAGGAGCCGCTTTACCGGCCGTTTCGCCACCCGCGGTGGCAGTTTCCGAGGCTCTTCCATCAATTCCACGGACTTCAGACCTCAGTTCTACCCCCAAAGAGGGAGGGGCTTCAGGAGCTGAAGCTTCCGTCAAAGGGGAGGACAGGTCTCAGGTAAGAGATTTATGTTTTGGCCCTCTTCCTGTAGGTGGTCGATTAGCCCATTTTCTGTCGAATTGGTACCAAATTACCGCATATCCTTGGGTTCTTCAAACCATTCAGGGGTACTGCATAGATCTCTATCAAGTTCCCAGCCAAACTTCTCCACCTCTTCCTCCAAGGTTCTCTCAAGAACAATCTCGTTTAATGAATCTAGAGATTTTATCTTTAATTTCAAAAAATGTAATAGAAGAGACTTGCTTCCATCCCTCGGGTTTTCTCAGCACCATATTTTTGGTGCAAAAGAAAAACAAGAAATTTCGCCCAGTGATAAACTTAAAACTATTCAACAACTACGTTGTTTACAATCATTTCAAAATGGAAACGATCCTGCATCTCAGGGACATTCTGTTGGAGGGCGACTGGTTTGTTCGACTGGATCTTCAGGACGCTTATTTTGCGATTCCTATCCATCCCTTTTACAGAAAGTTCCTACAGTTTCAATGGGAAGACTCGATTTTTCAGTTCAAAGCCCTCCCTTTCGGTCTAGCTTCGGCTCCTTGGTGCTTCACAAAAGTGATGAAACCAGTGGTAGCTTCTTTAAGAGCTCAGGGAATAAGATTGATCGTCTATCTAGACGACTTTCTCATAATGGCTCAGAACAAGGATACCCTGTTGCAACACTTGCACATTTCCCTTCATCTACTACAGTCCCTTGGCTTTCTAGTAAACATGGAAAAATCTTCTCTAGTTCCCTCAACTCAAGTGGAGTTTCTGGGTTTCCTCATAGATTCCAAAACCACATCTCTGTCCCTTCCCCATCAGAAGGTATGTCGTATAAAGCACGAGTTACGGCAGGTCCTCAGTCTCTCTCATCTATCTCTGCGATCCTTAACAAAAATTGTGGGTCTATCGGCTTCATCCATTCAGGCCATATTCCCAGGGCCGTTACATTACAGGGCTCTCCAAAGACTAAAGATTCGTCATCTCCGCAAGGGCCTTCAGTACTCGGACGTCGTTCAGTTGGATCAAGATTCTCGCGCGGAGATACAATGGTGGCTCGATCATTTGGAAGCCTGGAACGGAAGAGCTATTTTCTCTTCGGCCCCAGATCTAGTATTAGAATCCAATGCAAGTCGGACAGGTTGGGGCGCAAGGTGTGGCAACGTCTCGACTGGGGGCGTATGGTCAGAGAGGGAGTCTGCCTTGCACATCAATTGTTTAGAGATGCTTGCAGGCTCCTTTGCTCTGAAGACCTTCGCGAAGGACAAGGTAAGCTGTTCTATTCTCCTAAAGATGGACAACATTTCCGCCATAAAATATATCAATCATCTAGGGGGAACAAAATCCAAACCCCTTGCCGATCTAGCCAAAAGCTTTTGGGAGTTTTGCCTTCTCCGAAAATTGTCGGTCACGGCACAATACCTTCCAGGGAAAATGAATACCATAGCAGATTGGTGCTCACGCTACCTAAAAGATTCCAGCGATTGGCGTCTTCATCCTTTAGTATTCAACAAACTTTCTTCAAAATTCGGCCTCATGTCGATAGAATTGTTCGCTTCTCGATTGAATTCTCACCTCCCAAGATTTTACAGCTGGAGACCGGATCCCCAGGCTCTCGATACGGACGCTTTTCTCCAAGACTGGTCTCCCCAGTTCAATTATGCTTTTCCTCCCTTTTTGATGATTGCCAGAGTTATAGCCCAGGTTCGTCGTCAACGAGCCTCCCTGGTTTTGGTGACCCCCTTTTGGCAAACCCAACCTTGGTTCCCCTCGGTTCTAGAATTGTCAATAGACTTTCCTGTCCTGATTCCTTCCTTCCCGGAGCTCCTGCTCGATCCAGAAGGTCGTCCTCACGACATGATTCTCGACCATTCCTTAACTCTGGTAGCTTGGAAGATTTCGGGTCAGCCTGGAGAACCCCAGGAATTTCAGAAGAAGCTGCTCAATATATCCGCCACTCTTGGGCCCCAGGAACATCGAAGGCCTACAAGTCTGCCTGGTTGGTCTGGTGTGGCTGGTGTTTGGACAGGAACTCAGATCCCTTTTCAGCCGATGTGACTCTAATTGTTAATTTTTTTAGCGTCTCTTGCCTCCCAAGGAAAGGCATATAGAACAGTGAATACTTATAGATCCGCCATTTCTGCTGAACATGTTCGAATCGATGGTAAACCGGTTGGGGAACATCCTCTGGTGTGTCGCCTTTTGAAGGGAGTAAGATTTTCTAATCCTCCTACACCTAGATACACGCATTTATGGGATGTGAATTTGGTTTTAAATTTGTTCAATTCTTGGTTAGATAATGATTTACTTTCTTTAAAGTGTCTTTCTGCGAAGTTAACTATGTTGTTATGCTTAGTTTCATTGAAGCGTGTTTCTGATGTAAGAGCTTTGGATATTTCTTCCGTCCAGTTTTCTCCTTCTAATGTATCTTTTAGAGTTCATAGGAGAACTAAAACTAACATTTCTATAATTCATTATCCGTATTTTCCTTTGCATCCTAAGTTATGTGTTGGTAAATGTTTAAAAGCTTATATTGCCAGAACTGCAGATTTAAGAACGTCCTCCTCTCATCAGTTATTGATTTCTTTTTCTAAGCCTCATAAACCCGTTTCTTCCCCTACCCTGGCTCGTTGGGTTAAATGGGTTATGACCCTTGCGGGTATTGACACTACCTCTTTTGGAGCTCATTCTACTAGAGGCGCCATGGCTTCTAAGGCTTTTTGGGCTGGAGCTCGCTTGGAGGACATTCTTAGATCAGCGGATTGGTCTAATGTTACCACCTTTAAGACCTTTTATTGCAAACCTATTTCTTCTATGGCTGATTCAGTTGTTAATATGCTTTAAACAAGCATAATAGGAGCCTCCGTTCTTGTAATAAAATTCAGATTTTCCTAGCTTTTGTGAAGGAAAGTCTGGATTTTATTAAAGACACGGAGGCGAGTATTATCCCACCGCTTTATTAACCCACCCTTTCTTTTTTCAGTGCCGGCCCCTCCTGAACCACTCGTCTCATCCTGAAGATGCCGATTCCGGGTGTGAGGCCCTTCTTCGGAGCCATCTTTCTTCTGGCACTTCCCATGTTCACCACTTTCCACGATCCGGATGTTGTGATATCCGCATGGGACCGTCTCCTCTCTCTTCTCTGGACTTTGCCAAAGACTTTTTCACTTTATTAATGGCCTTTTCCATTATTTTGGTTATAATTCCTTTATTCCGTTCGTTTTGACCTGCTCCTGCAAGAAAAGAGGACTTGTTGCTCGTAGTTAAGATAGTTATTGGGATTGGGCGTTTATTATTGGTTGTTTGTTTGTGACATCTTCAATGACCTTTTCCTCATGTTTCATGGGATATGTAGTTTTTGTAATATATTATCTTGGCTGCTATTCGATTAAAGCAAGAAAGGAAAGCATAATACTCGCCTCTGTGTCTTTAATAAAATCTAGACTTTCCTTCACAAAAGCTAGGAAAATCTGAATTTTTGTTGACGGAATGTAAAGAGTGGTTGTACTTTTCCAGTCAAAACAACGTGCTTAGATCAACAGATGCCAATAAAGATTACTTCTTCGGGGCGGTTGATTTTGATGCTGTTTCGAGTAGAGGATTTACGAATAGAGGCGCGATGAAAAGGCTATTATGTTTTCTATATGGTGTGGCCTTTCTGATTACTCTTGATTTTTTTTTGAATGGGGACCACATTGAGGATACAACATTGACATGGTGCTTTAGATAGTGTTTTACATAGCGCATTAGATATAGGTTATGTGAACTGATATGTTCCTCCTATTCTTTTACTTTTCTTTTTTTGATTTCTTTGACATGTATGTTCTATTGTTTATAATTATGTACATAGGCACTGTGACTTATTGTTGCTTGCCAAAAGTCTTTGACTTTGTCACTACGAAATAACAGATGATGATGACATGAAAAATTGTGATTTTGAAGAAATTAACAGTGATTGAGTTATCAATGTGTAATGTCTCAGATATGAATAAAAGAATTAAGGGTGTGTTGTGCATGTAAACCTCCAAATGTTTTTTCTTTAAAATGTTCTCTGTGATGCTTTTAGAGTTGAGTAATTTTGTGATTTGCTCTTTTTACTGCCATTCAATCATTTATATGATTTACACTAAAATGAACACAATTCATGATAATCAGTTATCTTATGATGTATTTGCTGTTTGTCTTCTTGAGAGATGTATTATATTACAAACATATGTAAACTGTGCTGTTGATAGTAAAGTTTTACGTAACGACTTGGATCATGGATGTTTGAGCATTAAATGAGATGTTTGATTATTAATAAGATGATAATTTTAGAGAGCTCAAAGAATAATTGGCTACTATACTATTGTTAAAGTAGCCTATAAATTTCCGACCATCATCAAGTCCTGAGTCTGGTGCTCGGGAACAACATAAGCAGGACCAAAATGTCAACATACTAGAAGCTGTGTGGGGCAGTATAGAGCAGTGGCTAAGAAATACAGTTGGTCACCACTTTCAAGTATAAGGAGGACATTTTTTTCCTTGACATGCCGTTCCTTAGGCCTTCAAGCTTACTTCCTTTTGTTACTCTATTTTTAATTGTGTTTGATGTATTGTGCATATTTTTTTTTTAAAGGATCTGTGATAGGGTCTGTGTGATTTACCATATGTGGTTGTATTTAGGGTATCTTAATGATATTGTATGTGATCTTCTGATATTATATGTTTTCTATATAAAAATTAAAAGAGAAATTTGTATATTTTTTGGTGCTGTCTTTTGATTAAAATAATTTTTTAAACAAAAAGAACAAAGGATGGATTAACTTGTTTATGAATTCATGTGATTTTCAAGGAGCCTTCCTAGTAGGGGTTATTTGACTAGTTACCCAGGCCCTTTGTGATACCAATAAGCAGGGCACACACTAGTTGGTTTTGTATAGTACAGGCTGCAGTAGAAGGCTTGAGACTTGTTTTACAGTGCTAGTCTAATGAGCGGCACAATGAGTGCTGTAACCCTCTTGTAGCATTTAATAGACATGCCATAGGTACATACAGTATTATTTACTACAGACTTATAAGTAAATTAAATGTGCCAATTACATGTATACCAATTTTACCATGCATAGGAGGGAGAGCACAACCATCTTACCACTGGTTAGCAGGAGTAAAATGTGCAGAGCGTTAAAGCAAATATAGGGTAGTGAATGCACTGTGATCTTAATGTACATACGGCCAAAGCTAGATATTTTCAAACTCTGTCTTTGATCTTGCACTGTAACGGTATTCTACATACATCCAATCTAAACAGATTTGAAAGTTATAGAAAACCTAACTGGTCCAACAGCACTTCCCGCTATAGTGCTGAAAGAGAAGTAGGACATGTGCTGGATGCCATCCAACATATGGAGCCCCAGTGACATGACTGTCAGGCTTTTGTCGGAACAGGAGTTGGAAACTCTATTTTGGGGAAGCAAGCCCTACCCTGTGCTTACTACTACTATTACTGCTAAACTACCTCCCTTAGTCAGATAAAATACTATACAAAGTAAAATAGGTTGCATTTGTTACTGCTGCTTTTGTATACTGCTTGCTACAGACCCATATAGCTCTCTTTGAGGCAATGAGGAATATGGAGATTTCATCAACTGTCCAGAGACACCCGATGTTATAAAGTAGGCAAGCTGGGAATCAAACGTTCTCATAATACAGTCACACTCCAATATTGATGTCACTTATTAAATGATAAGATGCTGAGTTCACTCAATAGATATTCAGACTGACAGGGTGTGAATTGCAAATGGCATAAATACTTCTGCTCCAGGCTCATTAACCCACCAATCCTTCTTATAGGCTACCTGTGAGAAAGAAACTGCTCACAAGGCTGTTGCTCTTTGTAATCACACATACACATCTGTTGTGGGGCTAGGCGTACCAAGAAATTAGAGAAACGGATTGCTCCTATGTCTCTCTGGTCTAGTAGAACAGAAGCAACCAGCCTCCCACTAGTGGAGTCAGCTGTAAGGTTGACAGCATTCAACAGACCAGCAAGAGGCCTCCACTTACATACACATTGGTATGACTTTCTATACATTAGACCTGCCAACAGGCAATGCTTACTGAGTCCATCCACTCTCAAGGCGCCAGGCCAAAATCAAAGTGAGGAACTGATGAGGCAGGAGGCTTCCTACGTGACATAAGTTGTGCAAATGCTTCTTGCCACAACCCAACCCACTTCTTTATCTATGCAGAGCAATGCAATTGCAACTTATTTAAGGAAAGGAAGATATGAGGCATGAATACATGATGTGGGTTTTCCATCCTGCAAATGAGCAGATTAGGAAGTCTTGAGCCGCCTGGCAGGATGGCCAGGATCCACCAGGGTGCCCCTCAGAGAAACGAACCTTTATTCCTATGGGAGACCGGAAGGGAGGTGCAGCGGCAAAGGGGTGACCTGAAAAACACAACTTTAGAATCAGGCTTTAACTTTAGAGAGGCTGATCGGGGGACGTGAGAACTCCTGCAATGAAGTTGTATACCCTAAATCAGTATTGAAATTGTCGTTCAGATTTTAACGCAGCCCTGCCCATCTGGCATTAGCCAGGTTTAGATAACGGACAGTCAATCCCTTCCTAGGTGCCTCAGAAGCACATCTCTTGAAACTCCATTTAAATAAACTATCCTAAGGGGCACTGCACAGCAATAGCACAAAGTACACAAACCATTGTTTCGTTGGAGCTTAAATAGTTGAAATTAACATATGATGACTGACCCTGGAAAATGTGAACTCTATATTGGTCTAATTCTTTACCCACAAACATGTGACTGACAACATATATATTTATATTTACTAAACAAATCCACCTAAATGGTAATCAAACATTGACATTAAATGTAATTATTTTTGTTGTTTTGTAAGACAGATATCGGAAACTCCTATCTTCCTGTGAATACTGAACTGAGCAGAGCTGTGAACTGCAATTCTTTGCGAGAAAGGTGATCAAGAATATAAAATATTTTGGCCACATTACCATGTATCAGTGCAATGAAAAATTCTAATGAAGCTGCATTTGTTTAGTTCAATGTTTTCCCCGATCTGCAATTGGTAGATCTGAGGAATGACTAATTTCTTCATGAAATACAAGGTATCACCACCTGCAGTGCAGAGATTATTTTATAAAGGCCAGATCCGAGGAGGCCATACAGAGATTGTACCGTATTTTGTAGGCATAGCTGGCTCAAGGTACTTGTGGTACATGTGCTGAACTTCCTCGTAGGTCCCGGGCCTGTGGCTGCCTCAGCATGCGGCACGAGACATGAATTGGTAAATCGACTCACTATAACCTCGTCTCGAGCAAGCCTGATGAACACAAAAGTTCGTGAGATGCCATTATATATGAGCCAAGACTACCAATGACTGTGGCCGCAGTCTATCTTCTAACAGGCGTTTGTGGTCAGAATAAGATCTCCTTCCTTACCTGTTGAAAACAGCATTCAGCCATCCCCAGAAGTGCCTGTGTCCATAAGGAGAAGAAAGCTTCTGAAAGAAGAGCGGCTCGAGGCACTTTCTAAACAGCATTCTGTTTAATATGAAAATCAAGAATTATTAGGTGCTCAATAGAGTGGCGATAAAACATCGCTATAAACAGTTGAATTAAAATGTCACAACAACAAACACGAGGTTCCACACATTTTAAGTTCCCCATAAATATATTTTCATGTAACTCGTTCTTCCATGAAACACTGAGGCACAGCCCTTCACATTAACATCAGTGCATTTCACGTTTAAGGTTTGTTTCCGTATGAAGATGTGCATGTAGTGTGGTTGTTTGTGAACCAAAGGCATTCATATTTCCGTCTGACTTTACAGATTGCAAACAGAATTTGCAGCAACCCATTTTCATTACTATTTTTCTAACTAAAACTCACATAATGCTGGTTAAGCACAATTTAGTAACTTGAGTTAGCCAGCGATTGCTACATGTCTCTGCAGGGCATGAATACTAGGCTTTTAATCCTACATGAATTATTTACAACAGTTTTTATATTTCAGAATCCATGGTTTGTGAGGTATGGTACCAATTTATTGATGGCTAACCATCAAATCATGTGCATTAAATATTGTTAAAAGGAGTATGACCCATTTGGAGTTAATAATAGAAAATCTACGCCCAATGGAGAACAACAGTAATGTCAGGTGCTAAATTTGCTGTTGATATTCTGACATAAACAGTTTGTGGTAGTTTGTACAGTAATTGTCAATATTTCAAATGTGTTTAAAACTTTTTTGAAATGTACTAATATGTAGTTTTAAATTATTTTAGATGAGCAAATCATGAGTAATACCACCGTTGCTAAGAAATATGCTTTTGAAAGTTATTTCCCCACTGACTCAAGTAGGCCCCTGTTCTGAAATGTTATTTCAAGGGAATTCGATTGAAATCATTCTAGTGCAGACTTCAAAGGCAAGACCAGGCCACGTGTCACATTTAGAAATAATGAATTCCTAAAGATGTGAACCCAGGGATGTTTTAAGGTATGGGCAAAGTGGGCAACTGCCGAGGGCTCTTCTTCCAAGAAGTCCCTGGGAAAAATGTTTATTCTATTTTCTTAATTTTTTCTATTTCTCTATGTCAGCCTTTCACGTGGGGCTTGAATTATCAGGAAATTGGTAATAAAATTCAAAGATATTCCAAACAGGAGCCCCCAAAATATTTCTGGCCTGGGGCTCAGCAACGGTTTCTCCTAAGGGACGTGGGAGGGTAGCCCCACTGCCCCCTCTGAGCTGCCACACGCTGTACTGTTTATGGCTCAATAAATAGAAAATATTTTCAGCAGGATTAACAATCTGTCAACATGGGCTCGGCAGCCTGTGGTGGCTTCTGATAATCCACGACCTGATCAGCTGAGACAATGCAATTCGCACAGCAAAACAATTGAGAGGAAAGTACAAATCATGTTAGTTCCCAGGAGTTTTGCAACAAGCCTTAATGAGTTTTTCTACTGGGTCTTGGTATTTTTAGCCTGTACAATGCATACAAACATTCCATTATTCAGAACCAAGCAAGCAATAATTCATTTTGTATGCATGTGGCGGAAGAAAACAATAATTTAACTAAGACCTAATCGGGTGCCAGAAGCACAAAGGCTGTGTTTTGAATCTCTCCTTGGCACCATGTAGCTCGAACATATTGAAGAGGAGGAAGTCAAGACTGAGGGTGGTCCGACCGCTTTGGCGGCGGTCTGACTGCCACATTATGACCGTGGCGGCCGTGCTGTGGTTGAACCGCCAGCACCGCCAGTTTTCCTCCACAGGAGGGACTGTCGGTCCTGCCACCCTGCACCGCCAGGGCAGCGCTGCCCTGGGGATTACAACCCCCCTCTCCACCAGCATTTACATGGCGGTAGCACTCCCATGTGAAGGCTGGCGGAGCCGGGTCCCCAGGGAGGCCCCTGCATTGCCCATGCTCTTGGCATGGGCAGTGCAGCCCCCCCAGCCAGCCCCATCTCAAAGTTCACAGTCTGCATTGCAGACGTTGAACTTTGTGATGGGTGCTGGTGCACCCTAAGCACTACAGCATTGCCGCCGGCGCACTACAGCATTGCCGCCGGCTCTATTATGAGCCGGCGACAATGCTGTAGGCTGTTACCCGCTGGCCCGCTGACCCAGCAGGTAACTAGTAATGGGGCCCGCAGGAAGGCAGCCGCACTGGCGGCAACCTGAACGTCGGGACTTTGGCGGACTGTGTAAACCGTCCACCAAAGTCATAATGACCCTGTGAATGTTTAAAGGTCAGGGCAGTTAAGAAAAACTATTTACATTCCCAGCTAGAAAATGAGAAATTTAAAAACAAAATATTTATTTGGTGTGAAAAAAAATTACACTAAATATGCGGGCTAAAGTGAAATCCTGAAAGGATATGTACTTGAAAAAAATGAATGAAAATAAAAAAAAATATACAGCTCACAAATACCATAAGGCGCTAAAAAACCCAACTTAAAAAACATGCAAAACAGAAGATCAGAGCGACAAAGCACAGTTTAACGGAAGAAGAGCCATGCTTTAACATATTTCCTAAACAGAAGATGATTGTCTAATTCTATAATATGTCAAGGAAGTGAGTTTGACAGTTTGGCTGTAGCATGGACAAAGGATCTGCTTCTCCGCCTTGTCCTTCAAAACCTGGGTACTACCAACATTTTACTCTGTGCAGAATGCAGGGCCCTATTAGGTAGATAACATTGAAACTTAGACCTAAAAAAGTGAGGTCTCCGATTGTGTAATCCTCGGTGTGCTAGATACCCAACGATGAAAAGGAATGTCAGAATAAGCTGGGTGGCTGCAATCTGTACCATCTGAAGTTTGGTTAATGAGCCTTGGTTCATGTTAAGATATAATTAATTACAACAATTCAACCTGGAGGAGATCAATGCTACGATGACTGTTTTCCAAGCCAAGTCCGGAATAAAAGGAAAACATTTCTTCAAAGATCAAATGATGCTAAAGCAAGAGGAGACAGTCCAATTACCTTGAGTTTCAAATGCAAGCTTTTAGTCAGAAATCATCCCCAGGTTTTTGGCAGACTTGATTGGGACGGCAGGAAAACCCAGAACGGATGGCCACCAATTAGACCAACTCGAGTGCTGACAAAGGAAAAAAAAAAAAAAGGACCTCAGTTTTATCAGTATTTGGTTTTAAATCATTTTCCTTCATCCAATTACTGATTGCCAACATGCAGTTACTGAAATTCTGAGCAACTAGGTGCTCAGAATTATGATGATCTGAGTATCATCAGCGTAGAATTACGCTAAAGCCAAACAATTGACTAAGCTTGGCCAAGGATGAAACATACAAATTTAACAAGGCAGGACTAAGGGGCGAACCCTGTGGCAGCTCACAGGTTAAAGAATAGTGTTTAGAAATAAACTGTCCAGACTTAACTGACTGGGTTCTTGCAGATAACAACGAACTAAGTAGACTAAGCACTTTGCCTTTAATCCCAAACTAAGGCAAGATATCAAAATAGAAGGGGACACCGTATCAAAGGCTGCAGACAAATCTAGCATGGTGAGTAGCAGTGTCTCACCCACATCTATTGATCTGATATTGTCCACTACTGCCAGCAGCGTAGACTCAGTACTGTCTCCACCTCGGAAGCCAGTTTGAAATAAATCCAGCAGAACATAGTTATCAAGCAAAGTCAGTTCTTGATTCAGGTGTTTTTTTTGTACTTAGCAGGATATGTCAGCAGGCGTATGGGGTGAAATTTTGTGAAGTCTTTAGTGTCCAGATTGGCTTTTTAATTAAAGGACTCACTACTGCTTCTTTCTAAGCCTTGGTCAAACAACCAGATTCGATCACAGAAATAAGTGTCAGTGCCAGATGTTGGCCACTACTTCAAAGACCAGATGTAATGTTTCAGGTGGGCACGGATCCGAATGGGAGCCAGATTTGGTGTTCAGAGTGAGTGCTTTAATTTGAGAGGTTCAGAAAGGGGAGCAAGTGGACAAAATAGTAGTATTAGCTGCTCCCAATGAAAAAAGGAGCATTATGTGATTGCACAAGCTCCTGAGTGTTGGGAAATTCAAAAAAATACTATAAATCTTCGTTTGAAAACATACGGCCAGATTATCACAAAAAGATTATGATAAATCAGTATTAACAGGATTTTTGGCACCTGATCGCATATTAACTATTTTTAAAAGTTCCTTTGAAGGATTTTGCTAGTTATTCATTTTAGAAGTGCAATTCTGAGATTTCTCCTCAAATATGTTACGTTTATAGGCACGAATTAAGGGCTGATATTTCACTTTTTCCTGTGAGTTTTATGCTAAATGCCACATCTGTTAGACTGTCCGAGAACCATAGTGCTGACGGTTTAGCCTGATGTTTATTCACAGTTTTAAGTGGGGCAACAGTATCAGAGGCCTTTGGAAGACAGTCATGAAAAGTTGCTGCAACCACATTAAAAACATGATGAAAATTACAAGAAATAGCTATTAAGCCCTGATTAAACGTGCTTACTGTCACATTTTTCCAATTCCGAATCTTAACCTCAGAGGTGGTATTTCGAAAGTTTGCAAAAAAAGGCAAATTAGGAAAAAAAACGTTAACACTATGGTCAGGCCAGGTGAGTGGGAGCACTTTGCCAACCTGAAGGAGAGAATAGTTAGTAAAAATGCTGTGGCCAGCCAAATGAATAGTTAGCAGCAGAGGCTCCTCTGCTATGGCGAAGGAGCGTCGCCCCCCGCGAGCAGCAGCAGCTTAACAACAAAACAATAAGAAACTGTGTTTATTATCATTTCGTTGTTAAAGGGGTGGGGTCACGGGGGATGATGGGGACGAGGGGAGTGCACTGTGCACGCCCCTCAGCGCGCATATATGTTTGGCCGGCCAAACACAAATGCTCAGTGTGCTCTGCCGGGCTGGAGAGAGCAGGCACTCCATCCAATCCTAACGCTGCTCTGAGCAGTGTCCAGCATCATGATTGGCTGCAGGGCAGGCTGGGAGGCTGTGCCTGCAGTGAAGAGGGAAGGAGGAGCGGCGGAGCAGGTACGTTTTTATTTATTTATTCTTTTTTATTAGATGTTTTTGACCCCCCCCCCCCCCCCCCCCGGCTAATGTGTCATTATTTCTAATACTACAACTATAGTTAATATGGCTCGGCAGAAATGTGGTAATTATTGCAAAATCAGGATAGGATTGCACTCATTGAATCCTATAGATGTACTGCTCTATCATATGTAGATAACACTCATATAGTTCGGCTGTACAAGCAAACACTGACTCGACCAGGAAGCTACCCAATTGTCTCCCAGCTGTCCACCAATGGATGTCACTGACCTTCCTGCAATCAAATGCTAACTCGACAGAACTGTTAGCGAAGGGGCTGAAAAACTGATGAATGCAATAAAGCTCCCTGGCCTACAGTTTTGGGCTCCACACTGATATCATATACCTGGGGTTCACCTTGACTCAAACTACACGCGCCTCCTCTGATTAGAACTGTGGTATCATGTTGCTTTTTTCAACTTAAATTACTGAAAAGTGCACTTTTGTTTCTGCCACAACAGTTACAGGGCCAAGTCACTGCTTCATGTTTTCTATCAAACTTTGACTATTGTAATCATCTTTCATCTGCGTCTCGCTGAAGTAGCCTTGTAGCAGTTGCATCAAGTTCAAAACTTTGCTGTTTGGGATGCCGGAAGACTGAGAAAAACTGACCACATTAACTTGGCTCACATCAATCTGTGTTGGCTCTTTGTAAAACAGTGAATTACTTTCAAGACCCTATGCCTTATGCACAGGGTTTTTATGGACTGTAAAGATCTCCCTTAGCATTCTGTTTTACCTTGTGCAATCCTCTGATTATAGTAGTTCGCTGCTCTTTACCACCCTTAACATTAAAAGACCTAGAGGGTAGATCGCTCTCTGTTCATGGCTCACAGCTATGGAACGTACTGACTTTGCAATTAAAATCCATTTCCTCGCATTCTGTGTTTAGGTAAGCTTTGAAAACATTCCTGTTCTGCTGTTCGATTAGTCCAGCTTATGTTCAATACCTCATTACTTGCTACTTGTTTACTTTTTCGTGCTAGGATGCCATTTGGGTAAATTTGATTCCATTCCAAGTAATTCTGCTTCCTTTGCAAACCAGCTTCATAGGATTGCAGAAGCGTATGGAGGAAATTCAGATAAATGTTATTTTAAAATGAACTTATGATACGCATGGAATTAGCCCAACAATATAATTTATCCTGTCTGGAAAGGGCCTAGTCAACTTACCTCACATAGCCTGAGAGAATACGAGTCGGAACCATGAATGCTGGAACCATGCATGCCTAAACAACGCCATCCGAACAACGACCGAGTTGTTACCAAAAATGCCTTTACCACGAATGCCTTAACAACGATTTCTCATCGTAAAGGCATTCCTAGTAAAGGCATGCTTGGAACGGCATGCGTGGTTCCAGCATGCGACCCCCCCCATCTCGACCCCCACCCCTAAAACAATGCTACACCTACCCCACCCTTAAAACTTGAACTACCCTTGCCCCTAAAACTACTGCAACCCTCCACCCCCCTTAAACACTAAAAATACCCCAACCCCCCACCCCTTCCCCTAAAACTACCCCGAACCCCCACCCCACCCCTAAAAATTAAAAATACACTGACCCCTCCACCCCCCTAAATCTACCGCAACGCCCACCTACTAAAACCTACCCCGACCCCCCCATCCTCGCCCCATATAACTAAATACCCTGACCCCCCCATGCACCTAAAACTATAGCGACCCCCACCATGCCCCATAAAACTAAAAATACCCCAGCTCCCCCACCCCGCCCCTAAAACTACAGCGACCCCCACCCCCAAAACTACTGAAAAGCCCCACCCCTAACACCTAAACTACCCCGACCCTCCACCCCTAATAACTAAAAATACCCTGACCCTCCACCCCGCCCCTAAAAGGACTGCGACGCCCCTAAAACCTAAACTACTCTGACCCCTCGCCCCTACACACTAAAAATATACTGACCCCCACCCCCGCCCCTAAAACGTCCCCAGCCCCACTTACTTGACCTCGGCCACTTCAGAAGCCGACTCCCTTCTGTGCCTTCACCACGCATGTGCGTTGTTCAGCACATGCGTGGTTAAGGCATAGACCAACTAAGTCGTGGTTAACAAAAGCGTTGTTCCGCTTTCGCTGTTCACGACTTCGTTGTTCCGGAGTCGTGGTTGGGGATGTTTCCCAGCCTGAGATAGTGAGACTCACCCTGCTCCTGTTGATTTAACTCCACAGCACTTAATACATAACAAAGGTGAAAGGAACAGGTAGAAATGTGAATTGGTCTTCTGCAGAAAACAGAAATATCAAAGACAGCCGAGTAAACCAAGAGTAGTGACACTCGTTGCACCTCAAAGGGCCTCATAATGAGATGTCTGGTAATTAGAGGGGAAATACTGGGGAAGAGTTAAGGATTGAGGGTAAGGGGAATGATAGAAATAAAGGTAAAAAAGGGGTGCAGTACGGTGTGTTAGAGTAATGTAACAGTGAATCATGACTTATCGCTGCATTACTCTGCAACACAATTACTACATCAGCTCCGTTCACTTTGTAATATACCTCACTTAGCAGTAACTACTACCACCCTTTTTACCCAGGTATTTCTGCATTTACATAATTGCCCTTACACTCAACCATGTAATTCCCATCTTATGCTCTGGTGACTACCATCCATCACTGTCTGACATTTATTATCATCAATTACTATAGGTAACTATCTTATTATTTACTGCTTACCACTTTAATCTTCTGGTGTATGGTTGGGTGTTTTTACAATCGGTGGCATGAATTTAATAATTATATCAGTTTTTCTCCAATCAATGGTTGTCTAAGTATTCAGAGATGCTTTGACTACCAACTCTAGTGTGCTCTTCCACAGGGCAGGACAGCATGACAACTACTGAGATTCTTGGAATTACTAGTGGAATCTCAGTGTCTTCAGGGTTGGCTCTTGCTTTGGACCACAGATTCTCTTATCTTATGCACCCTCTTTCCTTCCATCCCCTCCTTGCTTTTGTCATTTCTCCCTTACTCTGATCTGATATTGGTACTTTAACATCTGCTTACATATCAATACAGCATTGAAAAATACATATTGATGAAAAATGTGTTGGCTGTTTCTTTATTCATCAGGACTGCTCTTGACACTTGTGATGTCATTTGCATGTGAATTGACACTGCTGCCTTTCTTGCTACAAGGACTGTCACATGTATTTTGTACATTGTAAACACTATATCATCTGTGTTCATGTATGTAGATTGGGATATAAACTGTGTGAAAACAACATAGGAACCCATTCCATATCAAAGTGTATAATAACCAGGACCTCACGGTCCAGCTCTGCTACTCTTTCAGCTAAAGTTCTTATATTTTATTGAGTGTTGTTACTCTCTTGCTGGGCTCCAGATCATATATTTGTTGTTTAGGGCAAGGTTTTCCTTCCTTACTCAATCTGCATCCTTCTGTAGCAAGGTGCTGTCTGATGTATCACCCTTTCACATTACCTTTCCTACTTTAAATTTGCTCTGTGAACTACAGCCTGTATACTTTTTAGGGATGAGTGGTTACATTTTTCTCACAGCTACCATTGTAAAATTGACAGAGCCACTACTAAAACAATCTGACTTATGTCATGACGTTAAGAAATATCAGGATGCTACTTTTCTTCATATTTGAGTTCTAACCAAATCCACAACATCTAAGTGTTTTTCTCAAATGAAGTCCTGTGCGCGTAACTGACAACATTGCTATCTGGGAAATAAATCAATTCCTACAATCAATTAAAAAAAGAAATCACTGTTCACATCAGCTATGTAGGTGTAAAACATGCTACACTGACTACACCTCCGTATATATCCAAAAGCAGTGTAGTCCAATATAATGAATACAAGCCTTGCCATACAAACCTTTTTTACATGCCTTTGCTTTATTGAAGGATAATATACATATAAAGCTATTTATAAATACGAAAGTGCATTCCACAGGAGATGCCTAATCCCACATGTAGAAATATATTTACTTTCCTCTGTTTAAAGTTATAGCCTTTTCCTAATCTTCCAAGAGCATAAAAGAACTGCCAAATTCTGTCATGGAAAAAATATTAATTTGAGGAGTTTTGCACAGTATCAATATGTAAAAGTTACTAAACATGGTAATTTCGGTTGTATGTAATTTCAGAGAAAATCAATTTCATGGAATACCAATACGGAGAAACCATTTCATCTAAACTGGTAAATTGAATTTTTCAGAATGAATGGCATTTACCTTTTCAAAGAAACCAATTCATAGAATGTCGTTTCGGTCAAAATTAGCTTTTAAATGCTTATTATAACCGCAAGGGTTGCCGGTCTTACTTTCAGAAACAGTTTTGTCTCAGTTATTTATTTCAGTGCTTTACTTCAGGAGATATTTTTTCATATTTATATTTTGTACACTGTCAAACATTTACTTCAAAGGCTTTTAATTCACTGACCCCTCAAAACCCCTAAACACCATCAATCCATGTCTCCTAAAACCCCTCACCAGACTCATCCCTGAAGCTTAAAGGCTGTTTGTAATCCACCATCCCTGAACCATAAAATCACTCACTACCCACTAGTTCCACCCATTTCTGAACCCTAAAAAACCCTTTTTACGCCTAAACCCACCCATCCCAGACCTAAAACACCTTGGCACACCCAAACTCCACCAATTCCTGAACCCTAACAAACCCTCACCACCCTTAAACATCAGCCATCCATGACCCATAAGAACCCCCCAGCAACCTAAACTATTCATCCCTGAACCCTAAAAGCCCCTTTCTACATCTACACTCCACACATCCCTTAATCCTTAAAACATCTCACCAGCCTAAACTCCAAACCATCCTGAACCCTAAAAACTCTTCACCACTCTAGCCACTACACTTAATTGAATCTTAAAAACCCTCACCAGCCTTAAATTCCGCCAAATTATGAACCCTAAAACCTCTCAACACCCTTACACTCTACCCATCCCTGAAACCTGAAAACACCTCACACCTAAACACCACTCATCCCTACACCCTACAACCCCTCACAAACCCCACACTCTACCAATCTCTGAACCCTAAAAAACCCTTTCTAATGCCTGAATGCCGATTATTCCTGAACCCTAAAAACCCCTTTCACCTTAAACATTACCCACCCTGAACCCAAAAACCCCACAGCAGTCCTAAACTCAACCCAAGATTAATGTAATTTTGGATCTTTCCTTAAAATATCTTTCCTTCAAAATGTTTCCTTTAACTTTCGATATTTTGTTTTCCTCCATAAAATTGCCTTTCCTTAAAATTGGTTATCCATGATTTGGTTTCCTCCAATGTTGTTTCTCAGTATTCCTTTTACATTAATTCAAACAAATCAGGTAATTACACCCATCCCATCGGCTGGGTCACTTGTATAATAAGCACCATTAGTGGTGGGTTGTCAAAATAGCCATCATCTGACATACAGAGTAAGTCATGAATCTGAATTAAACAGGGACGCTCCTTCTCTTCCTTTGTGCATCTTTAACCAGCTTTATATTCAACATTTACTTGCTGCACAAGCAACCTCTCCCTCAGTGTACAAATTGATCACTCGGTGAGAGCCCATTAAAATAATTGTCTACCAAAGCATCAAAACTCCAGGGAGGAGAGGAACACGAAAATTCCAGAGAACTAGGTTTCAGGGACTATTCTAATTGTGCAAACACATCCACACTATGTAAACACACCCCTTTCCTTGTAAAGTAGTATTTATAGAAACTGCCTAAGATTGTAACTGGCTATCTGCTATGAAACTGATGTTTGCACAGACTCACACTCTTAAACCTTACACTCCTACCTTCAGCTGTCTTCTCAACATCCGGGGATTACAGCTTCCATCACTTCCACTAATTATAAATCCTGAGGGGTCACCCACTCTTGTGATTGAGAGTGGTTCTACCTCTCACTCCAAGCCTCACACTGAGGTAAGGGGTAGGCATATCTGATATTAGGTAAAGAAATAATCCAGGCGCATGGGGGCTCTCTAACAATAATTCTGAGAGGCACCCTAGCACGTTTTAGGTTTTCTAATAGGATCTCCCCTTGAAGGTTGCTCAGGACCAGAAGGTAAACCACTCCCTTGCTGCCTCCACTATCTCCTTGTCCTCCTCTGACCAATAACTACGGTCTCAACACTTCAGTCACCACTAGCTTCAACTTTCAAGGATGTCATCACAGGCCCTCTGCAGCTCTGGCGCTTCCTAGAATGAGTCCTTAAGTGAAAGCACATGCAGCACTCACTCATATTGATCCAGTGCCAATATACGCACCAAACATAACAGCCAGGAATTAGTTTAGAAAACTTATTTAGACTAAAGTAAACCATGACAGTGGGCAATGTGCCTCCGGATCAGCTCTACATAGCAGTTCTCAGACACAAATACCCTGACTGCATACCTTCCGCTTGCTACATGTACACAGAGGCATCTCCCTCTAAATAAAGTGTATAAATCTACAAGACTGCAGTGGAAGTGAGTATAAAGAAGCAAGAAGAAGTGTGCAAACCAATCTGCTGCTACAAATCAAGAGAGGCAAAGGAGACACTGAATGAGATCCAAGTCCCTACTTGGAGAACATGTCCACAACAAAAGAGAGGACCATGTGTACTAGAGCAGGCTTCTTTAAGCCTCATACTCCAGTATATGAGGATCTGAGGAGGAGGCACCAGAAGATCATGTGATGGAAGCAATCTAAAGAGGAGAAATGGCTCTTCGAACAGCCTCACCCAGAACACAGGCTGTACAGGTTCACAAATGACCACCACGGAGGTCACTGTCGAAGGCTTGGGGACCAGAGCTGGTGCAGAAGAAATTAAACTGAAAGAGACACAATACTTGTCCATTACTGCAGATGAAAGGCGGCTACAAGAGCCACACCTCACATTAATTATGCTAACGTCAAATGTGCTGCAGTCTACAGCTTGCAAGCAAAGTGGAACAGCAGAAAGATGTCTGCAGGGCAAACAAAGTTAGGGTAACGATGGTGCTTTTAAGAGTTACAGAAAGTCTTTCTGAAACAAGAATTCTAATTCACACAGAGAATGGGTTCTATTGCGCCACAGATCCTCCCTTGCCACACAGGAGAATAATAAATACAGAGGAGCTGGAAACGCACTCGTGGTTCTGCAAGGGTTAAGTGCCAGAAAAGACAGCAGTCAAGGAAACATGAGATCTGGTTTGGGGGACAGCGGTACTTTCATTAACTGACCCCGGCCCTAAAGTCCAGCAGCACAGAGGGAACAGTGAGCCTGCTCCGGTGGCAGTGCGCAGAGAGGCGTCAATGCAACAACCAAGACTTTCCAGTGCAATCTAAGGGGAAAGGATCGGTTTAGGTGAGTGGAAGCCGCACAGGAACTCATCTGTTTACTGATGAGTGAGTGGGAGCAGATCCGAGCTTGCGTCTCCTCCTCCTCTGATGGGTGATCTGCATGATTAAGGATTTTAGGGTGCTGCCGTTTATTACATGATTGGGACACTCAAGGGTCTGCCCGCACTGCAAGCTGCATGTACAGAGTTCAGCCGCAGGAAGTGGAGAGAGCAGGCCAGGCTCACAGACCCCATGATGTTCTCCACATCTCCCCTCATCCCTATACAGCTGCTGCGGGTATGTCTGCTCGCATTATGCTGGTTTAAATAATCGAGAACTCATCACACCGCTTGTAAACACTAAAAACCCTAGTATGAAGGGCATTGTAAAAAGCCAGTTGTAATGGTTACAAAATATTTTTTTCAAAAGGAATAGGGAATCCGTTGTTATCACAGAAGTGCATTTTAACCAGAATATAGTGGCCTCCTCTGATTTCCTAAGGTGTTGTTTCTCGGAAGAGTTGCATTGAAGTTGCTGTGCCGACCTTGGAATCTGGAGCTCTGAGTCCAGTCCTGACTTCAGATTCATTTGAGTCCGGACCAAACAGTTTGCCTCCCAGAGCCCAAGTCCATGTAGGTATGATGGAAATGTGCGCCCACCCGATGCACGGTGTGCTGTCAAGAACTAGCCCAAGTAGAGGTCGTCACCCGTTGTTCTCCATCATACCAGTTTTTTGGCCTGGCACTTCCAAAGACCTTTTCATTTTACGAAAATGATATGTAATGTATTCTTACATATGGGACTTTCAGTCAGCTCTGTTCATTCGCTAGTCCGTTACTGTGTCATTCACATTTGTCTTCCCACTACACCACTGGGCAATGGCTCAGCCCATTTTAGCCATTGGCTAGTATCGCTGTCAGCCACAGCATTCTGCTTCCTCGCTAAGAGCTCATCCACACACAAAGTAGTTCCTTCAGTGCCAGGAACTACCATCAGAATGTCTGCTTTTTGAGTCCCAAAATATTTTTCTTTTGGCTAGTGTTGTTCTTTTATATGTACGAGGTTCTGGCAGCTTGCTAGCAACAAAAACAACACAGTAAACATTGACAAACTTAAAAGGCTGGCAGTCAATGCCATACCTATTGGCTTTGCCAATTCTAATTTCTAATTTGGTCTCAACGGTTCCTAAAACATCATATGGTTCAATATGCTGCGCATCTTCCATCATGTCAGAGATACTGCGGTTGCAATACAAAATGCTCTCTGTGGGGGCGAAAATCATGGCGGTACCTGCCAGAGAAAGAGTCATCTCTGGTTTCAGAAAAGTCATCTGCCTCTACCTGAAAATCAATGTTCTGGGCTTCACTGTAGGCCTACGGGTCCATAGGATGATTAATAACTCAATTTACCAGCATGACCTGAGCAGTCTAGCACTGTTTAAGACTGGCTGTCAGAGGTGGTGAAACAACACATTCACAAAGCAGGTGAGTTACGGAAAAGGGAAGATCTAAAAGGAGGACTTTACAGTTGGCATCCAAATAGTAGGCACTGTTTTTGGAGGGCAGGGGACGTCGCACGATGGGCTGGCATTGGTGTCGATGAACACAGTGGGCCACCATGCAGAAGTAAGGTTTTGGTGCAGGACAGTATCTTAAGAGCAGTTGATGTTCGGCTGTCAGTTTGCCGGCTCCTCCCGGGCGATTTAGAGTGGAAGCTGCTATTTTTGACAGATGTTAGAACCTTCACAAAGTCCCTAACCCCGAGTGTGAACCAATTAGGCAGTAGCTAAGCAACAGGAACGGCTCATCCTGCACCTAACATAAAGCAACACTGAAAATGAAAGGGAAGGGTCTTCACCTGCAGGTCCTTGCAGCAGCCTCTATTCACCCTTTATATCACCAATGTACTTGCCTTAGAGGCGGTTACTACGGCAACCAGTAAAGGGTTGGGATGAGAAGAAACTGCAAACTGTAGTACCAACATTAGAGTACGCAATAGTAATAAACCTAGTATTGTCAATGCAGATGTTCTGATGCAGTTATGTGACTAAAAGTGTACTGTACTAGAGTTACTATTCCTACGCTTGATCCACGCTGATGCACACTAGTTCTTGGACATATGCATCAAAAGGAAACTCAAGCTAGACTAGCCACGGATCAGTGAGACATACCATGGTGGATCTCCTACCTGTACACACGCTAGATCAGCCGCTTGACCAGTCCATGGTTATCATTTCTAGAGGGGGTATAGAGACCGTCCCACTCCAGAGACATGAGGAACAAGTCATGCCCCACCCACTTGGTCTGTTCACAATATAGAACAAGTGCTCCCACTGAGTCAACTCTGTCCACAAATGGACGTATTTGGTATTTGACCACCAAATACCATAGACACAATAGATACATGAGTAACCGAGTTTCTAATTCAACATCTTCCACAGCAAAAACTAGAATTTCAAAAGAGGAGCTTTAGGTCCAACCGGAGCTACAGACTGTTCCAATAAATCCGCCAACGTCTTGCACAACAGGACTTCTCAATTTGACAATATGGAAGCAAGAGAGATAGCAAGTGGGGTGTTGGGTCCACTCATCTAGAGCCAGAGGGTCTAATAACTCCATATACGAGGGCAAATATGTGGAGTACTATCTCCTTCCTTCAGAATCGTTTTTTTTTAGGTTTCAATTTTCTTTTTTCACATTTGTCCTTTAAGGTATTACGTAATGCAGGATTCTCACCGGGATAACAATATCTCCTTCCCTTTTACCTCAACTTCCCCTCCTTAATTTAACAAGAGATTTTAAAGAATGGCAGATCATTCAGGGGGTGCGGGCACCCTATTCATATATCAATGTAACCACATTCTTCTGAGTGGCAGTGCTATAATTAGAGGCAAGGCAGTATGGCCAGTTTTATTACTCCAGATCAGGGAAACCACCAACAACGGTGGAAACACAGACTTACCTGGGACAGCCTTTTGCTAGGTATCAATTTAATAACTCACAACTGATCTAGTTTCTCCCAGCATACAGTTAATGCTTTAATAATATTTAGTGCAAAGGAAGTATGGATAAACCAGAGGGTAAACTTTAGGTCAGAGCCCCCACGCCCAAAGAGAAGACCGGTATCCCTCGTACAACTAGATGTACCCAAACTTATTGTTGTCTACTGCAAAGCCTACCAAGGAATAGGAAAACTTTGTTTTACAAAGGGAGCCATCTTCCATTCAGCTCTAGAACGAGGGGGTCCGTGTTCAGGATTGTGTTGTTTACATCATAGGCCAAAGGGTAAAGGTTGCATATAACTAAAGCCAAGTCCAGAATGTAACCGAACATACTGCACTGACACCATGGGAGGGAAGGAGGAAGCCGCTGAATGAAGTCTTTGAAATAGTCTGTCTTACTGTCAGGTCAGAGGTTACACAAGCATGTTGGAAACAAAGGTGGACTGATACTGGGCGCTGAGAAGTAGGGACAGGAAAAAGAGGGGAGGGGAGCATTCTGAGCGAGCTCAAGGAATTAGTCCCTCTTAATCTCCCTCCGGGATTACAAGGTTTATGAAAATGCCTAGTGGTGACTGTCTGGTGGGAATGCTTGAGCTGAACCTGCTATAGGAATAGTTGGAATTGCAAACCACGCAGGTCTGTGTCCCTAAATAACATGAAAGTCAATGAATGAGCCACCAACTAGGGTACCTTTCTGGCCCATAAAGATGGGTACATTGCCAAAACTGGATGAGACAGCAGGAGCCAAGCTATCAAAGCCTGTCTAGGCAAAGCGGGATACCCTGCAGCACCTAGGAGTTCATCACAGACTGTAAAATGGTAGATCAGAAACATATTCATGGAGCAAACCAATGCCACCTAAAAGACTGTGCACCATCTGACTCCCACACAAGTGACCAAAGATCCCTGGAACTATACATGGCATGGAGAGGGGAGTCTATCACTAGGCTATGTCCAAGAGCGCCAACAAGTACCAGTACAAGGCAAGTCATGGAGTCTTATGACTAGCAACCTAGGTCACTAAGTCAGCATAACATGTTGAGATTGTGGGCCCCATAGTTCTATTTTTAGGTTTTAATGTACTGAAGAATAGATCAAGTTGTATTTTAGACATCACCATTGTGACACAGGGAAGCAAAACCAACCTGCCACATGGTGCTGGGGTGTTGTCAGTTTTATGTGACAAACACTCATCCACAGCACGTTTCACTCAGTATATGGTACATGTGGAACTGATGAGGTACTCTTGACCCGTCTCAACTTTGTTAGACGTTTGAGTTTCCTGAGGCCCTGACCCCTGAGGTTCTTCAGAACAAGCTCTGGGGTTAGGCTTCTTTGGTAAATGTGTGCAAGGCCTCATCATTGTTTTAGGCTATGAGGTGCCGTAGGGAAGGAATCGTTGGAGCTAGGTCAAGAAGGCACATCAGGAGCTCTCTGGTGGTCTTAGGCCTTGAAAGCAGCACAGGGTGAGCCTGGATGTGAAGGGCAGAACGAAACCTAGAGATTTATATAGAGCATGAATCATACCCCACTGTTAATCCGAGTGAGTTTTTCAAATGTGGCTTCTGTGGGGTTTGTCGCTGGGCATGTCACAAAGTGCAAGAATTTTCACATGATGGCAAAACATTTGTAATGTGTTCCACTATGGATTGTAACTCTAATTTTGTTGTATATATAATACGCTGTAAATGTACTAGAATTTATGTCGGAAGTACTATACGACCACTCAAAATTAGAATAGGAGAACATGTTCGGGTACTCAAGAATGGTGATATGAGATATCCCTTACTAGCACATATGGTAACTTGTGACACACAACCAACTCAAAAGTGTTTTGAATTCTTTGGACTTGAGCATGTACCCCGTGATCCTAGAGGGGGCAATAGGGAACTACGTTTACGCAGACAAGAAGCATTATGGATTATGAGACTAAGAGCCGTGGAATCAGATCTGAATTCTGATAGAGAATTGGAATTCTTTTTGGGAGACTGAGTTACTGCTTTCTGTGGCACACAGCATGTTTTCGTTTACTGTATTGATATTGTTGTATTTTCAAATGTGTATGAACATTTTTGTCTCTAGTTTACTACTGTTTAGATGTGTTCTGATATAGATGTACTCACAAGTTAATAACCAAAATTCTCAAACGCTTATAGTTCACAATTAAACATCGGGGCTTCGATCATTATTTATCATGGATAATTATCCTTTATATTTTACATTTCTATTTCATATTTGAATATGAAGTTATCAGCTTAGATCTGCTTGAGAATATTTAAAGCGTTATTACAGTTAAGATTTTTTCCTGATTTGTATTCAAGTGGGTGCTCCACTCTTTAATATGGATCCTTTCAGGGGAGACTGCGATCTTTATATAATATTTTTTGGCTTAATTTAGGAGTGTTAGTATCAATTTTCTTTTTTACTTTTATGGTATTTTTTTGTTAAGCTAACCTTACATTAGCTCATTACTGTTGTTTTTTGTATACATTTCCCTTCTTAGTAGCATATTTGATTTTCACAGATTTTACAATCCTTAGTGCTGTAGCGGGTGAATTATGAGATACCCGTGTATTTCAATGCTGGGCTCATTATATGTCCGTCTTTTTTGTTTGTGCCCGTAGACCTGATCGGTGAACCCGGAAGTGTATTTAACTTCCGGGTTCGTGTGCGCGCGATCAGCGCATTCGCTAGGCGTCCGAACTCGGAGACGCCGCTCTCTTTTACACTTTCTTAGTGATCCTGAATATCTGGGTGAGTTACGGTGACTGTTTTAGGATTTTGGTTGGGACATGATTAATGCGTCAATTTTTTTGACTATACTAAGTCGGTATATAGCTGGATAAATGCTCAAATTTATGTTTTTCTTTTAGAGAAACGAATAACTTTTCTGTTTTAGTTTTAGGATCTCTTGAGACTCTTTATAGGATGATGATCATGTTTGTTAGGGCATGTAATGACTACTTATTATTGAGGTTTTATTAATTATTAGCTTTCTGATTTGAGTGTACTCTTTCTTTCTTTGACATTAGATCGGAATTTCCACTTTAATATTAGATACGTTTGGAGTACAGATTTTTCAGATAACTTTTATTACTGCTTGATTCTGAATTGTTGTGGACAAATAAGGTATTTTAACAAAAATAATTTTATTTTGGATACCTTTATGCACTATGGGTTGCATGTGGTTGTTTTCTGGATTTTTATTGGTTGTGGTCTATCATTTACTTATTTTTGAGCATGCTGTGGCTTGTGTTTGCCTATTTAATACAGGTGTTTTATTGGTTGTCTTCTATTAGGTGTTAATTTCATGCACTTTCCTCTCACTTAGTTTAGTTGGCAGAATTGTTTAACTATACCTCCTTTTGGCTTTGGCACACTAATAATGTAAACTTGGCGGTTGAGCATATTGGTCTTAACTCGTTTATTGTGTTTATGATTTCTAGCCCTGAAGAAGTCGTAGGGGATATAAACATTTCCCAAGACGAAACACGTGTTGGCTGGAAGTGCAATTTTCTTTGGATCTCAGACTATCTAATGTGAAAACACACTCTGAATAAACTTTGGATTCATCGAATGATTCTAGGACCTGTTTGGTGTGACATGGACTGATATATGAAATTTATGTCTATGGGAACTGTATATTTATCTTTTATTTTTCTACAAGAGGGGACCCTCGTGCATTTTCTTAGTTTTGAGGTGTTTATACTTCTAAGGGTAGGGTGTTTCCCTTGTGGGGTTTCCCCGTCATAACACATAGGGCAGATTAGCATCCTGAGCGCCATATCCCCTCACTTTGCACCCCGTTTAATTATTTCTGAGTTTTCCTGGTTGTTGCAAATTGTTGTCTGGAGAAAAAAACACTCACCCAGGTGTACAGCTTGTGAACATTATAAAACTACACATACAAAATAAACTCCACAGGTTTTGCTTACTCATCTTCCTCTTAGCTATGAAAGTATTTGCAATCCCTTGGAGTACAAACAGAAAAAACTGAGTAGAGCAAAGAAACCCAGTAAGGGGCTGAATGAAAACACAAACCACAAAAAAGGATGCAGTATCACAAAAGACTGGTGACAGATGCACCCAGTATAGCCTGAAACCGTTTGTTGATTGACAAGCAGGGACCAGAAAAGCTAACCATGAAATATGGCAACCTGCTTTAGAGGTGGACGAAAGGATCACATTTTAAAATGTGGGATGGAAAGAAAGCTGAATGGATCTACCAAGATCACAAACGATCAGGCCATGCATCACTACGGGATGCCTGTTCATGTCTTACTAATTGGGGCTTCATTCGAACACAGGCATTAACCCTGACCGGAGTGCAAATTCCTTTTTGCATCCAAATCCTGAACAGAGCTTGGGTGCCAGTAGTGCCCGAGTATATTTGCCCGCACAGGCTTTCATCAGATGAAAACCTAGTGCAGATCCTCCAAGCAAATACACATCCAGCTTTACGCATCCTCATTATAAGAACGTTATCCCCCATTCCAATTTGAGTTCACTGTAAGGGGTTACGTGTTGTGTACACTGACGCCAATGCAGTATTTACCGGGTACGGAATTTGCGATTCTCATTGCACCAGACCTGGGATGAAACCCTCTGTCTCTTATTTGCGGCTTGAGGGAAACAATTACAATAACTCAGTACAAGGGTAGGTGGGTTACAGATTCCACCCTGCAGTTGAGTTTAGACAGGGAGGCTAACAGATTACACTGCAGGGGTAAATTCTCTACAGTGGGGATGAAAATGAACCAGCACTGACAAATGTTTGAAATGTGGTTTGGATTGGGACATCAGACTTTTCTAAAAGTTTAAACTGTATCTGATTTGTGGTTTAAAATTTTGCTCAAAAGTTGCCTTCCCAACCCTATGTCATCCTAATTGATGAATAGGAAATGTGTGTTTAACACGATGTGATATACATTTGCTGTTGCGGAACTTTGAAGGTTGTGTGTGACAACGACAAGAAAACATAAAACATTGACTGAGTGATGTACACCTCCATCCCTTAGATGCAGGAGACACACACGGAATCCTTGCCATCCCCTCACTAAAGTAATAGAGGGTCTGAACCCTCTTAGACAGAGAATGCAAGGAATAGAAGAAATACACTGGACAGTGGTCACACTGTTCTGGTGTGGAATTAGGATGACCACCTGGCATTGAGGCAAATTCTGGACCGGACTGTAAAAAAATCAGGACAAAGGGTCAAAATTCAGGACCATAATTAATGCCCACCAGCACTGTGTCAAGGCCATCACCCCTACCCAAACCTACCCAATCTTTCTTAAAAAGAAAGTAACAACATTTTGATTATGTTTCTGAACATTTTAAAACCTCTGGCAAACAGTTTGGGAAACATTAAGGTAATTAACCTTATGCTAGTTTACACAAATTGAACAAAAACATCTGGCTCACCACAACCGCCCATGAAGTTTCAACCTAATTGTTTTAATGAGGCAGGGCAGATGCTGTGGGTGACAGTCACACGCCTACTGTCAGGATATGAGGTACCCATAACTTGCCTGTAGTCTCACAGCACTAGAGTGTATGTTTGGGACTCTACATTTATCTCAGAACTGGGAGCTCAGACTACCAATCAAAGATAATAAAAGAGGAGGATGAAATTGAGATCAAATGGGAGGTTGTTTCTAAGAACCAGATACCTAAGGAAGAGAAAAACTATGGATCACCATCTAGAGTTATCATGCACAGCTTTCTCTTGCCTTGCTAGAACCTGTAAACTCACTGACACAAAGAAACCCTGTGCTCCAGCACTACATTTGATAAGCTTTCCCACTTGCAGAAGATGTCTGTGCTCAGAGCAACTCCATCAGTGGCATGCTGCAGGTATCTTAAAATTGGGGGATTTGTTTCTGGACAGCGAGCTACTAAATTTCCAAACTCTAGTGGCAGAGTACCATCTTCACCCCCGGTCAACTCCTTACTTACAACTACCTTAAACAATCATTAAATGCCCTATTTCATGTCTGCCACCTAGCACTAACACTACATGAGGTGTGCTAGAAGCTCTACACAATAGGGACTGGTGACAAACTGATAGAATAGATGTACAGACCTTTCCTGCAACACTGAGACTGCTCCAGGTCTTCTCGTCATACTACCTGGGTGATTGATGTGGCCAAACCTCTGCAAGATAAGGATTTGACTAAAATACTGGACTTTCCCCATAAAGTATCCCACAGCTGTTACTTTAAGTACATTCATAGAGCTTCCTTGGGAATGCATTCCACCCTTTGCTTGCTATTGTCTTTGTAGTTTGTAACTCACATTTCAGTGCTTTCAGTTCGCTGGCGTTATTTGTTTTAGGCTATGCAGCTTGAGTTCATCCCTTCCCTTGCCCAAACCTTATTTACAGTATCCTTCTGAGTGCGCTCTTTCTGCAAACAGGCCTGTAAATCTTGTTCTAATCTCATCACATTTTCTGTGCATTCAAAGAACAAGGTCAAATGTCAGGCTCTGTCTTCGGTGGGAACTTAGGGGGTTATTACAACTTTGGAGGAGGTGTTAATCCGTCCCAAAAGTGACAGTAAAGTGACGGATATACCACCAGTCGTATACGAGTGCCATAGGATATAATGGACTCGTAATACGGCTGGTGGTATATCCGTCACTTTACCATCACTTTTGGGACGGATTAACACCTCCTCCAAAGTTGTAATAACCCCCTTAGTGTTTACTTTTCTTTCTCTGATTTCAAAATGAGAAGATTTATGCAACAATCTTGCTGGATACTGGGGTTAGGAAAGAGTTTTTCTATCACATGCCAACATTTAAATAAACTGCAGAATATATCAGAATTAGGAGTACATATGAAGCACATTTTTATTAATTCTGAACTGTGCTAGAAACAAATACCTTAATATGAATAAAACAAATCATTGCATTAGGTGATGTAATTTCCACACATCATTGTATGTCCACTGTATAGTTTTATTTAAAAACACTGTCTGTCTGTGCAATGTAATGGTCACTTCAAACAAAAACCTGTTGTCTGTAATGGCAGTGTATTACCACACCATGCACACTCCATTCCACTCTGCTCTGCACCACTCCACACCACTGCACCTTACTCTGCATCACTCCACTTTACACCACTCTATGCCACTGCAATGTGGGACACTGTATTCTTCTCCACTCTATGCCTCTGCACTCCATGCTACTTCACACCATGCCTCTCTACTCTGTACCACTCTACTCTACGCCAATGCACTTTACACTTCTCTACATCACTGCCCTCTGCACCTCTGCACGCTATACCACTCCTGTCTAGGCAACGCTAATCTAGTATGCACAACTCCACTCTATGCCACTCTGCAACACTGCACTCTATGCTAATACACTCTAAGCTAGTGCACTTTACCCTGTAAAACTCAACTCTGTGCCCCTGCACTTTACATCAATATACTGTACGTCACTCTAATATACTCTATGCCACAGCACTCTACACCACTTTACTCTATGCCATCACACTCTATGCAACTCCACTATATCCTGCAACTCTCCACTTTATGCCACTTCACTCTACTGTGAAACAATGTACTTTATGCCACTGCACTCTGCGCCACTGCACTCTACCCTACACCTCTCCACTCTATGCCAATGCACTCTACTCTGAAATATTCGATTCTATGACACTGCACTCTATGCCACTCTGCCCCACTGCATTTTAAACCAATGCACTGTACTTCAATGCACTCTACGCCAATGCACTCTAAACAACTGCACTATATGCCACTGCACTCTGACACTCTACTCTGCAACACTGCACTGGCCGCCACTATACTCTACACCACTCTACTCTGTACTACTGCATTCTGCACCAATACACTCTATTCCACTGCACTCTATACCACTCTGCTCTGCGTAACTCCACTCTACGTCATTTCACTTTACAGCACTATACTCTGCTCTGTACTACGCTACACTGTTCCACTTTGCACCACTCTACATGACTGCACTCTATGCCACTCGAGCCTACTCTGCATCCTATGCCACTGCACCACTCTACACTGGCATTCTCTCCACTCTAATGTATGCCACTCTACTCTGCCCCAGGCCACTGCACTCAAAACAACTGCACTGTACGCCACTGCCCTTTACTCTGCACCACTGTACTCTACACCACTGCTCTCTGTACCACTACACGCCACTCTACACCACTGCACTGACACTCTACTCTGAAATATTGCACTCTGCCACTGTACTCTACACCACTCTACTCTGTACTACTGCATTCTACGCCACTGCACTCTATGCCACTGCAGTCTACAGCACTATACTCTACTCTGCACTGCACCACTCTACACTACTCCACTCTGCACCACGGCACTCTATGCCACACAAGTCTACTCTGCACTCTATGCCACTGCAACACTCTGCACTACTGCACTCTCTGCCACTCTATTGTATGCCACTCTACTCGACTGCACTCTATGCCACTCCACTCTGCCCCATGCTACTCTGTGCCACTGCACTCTAAACTGTACTGTATGCCACTGCCCTCAACTCTGCACCACTGTACTCCACGCCACTGCTGTGTGCCACTCTACACCGCTGCACTGACACTCTACTCTGCAAAATTGCACTCTCCGCCACTGTACTCTACACCACTTTAATCTGTATTACTGCATTCTACGCCACTACACTCTATGCCACTCTACTCTGCATCACTCCACTCTACGCCTCTGTACTCTACTGCACTACACTCTACCCTGCACCACTCTACACTACTCCACTCTGCACCACATTATGCCACTGGAATCTATGCCACACGAGTCTGCGCTGCACTCTATGCTACTGCACCACTCTACACTACTGCACTCTCTGCCACTCTAGTGTATGCCACTCTACTCCGCTGCACTATATGCCACTCTACTCCACTGTGCTCTACGCCACTGCTCCTATGCCACTCTAGCCCACTCTACACCACTATGCCACTAACGTTTAGCCATGCTGAACAGCAGCCACTCTGGTGTATAACATGGCTAAACCACATTGGCAAAGCCAATAACTCTTGCATGGACGAGACCTATTGCCTTTGCCAATGTTGTTAGTACTATGAGGTACCAAGGTCTCTGAAAGAACTGTGAATGTGCAAGTCCATATTTTAAACATGCATTATACACATCATAATATAGGCTGCTATAAAATGCGCAAATACATTTCAGTTAAATAAAATAAAGTCCTTCTAAAATACAGATTTGAATAAAATATAGTTTATAACTAGTACTAATATTTTTTTTTATAAAAGTCCAAAAAAAAAACACACACTCCACAGCTCACCTTGGAATACCCTTATAGTACCTCTCTAAAAGAAAATATCTTTGTCATCAGAAAGCTTCAAGTGACTCCTTAAAGTCAATGCAGGTTTCCAAGCCCCTTTACATTTGCAGATTTACTAATTGCGCACATTTGCATTTCTTTACGGAAGTAGACACCCTGGAAAGCAGGGATGCTTTTTATCTGTCTGCCCCTCCCTCCCTCAGAGCACAGGACACTCCCTGCCTTTCAATTCAGCTGGGGAAAGTGATCTGCCCTAATTAAGTTTTGTCCTTTAGGTGAAAGGCTAAGATTGAGGACAAATGCTGTCCGTTAAGCCTTTCATTACGGACAACGGACAGCAGGGCGAAATTACGGGCAGCCCGTGAAAATTACGGATAGGTGGTCACCCTATGTGGAATAGAGATGGCATAAGAAGGCTTGTCGCTAGGGTGACCAGGCGTCCTGGATTTCCCCGGACAGTCCCGGTGTCCCGACGCTTCTCTTAATTTTAAACAAATGTCCTGGTTTTTGGGACAAAGGTCAGATCATTACATAAATGTCCCGGTTTTTGGGACAAAGGTCAGATTATCTAGGGAAGGATAAGTTAAAGGTACCCTCTCCTTTAACAGACGCCTACAAAGTATGCAATAATTGAAGTAATTTATCTGTTACTGACAGGCAACACAGTCCCCTGTCTCCTCCCAGCAGAGAGATGGAGTGGGGAGCAGAGAGAGGTGGGAGGGGGCGGGTTAGGGGTGCAGGGTGGAAGGTCAAGGCATAGCTAATTTTATATTTTTATATGTGTAGTCTTGTAAATGTGTCTTTAGTCCTTCTTTTATGTCTGACCTGTCCGGGTTTTTGCTCCTCAAAATCTGGTCACCCTACTTGTCACAAACAGAGCCCTTGAACAGTACCACCATCTTAACTTGCGCACCTCTCTCGAGGCCTTCCAGTCATGGCCGTGCACTTAGTATCGATTACTGCAAGCACAGCTTTTACAAATCTGGGTGTCAGAAGGATCTGAAAATTGTCAATATTGTGCCCGGACAGGGGATCTGAAAGGATGTTTTATTAAAGCCAATAGGAAATCAGTGGAATACCGGATTTAATGGCAAGCGATATAAGAGAACAACTGCAGGTCAAGAACAACCATGTAGCCCGACTGGAACAGTTGTAAGTGGTTTGATGGAGTGAAAGGCGCAGTGCAAACCCAGCACTTAAGTGCACTTACTACACTGGGCACTACACTTCATTCCATCCTTGTGCTGTTAGCTACATATTCAAGGGCGGGGTTCTAGTCTGGGTCACCTGCCTCTTTTCCAAGTGCCCTGTATTTTTGTAAGCTCCGATGCATCAAACTACAAACAATACCCTTACAACCATGCACTCTGAAGGGCCTTGCCAGGGATAAGAAGCGCTGGATAAATAACGCCATGGGTCCACTCGGACAGCACTATAGGCCTCGCAAGGCATATGGCAAGCACTACAATACAATCACAAAGGGTATGGAAAGCACTATATAAATATCAATGCAATCAAATACACAATCTCAAGCTAGGTTAGCGCTCTACCAATACAAACACGCACATACTAACATGGTATTAGGGCCTAGCCTCTTGTCCGTCAGTCACGGTTTCCCTGTGAGCCTAGAATTAGTGCTGCGTCTGCACCAGTGGATTAGAACTAAAATTCCAGATCAACCAATCAATCAATTGGGATTTGTAGGGCGTGGCTAATCACCAGTGAGAGTATCCAGATGCTAAAATCCTATTGTGATCAGTCAGAGAGCCAGGCCTTTGTGTCTCCTTCTGAATTCCATGAGAGAGGATGCGGTTTGGAGGTGGAGGTGAAGGTTGTTCCAGGATTTGGTGGTGAGATAGAAGAAGGAGCATCCTCCGCTTTGGCTTCGACGGATGTGGGGATTGTCAGTGAGGGAGGCGGATCGCAGGTGTCTGGATGGTTAGAGGTAATTTAGGCAGTGGTTGAGGCAAGCTGGTCCTTGGTCGTGGAGTGTCTTGTAGGCGTGTGTCAGCATCATGAATTGGCATCTTTTCTGGACAGTGAGCCAAGGGAGTTTCCTCCGGTGGGGGGGTGATTTGGGTCCGTTTGGGGAGGTTGAGGATGAGTCTGGCAGCTGACTTCTGTATCATCCGGAGTCTTGCCAGGAGTTGAATGATGTCCTGCATATAGTACGTTGCCATGGTTGATTCGGCTGGTGACTAGGGTGTGGGTGACGGTTTTCCAGGTGTTCAGGGGGAGCCATCTGAAGACCTTTCGGAGCAAGCGAAGGGAGTGGAACCAGGCACAGGAAACTCTGTTGAACTGGCATTTCATAGTGAGTTTGCTGTCCAGGATGATGCTGAGGTTGCGACTGTGGTCTGTCGGGGTGGGTCCGAGTTTGAAAGGCCACCAGGTATGGTTCCACGCAGGGGTGTTGTTTTCAAAGATCATCACTTCAGTCTTGTGCGTGTTGAGCTTCAGGCAGTTGGCCTTTATCCATATGGCGACGCTCATCATGCAGTTGTGGAAGTTGGTCCTCTTGGTGGAGGGTCTTCTGAGAGCAAGTGGATGAGCTGGGTGTCATCTGCGTAGGGAATGATGTTGAGGCCATGGGTTCCGACGATGTTGACCAGGGGCGTCACGTAAGTGTTGAACATGGTGGGGCTAAACCTTATGGGATGCCGCAGATGCTTCACTTGGGTTCAGACGTGAAGGGTGGTAGGCAGATTCCTAGGGTTCTTCCTGTGAGGAAGCATGCAATCCATTTGAGTGCATCTCCCTGGATACAAATAAGGTACAGCCTCTTGATAAGCGTACGGTGGGATACAGTGTTGAATGCTGCTGAGCGGTCAAGGAGGATCAGGGCCGCTGTTTCACCCCAGTCGAGGAGGGTTCTGATGTCGCTGGTGGCAGCGATCAGGGTGGGCTCAGTGCTGTGGTTGGGGGCAGGAGCCGGTCTGGGAGGTGTCCAGCAGGTTGATGTACTCCAGGTGTTCGTGGGTTGTTGGTTGATGGCCTTCTCGAGGACTTTGGCGGGGGAGGGGAGCAGAGACATGGCGCAGTAGTTCTTAAGATCGCTGGGGTCAGCAGGGGGTTTCTTCAGGAGGGGTCTGACTGCTGCATGTTTTCATTGATAAAGGAAGATGGCTGTAGTGATGGATGTGTTTAAAATGGAGGTGAGCTTGTTGCGGATTGCCTTGCTCCTGAGGTGGAGAAGTGGTAGGGGCAGGGGTCCGTTGGTACTCCACAGTGGATGGAGTTGATGATGGCCCTGGTGCTCTGTGTGGGGAGCTGTTCACATGCGGTAAGCAGAGGGCTATAGGTGGTGTCAGATGGTGTGAGGAGGCTGTGGAGGTCTGTAGGCTGGGATTCAAAGTTACTGTAGGTGGTGGATATCTTGTTGTGGAAATTGTCCACCGGGTGTTGCAGAGTTCCTGGCATGGGGGGGATTGTGTTATCGGTTGGTGATGGGCATGAGAACTCTCTGACGATGTTGAAGAGTCCCTTGCTGTGGTTGGACCTGGCTTTGATGTGGTCTTCCAGGACACTTTTCTTGTGTATTTTAGGCGTTGATGGTATATGTTGAGGTGGCCCAGCCTCTGGGATCTTTGCTGGTGCGCCATCATCTCTCTAGATGTTTGCAGTTGCACTTTGTGATCCTTGTGTTTTGTGTGTGTACCAACTGTCTTGTTTGTTGGATCTACTGGACTTGGAGGGCTTGATTGGGGTGATTTGGTGATCCAGGAGGAGTGGTTCTCGATGGCCTGTTTGAGGTTGGTTGCAGGGTCAGGGCGGATTGTGGTGAGGGAGTCCATCCATTGGGTCTCTGTCACTTTGTTCCAGCCACAGCGGGAGGAGCTTATGGTCTTGGTGGTGGTGTATGGAGCTACTACAACGGGAAAGTGGACAATGGCGTGGTCGGTCTAGGTGAGTTAAGTGACATGGCTGTACTTGACTGTCGCTGGCAGTGAAGATCGGGTCAAGAGGGTGTCCTGCGCTGTGTGTGGGGGCGGTGACCAGTTGGGTGAGGCAGATATTGCTCATGCTTTCCAGGTTGGCGATGTTCATGTCTTTGGGGTAGTCGAGGAGGAAGTTGAAGTCACTGATTAAGATTGTAGTGTTTAGAGTAGATGGCAAGTGGGGCGATGAATTCTGGAATGGCATTGCAGAAGCCGGGGCATGGTCTTGAGGGTCTCTATGTGACGGTGCCCCTGATGGTCGTTCTGCCGTAGGTTTGGAGTTGGAAGTTGAGGTGCTCCATGATGGGCATTCTGGTAGTGCAACGGATGGTTTCTCTGTGGAAGATGACGATGTTGTTTCCATTTGTTGGTGCAGCAACGGTGTATTATCTTGTATCCATTGGGCATAGCAGCAGCGATGTCAGGAGTGGTGGAGGGGTTGCGCAAGGTGTCAGAGATGAAGACATAAGGGGTGGTGGAGGTGAGGGTGCTCCAGGTTTCAGTGATGTGTTAGCAGAGTGATCGGGCACTGAGCAGGAGGCAGTGGAGCGGTTCAGTGGCGGTTGAGGTCAGTGAGGCCGTCGAACTATGGGTGCAGGAGATGCTGCAGCACCCCCAGAATTACCTTGCAGGAGTTCAAAAGGATAATGGGCAATAAAGAGATTCCTCCAACTCTTGTAGCCTGTAGCTTCTGCTGCGCGTTTAAGGCAGCGGCAAATGTTAGGTAATGTCTTCTCATTAATTGTTGCTTATGTTTTTTTAACATGGAGATTTCCTTTTCACTTATCTTACTCCGAAGGGAGTGAATTCTGCTGCCAACTGACAATCCTTCTCTGAATCACAGAGTGTGAAAGGAGAAAGCTGTGTGTTTTCTAACACACAAAAAACTGAAATAACTGTAACTGAAGTTCACAAATATTTCAAAATATATTAGCAGCAATTAAAGAGCAAATAAGAAATTGTATTTCTTTTTTATTCTGAGGTGTGATGCAAACAAACACATAAAGGATCAAAACAAACGAAGACCCTTTACTTATGTGATAAATATGCATAGAAACCAAATATCCACGTTATTATTTGTGCTCCATAATTATGTAAATGTAGAAGTAAACTGCGTGCCTCGTGCAAACTTAATGGCCATTTGAAAAGGACATTTAAATAGAAAACATACTATCTGGTGACTGAAGTGTGAGGGGCATGAGGCTTGTGATTTTTCTTCAAGGCCGGTCGTGATGGGGAGATTACACCCTGGAATGTCAGCCGTCGCTGCGGGTGACTCATCAAAGCAGGCATAATGCCCAATAGGCACGAACTCAACAGAAGTCCCCCTTTGACACCAGAAGCGTCTTTGAAAGGGCAAAGCACCAGGCTGTGTTTTCTTCAACGCAGCTGCCCATCAAAATATAACGTACACAGTGCAATACCACCACCTGCTGGCCGTATTCATACATGATCAAGTAACGGCTCTAAGAATTGTAACTCAGCCCGTGGCTCATACAGGCATGTCTTGCAGTTTACACGCATACCGGCGCTGCGATTTAAACTGGGAACTCACCATTTTTTTTAAATATATGAATTGCAGCAATTGTACAAGCACGTCTACTCCAATTGAAAGTAAAGGGGAAAATATTTTTAATTAGAAATCTTGGCTCTTATCCGAAATATTGAAATGTATGTATTCAAAGGAATTGCCCCTCACCCCAGGACACAGGAGAAGACAATAGCACGTAAGCAGATTCCTCTCTGCTTAGATGGCAACTGCACTGTTGCCAGTATACATATGCAATTCTGAGAGAGTTAAAAGAACAAGTTACTTAATTTCAGTAACACTTTCTGGTGGATGATCTAACTGCAGATTCCTCGCCTTTAGACTATATCCAGGCACAAAACTGGATCCGGATAATTCTTTAGCATTTATTGTGCTGGCACCATGCAGCTCTGCTATGACTCCACTCCATCCTAAAGTGACCTCTGCACCACTGGTGTAATGAAACTTGAGGGGGCACCCTTGCAAAGTATACAGGGGCTCACCACACCCCCTGGACTCTGGAGCTCCCAAGCCAGGGTACTGTGCTGAGGGGGCCCCCTGGAGTTCAGGGGTCCACCTCGCACTGCAGGAGCTGTGGGGAGCTAATGTTACGCCACTGCTCTGCACGGTGATGTCAGTTTCTCCTTCCTTCTCCTTCTGCACACTCAGATCAAGTGCACCTAGAACAAATAGCAAGTGCACTTTACAGAACAGGGAAATGGGAGAGTAGTTAAAAAATCTGCTGTTAGGGTATCTACCAGAAAGAAAGTTACAGAATAATTAGTGTTATTCTGATGGATACTTATAACCACAGATTCCTCACCTTTAGAAGATATACTGCAGCAGTTCCTTCCAAAAGGAGGAGGGTCTGAAGAGTGGGCTCAGATGAGGAAGGCTTGCAGGCCCAAGTGATCAAAATAACCATCCTGTCAGACATAGCAGCCAAGGCAGAAGTGCTTCCTGAACATCACATCGCTGTCTGGCAGACACCCAGAATCACTACCGCACCCCCCTATGTTGTTGGAATAGTGCTGGTAGAATGTGCCTGTAAATTCTCTGGGGTTTCCTTCCTAGCCAGCGCATATTAGATTTTAATGCAATTTACTATCCACCTGGACAACATTTACGCTCAGGATAATCCCATAAAAGCCTTATCATACACACAATGCTTTTTTGTGTGGTCAATCTAGAAGGTCGAAGCCCTTTTAGTATTCAGTGGATGATGTCTCTCCTCCTCTTTTGAAGGGTGGGGTGGAACAAAAAAATGTAGGCAGAGTGGTGGACTGGCCAGCTTGCAAAACTGTCACAATGTCACAAAAGGCTATCCATGTCCTTAGCATCAATTTGTCTGGAAAAAATTTGGTGTGGGGTGGTTGCACTAAGAGTGTCTATTGTTCACTACCGTGGAGTGTAGAGGTGACAGCAATCAGGAAACCATTTTGAGTACCAACAGTCACAGTGAGCAGTTGCTCAAAAGGTGTGCAAATAAGAAATTTTAAAACTAAGTTCAAGCCCCACTGTAGCAAGATGAACAGCTTCCGGGGGAAACGTGAGTCAGGCCTTTGAGAAAACGCATCACACAGGTGATTTAAAGAGAGAAGGTTAATCAGTGAAACACAAGGCTGAAAGGGCCTACAGATAACCCTTACCTGTGCCAACTGCGAGGCTGGGCCAGTGATAAAACAAACAATGAAAGGATCGTATGACCAGTGCCCCACCAGACATTTAATTCCTCCCAGTGTAGCAGGACAATGAACTTAGTCAGGCTGAAAGGATATCATCAACTACTGTGCCCCACGGGCTAAATACATTTAACTGCCGCCAATCAATCACCTTGCATTAGGGTGGAGGCTGCGGAGTCACTGGTGCATGACCCTCCCCTGTTGCTAAGACAGGTGGTCCTCCCGAAGTGAGAGCCGGATCGGAGGGCAAATGCTCAAGAGCTCCGGGTACCATAGTCTCTGGGCTCATGTCATCTTAAAGGGACTGTGCCAGGTTTGTCCTGACTATCCTCATAACTTGAGGCAATGCTAGGAACGAGTATAGGAGAACCGTGCTCCATCGTAGCCACAACATTTTCTGCAGTGAATTTCCCAGAAGAAACTCTGATGTACAGTAGTTTTGATACTGTGCATTCTGACCGGTGACTTACAGACAAATTATGTCCATAGAGGTACATGTGGAAGTGGGTTCAGCCACACATAATTGCCAGCACTTCCCTTTCGATTTGGGAGTAGCCATGCTCTGTCTCTGATAGGGCTTGGCTAACAAATGCAATGGGCTCCCTATAGGACTGGTATCCACAGCGAGGAAAAGCCTTCCAATTTATCTTGCAGATATATCTGCAGATAAAATCAAAATGTATGTATTGTTCTACAAGACAACAGGAAACTCATGGGCGTCAGGCAGTGAAGTTGGAGATGTGAAGGTTTGCCCAAAGACAGACAATGCTGGAAACCAATCTGCATTGGCCCTTAAATAGAGAGACAGTGAACTCATCAATCAATGTACAGGACTTAGAAATGCATTATGATCTAGGGTATATACTAGACCACGTTTGTGCCTTCCTCTTCCCCATGAAACCTGGAAGTGACCAAGCCAAAATCTGCCGCACTACAGTGGGCGATATCAGAAGTGTGAATGATATGTTCAACAAGCAGATTCTTGAGCACAGCACCCTTTCAATCACTTAAGTGAAGGTTCAGTGCCCATGTGCTAACCCACTCCTCAAGGAGTGGATGCTATGAAAGTCATTCTAGTCTGCAAGACTGCTCAAGCAAAGGGCACCACTTCCCAGAAGTTGAAGGGGCACTAGGCCTGCCATTAATAGTACATGTGAAAGGTTGAAGGACAAGGTCACAAAACCTCCTTAAAATATGTAGCAGTTGATAAGCAAGATAACAGTACCCCCAAAACCCTGTCATCAGGGAAAAAGAAACAGCCCAGCAAATACATCCAGTAGATGATTTAAAGGCAAGCAAGGCTGCAAGTAGCAGAAATCAGTAAAAAAAAAAAAAACAGTAACAAGTGGGCAAGGAATGCAACCAAATAACAAGCATTTGCAATGCAACGGGTCTCGCGTTTGCTCGAGTTAGAGCTATTAGCGTTGTAAACTCCTAACCGGTCTCTTCTTGCCACAAACTAATAATGAAAAGTAAAACAGTGCAATTATCCATGTACCATGGTCGATGTCATGCAAAGCGCTCGACTTCTGCCCAGCGAGATCGGGCTGCGCAGGAAATGAAAAAATAAAGTCGTCCAGAAAACAGCTGAAAACACGGAGCCTCATATGTTTTGAGTAGCTTACCGGTGCGCTCGAGGAGGGCTAAACACCGGAAAAGGCATGACGTATGCATGCTTTTCACAAATCGAATCAATCGATTTTTGAAAGGCAAGCCCACAAACTAATGAAAGTGACTGCCGTGACATGGGCGTAGTTAGAAGCCCACAGAAAGATTATAACATGGTCCAGAGCGGTTGCGTGCGCTCGACCCTAAAAAGGAACAAATGCGTTGCGAAGCATCCATCACTTGTTAATGCCTCCTTACGAATGATCCAAACAGATACTGACATCATAGGAAGGCTTAACGTCATCTTGGATTGGAAACATCATGCAGATATCTGTGGCGCTGCCACTGTCTTGGAAAGGGCATCAGGCCCCAAGTGTGCAAGGAAGAAGCCTAAGTTTTTCATCAGCTGCAGAACTTGCCCATCCCACTGCCATGCTTTCCATTTGGCAAACTGTAGGTCAAGTAACACCTCTTTGGATGTAAGTGGCAGTGGATGTACCAGAGCCATGTTGAGTAAGCGTGGCATCCGCCAACACACTGTCTAACGTCTTCTAAAGACTGACCTCATTTGGTAAGTTCTCAGCATGGATCTGACAGATTCTGAGGGATGTGCTATGTTTTCTTGTCCAGGAGACAAATATCAGTAGTTTCCTGACAAGTGCTCTTAGATATGATCCCTAAAAATTGAGTGCTAGACTCTGTTGATGGACAGGGATACCCTTAAAATTGTACTCCGTTTAATACAGGCGGCTATATCATATCTGTGACTAGCTCATAACACTAACAACATTTGGTGGAAGCGGATTTAAAAAGTGGGGGAAAAGGTATTTTTATCTGCACCTGTTGGAGGTGACATTCCCTGTGGGCTACCAGATTTAGGCTGTGTACATGAAAGGCGGGATACTCTTGGGATGCCCCGGTACTATGCCGCCCCAGTGGTTACTGGGTGCGTCGTCTAGGGTTTATTGGTAGCTACTGTTTCTGTCTGTCCTCTGCATGTCTCTCCTGACCTACGAATAAACAAAACTGAGACTTGCGTCTCAACTGGCGAACTTTGAGTAACAAGACTCAAGCTCCGTCATACAAATCACAGTGCCAGAGGAAACTAAAACATAAGCAGCTTGGCCTCTTTGGTGATACATGGGCAGGAAAACAACCCCAACACTGAGTGCTGTGCACCACTGCGCGCTTGTCTTTTTGTTCTAGATCTTTACAACTGAGTGTACCATGAGGAGCTAGGCAGATGCTCGGAATCTACATTGTGCCATGAAAGCGGACAGGACAGTTGAGGAGCGCACCTTGCCTGCGTGCTGTCTACCGTAGGATGCTACAACAGATGCAGCAGTGGCTTGTTCTCTCATGTTTTTGGAACTGTTTGTATCTGAGCCACGCCTAACGCTACAACAGACGCATCAGCAACCAGTCCTCATACATTTTTGGAACTGGTCCCATCCGGTGTCAAAACTAACTTAGCAAAACTAAAAACGTTCTGTGAACACTCTGGGGGAATATGCTGCCAGACCAGGAGGTAGCGAAAGGGTCAGTTAACCATACTTGCTTTATATCTCTTATTAATAATTGACGGAACTATAAATGCGTGCATTTTTGGTTGCCCAGTTAGTAGGGTGAGGGTCACGACATGGAACTTTATGGCCAAGGCATGTCTACAGAGGATAGACTGTACTGGAGTTGTGAGGTGAATGCACGGTGGGATTTTCTTTATGTTATACTATCAAGGTACCTCCCAGTATGCAAAATGAACAGACTTCTTTATGGATAAATTAATCTTCATACTTAACAGGTTGATAAGTATTACTACGGGTAACCTACAGCATTGTCTAAAACAAGGTGCTGAAGCCTATCTGCAATGTAAAGCCTGGGAGCACCACACTGGCTCCTGTGGGGCAGCCACCACAGTCTGGGCCAATCTGGGATACGTGGCGCTTTATGGGTAAGTGTGCCTCTGTGATTGGTTACTGCACATGGCATGTGCCCTGTTCCTAAATCCACGTGGGTAGTGTTTAAGTGTCTTGGTGTAAATCAGCGCAGAATGTGAGCAGCTCCGCCATGCACCTACAGGCAGTGTCGGGCAATCCTTGTTTTGTTGGGCATTATGAACTCCTGGTCGAGTGTTTGGATCCCACTTCCAACTGTTAAGTGCTGGCAGCTAAAAGTGACTTTTTATAATGTGGGTTGCCTTGGCCCACTGAGTGCCATTCCAAAAGGACTTATGCAAAATCAAGTACACAGTCTTCTTTGATTATTGAAAGGATAACCGCAAGAGGCCGGAGCGTATTTTGTTTTCTACATCAGCTTGTTTGCCTGTCTTATGGGCCCAAGATGTTTCAACAAATCCAGTTCTGGCTTTGAAGATGACCTAACCTAGTCATGTTCAAGATCCAGAGAATGTTCATAAAGCAGAAGGCAATGCCATAGAAAAGTTATCAACTGATCCTGAGCAAGGTGCCACAAGTACATGCATTATATGCAATTATATTAATTGTGGTTGATGACAAAGGGATTCTTGGAAACAAACCTGGTTTCTTTATCAGGTAAAGAGGGACTGAACGTATGCAATACTGCCATATCGCCAAAGGAAAACTCCAAGTGGTGAGTGGAAAACTGTTGTTTTTATTACTCTGTTGGTGTGTTTTAGATTTTGCAATACCATAGGTACATTTCAGCCTTTTTTTTTTTTATAAATAAGATGCTCCAAGAGTTCACAGACTACTCTGTAATCATCTATATTTATGATATCTTGATTTATTGACACCAAGCAAATGGATAGCCAGCACGTTCAATCTGTAGTGTTTTGTACCGTCGCCTTATGGAGACTAGGTGCATCAGATAAAGGTTTCAACACAGCTATATTGACCATTCCAACCCGTGTAGGAATGGGTGTTTATCCAAGCTTGCAGGCCCATAACCCATATTTATTCAGGATTTTACTTGGATAATAATGCAACAGTCTTCTGAAAAATACTTTTTTCTTGGTCTATCACGACAAAGATACTGTTCTTTTAAGGAACTAAAACAGAATTACATGCAAGCCAGTCAGATCATGAAAACAACATTTCTTGGCAAAGCTGATCGTCCTCTATCAATGTCATTGGGAAAATGGACAACGTCTTGCAGCCTAGAATTAGTGCAGTCAGAAGCGAATTAGCTCACTGCTGATAAAGAGCTCAAGGCTGTTGAGGAACATTGCCTGAAGGGTACTAAGTGCCAGATTACTGGTTTCACAGACCACAAACTGACAATGTTCCTCAAATCTAGAGTGCAAAGTAACAATGACTTGGGATGAGGTCCGCGTGATTACAGGTAGCTGAGATTAATTTAGGCATTCCATCCATCAATTATTTGTATACTTTGGTGGGTCGCTCTTAGTGTTATGCATATGCTCTGACGTGGGTCCCGTGCATACTGTGTCACTGAAACAAAGCTATACCTAGCTGATGAGTTCTAACGAGGGTGAAACCGGCCCTAGGTTGCTTCTGTTCACAGACGACCTGGCCTGTCAGTACAAGCTGGTGTTCCCTTTGCAGCAGGGTCAAGACTGATTTGCATATGGCTGGGTCCCAACTGAGGTGGCATGGGGGACAAAAACATGGACTGAGATGTGGCCCGAACCACTGCCAGTGGCTGAGATTAATTAAAGCATTCCATTCATCACTCTGTTTTTGATGCCCTACATAGTATTGACTGGCATCCGACAAACTATTAGAGCATTCAATCCGGGGCACGAGGCATACATCAACCGTGTCATATAGAGTAAGAGCAGAATACAAGGGATTCTGGGAATAAGAGTGTACCACCAATATTCTCCCCAACCCTCCCCGCAGCCATAGGAACTAAACTAAAAGAAAGGATAGGTTCCAGCACTGTAATTGGCTAACATATCCTAAAGGCACAACACTGCTGTCTGGCTCAGAACTGTTTTAAGAAAGTAGTTGTTAAATAGACCTGAGAAGTGCAAAAAGAAAGTAAGTGTCCAAGTAAAAATTACTACCTAGGACTTCAAAGAGGAAGAGACAAGAGTGTGACTACACAGAAGGATAAGAGTGTAGAAAAATAGGCTGCAAATCTTTAGAGTCTTTAGGGGAAATGCAAATTCTTTTCTTGTTCAGACCCTTCGGCAATGTAAAGTAGAACCTGTAGATGGCAGGATCTGTTTATTAAAGATCGTGATTCATTAGGGATCAAATTGCACACAATGAGGTCCTGTCCCTTTTTAGAGGTGGAGGAGGTAGTTCCAGTGATGGTTGATGTGTGTGGAGGGATGGCCTCTTTAAAGAGGCTTGTTTTCCGTTTTTACTTGGAAGCAATCAGGCTTTTTTGACTTCTAAGGTGTGGGGGCAATCTGTTCCAGAGCTCAGCATCTAACACCTGGATGGATGCACCACCATGAGATTTGCAACTGGTTCTGACCTGGGTTACCATGTTTGCTTTTCTGGACCTCTCGGAGTACCAGGGTGTACAGCCAGAAACAGAGCCTTCACATACTCTTGGCTATGGGTCTCATGCTTTCAAAATGGTACAGAGTCAGTCTATATGATTTTGCAGTTTCTGCGGTTTACCAACCTTTTTCTTCGGTGCACAGGCATGTACAAAGCTGCTGTAGTCCAGTGCATACATCACAGATACTGGTCAATTAGATGATGTGTGGTAATTAGAGCAACAGATGGATCCCTCTCACCAGCATTAGTTAGAAGCTAGAACTTTCAACAAATGCTGCCATTTGATCATTAAAGGATTATTTAACGTCAAAGCACACCCTGTAATTTTCAACTGCGCCAGTGGGATTGGGGAGCCTCACAGCGGATGCACAGCTTTCTTTGTGAGGCTTCTGCTGACCATAGTAAATGTCACCCATTTGTACTATGACATTGATTCCTCCAGATAGCAACTGGATCAGAAAGCACAGAGTCATTTTGTCTGATGTGGTCGTCAATGTGATTTAAAGTGATTTATGACAAGACTCAATGGTCTTGTTATGCTTCAAATCATACTTTTATTGTAATAGCAGCAAAGACGTAAACATGAGGAAAAACATTAGAAGCCCAGGGCGAAGTGAATGAATTAGAAACATTAACACATATACTAATCACTGAGGTCATAACAAGTCCAGTATTACTCCCATAAGTCCGGTTTTCTTGCTGTTCACAGTCAAGATGAGTGATTGCTTTGCTCTTTATATTATTACATCACATTTGTTACTCTTTATATTTTATCCATGTATGTTTGTTTATTTACTATATTACTTTTATTACAGCTCTTTTCTGTCTGCCTTCCCACCCGTGGGCAACAGTCTTCTTTCCCACCCCTCCACCAATGCCAATGGATCAGTTCACAAAATACCACACTGGTCGCAAAAATACTGGTTGCAAATTGCGACCATAATTTTATGAAAAGTCTTGGGAACATCTGGTCCTATGTCTCTACTCTTGCTTACTTGGGCAAAGCCCAAACATCTCTCAGGAAGGTATTGGGTCAGGATGTGGGGATGGAAAATACTTGGTCCACTGTGTGGTGATTTCCACTAAAGACATTTAGGAAGGGCGTTTCGAGGAACAAGTTAAAATGGGATTATTCAATCATCCAGCATACCCTCCAGAACATATCAGGTCATAAAGCTGGGCCTCCCCCTACTCAAGGATTAATAGAGGAAAAAGCCCACTTTAGAGGCAGTTATAATAGGGCACCATGACACATCTGGAGGCTACTGGTTGATAACTGGAGGGCTTGGGCAGCTAGAAACAAACTGCAGAGGGGGATCTGGAGAATCGCTAAAACTTGTTTCGACATAGCAGAAAGAATATCTAGAAATGCAATTCTAGATGAGGGTGAACGTGCAGTGCTCATTTGCCCTCTTACACTGAAGATATTGAAAGAGGTGCTAGACTCTTTGGTACATGGGAAGGCAGCTGGGCCGGATCGGATAATATTAGAGTTTTAAAGCATCTTTTTCTCTGTTCTTTTAGGGGTTTTGGTCACAACCCACACGAATGCTCAATTGGGACTTTCCTTTCCTGCCTCTTGGGCAACTAAAAGCATTATGGGCCAGATTCAGATATTGGCAGACGGGTTACTCCATCACAACAGTGACAGATAACCTGTCCGCCAAAATCTAAATCCCATAAGAAATAATGGGATTTAGATTTCGGCAGGCGGTATACCCGTCACCTTTGTGATGGAGTAATCCGTCCACCGATATCTAAATCAGGCCCTATGTTTTTTCCAAATAAAAAAAAAAGGGGAATCTGCCATTAAATCCTGGCTTCTATTGACCAATCTTGCTAATTAATAGAGATACTAAAATAGATTAAAAAATCATGGTGATGCATATGAGTGGGATCATTGTCAAATTAGTCTCCCCATGGCAGCATGGTTTTGTATCAGGTCAGAGCACAATGGATCATATCAGACAGGTAATTACATTATTGGATATATCCACATCAAGGAAGACTCCTCTGGCAATGATCCTACTTGCGGAAAAGGCATTCGACTGGGTCACTTGGGTGTATCTTTGGGAGGCTCTCTATATGCTGGGGTTCAGGCATAGCTTCGAGACCACCATACAGATGTTGTAATGTAATCTTACAGCTAAACTCTAACTGATTGGAATGGAGTCCAACATTAGTCTGCTCACCAGGAGTACAAGGCAAGGGTGTCCCTCTCTCCTCCCTTGTTTGTAATAAATGTTGATTCCTTGCTACAAACACGGGTGAATAATAAAGCAATCTGTCCATCTGAGACTGTAGTAATATGTATGTTTGACCACTGACTTTGTGTTGCACCACTTTGCATCTGGATTAGTTGTTCAGCGTTCACCAATTGCAGATTACATTTTGTATTCAGTTTAGCTGCCTATTGACTTTATCGTGGTGTTAGACATTGCAGTTGAAACATTGTAGTTGAGCTGTGTTTATCCACATGGTAAACTGTGCTTGTTTTTCGTATTTTTTTCTCACCGAACAGTTAGTCAGTCAGCATGATAAGAAAGTACATTATATAAAATATAATCTAATTAAACTTTGATCCTTTATTGACTAAAATGAAGACAAATCTGACACCAATATATAATCTACATTTAACAATTATTGGGCATTATAATGTAAAAAAAAAGCTGCTATTGACACATTGCACTGATTACTGCGGGAAACTGGCTTTCTAAAGTTTAAAATGTTTTAATGCGATTTGAATCTGACTGCTTGAAGCAATTTAGATGCTGATAACACGCTGAGACACTTTACAGCACATTTTTTGTTAGTGGTCTAGTGTTCTCAGATAGGAGATATGGACTCTGTTGTGACCACACCTGCTTCTGTAAGAAAGCTGTTATTGACACATTGCACTGACTACTAGGGGAAAGTGGCTTTTTAAAGTTTTAACAGTTTTAAGGTGAACTGAATATGACCATTTTATTTTATTTTTGTATTTGTTTATTGGCATTTAGAAGAGCAACATCAACAGAGTAGGCAGTCCCCAGTGACGGCTGGCTGGGGCGGGGGTGAAAGGAGAGTAGGAGACATTAAACATACAGTAATTATTGCATTCACATGACTGTCCAATTCAAGCATGTATGCAATCTGCGGAAGATGTTGAGCTCAGGGGTCCCACCTGGACGCCAGGCGATCCGAGGTGCAAGCACCACCTCAGGTGAGGGAGTGACCCCCCATTCAGCTAAGACTCCTCTGTATCGGGGACAGTGCCAAGGTCTCAGTATCTCAGATAGGACAGAAGCTCTTCCCAGATATCTTTTGGGTGAGATCCTGAAGGCAAGAGGTCCCAGTAGTGTGAGACCTGCTCTTGCAATAAGCAGCATCCTACAAGTGGGACCCTCGCTGGCAAGTGAACAGTGGTCCGGGCATCATGAATGCCTGTCCAATAGTTTGCCACGTGTGAGCATGCCCATGCAGGGTGCATGAATGTGGTCTGAGGGGCAGCACATCTCCGGTAGCGCACCTCCTCTAGCAGGCCAATACAACGTACCGGGGTGCAGTAAATTCTGTTAAAAAAACATGAAGTGGATGAGCAGGAGCCTATAGTTGGACAACAACACTGTTGTCTGACCGCAGCAGTAGAGCTACTGCACATCCATGATGGGGGGGTGGGGAGGAGAATTACTGCAGGCCACAGGATGCACACAGGTGCCTTGTCCTGCATTGTGGAGTACAATCAGATGACCAGCTTCTGGGGGGACATGTTTGTTAACAGTTGATCCAGCGTATGCAGAGTGGGCGCAGGGAACATGTCATGTATTGCGCGGCATGTAGCATGGAACTAGTGGGACAGGAGGATGTCTAGCGCAGAGGACTTAGGGGCCATCCAATCATCAGGGAAGAGGTTGATGAATTTGAAAAGATCGTGCTGGTGGGCTCGCTTTCTGGCACCCTCAACCTGCAGTGGGTGAAGCATTGGATTGTGCACTAGTGGCATAGAGGGAACAAAAAGTCAGGGCAATCGTACTTGCCGTCCCATGCCCAGCAGACGCAAGACACTGCGTCAATCAGGTGCGGTTTGTAGGATTGATAGAGCGCAGTGGTGAGGGGACACGGAGCTACCTGGTCCACCTTCCTGGCTATATGGAGCTGGAACACAGTGGGGTGGAGCCAGAAGTGTAGGTATTGAGCTTGTGTGCAGTCGGCATATAAGCACATGTCGAGCGCATTCAGGCCACCATGTTGAAAGGGCAAGGTGAGCGTTCCCCATGCAATTCGCAACTGTTTACCCACCCAGGCCAAGGAAACCAGATTTGATCTCACCCACCTCAGGAAGTGTGTAGGAAGCAAGAGATTAAGGAAGAGATATAAACATTTGGGCAAGACAACCATCCTCACAGCCATGGAGAGGGGTAGTCTACTCCAGGCTGGAATTCGCTCAAGCCATGCCACTGCCACGCTGTAGTTTGCCTGCCACAGTTAAGATGTGGCTGAGCCAAATACCTAGGTACCGGACTGGCCCATCTGCCCAATGCAAAGGATATTTACCCTCAAGCTGTGGAGTGCCAGACATGGGAGGGAATAGGGTAGATGTAGCCCAATGTATATTGATTCCTGAGTAGCTGCCGAATCTCACCACTTCGCGGATTAAGGGAGACAGAAACCTGTATGTCTGGTTATAGCGCGTAATGTTGTCTGCTTACAAAGAAACTAGTATCCTCTGAGCCGTAAAGTTTAAACCCCTGTAGCTGTGATACTGTTGCAGCCTGGCCACTAGAGGCTCTATCGCTATAGCAAATAGAACAGGTGATAGGGGACATCCCTGTCTGGTCCTGTTGGTAAATGAGCAGAGGTAGTGCTGCTGATGCGAAGGTGTACCGTCGCGGAAATATATAATAAGCGGATCAAAAGCACAAATCGGAGGTTAAGCCCTAGCTCCAGGAGGAGGTGAAATAGGTATGACCACTCCAGGGAGTCTAATGCCTCAGTGACATCAAGCAGGGTAGCGACTGCGGCCAGCCGGGGGTCAATGGCAATCAGTAGGGCGAACATTATGAGAGGTTGGGAGCCATAAAGCGACCTGGCACAAACCCCGACTGGTCCAGATGAACAATATCTGGAAGTGGAAGCAGCCTATTGGCCAAGAGTTTAGCAAATATTGTGTTGCCAACAAAAGAGTGGAATCGAAGGAACAGTACTGAAATGGATAAGATGATATCTGACAGACAGATGTCAAGCTATCTCTTTACCCTCATATTGTTCGGAATTCAAAGCAGTTGAGTAAGGAGTTCTGCGATCGGCGCCAAGCCTTATTCTTTTTAATATCTATATACAGCCTTTAATAACTCTTATCATAGCTCACAATGTTAGTCTTGTCAATTATGCAGATGATATGCAATTGATACTGTCTTTAGGAAAAAATAAACTAGAATCACTGAATTTCTTCCACAATTGTCAGAAAGACATTGTGAAATGGTTAAGCAACAACTCCTTAACATTCTATGGAGATAAAACAGAAATTCTTTGCTGCTCAGCCAATAAAGCCTCAGTGGAACTCCCAGCTAATTTCTGGCTATTGATAAAGGTCAATTACTTAGAAGCCTCACAGATGGTTTCCAATCTGGGGGTAATTGTTGATAATAAGCTATCCATGGGGAGCCATGTCAACAAGACGGCAGCTACCTGCTTGCACTACTTTGCAACCTGAAGAAACTCTTACCTATCTTACCCAAACAAGCAAGAACACTAGGAGGCAAAGGACCATCCTAGGCAGGCTTGGCTACTGCAATGCGCTGATGTTATGAGAACTAGATTATCCAATAACAAGACTATACAAAGTAGCAGCCGCAAAAATAGCACTGAACAGACCAAGAATGTAATTTTCCTCCACAGCTATGTGTGAACTTCATATACTCTCAATAAAGGAAAGGATATCATTTACATGACTTTGCATAGCTTTCAAAGCGATTCAGGAAAAAGGCCCAAAACCATTGCAAAGGAAATTCAAAGGATCCGTACCGTCAAGAAACCTACGTTCATTGACCACAAATATTCTCTGTACTCCCAAATTTTGGAAAATAAGACAGAGAAAATGTGCTTTGTCAGTTAAGGCGGCACAGCTTTGGAACAAGCTACCAGCATAATTGAGAAACAGTACGGATCGCTTGCAATTTAGGAAAGTACTAAAAACCTGGCTATTCCCTTGTACTTAAGGTTAACGTTAAGGTCTACTCAGTCAATAGTAGTTTTACTTGAGAAGCAAGTGCCAGGATAACTGATAGTGTGTTCTATACAATGTTGGTATTACCAAAGGTTATATATTTATTCAGGGAAATTCCTTTGGCTATAGGATGGCCATGGTTGAAGAAGCTGGATGCTATCTGTAATAACTTCATATGTGAATATAAGAGGGTAAAAAGAGCCTGGAAGTATTTAGTGTTGCCACTAGAAAAAGTAGCTGGGTAGTGCTGCATTTCAAATATTATTATTACTGTGCATCAATGCTTCAATACATGGAGTTTGTCATCACTGGTCAGTGTGATAAGGTATTCAGCCAAGAGAGGCTGCCAACTATTAATGAATTACCAATGGGTAAAAGAGGCTAGAAAATGTTTGTTAAAATATTAGAACCAGGCTATTTTAGAAAAGTTAGATTTAAGACAATCAAGGCAGCATGCATAATTTGACCAGACTGAGGACGAAACTGGGCACAGCTATTAAATCCCGCTTTGGCATTCTCCACTTTTTCCATCTGTTTTTCACAATAAATACTGTGCTATCTGGGAGTAAGTAGGTAATTGGGGATATTTATTCCTCTGATCAAATGTGTTGCTTTTTGAACCTGCAGCAGAAATATGGTTTGCATAAGCAATGCTAAAATATGCCAGTAAGGGAATTTTACTCACGCCTGAAAATAGGAAATGTTCACTGAGGTAGACTGCGATTGTCAGTCTTTGATTTTGTGGGTTGTAAAATCATAACATTATATAGCTTGCTGTTAGATCTTGACATGGATGACTTAAACTTGGAACTGGCGGACTAGGCCAGAAGACTGGAAGTTAATCCATGCAACATATTTTTTTCAGCAGTCACTGGATCTAGGTTGGGAGCTTTTGCTATCTGCAAGACTAAAGAGTCAACATTATAAAATGATGTATAATTTATATGAGACTACAGTGAAATTGTTTAGGTGGAGGTGAAGCTGTGTAGGTGCCCGCTTTGCAAAGCTAGTGATGCGACATTGTTCACATGTTCTCCACCTGCACAAAGTTATCCACTTTTTGGAGAAGAGTTGGTGAATTTTTTAGCACTACTCTAAACACTCAGATCTTCATTACACCATAGTTAATGGTATTGAGGGTGGTTGCACAATACAGCATGGATATGGTCAAACTGTATCCAATTTTCGTTGCCATGGAAGTTGGTCATATAACCATTGCAGCGGCGTGGTTGAGTCCACAACCTCCTCCTTATTATCACTGGTTACTGAGATTTATGTCTGGTATTATCTCAAGGGGAGTCTATATCAATATAAAGGTAAAAGGGCAAGACAACTCGGGTATGGACGCCATTGTCTAATTGGTTAGACACAATGAATTCTTGAGGACCCTCAATTTAGCCATTAGTTGGCATGCAATTACTATTTACTTTCACACCTAACTTTTCTATGTCTTTAAATGTCTTAACATAACACAGCACAATGGTTAGTTATATGAACTATGGGATTTTTAATTCCCTAGTTCCTTTTCTTTTGTGTTTTAGAAGTTTCTAGGGCAATAATTAATTAATTGGTGTGTGATTGTCGGCTCAATAATGTATTATGAATATATTTAATTATTAAAGATTTGTACTCTGCATTCTTCTCTCAGTAAAAAACAATTCATTCACAACTAGCCCATCCTCACAGCAAACTCTTAGATGCTTCAAATATTAATTGTCGAGCTAGATTAGTAGGGCGTCTAGCCTCTTCATCACCAAAACATATCAGTGATGAGAAACTTTATTTCCAGTAGACTAGTATTCCAAACGCTTTATATAACACAGCTAGTGGCACCCTTATCATTCAGTCTTTCAATTTTATTACAAGACCGGAGGCTCATATTATGCAGTCTTTTCTCGCTTTAATTTTTACAGCAGCCAAGAAAAACTACATTTCCCAAGAAAAAAGTGATAAAACTACAAGTGACTTCACAATGGGGACAGCCAATGGGATGTCGGGTACAAGTACTAATATATTGACTACGAACAACAAGGCCTCTTTTCTTGCTGCTCGCAGTCAAGATAAGTATTCTCACTGTTTTTATTTCATATAATTTTTGATATTTGCTATGTGTTTATGTTTTTATAAACCTTTACTGTCTAGGAACAAGGTGCCTCGATTCATTCCTCACGCGCGCTCGTTTCCCTGTGACAGCGTGTCTCCTAACGGTCGTCATTCTGCCGTTGGAGACGCGCTGGGCGGTCGTTTTCTTTGTGGCTGTCGCCGTGTTCCTCAGCATTTCCTCAGCCTTTTCAGGCCATTTTTCGCTCCGCTTTCGTTTTCTGCAACGCAGAGTTTTTTTTTTCCATTCCCTTCCTGTCTAGGGAGTGGTTTTCTCCGGGTTACTGCCTCCTCCTTACAGCGGTGGCACTCGGTTAGTTTATTCACATGCCCCCCCTTCCCCATTGGCCACTCCCCTTTTTTTCCTTTTAACTTTTAACCTCTTTTTGCTGGTTTAAAGTTGGTGTGACAGTTTAAACAGCCTTTTTGTCATACAAATTGACTGTTTTCCTCTTCTCAACATGTCTGAGGAAGAAGAGTCTCAATTTTGTAAGGAACATTTAAAGTCTTTTCAACAGGCTGTATCCGTTTCAATGTTGGATATTTCTAAGAATTTGAAAGCTTCTTTAACTAAAATCATTTCTGCTAATGATGTGCCTTCTGCGAAAGGCAAGAAACGTGCGGCCACCCTACCTAGGCCTTCCAAAGGCATTTCTGTTTCATTTAGTCCTTCCACCTGAGAGGTTTTTAAGTCGGGACCCACTTCTTCCCCCCTCCACATTGTACAGTTAAGGGACTCTGATGACGACTCTTGTAGTCACACAGATGATTTGGACGGATCTATGGATCTTTATGTTTATGGGCCTCCAGAGAAAAGGCAGAAAATTTCTCCTCATGACGGTGGTGTCGCTCACCCTGTGTCTCAAATGTTATTAGACCGTTGTGGGGAACCTATGTTCGACCCTTCTTTTATGGTACATCCTAATTCTAAGGAATGGTTTCCTGCTGACCATGTCGCAGATTATGTTTCTTTTTATTTACGTCATTCAATGGACAAGGTAACCAGAAATAAATTAAAGTCTGAGTGTCCCCGTCCTTCATCACCTAACAGCATTACTGCTACCCCCGTTATTAACCCTAGCATGCTCATGTTTTTTACCAAATTTGGCAAAGATCCTAAAAAGGGTGTGGATAGGGCTTGGTCTAGTTGCCAAGATAAATTGTTGGGTTTGATGGGTCCTCATTAGAATTTTTGATTTGGCAGAAGAGGCCAAAATGGATCAGTCATCGATAGACCCTGTAGTGCTTTCCAACTGGGCCCAACCTTCTATTTGTATGCTTGATAATGCGAATACTCAGTTGTCTATTGAGAGAAGAAAAAGTCTCCTATTGAAGACTGACCTGAAGCTCGGGTCTCTGGCCTCCAAAGAGGAGGGGCCCTTGGCCAAAGGTTTATTATTCAGAGATTCTTTTATCAAGGAGCTCGGCAAGTATGTCTCTACCTTTGCCACTCTGGATAAGGCTCATCTTTCCCTAAAGATTTTTTAATCTCTGGTTTTCTCCAGGGCCGGCAAAGGCAGGAGTCGCTTTGCCTGCCGCTCTCTCAGGGATCAATATCCCAGCAGAGACTCCTACAACCAGTGGAACCAGCCTGATACCTACTCAGGATACAAGCTGCATTTTATACCCCCGCCGCTCAAGAGGGTACCGGAGCAGAGGTTATTCCAACAAGGGTAGGTTTTTTCCAATTCTGGCCTACCTCCAGTAGGAGGCAGACTGGCCTTGTTTGTAAATTCATGGTTACTTCTCACATCAGATCCCTAGGTGATTCAGTCTATTCCTAGAGTTTTATCAACCCCCAATTCAGTCCTGTTTCCCTCTTCCCATTGTTTTTTCTCAGGATCAACACCAACTCCTCCACAGCGAGGTTCAGTCCCTCCTCTCCAAACAGGCCATAGAGCCAGTCCATTTCGACTTTTTGGGTTTTCTCAGCACCATTTTCTCGGTGCAAAAGAAAAAAAACAGAAGTTTCGGCTCTTTCTCAAACTCAAGAACTTCAACAACTTTGTGGTTCATCAGCATTTCAAGATGGAGACTATTCTCCATCTCAGAGATATTTTACTATAAAACGATTGGTTGGTCAGATTGGATCTTCAAGATGATTACCTTACCGTACCAATTCATCCTTCTCACAGGAAATATCTCCAATTTCAATGGGAAGATTCTTTTTATCAGTACAAAGTCCTCCGTTTCTGCCTCTGCTAGGCCCCTTGGTGTTTCACCAAAATTCTCAAGCCAGTAGCGGCCTTTCTCCGATCTCACGGAGTACGTTTGATCCTCTATCTAAACAACTTTCTCCTTATGGCACAGGACAGAGATCTTCTTCTCTCCCAGTTACATCTTTGTCAAAATCTTCTCCTCAAGCTAAACTTCTCATCAATTTTCAAAAATCTGCCATCGTTCCAGCTCAAAAGCTAGAGTTTCTAGGTTTTCTCATACATACTACTCTTTCTAGTCTTCAACTTCCCCAACACAAGGTCTCTCTGATGAAGAAACATTTGTCAATCCTTGTCTCTTCCTCACATCTTTCTCAGAACTCAAGCTCGTCTGGTAGGGGTTCTTGCTTCCTCAATTCAGGCAATCTTTCCCAGCCCTCTGCATTATCGCGCCTTCCAACGTTTGAAGATTCAACATCTTCACAAGGGTCTTTCTTATTCCAATCCAGTTTCTCCGGATCCCGAGTCAAGAGAGGAACTCCTTTGGTGGCTAACTCACTTAGATGCCTGGAACGGGAGAACTATCTTCTCTCCCACCCCAGATCTTCTATTAGAATCTGATACACATCAGACTGGTTGGGGCGCAAGGTGTCCTTCTTGCACATAAACAGTTTAGAGATGCTTGCAGGTTCCTTTGCAATCTGATCGTTTACAAAAGAAAGGGTAAGTTACACCATTCTTCTCAGGATGGACAATCTAACTGCTGTCAGGTATACCAACCATCCAGGAGGCACCAGGTCCAAGATTTTATCAACTCTGGCAAAGCATCTTTGGGAATATTGTTTGCCTCAGAACATTTCAGTCAAGGCAGTTTACCTACCAGGAAGTTTGAATACAGTGTCAGACTGGTACTCCAGGCATCTTCAGGACTCCAGCGATTGGCAACTGCACCCTTCAGTGTTCAATCGCCTTATTTCCATCTTTGGCAACATATCCATAGACCTTTTTGCCTCTCATTTCAATTCCCACCTTCCTTCCTTTTTCAGGTGGAGGCCGGATCCACAAGCCCTGGCCACAGATGCTTTCCTCCAAGTTTGACCGCTATCTCTTCTTTATGCTTTTCCCCCTTTCCTTCTAATTCCCCGGGTCCTTGCTCATGCATGCAGGCAACAGTCTACACTGGTTCTTATAACACCCTTTTGGCAAGCGCAACCTTGGTACCAAACTCTTTTGGAATTGGCAACCGACCGTCCCGTCTGGCTTCCTCATTTCCTCAACTCAACGCACAAAATCCAACATTGTAAGTATGTTTTACACTTACTTTCCCTATCACCACAACTTTGCCTTGCTTTATAACTAAAAGAATATGAATCTCTTACAGCTGTTCTCAGGACCCTCCTTTCAACTCCTCAGTGTCTTACATAAACAATTCAAACCTAACCTGTTTCCTTCGCATCTTTAGCCAGATGGGTGAAATGAAATAGGGGTATAGCTGGCATGGATATGATCTTTAATGTGGCTCTGGGATGGCATGTCCTCTAAAATGTTTTTTCCAGAGCTAAATTTAAAGACATTCTGAGAGGAGCAGATTGCTCTACTGACACAACTTTTCAAGCCCGTTTTTGCAAATCGGTGGCTCATCTTTCCACTGTGGTGGTGGTAAAATAAGAACTTCCGGTCTAGCCATAAAATGCAGATTTTCCTAACTTTAGTATCAGTAAAGTCCTGATATTTTTAAAGACACAAAGGCAAATATTTGCCTTCCTTATATATTTCTGATGGGTTCATTAAGCCCTAAACTTCCAGTGTTTTTCCTCAAGTTCAATGTTTAACTCCTGGCTGCTATTGCAATAAAAGCAGGTTTCGAAGTTTAAAAGCATAATACTCTCCTTTATGTCTCTAATAAAACCAGGACCTTCTTGAACATAAAGTAAGGAAGATCTGCATTTTCCATATGTTCACATCATTGGATGTATTCCGTAGGCAGCTAGAATCATAGTAGTAACATAATCTAATGTCATAGGCTTCTCTCACAGTGGCATAGCTGGGATTGGGAGTGGGCATGGTGTGATGCCAATGACATCGTTAACTTTATCCAAAGAACATAGCTGCATCTAGCTGGAGAGAGCCACCAAGCTCCTAGAAAAACATATCTCAATGAAGAAGGTGTAACTATGACAAAAAGTCGGAACTCGTAAAGGACCATGACGGATGACTCAACTATTGGAATTTGTGTTTTTGAAACCTAAACATTCGGGCCCTCATTACAACATTGGCGTTAAAAGCCGCTTACCGCCGTGCAGAAGACCGCCAACACACCGCTGTGGCCGCGGAATTCCACCACAGCAATTACGACCCACTGCTCGGAATCCGCCAAAAATTGAGACACCCACAGAAGTCCGCCACACCAAAGGTCAGTGATAAACTGGCAAAAACAAAACCTCCACCATCACACCAACAGAAATACGCCCACACTATCACGACACACGAATCCACGTGGCGGTCTTTCAACCGCGGTATTCTATTGGCGGTACACACCGCCGCGCTCAAAATACACACACATCTACAAAACACAACCACATTGGACAATTCGAAATACACACACACCACTCCCACACACCCATTACAATATAAAACACACACCCACATCACCCACAAACCCCTACGACGAAATTACCGAAAGAAGGCCAGAGATAGACACTACAAACTACTACCAAGCATCCACAGGCACACAATACCATCACCCACATAACTTCCACGCACCTCACACAACACACCACTAAATATCACCCCACTTATCACTACACACACCACCCCACACATCACCCACACCACCCCATGGCACGGCAAAGACACCCCAGGTTCTCTGAGGAGGAGCTCAGGGTCATGGTGGAGGAAATTGTCCGGGTAGAGCCACAGCTATTCGGATCACAGGTGCAGCACACCTCCATAGCTAGGAAGTTGGAGCTATGGCGCAGAATAGTGGACAGGGTTAACGCAGTGGGACAGCACCCAAGAAATAGGGATGACATCAGGAAGAGGTGGAACGACCTACGGGGGAAGGTGCCTTCTGTGGTCTCAAGACACCACCTTGCGGTTCAGCGGACTGGCGGCAGACCCCCACCTCCTCCCCCACAACTAACAACATGGGAGGAGCAAGTCTTGGCGATTCTGCTTCCTGAGGGCCTCGCAGGAGTAGATGGAGGAATGGACTCTGGTAAGTCAACTCTTAACTATTACATCCCCCACCCTACTTGCATGCTATCACATACCCCCACCCTCACCCTCACCCCCATCACTCCAACTCCTCACAAATGTCCCAACATCACAAACCACACATCCCAACACCAAGTCCTGCATGCAACAACAAAGCATAGACACCCATCACCAAAGCATGGCCACTGCACATACCCATACACCCCCCAAAAGCACCATCACACAAGGTCCCACACAGGAATGCAAGCACTGGGGTACACGGTCACCAACCCATTGCACACCCTGGCACACACAGATGTAATAAACATCCTTTTATACCCCTGCAGGACCCCTACCCAACGTCACCAGACAGGAGGGTCCACACATGTCCACACCACCAACAGAAGAGGCCCACAGTGATGACAGCAGCTCTGTCCAACTGGATCTAGATGACCAGCCCAACCCATCGGGGACCTCTGGGCAGTCGGTTCCCCTGACACAGTCACAGGCCACCACAGAGCTTCCCCCCTCTGGAAACACCAGCAGAGCACCCACCCAGCGGGCCCATACCTCTGTCCCCAGGACACGCCAATCAGCAGTGTGTCCACCACTACAGGGAACCCAGGCTAACCTACCACCCCAACAACAACAGGGACTTGGGGGCAGTGGCAGTGGGCACACGGTTCAGGGGACGGAGGCCCAGGAACACAGGGGAACTGGGAGGGCTGCTGTGGGACAAGGGGAGGACAGGCCAAGGGAACCTACTCTCCACGAGGCCCTCTCCAACATCATGGGAGCCTACCACCATTCCCAGGAGACAATGGCAACGGTACTGGCCAAGCTTCAGGAGACCCAGCGGCTGCAGGAGGAACAGTATTTGGGCTTTAGGGAGGAACTCAGATCCATCAATTCCACCCTGGGCACCATTGTAGGGGTGCTGAAGGAAGTCCTCAACACCAGGAGGGACACTGTGGCACAACAAGGGGCCCCTGACACTAGCTTGGACGATGAACTGCCCACCACCTCCACCTGCGCTAGTGGACAGGAGGCACCGCCACAGGACCACCACACTAGCACCCCACCCCCTGCAGAGGGAGAACCACCCCCTGAGATCCAGGACAAAGACAGAGAACGATGCCAAGACCCCCACCAAGAAATGAGACCACCCTGAATGTCATCCTTCTGTCCTATCTTGTCACCGTGTCCATCCTCAAACTGCCCCAGCTCCACTTCCTATGCCCATTTGGGCAATGCACCTGTGAGACTAATAGACTGGACTTTGCCATGGACATTCCTCCACCATCACCCCTCACCATTTTACAACCCCCTCCAATATTGAGCACTTAACTAAACACCCTTAAAGCACAAAACAATTAGGAGTCTGTCTGTGATTTCGAAATAGTGTATTAGCAATTACAGCGTCAAAATGCTCTTTCAATGGTAATGTCAACATACCTATGTCACAAAGCTCTAGTCCATGAGGAAACAAAGAAGATGTCACACAGTGGGACCCACATCTGTGAAATCGTAAGGGAAAGTGACAACTCAGTGACCATACACGGGGTGAAAACGACAGAAAGTAGAGAGGTAGTAGTGTTAAAGTACATGTAGTAGACAGGTTTGTATTCTTACCTGTGTCTCACTGGAAGTATTGCAGGATAACCGAGTTCCTGTTGTCGATGTCCTCTTCTTCTGCTTCCTCGTCTTCACTGTCTACAGGCCCCACAGCTGCCACTACACCTCCATCTGGACCATCCTCCTGCAGAAAAGGCACCTGTCGTCGCAAAGCTAAGTTGTGAAGCATACAGCAGGCCACGATGATCTGGCACACCTTCTTTGGTGAGTAGAATAGGGATCCACCAGTTATATGGAGGCACCTGAACCTGGCCTTCAGGAGGCCGAAGGTCCGCTCTATAATCCACCGAGTCCGCCCATGGGCCTCATTGTAGCGTTCCTCTGCCCTTGTCCTGGGATTCCTCACTGGGGTCAGTAGCCATGACAGGTTGGGGTAACCAGAGTCACCTGCAAATGGCGAGGGACAACTGTTAGACACACACACTAACCTGTAGGGATATCCACAGACCCAGACAACCATTCCCACTGACTTGCTTCCAGGTGCTCACCTAATAGCCACACACAGTGCCTCTGGAGTTGACCCATCACATAAGGGATGCTGCTATTCCGCAGGATGTAAGCGTCATGCACTGAGCCAGGGAATTTGGCATTCATAATGGGAGATGTACTGGTCTGCCAAACACACCATCTGCACATTCAAAGAATGATAACTCTTCCGGTTTCTGTACACCTGTTCACTCCTGCGGGGGGTACCAAAGCCACATGTGTCCCATCAATGGCACCTATGATGTTGGGGATATGTCCCAGGGCATGGAAATCACCTTTCACTGTATGCAAATCCTCCACTTAAGGAAAAACTATGTAGCTCCGCATGTGTTTCAGCAGGGCAGACAACACTCTGGACAACACGTTGGAAAACATAGGCTGGGACATCCCTGATGCTATGGCCACTGTTTGAAATGACCCACTTGCAAGGAAATGAAGTAATGACAGCACCTGCACTTGAGGGGGGATTCCTATGGGATGGAGGATAGCTGACATCAGGTCTGGTTCCAGCTGGGCACACAGTTCCAGGATTGTGGCACGATCAAGCCTGTAGGTGATGATCACATGTCTTTCCTCCATTGTCGACAGGTCCACCAGCGGTCTGTACACCGGAGGATGCCGCCATCTCCTCACAAGTCCCAGCGGACGGTGCCTATGAAGGACAACAGCGAGCACAGAGTCAACCAACTCAGAGGTACGTACCCACAGCTTATACAGAACACCAATCATAATCCGAAATTTGGGCTGTATGAGTGTTGAGGCAAGGCCTAGGTATGTGTGACGCAGTTAAAAATGAAGCCATGTGGGCCCCTGAAATGGCGGCTGCCTGACCTGTAAAATGGGACAATGGGATGTGAGGTAACTGCGCTGGTGTTGTACACCGTTGCGGTAGGCGGTCGAAGACCGCGGCGCAATTCTGCATTGGTTTACATTGGACCCTATGGGTCCCAGGAGCCAATGACGATGTACGCCGGTGGTGACGGTACGCACCGCAGCGGACGTGACCGCCATTTTCTATCTGTTTAATCACTCGATACCTGATCTTCGACAAAAGAGGACCTACACTGCAAGTGCTGCTGTGACCTCAGACTGGAAGAGACAATGGCTCGTGCATCTGGGGAAAGGGCCCCTGCCTTCATATTGGAGGAGTTGGAGAAACTTGTGGATGGGGTCCTCCCCCAGTACACGCTACTCTACGGTCCTTCAGACAAACAGGTAAGTACACTGGGAGCATGCTGTATGGGCTACGCCTGTGTGGAGTGGGGTGGATGAAAGATGGGAGGGGGGGGTGGATTGAGGCATGCATGAAACGACGGTGAGTGCATGTGCCACATGGCAAGGGTAGGGATGTGGACCAATGACTGTGACGGTGCAGTTGGTAATAACTTTCCTTTTTCCCCTGTACAATTCATGTAGGTCAGCACCCACCAGAAGAAGGACATCTGGCGTGCCATCGCCAAGGACGTCCGGACCCTGGGGGTCTATCACAGATGGAGCACCCACTGCTGTAAGAGATGGGGGGACATTCGCCGCTGGAGCAAGAAGACGGCGGAGGCCCAGCTGGGATGGCCTCCCAACGTGGGAGGGGTGCCCGTCGCACCATGACCCCCCCTGATGTTCAGGATCCTGGCGGTGGCGTACCCAGAGTTGCATGGGCGCTTGAGGGCATCACAGCAGCCACAAGGGGGTGAGTACACTCTCATTCAGCTGATTTTGCGCGCAATGGAGGTGTCTGGGTGGGGGAGGTGGGCTGTGGGTTTCCCTAGGCCAGGGCGAGTGTGCTAGTTAGGTCCCCTTGTTCTGGCAGACCCTGTGGCACCCCACCCCACCTGTGTACAGTGCCAAGTACACCTAGTCAGGCTCCTGTGACATCCATGTATGCAGATGTCGGCCACAGCCTTGTAGGCCATGTCCCAGGGATTGAACAGTGGACCCAAAGTGCGCGGCGTAGTGCAGGGGACTTCTGTGTCTGTCGTGTCCGCCAACGGTAGCGGTAATGCAAGCACTTAACATGTTTTTCTTCAGTCATTCCCCCCCCCCCCTTTTTGAGGTCTCCATGTTCTTGTGTGCATTAACATCATCAGGCGGAGGAGCAGTGGCACCGGAGCAGAAGGTAGCTGCCTCCCACATGGCCCTGGAGGGCGAGACTACGGACTCGGAATTCACCAGTGGGACGGAGGGCGAGGGGAGCTCCACGGCGGGGACAGGAGCTGACACCAGTGATACGGACTCGTCCTCTGATGGGAGATCCCTTGTGGTGGCAGCCACATCTGTGCCCCCACATCTACAGGTACAGCTGCCACCCCCCCCTACCAGCACCGCCCTCCCAGCAGCCCCTCAGCCTTTGCCCCTTGCCCGCTCACCCAGGAAGGTGGGCATCACCTTCGCCCCAGGCACCTCAGGCCCTGCCCCAGTCACCCCTGCTGCCCTCAGAGAGGAGGCCATTGACCTCCTCAGGTCCCTCACTGTTGGGCAGTCTACCATTTTGAATGCCATCCAGGGTGTAGAGAGGCAGTTGCAACAAACAAATGCATTCCTGGAGGGCATTAATTCTGGTCAGGCAGCCCTTCAGCGAGCTTTTCAGACTCTGGCCTCAGCACTGATGGCAGCTATTGTCCCTGTCTCTAGCCACCCCCCTCCAACATCCTCCACCCAGACCCAATCCCCTGTCCCTCAGCCTATCCCAAGCACACCATCAGACCAGCATGCACACACGTCAACACACAAGGGAAGCTGAGGCAAACATAAGCACCACACATCGCACAGGCACTCACGCAAGCATCACACACATGCAGACACACCAACATCCACTGCCTCCACTGTGTCCCCCTCCTCCTCGTCTCCCTCCTACCTCCCAGTCTCGTCTCCACTCACACCTGCATGCACTACATCTACAGCCACTACTTCCATCACCAGCACACACACCACCACCACACCCCGCTCACGTGCAGTCACCACCCCCACTACCGAACACTTCCTACAACCACAACCTCTTCCTCCATTCCCAAACCCCCTCCAGCTACCCGTCCCAGTGTTCCCAAGAAACTTTTTCTGGACACCCTTGACCTCTTTCCCTCACCTCTCCCACCCCGTCAGTCTCCTAGTGCCCGACTCTCCAGGTCCCAACCTAGCACCTCAGCCACAACATATCCGGGACCAGTGGTGCCTGTAGTCACCGGATTCTGGAGTGCACCGGGCAGCAGGGTAGCCAGTGTGGCACGGAGCCACAGCACGGACAGTCCCCCACCTGTTAGCATCAAAAGTTGGCCAGTGCCCGGCGGGAGAGGGTGAAGACTCCAGCCACCAAAGCCGTTCCCAGGGGTACAGGTGGAAGTGTGGAGTCAGCTGCAACACCTTCCAAGGTGGGGAAGGGGCACAAGAAACTCAGCAAGTCTGGGAAGAGCAGCATGGCAGAGAAGACCGCCATCATCCCCGCTGCCCAGGAAGCCACCGCCAGCACCAGCACCAGCCCCGCTGCCCAGGAGGCCACCGCCATCATCCCTGCTGCCTAGGAGGCCACCGCCAGCACCAGCCTCGCTGGGCCATAAAGGACCGCCAGCACCAGCCCCGCTGGGCCAGACAGGACCGCCAGCACCAGCCCCGCTGGGCCAGACAGGACCGCCAGCACCAGCCCCGCTGGGCCATAATAGACCGCCAGCACCAGCCCCGCTGGGCCATAAAGGACCGCCAGCACCAGCCCCGCTGGGCCAGACGGGACTGCCAGCACCAGCCCCGCTGGGCCAACCGGGACCGCCAGCACCAGACCCGCTGGGCCAGACAGGACCGCCAGCAGCTGAGTCACTGCCAAGGACCCCGCCGCAACATGCACCGCTGAACAGGACACCGCCGCCACAAGCACCTCTGAACAGGACACTGCCGGCACAAGCACCGCTGCCAAGGACACCGCCGCAACAAGCACCGCTGGCCCATGAGCGCCAAGGGCACTGACGCTACTGAGTCCGTCAGGAGCAGGATGAAGCACTCTGGGCACAAAGCCCCCTCCAGAACCAGTGGAGAAAGACATCCACTACCTCAGTCCTTGGCAGGATGAAGCACTCTGGGCACAAAGCCCCCTCCAGAACCAGTGGAGAAAGACATCCACTACCTAAGTCCTTGGCAGGATGAAGCACTCTGGGCACCAGGCCCCCTCCAGAACCAGTGGAGATTTACATCCACTACCTCAGTCCTTGGCAGGATGAAGCACTCTGGGCACCAGGCCCCCTCCAGAACCAGTGGAGATTTACATTCACTACCTCAGTCCTTGGCAGTATGAAGCACTCTGGGCACAAAGCCCCCTCCAGAACCAGTGGAGAAAGACATCCACTACCTCAGTCCTTGGCAAGATGAAGCACTCTGGGCACAAAGCCCCCTCCAGAACCAGTGGAGAAAGACATCCACTACCTCAGTCCTTGGCAGGATGAAGCACTCTGGGCACCAGGCCCACTCCAGAACCAGTGGAGATGTACATCCACTACCTCAGTCCTTGGCAGGATGAAGCACTCTGGGCACCAGGCCCCCTCCAGAACCAGTGGAGAAAGGCATCCACTTGAGAGACTGTGGCTTTGCACTCCCCAGGATAATGCAGTGGGCAACCCACCCACTGTAGAGACTTGGGAGACTGTGGCTTTGCACTCCCCAGGATTGTACAGTGGGAAAACCACCCACTGTAGAGACTTGAGAGACTGTGGCATTGCACTCCCCAGGATTGCACAGTGGGCAAACCACCAACTGTAGAGACTTGAGAGACTGTGGCTTTGCACTCCCCAGGATAATGCAGTGGGCAACCCACCCACTGTAGAGACTTGAGAGACTGTGGCTTTGCACTCCCCAGGATTGAACAGTGGGCATGGGGCCCCCTCGTGGATTTGGCGTTGTGCACTCAACCGGCTGAGGTGCCCCCCCCTTCCCCCTGAGGCGCCTGTTTTATTGCTATCTGATGCCCCTGCAGTGTTCTCTCCATCATGTTCGGGTTTGAGTGTGGGCCTCGCCCATGCAGTGTGGGCCCAGTGTTCCACGGACTTCAATGGAGCAATACCTGGACTACTATTCTTGGTGTATATATTTGTTAATAGTGTATATATATTTTTGCGTACTGGATTTGAATATATTACAATGGTTACACTCATTTCCTTTTGTCTTTGCATTCTTCTGAGTGGTTTGGGGGGTGTAACTGTGATGTATCAATATGTATTAGTGTGTGTGTTGTAGTGGGTGAGGGTGGGGGTGGGGGTGTTGCATGTTGCGTGTGTGTCTCCCTGTTTTTTCCCTCCCCCCTCCCCTGTGTCGTAGGTGCAGTACTCACTGTGGTCTTCGCCGCCGGCGTTCGTGCTCCTGGTAGAGGAGCAAGAAGATAAGGGCAGGGAGAATTTGCAGCTCTGGTTCCATGGCGTCCTGGTTCCTCGTGGGTTGTGTAGAGGTGAGAGTTTTCCCTTCGGAGTCCTGTTTCCGCCGTGTTTTTGTTCGCGGTGAATCCGCCACGGAAAAGGTGGCGGATTGGTAGGTTGTGATACTGTGGGCGGTACACTGTCCTCCGCCTGTCTGTTGGCGGTGACCGCCATGCTGTTCGATTGTACTGTTGTGGCGGTCGAAGTGTTAAAGTGGCTTTCTATGTTGGCGGTTTCCGCCACGGTCGTGATTCCATTTTTGTTATTGCCGGCCTGTTGGCGGTTTTACTGCCGCTTTAACACCAACCGCCAGGGTTGTAATGACCACTCCTATCTCCTTTTGGCTACAGAATGTTGAAGTAGGTCTATTTATACAGTGGAAAATACTACCGAGGATGACTAAATATACATATTTCAATGTCAACAAGTTATTGGAACGTCATTGTTTTTTACCTTGTAGAAATAGGTGGCTGAATGATAGAACTAATGTCTTGTATGAGTTATGAAAACTGTGTGGTATGAACCTGTGGAGTTAGGAGACCAAGGCCCTCATTCTGACCTTGGCGGGCGGCGGAGGCCGCCCGCCAAAGTCCCGCCGTCAGGTTACCGTTCCGCGGTCGAAAGACCGCGGCGGTAATTCTGACTTTCCCGCTGGGCTGGCGGGCGGTCGCCTTCAGGCCGCCCGCCAGCCCAGCGGGAAAGAGGCTTCCACGATGAAGCCGGCTCGGAATCGAGCCGGCGGAGTGGAAGCTGTGCGACGGGTGCAGTCGCACCTGTCGCGTATTTCACTGTCTGCGCAGCAGACAGTGTAATACATTTAGGGGCCCTCTTACGGGGGCCCCTGCAATGCCCATGCCAGTGGCATGGGCACTGCAGGGGCCCCCAGGGGCCCCGTGACCCCCCCTACCGCCATCCGGATCCCGGCGGTCCGGATGGCGGTAGGGGGGGTCGGAATCCCCTCGGCGGCGCAGCAAGCTGCGCCGCCTTGGAGGATTCAATGGGGCGGCGGTACACTGGCGGGAGCCCGCCAGTGGTGCCGGTCCGACCGCGGCTTTACCGCCGCGGTCGGAATCCCCATTGGAGCACCGCCGGCCTGTCGGCGGTGCTCCCGCGGTCCTCCGCCCTGGCGGTCTTTGACCGCCAGGGTCAGAATGACCGCCCAAATGTCATGCAAACCACTGCACTCATACATCACTGCCTGTGTGGAGCAGTGCATTGCCCAAGAACATTCATGTTGGCAACAAGCAGGGGCGTTTTCCTGCTGACAGCATAGGAGAAAACAGTGCTGACAAGTTTGTGCATGCAACAAGTGCGCGTTTATCAGATAACCTTATCATTGCGACTTCTAGACATTGAGCGGAAGGGTGCCAATGAAGGACTGACCAGGGTTGTTTTGAAGTTTCAACATAAGCAGAGATAAGTACTCTATTTTGCTTGAACTGCACATCGCTGTCAGGTGGAGTGAATTTCAGATTTCACAGAAATAAGGCCATTCCATAATGGGCATAATAATGAGCAGCAGGCAAGTGTACAAAAAATCTGCTTTTTTGCATGTTTTTCCTGCTGGATACTGCTGGTATTCTAACTCTACAAACTGAAAAAATACTAATTGGTTACTCAGTGCATGTAATTTATTTAAAGATGAGAAATTGTAAGACTAGTTATATTGGTGATGATTATTCTATATACGTTCATTGTATTTCATTTCTGAGTTGCAGGGGTGCAGCCTGCCTGTTCTTTATATGAAAAAGCTTAAGAAGACCCGATTCTCTTTCCATGACATCAAAGGAGGCACTGAGAGGAGATGCAAGAGCAAAGGGTGAGGGGGGGGCTAATCCGCCTTTAACTGTGAAGTTTTTAATGGTAGGCCTATGATCATGGATAACTGTAAGAAAGCAGGTTATTAGTGGTGGGTGACACCCTCCTAATGGTTCACATCCCTAGCAAGCCCTGAACCCTTTAACCACCATACTCCCAAATATACTAGGCATAATATAAGGGGGTGTGGTTAGCAAAAGGAAGGCCTACCGGCTTGGTAATGGTGTCACCACATTAATAGAAGAAGAAATTTCCCTAGCACAGCAGCACCGATTCACTTGCTTCAGTGAGATGGGGACTCCCCAGGGGCATCTGGAATGGTTGGGTGGAGAGAGGCAACTTGCTGGTGCGACGACCCCAATGGAGTCTTGGCTCTCCTCAGGGGCAAAGTGAAAGTTCCATTTACGACCTGGTCCTCTTGGGGGACTGAAATTCTCTATTCCATTTCTCTGGACTGGTTATGCCAATTTATGTAATTTTGTGGTGTCATTCTACTACTGGTGGCAAGCCCTAGCCACCATTAGTATTATCTTCAGGCCCCATGCCCTCTAAATTTAATTTTAATCTCCTGAAGGAGAGCTCAGGGCCTGCTTTCCTGCTCTTTAGCTCCTAGTGCTTATCTATCCTCTAGTCTGGTCTCTTGATACCTGTCTTTGCCCGAAGACTCCTTAGCAATCCCTTCACAGTCCTCCAGCAGAGTATCCTTGCACACTCCCCATGCCCCCTCCCTACCGCCCCCCCTATGCTCCATGGTTTTGGCAGTCTTAAAGAGAGCACCTGTGTCAGCAGCTGGCTCAATGGCCCCCTCCTGATGGAGTTCACTCATATGCTAGACCAGTTCACAGAATATCCTAGGGGAACCCCCAGCACGGCCATCTCTCTACTGTCCCTCAGAGGGTCAAGGGGTGCAATGCTACTGGTCACTGAGAAACACTCCAAGTCCCTGGGTGACAACTGGATTTTTTTTTAAAAGACCTTAGGTCCATCTTTGCAGTGGAGTCAGGTCACTTCTCCTTGCACCTGGGTATTCCTTCAGCGTAATTGCTCCAAGGTCCAGAAAGTTCTCAAAGTTGCTCCTTTGTGCAAGAGTTTTTTAAGTGGGGAGGGAAATTTTCTGAAGGTAGTCACCTCTGCCCAATCCAAGGAGGAGACACATCATTATTCCACCCCAGCCCAACCCTCCTGCACATCTTTTTGGGAAATTTCAACACGACGAAGTGGGTCTACTGAATGATTTTCTCAGAGTCTCAATCCTGCCCGCAACTGCAGCAGCTGCCTGGTCTCTTCCCTCCAAGACCTCAAAGGGGTGCCCCTCCTGTGATTGGCTCCAAAGGTCTAGCTAACTCCCCTCTGTTCTCCTTTGGGGTGAGCCTTCCCAGGCCTAGTGCAACATAAAAAGTAATTGGCACAAGCAGCTTCCACTCTTACCCTTTCCTCTCCCAGTAACAGCCCCAATCACTGGCAAATGGCTCTACTATGTTCTCTGGCTGGCCAGCAGAGTAATCAACTTGGCCCAGCAAGTGGACCAAAAGATAGGAATCTAATTAGGAACTGAGTCAGACAAATATGATAAATCCTCAAGTGTCAGAAGGAGCGCTGATATGACAAATGTTGCACTGAATCTTTATTCTGGGTCCAAGTTTACCATAAGGCTGCTGTGTCATGCTAGTCTCTAAACCTAATTATGGCAAAATTGTTCTTTGGAGCAGAATTCACCCATAATGTACAATGCAGTAAAGCACCTAATGCGCTTCAGTGAAGAACTACAGACTTACACTATGCATGCCCACTCACATTATAATACCTACACTGGGTCAGCACCAATCCCAGATGGGTCCCTTTTGTCTGGCAGGTCACCTGTGTGGTGATGCTGAGATTGAAGGTAGTCTTGTTCGCTCAGCTCGTACTTTGTTTGCACGTGCGGCCACCCCAGAGCCTCTTAACACAGCTTCACAACAGAGGAACATATTTTAAAGGCAGACATTGGCGACTAGCACAGTCAATCAATTTTAACAGCATTTAGAGTGAATTTCGCTCAGTGAGATTCAATTAAAGAAAAAAAAAGAAAAAAAATGGGTAGTCCTAAAGCATAATATTTCGGGGGTTAAATGGGTCTTTGTAAGTTTTCCTACACTGATGACAACAATTGAAAAACTAAGACAATCCATGCTCACACTTTGAAAACAGAGAAAGTGAATACAAGTGTAGAATGAAGCATGCTCCTGAGCGGACGCAGATCAACAAGACCAGACAATGACACCGGCTAGTCTCTTTAAATCCTGAAGCTGACAATGAGACTACACAATCACTTAAGCCTGTGGCCAAAGCTCAATGGCCCATTCTCTGTAGAATCAATGTAGAAGCAATTAGAAAGGACAATTAGGGTGTCCCTGCCAACGGGTCACGTGATACAGATGGAGGTTTCTGCGCTGGCTGCAATACCTTGCATTAAAGAAAATAAACCCAAAGTAGTCATTAAACACTGAGTATTGATGTGAAGTCACCATAGAGAATGTAAAGTGAAAGAAAGTAAATAATTCCAAGAAAGCAGTGGTCTAAAGCAATTTCTGTATGAGAAATGCTGATCTGAAGGATAAAAAACTGAAACCAGGCAATAACTCAGTGTCAGAAAAACACAGAGCAGCACAAGAAACTAATACTGGATGTTAACCAAGTAACTCCCAGACTGATGAAGGTTGCAAGTTTGAGACACTGGAACTGAAAGAAAGGCTGAAGCTCTTGGTACAGGACATTCCCAAGTAGGATGGTGATATAAGCTCTGCTCTTGGGACTCCATCAATGCTGAGAAATGGAGAACTAAGTGGCGGAGTTATCTGCTGTGGAGATGTACTGCAACAATTGAGATTGGACAGCAAAGATTTTGCACAGATCTATATTTGATGATGACACCCAATGAGTAACCAGAAGTTTCCTTTCCTTTCATTCATCAGAGACCGAAACAGTGGTTCTAGCAAGTTGCCTTCACCAGTAATTGAGAAAGCAGTGCTGTACATTACAAGGAGGTAGCCTATAACACGGACACGTGACAATATTCCAGTTTCTCAACCAAATAATGCAACCCATGTATGTTGGGGTAATACGGCTGTACAAAATTCTGAATTAGACATTAAACAATTGCTGGTTTCATGCTGAAAACCTTTGACAGAACAAAAGAAACTGTTAAACACTGACCTATAAAAGAGAAGTCAACTGAAAGGGAGAACACATGCAGCAATATATATGCTTGTGGAAGTGCCATTTGAAAATCAGGAAGAGTTTCTTACCCAAGTCTGTATTCTAATTGGAAATGTGGGATTGATTAGGATGGTGAAAATGAGAAAAATAGCTGACCTTTTAACAGCAGTCCATGCTGTCATAAAGCAACATGTTACTTACTGCACAGAAGAGGTTAGCGTGTGGATATGACCCACGTGTATGTGAGTTGTTCAGCTGAGAGAAAGGCAAGAATGAGAACTGAAGAGCAAGAGAAGTAATAAGAGTGTTATATATGGTATTTGTAACACAACTTCTAAGTAGAAGAACAATGAGTTCTCGGAATTACCTCAGCCAAATGAGAAGAAACCCTTCTATGCTGACATAAAACCTTCAATTTCCAAACCGAAAGGTTTAGGCAGGATTGTAGAAGACAACCTAGTGTTTTTAGAGGTAAAGGTTTCAGAGGAATTTTCCAGCAAGGTCTTGTGGCCATCATCTTTACACAAGGAAACCATTGCCACTATTACTTCTGCACTCTCTCTTTTTATCTCAGAAATAATTGAGGTATCAGAGAAATTGGAAGGAAGGCAAAGAGAAGTTGTTGAGAGCATGGAAACTCTAGGGCATCCACTCCCAAGGACCCGAGAGTTGGAGAGATTCAAAGAATCTGTGCACTTGTTTCTTCTCTGGAGATGCAAATAAATCCAAAGCTGGGCTTTTGAACCTCAGACAAATCAAAGAAAATGTTCCTGGGGTGAGAGAAAGATCCTGAGACAACTGATACACCATGCGTAGGCAAGCCCCCTCTACATCTTTTCCTTTTATATGGACAGCTTTCAGTGAAAGAAAATAGTTCTCCATCCAACGAGCGATGTTCATTGTTTTCAAGTTCACGGCGGCTGACTTTGTTCTGTCCTGCCTGTTTATACACGCCATGGCCAGTATTTTGTTGTTCATTATAAGCACATTTTGTCACTGTATACTGTGATCACAACAAATTGAGAGTAACCTTTCAAACCAAGGGCAGAGGATTGTCTAGACCGAATCACTGCCTCTGTGACCTTAAGAGAACTGAAATTTCCTGTTAATTAATGTTCTAAAATGTTTGATTCTGTCAGGACTGGAGGCTTCAGATTATGCAAGGTTTAAGGCACACAAGAAAAATGATTACTTACTGGTTTATGGTAGAACTCCTTAAATATGGAACCAGACGACTAGTCAGCCATGTGGATGATCTCTTGAAGGCATGCTCCTACTACAAAAGATTTTAAAGCCAGGGCACATCAGACCGAATGAGCCTCAAATTTTTTGTCAATTTCTGCTTCTGGTAGAAGCCATTTAACCCAGCGCTCTAATGTAGGACAAGACATTGGTGCATGCAAGTGTAATAAAGAAATGGGTAGTGAACCAGAAGGGGAGGCTCTGAAGAGGAGCAGTAACTTTCTCACACTCCTGAAGACACTGAACTACACAGAGCTACTTGTCTCCTGGAAGTTCTGGAAATATTACCGGTCTGGTTGCTGATTTTGTTCGTTTGAAGATCAAGAAAGTAACGCCCTATGGGGTAAAGGATCAACCCGCTAGATCAGGAGCCCGAACATCCAAGGTCCGTTTGCAAGAAACTAAACACATTAAGAGCATCAACTTTGCAGAAAGCTGCTTTCTGGACAAAAGTGAATTGTCTGGTCAGGGCTGAAGAAATTTAAGGACGAAGGAAACATTCCAGAAGGAAGAATACCTGGGTTGTGGTGGCACGGTAAAGCATACTCCTCTGACAAGCTTAGAAAAAAAGGGAATGTTTCCTTCTGGCCTGTTTGCTACCGGAAGGTGACCAGCCGAAACTGTTGATCTGTAGGAATTTATGGCCCAACAGGCCATCTGAGGCCGAGGAGGCCAAAAAATTGATGGCATGAATCACATTAGCTGTCACAGGATCCAAACTCTGTTCAAAGCACCAGTGGGACCATTGTTTCCATGCTGCTTGGTAGCGCTTATGTGTGGAGTCTGCCCAGGCTTGGTTAATGAGGTCAAGAGCCCGTTCTGGCACTTGCCAGCATCTCCGGAAATTCTACAGGCTACTAGATTCAACTCGTGTCCTAACCAAGCAGTGTTGGTATCTGAGAGGTTATAGGAGGAGAGTCAGGAACCAAGAAAAGGAGAAGGGGACAATCGCAATGCAGTTCCAGTAAAATCAGAAACCAACTCTGTTGTTCTCCAAAGGGGTGAGATCAGGATTAATATTGCTGAGTGCCTTCAGACTTGAAGTGCTATTCTCAGCTGTATAGAGTACGGGGAAAATGCATAATTCCGTCCAAGCCACTTCTGCATGGACGCATCCGTTGCTGCAGATAGACAGTTCAGCCTCCAACTGAAAAGTGATGGAAATTGGAACATGAGGCGAGAAGCAAAAAGGTCCATCTGACAGGGACCCCATTTTTATATAATTCTGCCAAACAGATTCATATCTAGCTTCCTCTTACTGGTATCCCTGAGACGGCAAGAATTCCAGTCAGCTACTGGACTCTGAGAGCTCAACAGATAAAGAGCTATATTCTGAATCTGATGTTGTACAGGAGTGCCAGAAATCTTTTGCAATCTCTGCTAGAGGACGGGATAGTGTGCCTCCCAGGTGATTGACGTATTGGACTGCTGACACATTGTCCATTTTCACCACAATGCAGCAATGTGCTTGTTGGTGGGAAAAGGAACAAATCGCAAAAGAACCTGCTACCAAATCTAGACATTTGATGTGTAAAGAAAGTTCTGAACAGGACCATCGTCTTCCCATAATGACGTCCCCGCAGCGAGTGTCCCAACAGCTGACATCAGATTCCATCACCACATCTGGAACGAGACCAAAAATGGCCTTCTCATTCTAGGCATCCATGTGATCTTCCCACCACTGATATTTGTGACTTACTTTCACTAAAAAAGTATCCTGATCTGAATAAGACAACCTTTTCAGTAAGTGAGCAATGTTGAGGCGGTGTCTGACACGATACTACAGCGGCCACTTAAAGATTACCTGGATGGATGGTGCAAGAAGGCCCACTAGTCTTGTTAACCACTGCAGAGGGATTGTTGTCTTTGCCACAGTCTTGCCAATTTCTTTCTTCGTTGCTCAATTTTCTAAACTGGAAGTGTCAAGGTGGCTTAAACAGAATCTATTGTAAAGCCTAGAAAGGTCATTTGCTGTGCCGGAAGGTGGTTAGGTTTGTGGTAGTTGATAATAAACCCTAGAGCTTGCAACAGAGAAATCATAAGGCGCAACTGGTTCTTGAATAGAGTCGGATAGAGACATCAAGAGAAAGTTGTTTAGTGCATAATCATTCAATACCTCTGGCTCTCAAGAACTCCACCACAGGTTTGATAAAGCACCACAGGGCTGAAGAGTGCACAAATGGCATTGCCAAAAATTTGTAAGTAAGCTGATGCTACTGAAACTGCAAGAAGCGCTATGCGGAGGGAAGAATGTTGTGGTCAAGTCGGCATCCTTCAGGTTCAAGTGGACCATGAAGTTGCCCTCCACTAGAAGGTCTTGTAACAAGTGGATCCCTTCCATTTTGAAATGGTGGTAAAGTTTCCAAGTGCTGAACTCTTAGAGATTAATTATCAGATGGAAGCCTCTGTCTTTTTTGTTCACAAGAAAGATGGTGCTTATGAAGCCTGAGGGATGAGGGCTGCATGGAGCTACCGCCTGTTTCTGTAGGAGAGAAGATATCTCTTGGTCTATGAAGTTAATTTTGTGAGATTAAAACTGATGTTGGTTAGGAATCGAAGTCTACACTAGAGTTGCATAGAATTCCAGTTGAAACCCTTGAATTGTTTGAAGAACCCATGAGTCTTGATATATGTAAGCCAAATTGTATGGAAATAAAATGAGGCCCAGCCCCCTTAACTCAGCAGGGGGGGGAGGATTCACCTTAGAAAGAGGGATTAGAGGCTGATCCTTCGAAATGTCCTAGTTTGAACCATCCTCAGAATCTTCTTGCTCAGGAAGGGAAGAAGGGAGTTCCTTTTTCATAGTCCTTCCCTCCTGAGAACCTTCTTCTGGTCTGGCCACAGACTGAGGAGCCTTGATATTGGAAAGGGCTGGTGGAGCGTTTTTTTAGTGCTGCCTTGACCTTATCCAATGAGGTGAATGTATTCACAAATTCTGCCCCTTGTTTCACAAAGGGGTCCTGAAACAACAGTCCATCTGCAGAAGGGCTTGGTTTATTAGTAGCTAATTTTCAAAGTTTGGAGTCTATTTTAATCATGGACCGCTGGTGCTCTGATGACAAAGCACAATTACAGTTTCTTAATAAGTAGATGGTCCATTGGGCCCAACCCGCTAGAATGTTGAGATCAATGTTGGTGCCTTGGTCTTTAGGCATGAAGGCCATGTCCAAAATTTTTGACAAAGGGCCAGAAAAATCCTAAGCTTGTCCTGGCAAGCTTTCAAGGATCTATTTCTTTTTTAGCCTCTTTCACAAACATCCATAACAAGGTGGACAATTTCAGGTCGATGTCTGGAGTCTTAGCTTCTCTGTCTTACAAGGAAGGTATGGGGAATTTATGCAAAGTGTCAACACCAGAACAGTACGCGCTCTATTGGCGTCAAAAAATGCAAAAAAACATCACATTAAAAATAACATGATTCATGCATTGTGCTGATATGTTGTATTTTACCCTTTTGCATTGCAGAGTTCAATTCTAAACACTTATTCTTAATATGTTTACAAATACTGTTTCTTTGCAAGGTATTGCTACAGGTTTTCAGAGTGGGTTAGGGTGTGGCCTCTTTCCAGGGCCTTCCAGAGACTTTCCCTGCAACATGCCTGGGCGTGGTTCAGGGCTGGGCCAAGACTCTATATAAGGAGAGTCAACCCAACTCCCAGTGCTCACTATTCAGAGGTTCCAGTGCAGAAGAGCAGCTATTTCCAGAACTTCAGTTCCAGTGGCCTTTTTGATCTCCCAGTTCTGATATGAAATCTTCATTGGTGCATCTTGTTCCTGGGTGGTAAGACGGTAGTTGGGTTTATTCCCAATACGGTTTATTTTATCTAGAATTATCTCATTCTAAGATCTGATCGTTTATTTATGCTAACAATTTGTTTTAAGGTCATAGTCATAAAAAGTGCACTCGAGTATTTTTGTTAAAGTGTGTACATGGATGTTTATGAATCGGCAAGAAGCGCGATTCGTTTATAGTTTTGAAACTCATGTTACATTGCGCGCCAGTGTTTATTGAAATACACGTGGATATTTATGAATCAGCAGGAGGCGCGATTCGTTTTAAAAGCTTTGAAATCTTGAGTTGCATTGCGCGCTGGCGTTTATTGACACATACATGATTGATCACGAATCAACAAGAGGCGAGGTTCGTTTATGAAGCTTTAAAAGCTTGTGGAATATTGTGTGTTAATATTTATTGACATTTAAAAGAAGGTTTTGAAGTGGCACGATGTATAATTCAATTTAAGATAATTTCAAAACCTGTCGCTATTTATTGTGCAACCATTTCTTGACTTTGCATGGTGGCATTCGAGTCAGCAGGACATGCAATTTTTTACTAGAGTTTATTTATGTTGTGAACTGCATATTACCATTCCAGGATAACTGCTTGGTATAATTCAAGTTGACAAGTATGGGAAATATTTCTTGAACTATTGAACCCATTGAAAAATATTTATTCTCTAGTGTTTTAAGAGTGTAATCTGTGTTGAAAACATTTCAAGGAAAATATATATAGGATCAGAAGTTCTAGATGCAATATTATATGCTCCTATTATGCATATTCTTGTTATTCTAATTCATGCTTGAATAAGAAAAGTTTTATTTCAATTAATCTTGATTCCATTACAGGTATCTGATCATCATAAAATCTGTTCATTTTTCAAACTGCAATTCAAGATTGCTTATATTTTCAGAAAGACTATGTTTATTAATATTTACTTCAGGTTATATTGTGTGTTCTAAACTTTTTTCCCATTAAAGGTCTCCTTCCCAGCAGTATCCTTCCTAATCCCCTCTTCCCCTCTTGAACTCTCACAGTCTCTGTGAATTGTCTATCAGAGTCTTGGAGTTGTTCATTAGAGGACGTGATGGGAACGTGCGCAAACCCCGAGGATCTGGTGACTCTGACACAAAGGCAGTTTCTAATTTCTTTGGGGAAGGCCTTACGCAATCTGCCATGAACATAAGCAGCCATCTCAGCGGATCCACTCCGAGGAACAGAGATGTACAATTTCCTCAGGATCAAAGGTATCTTGCAATTATGGGGATTCAACAAGGAGCCTGAGGGATCTTCACCAGAATCCTGATGTTCTATGTGTCTCTTTTTGGGGGCGGGTAACCAAAACCTAGAATCCTTGTCATCAGAGGCATCAGTCTCCCATTCCAAGTGATCAAACCCTTGAAGAAAGACTATGCTCTCTGTGGTCTTATCTTCATACTCTTCCTCTGAAAAGGAAGAAAGTATATGCAGGTAGAGCTTTTTCAATTGCTCTAGTGCCTCAATTTTGGATGACCTTATGTTCTGAGATAGCCTCTGATCTGGTGTATAAGGGGCACCTTGGGGTGCTGAACGAGACATCCCTTCAAAAAATGTTTGGAGCTTTTCAGGCAATGGGCCCAAAGGCCTAGTATTAGTCTTGTGGAAATATGTCTGCATTACTTGAGAGACTGCCTCTTTATTAGGGCCTACAATTAACTCTTTGATGCTTTTCTGTGTCAGGTCTACAGGCAGGCCAGAGAGATTGGAACAAGACATACTGTCTAGTCAGCATTAAGTAACTTTATTTGTTTCGATTAATTAAAATTGTGCAATAGAAAGAGTGATTTTAAAAAAGCTAAAAAAAATTTTTATAAACGAGTAGAAAAGTCACGAAGGGCAAATAAGACATGCCAATTAACAACTTTAAAGTGTACTATGCGCTGTTTACAGTTTGTCATGAACCACGAGGAGCCAAGATCGCTCATTGTTTTTAAGGTTGTTGTTTCCGCCAGGGCTGACGTCCTAGCTCAAGGTTCTCACTGATTCACCATTAGCAATGAGCTAAAGAAAAGATTAAAGTGCTAATTAACAGCCTTGAAAGTGCCTGTGTGCAGTCTGGTTGAAGGGGAGGGGTCCTGATGGGCCAGGAGAGCCTCAAGAATGTGGTGATGAGAATTCCACTATGATTAGTAGCTTGACCCAGGATTCTAACTGGTCCACAAAAGAAGTATGATTAATGCAAGGACACGTTGAAACACTCAGTTGCTAATCTAAAGTAAATTTTTGCTCAAATGTATGTAAGAATTTCACAGAACGACAGTTAAGAATATGATCGTGGGACTCTAGACAGAAGATGAAGGCCTGCCTGCATGTGTGGATCCCATCATCCTTTAGCTGAGGTTTGAGGTGACTCTTCTGTGTTGCTCTGCTTTAAACGAAGAGGAAACAATGCCAAAGAATGCAGCACTCTTAGTCTAAGTAATTAATTTATTAAGGCACTTCCCAGATATCAAATAAAAGCACACGAATATATGAAAAAAAGCATTTAACTCAAGTGAAGTAAAACGTGTGGAAACAGAAATAATCACAGCATTTAAACAATCACAGGCAAAAACATGCAATATATCAGCAGTGACAGTATATATAAGCTAAATAATTAAGAATTAAAATGCATCGCCCTGGGGGTTAAATCCATCATCCTTGCTAGCACCAAGCCAGGGAACCCTGAAAGGCTGAGACAGGAGACCGTACCCCAAATGGGATTTCTTGGGCAGTGCGTCCACTCCCACGCGGGCTCCTACCTCTGCACCAAGTTTCTGTGTCTTTTATACTTTTAACTCAAGAGGAAGATTCTAGTAATCCCCCTCGCTTCGGTTCTGAAATTCACACACTGGCAGTACTCGGTCTGTGTAAAAAAAAAGCAAAGGAACTGGCCAGGCCCCAATGCGCATTCTTTAGACAGAGCTGTGCCTTTCCCTGATTAAAACATTCTCAGGCCGGTATACTCCTATTGCATCCACATCCCCCGTAATATGTTCTAGCACGGTATGACCCTGCTCTGGTGAGAAGAGCAAAAACCCATTCAGGGTGGAAAACAAGCTGTGTGTGGAAAAACCCTGCAACACCGCTGTGACAATATGGAGTCTGTGGTCAAATACACATAGCATTACAGCTTCCTCTCCTCTGCCATTTTCGGGCAGATGCAAATTACGTGCATAAGATCCTCTTTGTATGAGCTGCATGAGTTTCTGTCACCAGTATACAGCTAAGCAGGTTTAACAAAAAGCCCAGGTGACACTGTTAACAGTTTGAGCTCAGGTGGAGCGGGTGTGGGATAAATACAGTGCTTGTTTTAGTTTCCAGTAGCATTTATAACCATCCACACATGGCTTCTTTTTGCAAGCCCAACTTTGTCTTCAAGTAGTGAGATTTTAGCCACTGCTAAGTTGTCTACCTTTCAAAGGCACAGCAGGACAACGGTAAGGTCCAGAGATTCCCAAGATTCAAGCTGGCTTGGCTTTGGTGCAGATAGCCTTTGAGGCTGTGGCCATACCTGCTGCCACTCGAGCTGTCAATTGCTGACCACAGAATAGAATTTATTTAGTTGGTCTCTGCATGTTTTAGTTTGAAGCAGCATTTCACAGTAGTCCCCTGTTGCCCTATGGGTTGCCTCGTTAGACCAAGTTCCAGCTGGATTTGGCTTGGGGAGGAACTTGAGGATACATTCAGTGCATAACGATAAACTTTTATTTGTAGTTTGTCCAGAAGTGCTGAGTCACGTCTAAACAGGGCCTCACTACCATAAGTTAGGGTTCACAAGAGTTTTGCCGCCATGACTTTTAAAAGAGGGTCATGTGTTGGGCCTTTCAGTTTCTTACGGAAGGTACTGAAGGCAGCAATCAAGGTGTTGCTCTTAGTTGTACTGGCGTAGGGCTGCTGCTTAGCCAGCCCCTTGTCATCTAGCAGCACCTCTAGGTACTTGTATTCTTTTGTTATTCCCAGGCTGTGGGTGCCAAGGGCCATTATTTTTGCATGCCCTCCTAACCAGCATCACCTTAATTTTATTCCGACTGATGATCAAGTCATTTTGTGTAGCATGCAAATGAAGAGTATTTATCAGTCTCTGTAGACCGACTTGGGTTAAGCTGCACAGGACCATGTTGTCTGCATACAGTAGATGGTTCAATGTTAGATTACTAAGACGTGGAGCATGACGGTTGGTTTCATCAAGGGCTGGTGAGAGGTCAATCATGAAAAGGCTATAAAGGCATAGGGCTAGCATGTACACCTGTGTGAGGCCTTTTTGAGTGCCGTCTCAAATTTGGATCTGCACCCAAGTTTGTGTATGAAGGGCCTATATGGCTCCGAGGAAGTGTGCAGGAATGTTCCAAGCCCCAAGCTTTCTCCAGAGCTTTGCTCGTTTTACGCAGTCAAGCGCTGACTTGTTGTCAACACAGCTAAGGTTAGCTGGGCAGGTCTGTTTCCTCAGTTGGTCGAGGATGAGGGACAATGCCAGGACGTTGGTAACTGTGCCAGAGCCTTTCCTGAAGCCAGATTTTGTAGTGGGGATTAATGGGTTTGTGTCCGTCCAGACAGGTCATCCAGGGCGAGATGTGCAAATTAGTTTGCTTCATTTTCCAAAAGTGTAATAAGACTAAAGTTTTCTGGCAAGGTTTTGTCTCCACCTGTCCTGTGTGAATTGGGGTGTTCATAGCGCCTCGCCACGAGTAGGGTATAGAGCCCGGATGGACTGCATAGGAGAAAAGAGGAGACCGCTTCCCTGTACAGTACTCTGGATCTTGCTTGTAAATGGCCTGGGGGATTCCATTTGGCCCAGGGGTGCTGTCCCTTCTGCCTTTAATGATGACTTTTGCAATGTCTTGAATAGACAGTTGGAGCACATCAGGAAAGAGGAGGAACCGTGGATCTGTTGCCAGACAGTCCCCTGCAAGGCGTTAGATGCTGATAGGGCCTCTTTGCAGGATTGCAGTGCAGGGAGTACCTCAGAAGGGGGTGCGGGTGGGAGATCTTTTTACTGCTGAGAAATGTTTTCTAAAAAAAAAAAAAAAAGTGATCCAGCATTCTTCCCTGATGGGGATGTTCCCAAGGGGCAGCCCACGATTGACCAGAATAAAGTTGCTTGCTGTCAAAGTAGTTTGGCCCAGAAGTCATCCGCAGCTGCTTGATTATCAATCCAGAGTGCCTTTGTGTATTTTTTTGTTTGCCCCTCCCCCTTAGAATATTCAAGTTGTTTGCTGATTTAATGTTCTCCCTTTGTACTAGCTTCAGAGCCTGATTACGTTTTATTTTTGGGCCAAACGACAAGTTGCTGATCTCTTTTTTGGTCTTATCTATTTAAATTATGATGCTCAGGAGTATGTCCTGAGCGAGCCATCCAGGTTTCAGTACTTATTTGAAAGTATGCCAGTAGTGAATTTTTGTGATGCTTTCATAAGAGTTAAGTTTAGACTTTCAAGATCCTCAAGGGCTGTTTTGGCACTGTTGGAGGTGGTCGCTATAGTTGGTTCCGACCATCTCAACTTCTTGTAAATTGTGGTGAATTGAGATCCGAGTGCCACAGAACCACTCTCAACAGCCTCTGTTTGTAGGGCAAGAACCAGTATTTGAAGGTGGTCCCTTTCACAACGTTCTGCTTTGAGACTAGGTTCTGCACTGCTGATGTTGAGAAGGAGATCTATGTAGATTATTTTAAGGGGAACCTGATATCAGTCAAAAATTCAACTCCGGTAATGTCCTCAGAGACGATGTGGGCCAGGGTGGGCAGAGTCCTGCACAACTTTAAAAGATTCCCCCAATTTCGAATATCCTGACAGCCCTTGTACTTAAAATCCAGGTAAAAGACAAACTTTGTTTCGTAATACGGGCAGCAAGAAAGGATCTGCCCTAGCAGAGTTGTTGCTTTAGACTTGGAAAATGTATTAGTAAAACTTTGAGTGTTAGGCTGCAGAGAGTCATTAGTAGGGTTTGTGTGCCAAGTTCCTCCACTGGGGGCAGGTCCCAAAGCAGAAGGGTAGTGAGAGTGAGTCTCTGCATGTCGCACTGCAGTGTTGAGACCAAGGGTCGCATCTAGTCAGTAAAACAGAATCAATTCAAGTTCTCAAAAACAACTGCCCTAAAATACTCAGGACAGCACTTGTGTCTGCTACTGGCAGGCCTGGTAATCATGGGGGTAGGCCCTGGTGAGGCAGTACCAACTCTTGGTCAATATGGAAATTATAGATAAGGTAACACTACACCAGGGGTTCCCAACCTGTGGTCCGGGGACCCCTGGGGGTCCGCGAGAGCCTAGAAAATTAAAAAATGTTAACAAATATTGACAAATTAGGTCTCCAGCTTCCAGTAATGATTCAGGCGGGGGTTCCCGGATTCCCATGATGATTCACTGGGGGTCCCTGGGCTCCATTAATGTTAAAGTGGGGGGGGTCCACAGAAATCAAAAGGTTGGGAACCACTGCACTACACTATATATAAGGTGTATATTTCTAGATATGGGAAAACTTATATAGCAAGAGGGCTGGATGAGGCATCAAGCCAGGAAAAAGAAGGTTGGGGAGTAAGTCTTTACTGCCCGCAGGAAAAGCCTGACCTGACTAGTTGTTACAGCCCAAAAAATGTATGTTAAAGAGTAAAATTACTATAGCCCTATGCAGGCATCTCACCGTTACGAACCAAGGCTGTCTCCACTGTAAGGCAGGCCTAGGAGGAGGAGTGCGTGCAAGCCGAAGCAAAGGAAGACGTGCAGAGGAGCGTGCATGTTGCACTAGTCAAGAGGCAGCTGACAGGAGAGGAGCAACAGAAAGTGATGCAGAATAAAAGAAAATCCAGCTGTTGAGATAAGAATTTTCAATTCTATTAAGGACACAGAGGTGAGGATTAGGCTTCTCTTTCTTTACAGCAGCCAATCAGATTAACACGAACAAAAAAACTACAACCCCCCATGAACTCAAATTTGCATATCACATGGTCCCTAACCAATAACACAGCCCCTCAAAAGCCACTGCCACCATCTTGGCTTCCTCTTTCTTTGAAAAGGCTGCAGTAAAAAGTCTCACTCATTTAAACACAATACGAAGGAAAAACAAAAACAGAGTCTCTGCTGGTCATGAAACAGGAACCCCGAGCTCCGCAAAACCTTTCGAACTCTGCGTCCCATGACGCCATCCAGAAAGAGACCTTTGAAACTGTCAAACCATTAGGAGCCGTAGCGATGCTTCAACGTTGCTTTTGCTGGCTACCTAAAGAAAGGAACCAAAGCTGTAAAAACTGCATTCATAGCATGTTTAAGTGTAGTCAAAACGGGTGGAAATGAACAGTTCATACATTGTAAGTATCGAAAAACAATATAGTTATACCTTACGCAGTAACCTCAGGGTGGGAAAATCCTCACCTCTGTGTCCTTAATAGAACTGAAAATTCTTATTGCGACAGCTAGACATTTTTTTATTCTATGTCAGGACCGGAGGCTCTGATTATGCTTGTTCAAAGCTGTGCCACAACCACAGACGCCACATCCACAATCAGCTTGTAATACCATGACTTAAAAGAGGATTTTTGATGCCCAGTCTGCTGCGTTCATGATGTCCACTAATCAAGATCCTAAAGCGAAGGACTTCAACGCCATAGCGCCCCTTGCAGAATGAGCCCTGCTTCTGAGAGCAGCCATTGCATCCATCTAGCCAGGGTGGCTGATAATACGGGTCCAAAAGGCTTTCGGAGAGCGACAAATAACTGTCCAGTAGGATTTGTACAAAACTCACTGGTAGCCGCTTCATAGCCCTTGATACACTGCACCACACAGAGTTTTTTGTCATTAGGGAAAGACGGATAAAAAACTAAATTAATGTTGGTTTTTGTCCTGCGGAATATGGAAAAACATACCCCTTCCAGAGAAGATTTTCTGCCCCTGATATCCAGGGGTCGGACATCTGAGACCCTTTTGCAAGATATCAGGCATAGCAGCATAGTTAAGTTGGCCAATATTTGCTAACGTGATGAATATTTATTAATCAGGCCATGAATTAAAAAACTGGAGCACTATGTTCACGTCCTACAACGCTGAGTATGTAGCCTGGGGAGGTTTACAAAAACTGATTCCTCTCATCCGTTTACACACAATAGGATCCTCACCAACAGTTTTACCATTAATCTGGACAAGACCTGCTGAAATGGCAGATGTCGTTGTTTACAGACCTGTAAGCCAACACGGACACTGCCAAGGAGGACAGAAAATTGATTATAAGGCAGACATCTACCCGAGGGGGATTTGCACCCCTTTCGTTACACCAAGATACCCATCTTTGCCAAGCAGAAGCGTATTGTTTGTGGGTACAAAATGCCCATGTGTAGTTGATGTAGGCAGAAACCTGTGGAGAAATGCCTGGCAATTTCCATCTTTTCCTGAAACCCTCCAGGCTACTAACCTCAATTGATCCGACATGATCAAGGGATGTGGAAGGCCAGCTGGGTCCAGCAGAAGATTCTGTCTCAATGTTATCAGAGGAGGAATGTCGCAAGACATCTCCAAAGCCATGGAAAACCCTCCAGATCGGTGTTACCAGGATAAGCTCTGCTCTCTGACGACGCGCCTGAGTTAGTACTCAGGGAATCATGCTGACTGGGGGGAAATGCATAACCCCGGGTGAGGAGACCAGTCCTGTAAAAATGCGTCTGTCTCCAGGGCCTCTGGGTCCGGATGCCAACTGAAAAACAGGGAAAGATGGTAAATGAGCCGAGAGGCAGAGAGGTCCACTGAGCAGGGGCCCCATCTGCAACTGAGGTGGGAGAAAAACCTCAGATGCAATCTTCAATCAATGAAATCTTGGAGGTGACGAGAGTACCAATCCACCACGGAATTCTTCGACCCAGACAGATACTCTGCCATTATCAAAACTCAATGTTGAAGGCAAAAATGGCCAAAGTCTTTGGCAATTTCTGCCAACATCTGGGCTTCGTACCTCCCGATCTGTTGACATATAGAACTGCTGAGATGTTATCCATCCGCAGTAAAATGCAACAGTCTGTCTTGGACAGTGAAGCGCTCTTGACATCAAAGAATCCCGCTAGAAGTTCCAGGCAATTGATGTCGAGCTAAAATTCGTGCTCTGACCAACAACACCTGTGGAAAGGGACCCGCATCTGGCTCTCTAGCCCACCTCCTGGCATCTGTTTCCAGGATTATTTCTGAGGCACTGACAAAGATTGCCCTGCCATTCCAGACATCCATGTAGGACAACCACCAATTCATCTCCAACTGACTTCCGACGAAAGCCAAACCTGTTCCGAATACTTCAACCCCTTCTGAAGATGTTGTATCTTGAGACGTTGGAGGGCCCTGTAACAAAGGGGGCCCGGAAATATAGCCTGGATGGAGCCCACAAACTGAGCTACTGACCTCAAAGATATTGTCTGGCTTCGCATTGGAGACCTCAATTCCTTCTTTATAGACTGCATCTTCTGAGATGGAGGGATCAACAGGGCCAACACCAAATCTATCTGAAATCTAAAAAATTCCATCCTTTGGGAGTGGACCAGACATGACTTTGGTTGATTGATGATGAACCCTAGATCCTGCAGAAGTTGAATTGTCCAAGACAAATGCAGGGATACTGTCTAAGGATCCTGGGCCATGATGATGACATTGAGGTAAATGACTAACTTGACGCTTTTGGTGCAAAGTGCCTCTACAACCGGCCTCATCAGCTTGGTGAAGCACCATGGGGCTGAAGAGAGGCCGAAAGGAAGGACCTTGTACTCGTAACATTAACCGAGCCAAAAGAACTGAAGAAAACGTCTGTTGGGTGCAAAGACTGGAGCCAAGAGATACGCATCTTTTAAGTCCAGCCCGACCATCCATTCGCCTTCTTGCAGCAGATCTCGGAGGAGGGGAATACCCTCCATCTTGAAATGCCTGTATACAATCCAAGAATTGAACTGGTTTAGCACCAAACGTGCCCCACCTGCTCTTTTGCTGACCAAGAATATGATGCTGATGTGTGTGCCGGGATGTGGGGTGGAAAGGCATATGATGCCTTTTTGAAGTAGAGAGGAGATCTCCTTTGAAATATGTTCCCGATCTTGTAGGGAAAAATACAGCTCTTGAGGCGAGAATGTCTGCACCGGAGAGCTCTAGAACTCCATTTTGTACCGCATAACAGAATAGAGGACCCATGAGTCCTGAGCCAGGGACTTCCAATTGTAAATGAATAATCGGATCCTGCCCCCCAAAAATCACCTGACAATGGTAAAATTCTCACCAGAACATCCTGCCTCTGGGTTGCCTCTCTGTTGACCCTTGCCGTAGTCTCTGCGTAAGCGTGGCGACCCCAGAGAGCTCTGGTGGGGTAGAAAGTCTGATCCACATACTGGTCTTGCCAACCTTTGTGGGAACAATTAAAGCTGTCTTGCTGGGAGCCCCGATACACATCTCAGCCTGACGAACTGGCCCTATATTGTCCGGCCCCTCGAAAAAGGTTGGTTCCAAAGACCTTTAGTGAGAGGTGTGCCTTGTCCAAGGTACTATAGGTTGCAGCAAACTTGGCTAGGTCTTTTACAATAGGGCCCACCAAAGAGAAGACATACGCCACCAGACCTGCCTCTGAGGAAGCAGGGTCGTTCAGCTTAGGGTTGATGCGCATCAAAATAGAGTGCCGCTGTTCAGATAAAAATGCCACGTTGGCGTTATCCAACTGACAGATGGAGTGCTGCGCCCATCCAATCAGTATGTTTGGATCTACTGCCACTCTGGATTTCTTGGACAGGAACCCCGGCTCCAATATCTTTGCAATGGGGCCTGAAAGGTCCAGCAATCTGTCCTGACAGGAGTGCCAGGCCCTGTCCAATCGTTTTTTAGGGTCTTTGGCCCACTTCTTCATAAAGTTCACACTGGGGCATCCACCTCAGGCGTATCAGATACCTTGCCCTACAGGTCTAGTCTGGGGCACTCAGACCTGAGCCTCGTCCTGACTTCCTTATCGAAACCCTGTCTACGGTGGGTCTGGACATAACTATCCACCTCAGGGAGGGGGGGTCCTATTGGTGGACCCAGGGTGTATAATTTCAGTTGGGTAGAATGTCAAGACCTTAAGTGGAATCGGGCCGGGGTCCGGTCCGCGTTCCGGACGCCTTCTTTTGCAGGGTCCCGGCATCTCATCCTGGTCACTATCTGAGGGATCCCAAGAGGAATCAAAACCCGCAAGTTCAGAATAACGCAGAGAGTCGTCCGAGGAGAGTGTTTGAGAACGAGGATTGCTATACCCATACTCCTCCAGGGCTGTCACAGACAACTGCTCAAAACCCACAGAATGTTCCCATTTCTGTGACTTTGCTTTTCCTTTGGAAGACTTAGATGGCTGGGGGAAAGGCCCTGCAGAGGGAGCAATAAGAGAGAGCCAACCTTGCTGGCACACAAAACCTTTAAGATGGGAAGTCAGGGGGCCAAGGACTTTGCCTAAAGCCTTATTAACTAGGAACTGAACGTTATTATCTAACGCCTCCACAAGATTCTCCTCAAAGAAGGGGGATAGCTCCTGGAATTCACCATCCTCTTCTTCATAGGGGTCGTACTGAGCCATATTGACACTAAGCAGTGCGGGCACACACTCACAATGGTAAATAGTCAGGAAACTGTACAGAAGGGGGAGTACGACCCCAGCAGGCGCAAACAGTCTTTTAGGGTGGAGGGAGGTGCCTGCAAAGAACACTAGGCACAGCCTATGCAAGATTTATACAACCCTGCACACACGCTGATGCCTTAGGGTGTGGGGAGCCAAACAGCACACACCAGAGATTCAGTTTGTTAAGAAATATTGCCCATAAGCGGTGGAGCGCACCGCTAAACACTAGAAAACTCCTTCGCCACGTTCAAAAGACGCACGGCGGCAAGTGTTGGGAATCCTGAAGGACTAGAATGGGGATCGCGGCCGACCCAAGAAGGCGGCCACTCCCATTCCCCAAGTAAGATGGCTCACGACTGAGTAGTCGCAGCCTCAGAGGACAAAGCGCAGCACTGCAAAGAACAAATGCGTCAGAATTTCAGTAAAATAGGAGCAGGATAGGTTCTCCAAGGGTGCGTGTGTCCCGACATGATACTGAGCATACAGACGGTGTGCACAAGCGGCGCCCATCTTCTATAGTCAACAGCCTGAAAAAAACAGTGATTCTCACAAGACAGCACAGTGTTACACAAGAGAAAAAAATACGATGTGACTTAACTAGCTGACCGAGCAGCAAAGAAAGAGGAAGCCAAGATGTGGTAATGGCTCTTGAGGGGCTGTGTTATTGGTAATTGGACCAGGGTTCATGGGGGTTGTAGTTTTTTCGTTCATGTTAATCTGATTGGCTGCTGTAAAAAAATATAGTAAAGATAGAGAAGCATAATCGGAGCCTCCGTTCCTGACATACAATCACTACCAGTCCTCATAAAAGAGCCTCGCCTGGAAAACACAGCAGGAGTGAAAGAATGTACACAGGGGAACTCGTTATAACACATGCTCGTATCGGTCCACAACAGATTTCATGAAATGGAGGCGATTCAGGAGGAAGATGGTGCTCCAGCCCGAAACATACAGGGGAGGGTGTTAACAACACTATTGCTGACAACAGTCCACACAGTAAGAAAGGGAATGGGCAAGGAAAACAATATTCAATGATGACACAATATTCAATCCACCCCCAAACCACTTTATACAATTTCAAAACACCTAAAGTGTGTTTGATTAAAAAAATAAAAAAATAAAAATCTAAGGAACTGACGAGCAGAAAAGAAGTTCTAGAGTTAATGCAATTCATCCTGTTTATAGGTCTCCATGAAAGTTGAATGGATATTGGACATTCCAATGTGACAAGTAGTTCACGTTGGAACTCTGATTTGCAGTTTTTTTCCCTTCTACAAATATTGCTTCTGCATTGCTGCCAAGTTTCACAGATCCATGCCTGATGTGCTTCTCCAGTCCAGGTTTTTTTCTTGAATTTGGGACCTTGTAGTCCTGATTTATAATACAATTGAAAAGTGGGCGGGAGCAAAGGATATGGAAGCTACCGACAGGTAAGTCACCGCCTTCAACGGCTTGTCTGAGGGTTTGCCTAACGTGTCATCAACCGCACAAAGTGGAAATCACCCCACTCCTGGAACGAGGTGAAAAGTGAATGGCAAAGCTGAAATGAATTCCACTGACGCAATGCCAAAATAAGTTATTTTATTTATCAAAGTAGAAAAGTAGACAATAACCCACAACAGGGAGTCATTCGGACAGTTTCAAGGACTGTAGGCAAATGACTGCTGCAGTTCCAAGAACTTGTCCAATGTTCTAAAGATCTTAAATGACATGATGCGAGAGAATCCTACTTGCATGCAAATACTAACAAGTACACGCTCTACAACAGAACACTACAGGAATAAACAAGACTACAAGTCACAGAATTCAACCGTAAAGGCCTAGACTGGCGCAGCACATCACCCATGGAACTGAGAAAATTGGCAAAGCTGCTTCTGTGTTTGTTTACACGGTTGCTATTTTGAATAAAGCAAAAAGGATAACGCATAATGTGAAGCCTCCGTTCCTACATAGAATTGGAGGTATGATCATCTCTTTCCTCTGAGCAAACAAACTACAACTCTTCTTCAGTGACTTTCTGAAATGTGAAACACAATATTTGTATTTGCCTAAGATCACACCAGTTGGTGAAACAGTGAAGTCGAGATTGAGCGCAGATTTTACCTTTTCACACAACAATTTAGCTATTAGAAGGGTATATTTTTCTAACATTTATGTTTAATGTTTTGTTATCTAGGTAATGAAGGGATTGATTACAGCGTGGCTAACAGGGAGAAGCCATATATCATTATGGGCCGTTATGCCTAGCGTTATTATTTATGTTGTTATCATTACATACTTCAGCATATTGAGGTATATTACCTTTTCTCTATCTTTTCTTCACTCTACTCTGAAACAATCTACCCTATGCCACTGCACTCTACACCACTTTTCTCCACTCTGTGCTATTCTGCGCCACTGCAATCTATGCTGTACCACTCCACTCTATACGACGCCACTGCAATCTATGCTATTCTACTCTAACCATTGTACACTACACCCCTGCACTCTGCCAGTGCACTCTTCACCACTTTACTCAAAACCAATGCACTCTATGCCACTGGACTCTATTCCAACATACTCTGCACCACAGCACTCTATTCCACTGCTTTCAATGCCACTGTACTCTGCGCCACGGCACTCTATGCCACTCTACAACACACCACTGTACTCTGTGACCCTCTAATCTGCAACATTGCACTCTCTGCCACTGAACTTCACGTCATTCTACTCTGCACCACTGCACTCAATGCCACTGTACTCTGTCCCACTGCACTCTTTTCTGCACCACTGCACTCTAATCTACTCTATTCTACACCACTCCACTGTAGGGCACTTCACTCTACTTTGAAATCATCTCCTCTATACCACAGCAATCTACGCAACTCTACTCTATGCTATGCCAGTCTAATCTACCCTGCACCACTCCAATGTACCCTGCGCCACTCCAATCTGCTCTGCACCGCTCTATGCTACTGCACTCTACATCACTATGCTCCACTCTGCAACAATCTACTCTTCACCACTATACTGTACTCTGCAGCAATCCACTCTATGCCACGGCACTCTATGCAACTCTGTTCTACTCTGCACCACTGTACTCTAAGCCACTCTTCTCTACTCTGCATCACTCTACATCAATGCATTCTATGCCACTCTACTCTACACCACTGCCCTTAATGACACTCTAATCTGCAACACTGCACTCTGCCACTGAACTATACTCCTCTCTACTCTGCACCACGGCACGCCACTCTGCACCGCTCAACTATATGCCACTCTACTGAACTCTACACCAATGTACTATATGCCACTACACTCTATGCCACTCTACTCTGCATCACTGCACTCTACACCAGTCTACTCTACCTTGCACCACTCCACTCTACCATGCACCGCATCACTCTGACACAGCACTCTGAACCACTGCACGCTACTGCACTGTACGCTAAACCAGTTCAGTCTTCGCCAATGCACTCTACACCACTTTACTCAAAACCAGTGCACTCTATACCACTACACTCTATGCCAATCTACTTTGCACCACTGTACTCTATGCCACTTCACTCTAGACCACCTAACTCCACTCTGACACTTCACTCTGACATTACACTCCATGATACTAGACTCTGACACTCTATTCCATTAAACTCTAACACTTTCTCCACTCTATAACTCCCTACACAACTCCCTATATGCCACTCCATTCCACTTTACTCCACTCTATGCCACTCCATCCCACTCTATGCCACTTCAATCTACGATACTCTACTCAACGCCACTGCACAACCCTCTATGCCACTCCACTATACAACAATGTACTATGCTCAACAACACTCTACCCAACTTTCTCTATGCCACTTCACATTACTTTACTCTACACCAGTTCACTCTTCTTTATGCCTTTCAACTCTATGCCACTCTGTTACACTGCGACACTACTCCACTTTACTACTACTTTATGGCATTGGCGCTTGATTAGAGATTCAGATCTCCATTGATTGCCTTCTCACTCATATGAGCCGTGAGTCAGATTTATCTCCGCCGTTTTGGTTACAAGCACTCTGTAACTCTTTTAACTCAAGCTTAACAAAGGCTTATGGTGATCCTGATACTTGTCTAGGGGATCGAAATATCGTCGCCCAAAGTACCTTCACTTGAATTTGTGATATTGTACATAAGTTGGCATAAGCATAGGTACTATGAGCTAATGACTTCTTGATTCACTATTTGACTCATTCATGTAAAAGTCGGTGTATAAAAGCTTGTAAATCATTATTGTGGATGCTAACATGGAAGGAAAGTAGCCTCTTTCTAGCATGGTTACCCCCACATTTGCCCTGTTTGTCAGTGTGTTTGAGTGTGTCTACTGAGATCCTGCCAATCAGGACCCTAGTAGTTATGCTCTCTCCCTTAAATTATGGTTGTTGCATACTGGTAACCCAGTATTTCACCCAAAATTGGCATACTGGTGCCCCTTATAAGTCCCTAGTATATTGTACTTAGGTACCCAGGGCATTGGGGTTCCAGGAGATCCCTATGGGCTGCAGCATTTCTTTTGCCACCCATAGGGAGCCCATGCAAATGCTTATGCAGGACTGCCATTGCAGCCTCCGTGAAAATGTGTATGCACAAGCAGAGGTGCCCCCACGATCTCCAGGACCATTTTCCCAGACTTCATGAGTGTGGGGATGCCATTTTACACGTGTACTTGAAATAGGTCACTACCTATTCCAAGCTACATGATGGTAACTCCGAACATAGGTATGTTTGTTATCAAACATGTTGGAATTATACCCAAGGCTTTTGCAAGCATTAGTTGTATGATTTCATGCACTCTAAGGGCTCCTTAGAGGACCCCCAGTATTGCCATTCCAGCCTTCTGAGGTTTTCCAGGCAAGCCCCAGCTACTGCCACCTCTCAGACAGGTTTCTGCCCTCCTGTTGCTTGAGAAGCTCAAGCCCAGGAAGGCAGAACAAAGGATTTCCTTTGGGAGAGGGGTGTTACACCCTCTCCCTTTGGAAATAGGTGTTACAGGCTTGAGAGGGGTAGCTTCCTTCCCCAGGCCACTGGAAATGCTTTGAAGGGCACATTTGGTGCTCTCTTTGCATAATCCAGTCTACACCGGTTCAGGTACCCCCAGTCCCTGCTCTGGCATGAAACTGGACAAAGGAAAGGGGAGTGACCACTCCCCTGTCCATCACCACCCCAGGTGTAGTGCTCAGAGCTCCTCCAGAGGTCCCTGGGTTTTGCCATCTTGGATTCCAAGTTGGCAGCGAACCCTGGGAGCATCTGAGTGGCCAGTGCCAGCAGGTGGTGTCAGAGCCGTCCCCTGATAGGTGCCTACCTGTTTAGCTGACCAATCCCCCTTTCAGGGCTATTTAGGGTCTCTCCTTTGGGAGGTTCTTCAGATTCGGATTGCAAGACTCCAGCAGAAATCCTCTGCATCCTTTACTTCACCTTCTCACTGAAGAAAAAGCATCTGGACCCTCCAGGAACTCTACAAACTGCAACAACGAAGCAAAGACGACTTCTACAACATTGTATCTTCAGCTCTTGCCAGCAAATGCAACTGTTTCCCTGTCGTGCATCCTCAGAGGACAGCCTGTCTTCAGCCTGCACCAGAAGAATGAACGAATCTCTCTTGAAGTGAAGTAGGCACCTCTCTGCAACGACGACCATCTGCGTGGGTCCCCTCTCCTGTCGAGTTGCATGGATCCTACGTCACGGGTGGTGGACTGAAGTGGTCCCGATGGTCCTGACGTCCTACTGTCCAACTTTGGTGGAGGTAAGAGCTTGCCTTCCCACGCAAGACAACACCCCTGTGCACCACGTGTTTTTCAGTTGCCAAGGCTTGTTGGCATCCTTCTATGAAATTCTTTGTGCACAATGTAGCTCCGGCCCCCAGCACTCCTTCCTGTGATGCACAGCTTCCTGAGTGGTTATCTGGCGGCATGGGATCCTTTGTTTTTGTGCTGTGTGGGCCTCCTTTTGCAACTCCTTTGTCCCCGTACTGGAGGACTCCTGTGTGCGCTGGCTGGTCTTCTGTGGGCTCTCTGAGCTGCTGAGAGCCCACTCTGACTCCTCTTCCTGGGTAGAGTCCACCAGGTCCCTCCTGGTCCCGGGCAGTGCCATTTTCCGCTAACCGTGAGCTTTGCATGTGCCAAGGCTTGTTGGCGGAATCCAGTGACGCAAACCAGACTGCAGTCATCCATCTGGTGTGGGATATCCTCTGCACCAACCAGGAACCCGCATCCATCTTCTTGGGTGCAGTACTGACTGTTGTTCTTCACCAGTGGTTCTTTTTTTGCACCTTGATTTGGGTTAGCAGGGGCTCCTGTCCTCCCTGGACTCTTCTGTGCTTCTTGGACCTAGTCCCATTCTTCCACAGGTCTTTAGGTCCAGGAATCCACCCTTTGTATCTTGAAGTATCTTCTGGTTCTTGCATTATCTTCTTTCTCGTGTTCTTGTGTGTTCTAGGAAAGTTAGTGTGATTTACTCCTGCTTTGCTGGGCTCTGAGGTGGGTTCTATTACTTACTTTTGGTGTTTTCTAAAACTCCCAGCGCCCCTCTACACACCACACTTGCCTAGGTGGGAAACCAACATTCACATTCTACTTTCTTAGTATATGGTTTGTTTCCCCTAGGCCCATTTCTAACCATTGTGATTTTCACTAATTGCACTGTTTTCTAACTGTTTTTATTGCTATTGCTGAATACTAGTGTATATAATTGGTGTATTACTTACCACCTAAGGGAGTTTAGTCTCTATGCTATTTTTGGCATTTGTGTCACTAAATTAAAGTACCTTTATTTTTGTAACACTGAGTATTTTCTTTCATGTGTGTGAGTACTGTGTGACTACAGTGGTATTGCATGAGCTTTGCATGTCTTCTAGATAAGCCTTGGCTACAGCTACCTCTAGAGAGCCTGGCTTCTAGACACTGCCTACATTTCACTAATAAGGGATAACTGGGCCTGGTATAAGGTGTAAGTACCATAGGTACCCACTACAAACCAGGCCAGCCTCCTCCATACCACTGTGCTATATGGGTTACTTTTTACATTTTTCCTGTAATTGGTGACATTGGGTCATCCAGATAACTTGTCTAATGCCCGAATACCAGTCTTTCTCAATTTCCCCTGTTGATGTTTATCCACTACATTTTTTTTTTTTTATATATATATTTTGATTGAATAAATGCATGAAACATTCCATTTGCCTACTACTTTAATATCATTGTTTATGGGAGTGGTGTTGCATTTTATTCAAGGGACTCCTGTTCCTTTAAAGTTAGTTTACTGCTCCATTCTAGGACACTCTACTCACTCCATGACACTACGCCACACCAGTCGATGACACATCATTCTCCTTTATGCCATTAACTTTGAGCCATGCTGAATAGTAGTCTCGCTAGTGTACAGCATCGCTAAAACACATTGGTAAAGGCAATAGAACTTGCATAGGCGAGACTTATTGGCTTTGCCAATGCTTGTTTATAAGGTATGAACTTTAAGGTGACTTGCAATATCCTTATGTACGCAGGGGGTATTTTACCCCATATAATACATGGTCACACCACCAACTTTCCCACAAACCACTTAAAACCTTAGTGCATAGCTTCTGTCATTCCAAGCTATTAAAGTAGAGCAGAAGAAAGAAAAGCAACATTCAATTTTTTGCTTTAACCAGCTGCATTAATTATGCTCTGTGACCTGATCTACCTTTTACCTTGGCTGCTAGCTCTGGCAGAAGGCACTGTAATGTCAGAACTCGACTGTAATAACCCTATCATTGTCACTTTCTGATGTCTTTTCTTTATAATCAGTGAATGTCTTTTCTTTATACGCAGTGACTCGTTGCATCACAAACAGCCGTTTCTAAAGAAATTAGTGACTGGAGTTTATACAGAGATTAGAGAATCCATGTTTATATAGCCTGTAACTCCAAGAGCTTCTTCAGTTGAAATGCTTCTAGTTATGACTGATGTGGAGCTGAGCTTCCCAAGCTCACACACAGGAGTAGAAGTGTTACTAGAACTATGGTTTTCGAGCACAGCTTACAACTGTTGTACCTAATCGCTTTTGATATCTCCAGTGCAGTTCCAATTGGCGTGAGGCGAAGGGCATGATGGGTATGGGGCGCAAAGGGTATGTTCTTCCTTTTTACCCTCCTACCTTTATTTGCTTTGTGCATGAAGATGCAAGGTTAATCAACATGTTATTTTCACATTTGAGCTAATTACTTTGTGAATGTAAATAACAATAAAAGATACTTTCAGACTGTGTAAACATGCCTTCCTTTCTCCCTATTTCACTTCCAATATATATGATTGTGTATATTTATCGGAGCCTGCAGTTCGTAAACAACGAGCGATTTGAATAGGGTTGATTGAAAGTCGCCAAGGCTGTCCCTGTCCCCCCCAGAAATGTATTGTCTCCTACGCCCCTGATTTGAAGTAATGTTTAAACGAGCCGGAATTCGCAGTAACAGCGATAGACGAAAGAGTGCATAGGAACATGGCAAGCCTCAAAATATAGAGTGCTACATGCACCACAAGAGTGAACAAATACACAAGTATCCAATGTACCTCTATCGCCGCGGCTCCAGGGTCACTCTCAGCTGTGTTTTCTACTGCCGCACTCCTTCGTTTATGTCTACGACACTATCGCCCGCTTAAACGCAACTGCGTCTTTTGGGCAGAGAAGTGTCCAGAGCGGACGCCATAATAGTGTCAGGCTAAAAGCCTATGTATGTTTTGTCAGAAAAGTGTGTTCTGTCAGTGTCTAGTGGGCAAAGTAAATGATCTGCGCTTTACATTGGTGATTTCCCAAATAATGCGCTACCTAAACTGTAACTTGAAAAGAGCAACACGCAGCTGGACAGAGTTTTATGACATTGTGGGCGGCCATCTTGGAGTGGGGGCATTGAGAGGAAGTAACGGCATAGTAACAGGAAAACCCATAGGTACGATAACTGTAAACGCTCCAAATAACCTGAGCATAATACCCGCATTTGAGTCTTTAATAATGAGTATTATTTTCAGAAGTATTCGCAGATGTGCCCCTGTTCAGTGTTATTTACTTACGAGCTGGGGTCATCGCGGCGAAGTGACCATAGGCTATCAGGAGACGGCTGCAATATTTACTTGAATAGAGGGCAGGTCTCTGTAGTAAAGTCCTCCCCTCTGTCACCGGTTCTGAGCAGGCGGAGGGCAGGGGCATTAGATGCCTTAGACTGCCAGGACTCGAAGGAAGGAGCCTCCTTGAGGCTCGGCTTCAGCTGCCATGCTGAGAGCCCGGCGTGGCCTGATTCGGGGGGCTTGTGCACTCTGTGCGCCGGTGACACCGACTTCGGTCACACCTGTCGGCGCCAGACGGGAGCAGCACAGGTGAGAATCGCCGTGTCTGACGGCACCAGCCTTCTGAGTACTCAGTGCCCTTGTCTAAGTAGATCGCCATGCAGCTCTTATTAATATTGTCTTTGCATTAGGACATGTTTTTTTTTTTGTTTAAATGACAGTCAGCTAATATTGCTGACAAAGTAAGGTATACTTGAACCCAACTTTTCATCCGTTTTTGAGTGCAAAAGTCTGAAATATAACACTACTTGCCAGCGTTTCTTGCTGAGATCTCCTTCTGAAACATTTCGTGTAGCTATTGCACATCTCAAAAAAGCTATCATACATTTAAAGTAGCCGTTCAAAAAATGTACGATAAAACGATATCCGTGCATAAGCAATTTCGTTAATTAAAAAGTTCATACATCAGCTAACCGTACTCTATAATACAACAGCTAAAAATGGTTAAGGGGCTGCTACTCAAAACTCAATAAGACGAATGGTTCGCAAAAGTTGTGGAGCAGCCCTCTGATATATGGAAAGTGGCTTCTCGCAACAGTTGAAGGAGACTGCAGTAGATGTGACCTGACGGCCAGAACTGCAGACTTTATAACTGGGAAACCAGGTTCTAGTCCCGGCGTCTCCTCAGCATTCTGTGATTCTGGCCAAATCACCCCATCTCCATTTCACTGCTTTACCGAAACGAATATATATATATAAATATATATAATGTAATCTCGTGTAAGGCGCCCCAATGCTCTTGAGGCGAGTTCGGGCTATATGAAACTCCAAAAAATAAATGAAAACGAAGGAGTCTGGCGGAGGGCTACCCCAGAGGTTGTGATGTTTCTTGAACCTTTTACAGCTCCCAGTAGCTGATGTTCCCAAAGAAGAACTCTGAATAGCATGCATTCAGAGATCAGGTTCTGGTCTTCCCAACAGAAATTACAGTGTGCCTGCTGTGAGAGTTAGCTCAACCTGACCACCAAATGTGTTATTCCCATTCGCTGTTAGTGAGAGTTGAGGTCTCTGTGGATAGAGCTGTATTGTATAATGTATTGTATATTATTAATTACAATTTTTACAATGTATACACATTTTTAAATCCCCGGTACATAAAACAGAATGTATTCATTCCAAATTAAAATTACAGCTATCATGTATTAAGTCAAAATGGCCTAATGTAAACCAGGAAACAATAAATTAGGACGGAGCCATTATTCAACCTGCTGCCCGCGGCGGCACCTCCCAAGTTTAGTTCTCGCTTTGTGTGAAGACCCTTGGACTTCTAAGAATTCACTATACTCAAAAGAATTCATTATGCACAATCACTTACAAGTTTGGAGCACAGCTGTTCCTAACATAATGCTCAAATAACAGTGGAGTAGTATCTAAAAGCTGAGCCATAGTTACTGCCAAAATTCCGAAACCGTTCTATTAGTACTGCTTGGCTCGTTAAGGGAACTTGAGCGATTTAGCAACCTCCGGGATAAATAGTCTTACATACTGGCAGTTTGACATGGCCACTAGATCTAAATGAGTTTTCCACTGTGGTATAACATTTTCCGTAGTGGGCCAGACCCGTCATGTCGTCAGAATTATGGCAAAGTGATAGAGCCTCCTTGAAGGTGCACGTTACAGTCTCTTTGTCCTGACTGCAGGTGGAGGCCCATGCTTCAAAGGTCACCACACCAGTGGACTCTAGAAACTCTCTGAGTTCTAGGAATGGGTTATACACCGCCAATTCCCGTTGTCAGGTTTGGGACTAGTAACCTGGGGAACTTCCATTTGGACTGCTATGAAGAACTGCCTACACTTTGTTTTGAGGGAAAGAGCACATGACCTGCTCAGGAGGGACTTTGGAGGTGTCTTTGCACAAGAGAGACATTGCTGTGAAGAAGTGAAGCCAAGGTGGAATAAGTTGAAGACGTCTGCTGTGTCCTTGGGAGAGATTTGCAGTACTTTACCGGTGTATCCCAAGAGTCCTTAAGATGCCCTAGAGTATAACTTGACTACGTAGTCCCTTGGACTGAGGGTACCTGTGAACCTAAACCTTTACGAGTTTACCAACTCCAATTTATGCGGCAGTGCATAAAATCAGCAGAGTGCCAGAAAGCTGTGAGGTGGTGCAAGAAACCAAACCACCTTCTACTGTCTCTACCAATGATAAGCCAAAGTATTTTGAAGGAGAAGCCAGCACCAGGAACCGAGTACTCACGTGGTGTGGGCAACTAGCTGTTTGGGTGGTGGGTTTGTGTTTGG